>NC_045615.1:155746550-156383731 GCF_009829155.1 Mustela erminea | reverse complement strand
ACATCAATGTGAATTCAAGGGAAAGGAATAATGTTTACTGAGTACTTGCTCTGTGACAGGGATTTTGCTAGGTGTTTTGCATAGTTATTTAACCTTTGCCTGTCTCACAGCAACAACTGAGATCCGGGTGAATAGCATTAAATGCCAAAATTTTCCACACCATTGAGTTTCCTTGTGTTTGGTCTTTTCTTTAGAAACACAGAACATATAGAACAGTATCTTCTTCCCATCTGGAGTTAATGATATTATTGTTTATGTATCTATAAATTCTCCCTCGTTCTTCATTTTACTATAGCTCTGGTCAAAAGAGGGGCTTTTTAGAATTACCCAACGGTGCTGGGGAACTAAATTGAGGGGAACTAAAGGGGAACTAAATTGAGATGAACTACATTTGTATGCAAATTAATGAAGGGGAAAGAGAAGTCAATGAATGCCATCTCATCTTTTGAAATCCTTTCCCATATAGAAAAATGGGTGAACATTCTGAAGTAACCAGTCTTCACTAATATGACCACCAGGGGGTGTTCAATACTGTCAGATTTTGGTGGTTCTGTCTCCAGTAAAATCACAGCACCACCGGTTTTCTGTAATTACATCTTTTCTCTCTGTCCCTCCTTTCTTCCTCAGAATGTCCATCCTTTCGGGACAGATAATTTACCTTTAATATATTGACTTTTGGAGCTTCAATTATATTCCATGAAAAATAGTCTTTTTATGAGATTAGACCATATATTATATATGAAGTATTAGTTACCTTGACCGTTGCTTCTTGAGATAACCTTTCTAGAGCCTCCGTGAAATGATATAGGATAAACATGCCACAGGAATGCTCTCTGCCTCTCACCTCTAATTTTCTCATTTTCTTTTATTCCAGCCCATCATTTACAGCCAAATTTAAATTCCCCTTTCCTTAATAAAATATTTTCTGGCTATTTGATTCTAGAGAACTTCTCCTAACCTCTTACAGCATTTAGGGATCAGTTCCTAATTCCCTACATAGTCCTGTATTGTCTAACACCATCAGCGTCTCCATAGCATTCCTTCCTCTGTAGGGTTAAGAACTCCTAAAGGAGAAACAATTGAAAATTCTCTCCAGGCCACCATGGTATAGGACTGAAACTAGGGTCTCCATGATAAGGGTAAAACATACATCAGGCTCCATCCTTACCCACTGTGTGAGAACTCTAGCTTCCCTGGATTCTTCCAAACAAGTTCTGAGTCGGCCTGGGTTTCCCTCTGTGGATGCATCTGTCAGTCACTTGCTCCCAGGAGGAGCTGGTGCCCACTGTCCACCCCTGCCTTCCCCACAGTGATGCCATTGCTGCTGCCACTGAAAGCATCTGGAGTCTCTGCAGTGCAGTCACAGTCCTGCCCATCAAACTGGCCTCCTCCCCAGCTCCTTGTGCAGGAAAATAGCTTAGTGTTTGTTGCCCTTTGCTCGGCCTTTTTAAAATAAAAAACCATTTTTTTTTCCAATTTACACAACCCAAGACCTTGAAAAGTTTTAAATACAGAAATGTTTTTCTCTTTGTTGAGGTATAAGTATACGTATATGTGTATATACTTCTCTTTTTTACATTAGATTTTTTTTTTTTTTTACAAAATAGGTATATTACTGTATAATTTAAAGAATTTATTTCACAAAAGTCTTTGTCCACAAAATAAAGCTTTCTATGAAACATCCAAATAACATGGCTTGGGCACCAACACTAGGCAGAGGAGTGCAAAGTTCACTCTTTTCACTGTGTGTTTTTTTCCCAAGTGTCCTGAAACTCACCCAGCTCACTTACACCCTCCATTCTGTCTACCCGTTCATCACCTGTCGCTATCATCTGAGAATGAATACAGCCCTGAGGGCCATAGGCTGCATCCCCCTAAACCCAGGAGAATTCTGCCAGGAACTCAACTGCCCCCAGACATTTCCTCACTGTCTTGGTGTTCCTCACGCCATACTTGCTCCTGGTGGAAATACCTATGGATCCACACTTTGAGGTGTGAAAGAGGATACTTCTCAGCATCATACTTCATTGAGGTGCCCACAACAACAATGCCTGCTTTAAGGTAGACAATTTTCAATTCACTTATTGATTCATTGACTCATTTTTTTTCTTTCATTCAAGAAAAATGTTTGTTGAGTACTAACTCCATGTCAGGGACAATACTAAGGGCTGGATAATTTCCCACCTGGTGTCCTCAAAGGGCCTGAGAGGGTTGGGGAGTGGTGGTGAGAGTCTGTGTTGGAACAGGTTCCAACATTAGGTGCACACTGGTCCTGAAACCCACATTCCCTTCAATGACTTTGGCCTTAGGTCTCAGTTCTGGTGATCTGTGACCTCACCCTTCTTATGTGGGTTTCCTTGTGGGCAGCAGCTTATCTTGTTGACATCTGGCTTGAATATAACCATCCTCTCCCGTCCTAGTTCTAAAGACATGTTTTTGTATCTTTGACTCTCAAGAGTGTGGCTTTGGGATTCATTTCATTCTTTACCAGGAGGCACTTTTTACTTCATACACATTTATAAAAGCATATCATTCTATTCAACTCCATCAAACAGACCTCTAAATTCAGGAGAGTTTCTGGCACAATTATGACAAAAGGCCATTATGCTCACCATATATTTAGACCTCTAAATTCAATTGCTGTGTTGAGAGAGAAACACAATTCCTTTAATCTACAAATCTGAGCCCTGATTTAGCTATAATATCCTGTAATAACTATATGTATATATATAAAATTTTGAATTATTTTCTCCTCCTCCTCTTCCTAACTTGACTTTATATATAATAAATGCTAACAGATATTATTAAATATTATTTTAAAACAATTTCAAAACCTATATAATCACCCATTGTGTGAATGTCCCATAAATGATTTCACCATATTATTGGGGTGCTTGTTTTTTGTTTGTAAATTTTTGCTGTTATATAAAATCTCGTGATGAGAAACTTCAGATATAAATCTCAGCCCATACTTATTTCTTTAGGAATGGTTTCTATTAGTAGAATTACTGGCTTTTATTAAACAGGAAATTTTTTTTCCATTAGTTTTCACCAATTTTCCTTTCTCAGCAATGTATGAGAGCTATCCCACTGTATCTTTATTAACAATGATGTTTAGAATTTATTCTTTTGGCATTTTGAAAGAAGCATTGTTTTAATTTACATTTTTGGTTACCACCAAGAATGTACATTTTAATATGCATTGTTGGATTTTATATTTCTATTAGCTTTAATGCTTTTTATAATAATTTATGAACTTGCTTTATATGGTGAGCATAATGGCCTTTTGTCATAATTGTGCCAAGAGTTCTTTCACCATCGGGTTGTCTTTTCTTATTGGCTATAGCATTTTGATAGATGTAAACTTAAAATTTTTATATGTCCATTTTTTGTCATATTTTTGGTGATATCCTGGCAAGTATCATTCACAATCAAATATCAGCAAAATTTTCACATATATTTTTCCATTTAATTGTTTTATTTTATTTTATTTTATTTTATTTTTTTAAAGATTTTATTTATTTATTTGTCAGAGAGAGAGGAGCGAGAGTGAGCACAGGCAGACAGAGTGGCAGGCAGAGGCAGAGGGAAGAGCAGGCTCCCTGCCAAGCAAGGAGCCCGATGTGGGACTCGATCCCAGGACGCTGAGATCATGACCTGAGCTGAAGGCAGCTGCTTAACCAACTGAGCCACCCAGGCGTCCCTAATTGTTTTATTTTAAAGCCATGTTAAAAACATGAAGTTTTATAGATTTTATAGACTAGCCTCGTTTTTTTTTCCCCTCAAAGGTTGACCTAATATGCCTCATATTCTTTGTTGAATAATTAATTTTTTTCTCTTGTTTATGATGTTACCTTTGTGACACATTACATTCTTTTATGAACTACGGTTATTTGGGGTTTGTCAGTCTTGTTTGATTGTTGGTTTGTCTCTTTACCAGTACCAACATTGACTTAATTACTATGATTTTAAAATAAATGTTAATATTTGGTAAAACAAGACTCCTTTATTACTGCATTAAAAATTATTCTGAATCTTGTCTATTTATAGTTCTAGACTAAACTTAGAATAACTTTATAATGTTATCCAGTTAGGATTTTTCCTACTCCATTTGATAACTTTTTACGGGGTCCTTCACTGGGCTAGGCACTCCTTATTCTAGGTGCTGGGGAGGGAATGCAATTGTGTACAAGACAGGCAGTCACTGCTGCCATGGGGTTCCCAACCTCATAGAGGAGACAGATGATAGACTAAAGCAGGAGTAGCTATATAGTGCAATGTCAGGTGGTGATAGGTGTGACAAACAAAAAAAGCAGGGCAAAGCATAGAATGATGGAGATGGTATTGGGTAACATGGTCCTCTCTAAGGAGATGGTATTTGCATAGCTCTACTAGATCAAGGGTGATACTGGATAGATACCTTTGCTTATTTGTTATTTATAGAAATGATTCAGATATATGTTTAATATAAGGTTATTATTTAACAATATTTATTTGTACATTAAATAATTTCCTTCTGGTTCTAGGGCTTTTAAAAAGATTTTTAATTTATTTTTGCAAGAGCGAGAGAGAGAGAGTGAACATGAGTTGGGGTGGTGGGGTAGGGCCAGAGGGAGATGGAGAAGCAGATTCCTGGCTGAGCAGGGAGCCTGATGCGGGACTCAATCCCAGAACCTAGGATCATAACCTAAGCTGAAGACAGATGCTTAGCCAACTGAGCCACCCAGAAGCCCTAGTTCTAGTTTTTAAGTTGAAAGTTTGTCCCATTAAGAATGGGTTACGGGTATTCAGATTCCTTGTTAGTATCTTTTGATGATTGTATGGTTTTTGTTCTTTGACTTGTAGGTTTAAGAAAAGATTTATAGATTTTCTAATATTAAGCAATTATCGGACTCTTTAAATCAATCTTATTCAATTATGTTAGATGTTTGCTTCAGTCTGCTGATCAATTAATTTACTTTGTTCTTATTTTGCGCTTTTCTAATCCATATAAGCAAGGTTGATTTATAACTTGTATTTTGGACTCTCTTTGGTCACCTTTGCTATTTTGGTCATACTAGCTTAATAAAATGAACTGGATTACTTACCAGTAAAAAGTATCTGGGTCTGGGGTGCCTGGGTGGCTCAGTGGGTTAAGCCTCTGCTTTTGGCTCAGGTCATGATCTTGGGGTCCTGGGATCGAGCCCCGCATTGGGCTCTCTGCTCAGCAGGGAGCCTGCTTCCCCTCTCTCTGCTTACCTCTCTGCCTACTTGTGATCTCTCTCTCTCTGTCAAATAAATAAATAAACTCTTAAAAAAATTGTCTGGTCCTAAAATCTTTTACTGGAAATAATTAGATGATAGCTTTCAATTTCTTCAAAGCTTATTGATCTTTTCTTGTTTGTTATTTGATTATGTATATTTCCCCTCTCAACCTTTTATTTCATTGAGATTTTGAGATTTATCAGCACAGACTAATGCACAGTAACTATCTATTTTCAGGAAAATTCCTTTTCATTGTGAAGCCCATCCTCTTTCTATGATTTAGGCATGAGACAACAGAGGCAGGACTGGGGCAATCTGAGACTGACACTGGGCTCTACTCATTTGTCCTTAGTTCATTATCTGTGAACAAATACATTCAGGTGGAAGCAAAGGGAGGCAAAAGAAGATGTTTAATTATTCAACATGGATTTCAAAAAGATGCATATTCTGGATATTTCAATACCATGAGGGCTGGTACATGATGTAGACTAGCATGAGATTGAGGGTTTTGTTGGCAGACCTCCTGGGATTAAAACCAGACTTCATCGTTGACTAGCTGGCTTTGGAAAAATTACTGTGCTCCTCTGGACTTCAGGTTTTTCATTTTTTTAAAGATTTTTATTTATTTATTTGACAGAGAGAATGAGATAGCGAGAGAGAGTACACGAGTTGGGAGGAGAGGGAGGAGCAGGCTCCTCAGTGAACAGGGGCCTGACGTGGGCTTGATCGCAGGACCCTGGGATCTTGACCTGAGCCGAAGTCAGACACTTAACCAACTGAGCCACCCAGGTGCCCCTGGGTTTTTCATTTGTGAAATGGAAATTATTAATTCATTTACTGATTCAACAAGTATTTGTTTTATTTCTTGAGAGCCTCCTATGTGTTAGGCACTGTTTTAAGCTCTGCAAATTCAGCAGTTAAAAAAAAATGCTTGATCTTTGAGTGTATCCTACTTGGAGTTCTTGAATATGTAGATTAATTTTCCCCAACTTTATTGAGCTGTAATTGACATATAACATTGTGTAACTTTAAGGTGCAAAATGTGTTGATTTGAAGTATTTATATATTGCGATATGATTACCATCATAGTGTTAGCTAACACCTCCATCATGTCACATAATTGCCATTTCTTTTTTGGGGTGAGAATATTTAAGATGTACTGTTTCAGTGGCTTTCAAGTGTACATCATAGAATTTTTAGCAATCACAATGCTGTGCATTAGATCCCCAGAACTTATTCATGTTCTAACTAGAAGTTTGTACCCGTTGACCAGCACTGCCTTACTTCCCCTACTTCCCAGCCTCTGTTAACTGCCTTTCTACTCTCTGTTTCTATAAGCTCAGCTTTTTTAGATTCTGTGTACCTCATACAGTATTTTTCTTTCCGTGACTAACTTATTTCACTTAGCAGATGTCCTGATGGAACATCCACATTATTGAAAATTAAAGGATTTCCTTCTTTTTCATGGCTGAATAATATTTTGTTATGTATAAATATAATATTTACATATCATTAAACATATTTCTTATATTTAATAAATAATATTAATATATTATAGAAATATACTAAATATATTTAATGTATAAATACACATACAAATCTTGTGACTGGGTGGCTCAGTGGGTTAAGCCTCTGCCTTTGGCTCAGGTCATGGTCTCAGGGTCCTGGGATCGAGCCCTGCATCGGGCTCTCTGCTCAGCAGGGAGCCTGCTTCCCTTCTCTCTCTGCCTGCTGCCCTGCCTACTTGTGATCTCTGTCTGTGAAATAAATAAATAAAATCTTAAAACAATACACATACAAATATATTTAATTATATATTTAATACATCTTTTTTATCCATTCATTTATCAGTGTTCCCTTAGGTTGTTTCCATATCCTGGCTATTGTCAATAAGGCTGCAGTAAACATGGAAATGCAGATATCTCTTCAAGATCCTGTTTCCATTTCCTTTAGACATATACCCAGAGCTGGGATTGCTGGATCATATGACAGTTCTATTTTTAATTTTTAATTTTAATTTTGAGGGACCTCCACACTGTTTTCCATAGTGGGGGTACAAGTTTACATTTCCATCAGCTGTACACAAGGATTCTCTTTTCTTCACATCCTCACCAATACCTGTTACCTTTTATTTTCTTAAGGATAGCCGTTCTTTTTTTTTTTTTTTTAAGATTTTATTTATTTATTTGACAGAGAGAGACCACAAGCAGGCAGAGAGGCAGGCAGAGAGACAGGAGGAAGCAGGCTCCCCGCTGAGCAGAGAGCCCGATGCAGGACTTGATCCCAGCACCCTGAGATCACGACCTGAGCTGAAGGCAGCGGCTTAACCCACTGAGCCACCCAGGCGCCCCAGGATAGCCGTTCTAACATCTCATTTGGTGATATCTCATTGTAGTTGTGATCTTTTTTTCGTACTTGTTGGCCATTTGTGTGTTTTCATTGGGATAAATGTCTTTTTAGTTCCTCTGTCCATTTTCTAATCAGATTGTCTTTTGCTATTGATTTGTATGCCTTATTTGTATATTTTGGATATTAGCCTCTTAGCTGACATGTGGTTTGCAAAGTCTCTCCCATCCCATAGGCTGTCCTTTCACTTTGCTGATGGTCTCTTTGTAGAAGCTTTTTAGTTTGATGTGGTCCCACTTGTTTGTTTTTGCCTTTGTTGATTGTGCTTTTGGTGTCATATCCAAGAAGTCATTGTCATATCCAAGACTTATGTCAAGTAGATCCCCCCCCCACCTCTTTTTTTTTTTCTAAGAGTTTTAGTTTCAGGTCTTACATTTATGTCTTTAATTCATTTCAAGTTCGTTTTTTGCATGCTGTAAGACAGGAGTCCAATTTCGTTTTTCTGCTTGTGGTTGTTCAGTTTTCCCAAAACCATTTATGGAAGTCTATCCTTTCCTCATTGATTATTCTTGGCTCCCTTGTCAAATAGTAGTTGAACATTAGATCAACTTTTTTTAAAAAATCAAATTTGAGAAATTATTAGCCACTAATTCTTCACATTTTTTTCTGCCCCCTCTGCTCTATTCTTTTCTCTTTGATTCCTATTTTACATATGTAGGTAGCTTGACAGTTCCCCACAGTTGTCAGAGGCTCTGTTCATTTTCTTCATTCATCTTCCTTTCTGTATAATCTTAATACTTTCAAGTTTTCTGATTCTTTCTTCTACCAGTTCTGCTATGAGAAAGCAGAGCCACTCTGCTGTGAACACTACTTTACCTATAATGCAGAGGAAGACCTCTGAGGAGGCAACACTTGAGTTAAGACTTGGTCATAGTAAAATCTGTTCCCTAAAAATAGTCGGCTATTCTCCAACTGAACTGGAAACTCTGAATGGGTTGGAGAAGGGGGATGATCCTTCCCTGGGCATCTCCATGAACCCGTGAACTTGATGGGAATTTCTGTGTTCCTACTTTAGCTCTCTAGATGTGCAGTACAGATCAATGCTCTAGTTCTGAGAACTTTATTTTTAGAATAACTCAATGCCATTTGTTCTAAAACCCCTTGCATTTGCAAAGGAACCTTTATTATTTAGGCAGACTTGAATTTTTTACAGAGAGGTGGGAGGACTTAATTATAGTTTCAACACACGTTGGCATGCTTGGAACTATTCAGAAGGAAGTCAAAGAATTTTGAGAATTTAAGCCAAGATATTTATTTCATCTTAATAATGTTGTGACTTGATGTTTATTTTACCAGTAAATATTCCCATAAGTATCAGGTAATTGGGCTTTATTCTATGGCCTGAAGGCCAGTATTCCTGAACTTGGTGAAACCAACTGAAAAAATGAATTCCAAAGATGGAATTTCTCCATGGAAAATACGTTGCTTCCAGCCCTTGGTATTCACACCTAAGGCCTATTGGCAGCTGTTCTTTGGCCTGCTCAAATAGGCATGGTGGTGCATAAAGGCAGTTTCTATGGAAACCTGAACCCAAATGATATTGGGGCTTTGAAGATCAAAGGCAATTCCCTGAATTGTTTGGAGAGCCCAGTGAAGGTTTAAGAACTTTATTGTTCTCCACAGAAAACACTACAGCCAAGACTTTGAAATGTTTTCTTCTCCAGGTGCATTAGAACTATGCACAGAATAGAAATTTCTAGTTTGCTCATGAATTTATCTGCTCTATTTTACCAGGTATTTTACAACATCTGTCTCTACTGTAAAGAAAATTGTCATCTTCCATTTTTACTTTTCTCATCCTTATTTTAATAAACAGGTGAAGCAATAAGATACACAGAATATGCTGGCCCTATAAATTTGGTAGCAGATACTGATTTCTTTTCATAAATCATGGATAATCTATTCAGTGTATTATTATCGCCACACACTCTTCTTAATATATACAAATGACCATGTTGCCAGATGCACATACAGCTAAATTGTAGTTCTACCTGTAAAGATTCCTTGTTTCTTTGTTTAGTATTTTGGTACAAACCCTGTTATTACAACCTTAGCAGAAACTAAAGTGATAGAAAATATTTTCCCATGAATGTGTCTTCCCAAGAGTGCATTTTATTTTTCATTTTGTGGAGCTTGATTTAGACTGTTTCTTCTAATCAGTTCCCATTTTGTATAAGTCCTAATGAATGGCAGTGGGGGCATTTTCTTCTTGGCTGAAAGAGATTGTCAAGATAAAATATCTGAACATAACATGAATATGCATCCTTGGTTTCAAGGGCCATTTTAGAGGCCCTTGTAGTCAAAAGTATCATATTCACCATGAAGACTGGATATTATTATACCAATATTTATGATTATATTAATCTGTGCACATAAAATATGGAGAGAGGGGATGGTATAATTTGAAGAAGATCTCGAAGTATTTATTAAAACTTTCAAGGCCTTTCTTTCCTTCCCATGGACATCCAGAACCAAAGTATTCAAGCTGCCTAGATTGTATTTACTAAAGTCTAATTTTCTTACCATTCCCTAAGGGAGCATGCCATCTCTGCCCCTTCTCTCTGAGACAGATCCATTTACCACCAGCCACATTTCCAGGCTGGTTCTACATATTTTCTTTACTTTTCATGCCTGCTTTCCTTCCTGCCCTGTGGCTGTGCACAATTGCCAGAATCTCCTTTCATCGTGCCTCTGTTCTCTCCTCTCCCCACCACAAAGAAAGGACTTTTGACTTAGGATTGTGATATACCTCAATCAGGGATTTTAACTTCCCTCCATGCAAAGAATTATGTTTTAATAGTGAGCTATAACTAGGGTTTAAACCAAACTGGAAAATTGGCTGTTTGCCATTTAATACAGAAGAATCATAGGATGAAAAGATATAGGAAGGATTTGGGAGAGTATCAGTATTTTGCTGTCATTTTTCACTAGAGGACTTCTATTGCAGCAGAAAAAGAGCCAATTCAGCAGATGTCTGAGGCACAGAGAAAGTTCCACTCAGAAAGAACATAATATATAATGTCTTTGAAGTTCACTATTTTATCTTTAAATATTTCTGCAACTTTAGGTTGATATCAAATTATATTTTTATTTGTTCTCTAATAAAGATAGTTTTAAAATTACTTACCATTAAGTATAATGATCCCTATTTGTCCTTCGCCTTTGTGTAGTATGTAGCACATATCCATATACCTTGAGGAGTTAGTAAACCCCAAAACAAAAAATACAGACTGGATAATTATGTCCTATGATAGGTGAGAGAACTAAGATTTAGAAATGTAGAAATTTGCTCTAAGATCACCCTGGTAGAATCAACATGAGAATTCAAGTCCAATGACTTCCAGCCCAATGAATTTCTCATCAAACTCAGACATATGTTTCAACCCAATAACTTTTCCATCTGGGTGCCTAAGAAACTAAGGTTTCTAGAAGTCAGGAAAATCTTTGGAACCTGACTGACTTCATTTAACCTGGGTTCCATGCTGTATAAGTATACCTGAAAAACTACTGTAAGAGTAACTGTGCCTCTGTCAGCAGTCTTGCTCAAAAGGGGAGATGTGAAGATGTGTGTGTGTGTGTGTGTATGTGTGTGTGTGATTGTAGATGAGAGGGAAAGTAGTGAGTGGTGATGGCGGCAGCAGAGATGGGTAGCATTCAACACTAGATCATCATATTTTCTCATTTTCTGAAACCACTACTCTTTCCTGAAACCCATTAGACAGCTTTTGGCTTTAGGCTGCTGAAGGAAAGCATTATTTAGTGAGTACTGCAGGGGCTGATTCTTGTGGAACTCATGAGAGTTAGATTTGGCTGATGTCAAGATTTTCATGAGCTTTTGAATTTTCAGAGACATTTTGTACTTTAAGATGGATATTAATAGTCTTGTTCTCTGTCTCCCAGATAAAACTTATAGATAAAAAGAGGAACTTCATTTGTTCCTCATGGAAGATACAAAATATATTTGAGTGACTGAATAGCTGGTTGAATCTTTGTGGATAATCATCAATCAAATTTATGTAGCCATTTTCATGACTAAGGGGAAAATTGCTCTTCTAAACTAGATTGATTAGAAGAGGTTAAATTATATCCCTTGAAAAATTATAATACAATTAAAATGTACACACTCTAACCAACCAAACATAAATAAGGAAATGCCCTTATTGCTTCCTTTCATAGGTGAAATGAGAGAATTCTTAAATCTTTTTTTTTTTTTTTTTTTTTTTTTTTTATATTTTTTTTTTAAAGATTTTTATTTATTTATTTGTCAGAGAGCGAGCGAGTGAGAGCGAGCACAGGCAGACAGAGTGGAAGGCAGAGTCAGAGGGAGAAGCAGGCTCCCTGCGGAGCAAGGAGCCCGATGTGGGACTCGATCCCAGGACGCTGGGATCATGACCTGAGCCGAAGGCAGCTGCTTAACCAACTGAGCCACCCAGGCGTCCCTAAATGAGAGAATTCTGGCTCCTCTCTTTGGTCACATGAACTACTCATAGGTATTGATTATATAAGTGTATCTATAAAAAAATTCTTGACTTCTTAGGATACCTATTTCAGTGCCAGCCACTCAAGTAGAATTTGGGAATATAAAAATAACGAAGGTCAGTTGGCCTCAGGCTTCTTACAGTCCAGTTGCAAGACAGCTACATGAATAATAACACAACAGGGTTTCATGCTGGTGATAAAACCAGAAGAGGGGATTGTATTAGTTGCTGTTACCTCAGGGAGGGGGTGCTAAAGAGTGTTTCACTGAGAAGAAAAGATGAAGTGCAGGGGTGTATGAACACTTTTCTTTCAGGCAGGAGAGAGGAAAGTGGAGGGAGGCAGCAATAGCAAGGCGACCTTGGGAGGTGGGGGAGTGCCGTGTCAGTTGGGGAAGGACAGAGAGAAAAGGTAAGTGCAGGTCACATTGAGAAGTGTACTTATGGCAGGCCAGCTTAAACCTGGGAGCCAGCCAAGGTTTTCAGTCAAAAAAAAAAAAAAAGGTCATTGAGTGGGTTTAGGCTTTTTAAAAAGATCTCTCTGACAGGAGCTTGTAGAGTTGATTGGGTAGTGGGTGGTGTGAGAAGACTGGAGAGAAGCGGCCCGGTAATACCTAATTCTGCAACTCTTGCTTTTATACAGACTCAAAAAAAGTTTGCTAAAAATAAAGGCAGGTTTTAGAAAAGCCGATTTCATCTCTGTTAGGCATTGTGGCGGTCAGCGGAGACAGTTGCATGCAATGAGAAGTGTAGGTGTAGGAAATGTGTGAGAAAAGACTACAAATCTCCTTAAAACAAGACCTTCAGAAGCAGTGATTTGTCCAAAGTTGTAGGAATGTTGGAAGCCACCATAATGTGATCCTTTACCCACCTAGAGGAGAATTTGAGCAGCAAGAAGACATATCCATATTATGTAGTTAGTTATTCCATTTGATGTAATGTTAGATAAAAAAAAAAAATCCAGATAGAAAGCTTTTTTTCTTCTTCTTTTTTTAAGTGTACTCCCTGCCCTCACATATGCACAGCCTCCCCCAGTCTGGGTATCCCACGTTACAGTGGTACGTTTCTCGCAGTTGACGAACCTGCACTGACACGTCATTGTCATCCAAAGTTTTATAGTCTGCATTAGGATCCACTCTTGGTGCTGTACATTCTGTGGGATTTGATAAATGTACAATGACATGTATCTACTATTACAGTTTCTTACAGAATAGTTTCACTGCCCTAAAGAATCCGTGCTTTGTAAAACTTTTAAATAATAATCATATTTTAAAGACATATGTATGGCAGATGGGAATTAAATTCAGCAGCATGTTTTGAGAGTGCTGACTCAGATTTCCAGCTTGCTTATAGATTCATATATCTTGCTTGCCCACAGGGCATACTACTGTCTTTTCCTGTGATCTGGCCCTTTACTAAATCAGTCTACACCCATTGGGCACGTTTTATCGTTTGACTTAAATAACAGTGAAATAGGATTACTTGTGTCAGAAGATAGTTCTGTTTTTTCATGAAAAGTTGCATTTCATTAAAACATCCTATATGCTGGCGAACTGAACATAATAAAAAAAAAGTGGGAGATGAGGCTTCACTTAACTTGATTCAAGAGCAATGAAATAAACATGTTACTGGGGCACCTGGGTGGCTCAGTCGTTAAGCATCTGGCTTCAGCTCAGGTCATAATCCCGGGATCCTGGGATCGAGCCCCACATTGGGCTCCCTCCTCAGCAGGAGGGCTGCTTCTCCCTCTCCCTCTGCCCCACTTGGGTCTTTCTCTTTCTGTGTCTCTGTCAAATAAAAAAAAATTTTTTTTCTTAAAAAATAAAACAAACCATGTTAATGATGTCTAAATAATTTCAACATATTCATGTTTGTGTTGGGGGAGGGCAGTCATTTAGAGTCCCGGACTCTCACATCTCCCATACTCTCAGGCGCTACAGCGGCGGTGTGAATGTGTTAAGAAATCCCAGCACACCTACTCTCCACCAAGCAACTATGGTAACGGTGTGCTGGGATGCAGGGAGTTGTATATGTGAAAAATCGGATTCTATGATTTTTTATAAAAGTGTAGTTATCTAAATGGGAACCAAAAAAAAAAAAACCCAATGAAACATTTTTTAAATTTTTAAAAAATATTTTATTTATTTACCAGAGAGAGAAAAAAAATGAGTGCATGAGTAGGGGGAGAAGCAGAGGGAGAGGTAAAGTAGAGGGCTGGATCCCACAATCCCAAGATCATGACCCAAACCCAAATCAAGAGTCAGAAGCTCAACCAACTGAGCCACCCAGATGCTCCTTAATTTTTTTTTAATTTAAATTCAATTTAGTTAGCATATAGTGTATTATTAGTTTTAGAGATAGAATTTAGTGATTCGTCAATAGTATATTAACACCCACTGCTCATTATATCAGTTGCCTTCCTTAATTCCCATCACCCATTTATCCCATCCCCTATCCACGTCCCCTCCAGGACCCTCAGTTTCTTCCCTACAGGTTAGAGCCTCTTATGGTTTGCCTTCCTTTCTGTTTTTATCTTATTTTATTTTTCCTTCCCTTCCCCTATGTTAATCTGTTTTGTTCTTAAATTCCATGTATGATTGAAATCATATGTCATTTGTCTTTGTCTGACATATTTCTCTCAGCATAACACCCTCTAGTTCTATCCATGTCATTGCAAGTGGCAAGATTTCATTCCTTTTGATGACTGCATAGTATTCCATTGTATATATATACTGCATCTTCTTTATCTATTCATCTGTCAATAGATGTCTGAGCTCTTTCCATAGTTTGGTTACTGTGGACATTGCTGCTGTAAACACTGGGATGCATATGCACCTTTGAATCATTATTTTTGTATACTTTGGAGAAATACCTAGTAGTGCAATTGCTGGGTTGTAGGATAGTAATATTTTTAACTTTTTGAGAAAACGCCATACTGCTTTCCAGAGTGACTGCACCAGACTGCATTCCCACCAACAGTGTAAGAGGGTTCCCCTTTCTCTGCATCTTTGCCAACATGTGTTTCCTGGGTTGTTAATTTTAGCCATTTTGACTGGTGTGAGATGGTATCTCATTGTGGTTTTGATTTGTATTTCCCTGATGCCGAGTGATGTTGAGCATTTTTTTTATGTACCTGTTGGCCACTTGTGTGTCTTCTTTGGAGAAATGTCTGTTAATGTAACATTTAAAAGGAAAAAAATGGTGCAGGGTAGAAAATATTCTAGGAAAAAAAGACCTAATGATCTAAATAAAGCCTATCTCAGACTCATCACCTTTTGTTCTTTTTATTTTGGGGGTATCCTCACTGGAGCGAGAAGGTAAAAATGAAGAATAAACTATTGTTCAGTAATGAGATGGGGCAAAAAAGGATTTCCAAAGCATTCTTTAAATAAAATGAAAGTTTTATGTGAAGATAGCTGGACAGTTGTAGAGTTGCAGCTGGAATAGACCATGTTCAAGAATAGTTTTGGATGGGGCGCCTGGGTGGCTCAGTGGGTTGGGCCGCTGCCTTCGGCTCGGGTCATGGTCTCGGGGTCCTGGGATCGAGTCCCACGTCGGGCTCTCTGCTCAGCAGGGAGCCTGCTTCCTCCTCTCTCTGCCTGCCTCTCTGCCTACTTGTGATCTCTCTCTGTCAAATGAATAAATAAAATCTTTAAAAAAAAAAAAAAAAAAAAAAAGAATAGTTTTGGAAAATAAAAGGCTGATATTTTAATTAAATGCAAAATGGGAAGGTTAAAAAAGAAATGATTTGTTGTGTTTCACAGCAAGAAAGAATAATTCTAAGAATACTTTTTCTTTTGTCTATTTACTATCCACTTTCCTGTGAATTAAATATGAGTACAGTTGTCTTCCTCAGGGACATTGGACAGAGACAGACATTGGAATGCCACCTTTTGGAATAATTTACATTTTTTGGTATTGAGAAAGCAGGAAAGATTTGGCTGCATAGAAATTTATATTCCGCTATAAATCCAGTATTTCTATCTCTTAATGTCTAAGGACAGTAGTGAAAGGGGACACAGCATGTGGTGAATTATGAATGAGGACATGAAAGGATTTCTTGGTCTGATGTGAAACCAGTTCCTCCCCCATCCCACCCCATTTCTGGAGTTGTCTTGAGTCCATTATAAACACGGCTAGTGAACCATACAAATATCTCCTTTGGAGTGTGGTGCATGGGCTTACTATTATTCTATCCCTGAGATGCTTTCATGCAAATAAGAAGTGCTACTTGATAAAAATCAGTGTATGCAAGGGTATAAACTAAATATCAAGTCTTCAAACCTCCTTCATGACTTAGATTACCAATGCTGACTCTAATTCATTATTTACCTAGCAAAAGCATGAGGATATGAGTATATGTGAGCAGCAGTAGAGGAGTGGGGAGAATCTTCATGTTCACACCAAAGATGTTAGGACATCGGGGACTGTTATCAGGGCTCCTTCTCTAAGACTTTTGGAGAAAGCTAACTAACAAACTAGCCAACTAACTAACAACAGTGAATGGATTCACTGGACTGGACACTTTGCTGTGAGTACTTTTTTGAATATACATTATACCTACCAAAGTTTACAATAAAAAATAGTGGAGAATAATTTGAGATTAACAGGCACCCAGGCCACTGGGATTAATGCACCTTCAGCAATTAAGAATGACAATTACTGATTGTTGGTTTCTGGTGAAAATAGGTAGGCAACCTAGCTGGAGATAGCTAACAATTGGTCCTAAAGCTTAGGCTCCAGTTTGTTATAGGGAAGAAATATTTTTGAGAATATCACTTATAAATATTCTCCAACAGAGCTCTGGGTGAACGTGTCCCACATTCCACCAGGAAGGGGACTGTAAAAATTGAAATAGCAATTTTGCTTTTTAGTTGCCAAACAAATACTTTTACATTTGGAGATGGGTGCTTGTGTGCTGGAAAGAGAAATTTATCAAAGGTGAGATACGAGAATTAGTATAAAAAGTGAGCCAACAATGGTAGAAGCATGGCTGCCAGGAGAAAAGAATGCAAGTGACAGTAGCAAAAACAGAAGTGGTTGGAGGCTATAATCCAAGGAGAAAATGATCCCTGCGAGTCTCAGTGAGACCGAGAAGCATTAAGAATTTGAAAGAATAATCCAGAGCTCAATGCTCGAACACCACTAGAATTCTTTTCTTTTTTTCATTTAAATTCAATTAGCCAGTACATCATTAGTTTCAGATGTAGTGTTCAGTGATTCATGGGTTGTGTATAACACCCAGTGCTCATCCCATCACATGCCCTCCTTAATACCCATCACCCAGTTACCCCAACCCCCACACGCTTCCCTTCCGCAGACTTCAGTTTGTTTCCCAGAGTCAAGAGTCTCTCATTGTTTATTTCTTCTCTGATTTCTTCCCATTCCTTTTTCCCTCCTTTCTCTAAGATCCTCTGTGCTCTTTATCTCACATATATGTGACACCATGTAGTTGTCTTTCTCTGATTGACTTATTTTACTTTGCGTAATACCCTCTGGTTCCATCCATGTTGATGTAAATGGTAGGTATTCATCCTTTCTGATGGTTGAGTAATAATTCACTGTATATATGAACCACATCTTCTTTAATCTATTCATCTGTTGAAGGACATCTCAGATCTTTCCATAGTTTCGCTATGGTGGACATTGCTGCTATGAACTTTGGGGTGCAGATGCCCCTTCCTTTCACTACATCTGTGTCTTTGGGGTAAACATCCAGTAGTGCAAATGCTGGATCATAGGTTAGCTCTATTAACTTCTTGAGGAAACTCCATACTGTTTTCCAGAGTGGCTACACCAGCTTGCTTTCCCATCAACAGTGTAAGAGGGTTCCCCTTTCTACACATCATCACCAACACTTCTTTTTTCCTGTCTCATTAATTTTAGCTATTTTAACAGGTATAAAGTAGTATCTCATTGTGGTTTTGATTTGTATTTCCCTGACGACAAGTGATGTGGAGCATTTTCCCATGTGTCTGTTGACTATTTGTATGTCTTCTTTGGAGAAATGTCTGTTCATATCTTCGGCCCGTTTCTTGACCAGATTTTTTGTTTTTTGGGTGTTGAGTTTGATAAATTTTTCAAGATTTTGGATACCAGCCCTTGATCTGATATGCGATTTGTAAATATCTTCTCCTGTTCCATAGGCTGCCTTTTAGTTTTGTCAACTGTTTCCTTTGCTATGCAGCAGCTTTTTATCTTGACAAAGTCCCAATAGTTCATTTTTGCTTTTGTTTTCCTTGCCATAGAGATGTGTCTTGCAAGAAGTTGCTGTGACTGAGGCTGAAGAGGTTGTTGCCTGTGTTTTTCTCTAGGAGTTTGATGGACTGCCATCTCACATTTAGGTCTTTCGTCCATTTGAGTCTATTTTTGTTTATGGTGTAAGAGAATGGTCCCATTTCATTCTTCTGCATGTGGCTGTCCAATTTTCCCAGCACCATTTATTGAAGACCATTTACTGTCTTTTTTCCATTGGATGTTCTTCCTGTTTTGTTAAAGATAGTTGACCGTAGAGTTGAGGGTCCATTTCTGGGCTCTCTATTCTGTTCCATTGATCTATATGTCTGTTTTTGTGCCACTACCACGCTATCTTGATGATCACAGTTTTGTAATGTAGCTTGAAATCAGGCATCGTGATGCCCCTCGCTTTGATTTTCTTTTTCAACATTCCCTGGCTATTCGGGGTCTTTCCTGGTTCCATACAAATTTTTGGCTTGTTTGTTCTGGCTGTGTGAAAAATGTCAATGGTATTTTGATAGGGATTTCATTGAATGCACAACTAGGATTCTTATCTACACACTTGATTGTCTCTATAACTTCCTCCTCCCCATAATAGCCCTTCTACAAGTGACTTGGGAAAACAGGGATCACATTCTGATTACCATTTGAATTGTCATCAAATCTTGGTTGTGTCCTGAAGGGGAATAATTTCAGAAAATAAGGTTTATATTTTAAATTAAAATAGGGTATGGAGGATGGAGTTCATTTAAAATATGTGGTGTTTCATAAATGTAAATGTATTTTATATATTTATAAATAAAAATATAAAATTTATATTATAAATATATTTATTTAGGGTATTGTGTTAAGTGCTGAGTGGAATACCAGAAAGTTAGGACCTAGCTTATCTCTCCAGAAATCTAGTGAAAGAACTAATAACTAGTAATCTGGTTCCAGGTTTTCAGTTCTAGAATTGAGTTGTAATTTGTGTGGTGAATTATTCAAGGTAGGTTAATTGCTGTAAAATCAAAACAGAACAACTCCCAAACTGAACTGTTTATAGATCGTACTTCACTACAGTTCAGTGAAGGTGGAAGGATAATTTAGGACCCTGTACCTCTGTCCCATACCTCTAACATCACATGGAGCCTTGGAGTCTTCTGTTGGACCTTCTGCATGCAGATAGGGGCCAGGACTGGAAGATTTTTATAGAGGCTAAGGCTGAATGTCACTTCTACTATATTCTGATGGCCACACAACCCACCGACTACAAGGAAGTCTGAGAAATGCAGTCTTTCTGCATTCTCAGAGGAAAACGAAGTGAGATCTAGATGACACACAGCTAGTCTGTGCCGTCAGAAGGGATCTCGCAGGCTGACCTTTTCTAATTTCTGAGAGGTTGAATCGGATTTGGTCATCAGCCATTAAATTTCCCACCTTTTAAAGAAAATGGAAGCAGGGAAGACAACACCACTTATCAGATACGTCAGTAAGCCCTTGAAGAATCTCTTGAAACGGGTATGGTTCTGGATTACTTACATAGTTTCTGAGGCTGGGAGAAGTAGGCAGCTTGTTCAAGGACACCGAGCTAGAGATCGGTGGAGTAAGTATTTAGATCTACATGTCTGTTTCCAAGACATTTATTCTCTCATTTTCTCTGAAGTAGAAGTTTGGCTAAGGATGAACAAATATTTGTTGAATTAATTAAAAAGGTAAATGAAGTTTTGCAGAAATGCAAAAGTAAGCAATAAAAAAATGTAAGAAACATTTATGGGGTTTAATTACTTTTTGAGAAAGTAAATGTTACATGCTTAGAATGATAAGAAAAGTTACTCAGCAATTAGCTATTGTCCCACACTAAATTAAACCTAGAAAACAGTGACTGGTTCTTTTTTTTTTTTTAAGATTTTATATATTTATTTGAGAGAAAGAGATCACAAGTAGGCAGAGAGGCAGGCAGGGAGAGAGGGGGAAGCAGGCTCTCTGCTTAGCAGAGAGCCTGATGTGGGACTTGATCCCAGGACCCTCAGATCATGACCTCCAGGACCCTGAGATCATGACCTGAGCTGAAGGCAGAGGCTTAACGCACTGAGCCACCCAGGTGCCCCAGCAGTGATTGGTTCTTTTTGTTTTTTTGAACCATTCATTCATTCAGCAACTACTAAAAGCCTAGCATGTGTGCATCATGAGAATCAGGGATGAAGAAGACAGACACAGTTCTTTCATGAAGCAAGCTTATACACTCATGTGCCTTAAAAACCACTCTCGTGTAGCCTTTGTTGGATTTGGGCAGCCCTTTCTCTTCTTTAGGTGCTGCACCTGAAATCTGCTAAATGATGTCTTTGTTCTTTCCAAGCACGGGGAGAACTCCTTTCTATAAAGTAGTATCTTGAGAATTCTTTCTGTGGGGAAGCATAGTCAGGAGTTGTTCTGCATTACTGAAGGCTTCCAAACGCCAGTCTGCTTTTCTAGAAATTGTTGGATGGCTTCTCTCAGGCACAGGGGGGAGCTCAACATTTAACTATCATACTCAAAAGCATCTTTGGAATGGGGTGGTTCAGTTGGTTCTCGGAGGTTGAAATGTATCTTTTCAGCTTTGCAAAATCGGCTTCCTTCACGTTTCTATTCCTCCTTCTCTACCGAATGCTTTGATTTTTTTTTTATCTGTGGCAGAAAGGAGACTGTCGCTAAAGCTGGGGGTAAAGAGGAGGAAATGTCAGGCACTGAGCAAGGTTTTTTCACTAACTCTGCAGCTTGTGACTCACTGAGTAAAAACCATACAAGCAAAATGCAACATTACGGAAGAATTGTCATTATTTTTTTTAAGATAAGATTATAATTATAATTGTGATACATATTGAGGTATTAAAGTAATCTATAATACAATTTTAAGTCAGATTAAATTCAACATATCCAGTAGCCAATGTAGGTAATCCTTTCAGATAGAGACTGTCTCTTCCTGAAGTTTTCTAAAATATCAGTTTGGAAAAGCACTTTTTTCCTGTTGAAATAATAATCAGATGTAGTTAACATTTCTGTCACTTTTAAAAGTTATTAAACCCCATCAGTGTTTCTTGACTTTTCCCATAAAGAGTCACTTTGTCTTATTGTATAGTTAAGTTACTACTTCTTTTTCAGCATTCAACAAATAATCATCCAGCATTTCCTCTGTATCGGTCCTATACTATTTGCTTAGGAACCTGTACTGTTTGCTTATGAGCCAGCTGGAAAAATTCCTCATCCTTATCTTGGTTCCAGCAGAGGGAGATAGACAATAAACAATAAGGGTATTAGGTAGATGACCTATTTCACTTATGTAGGTGGTATGCCTCCTTTTTTGAAAAGGTGACCATAGAGCAAAGACTTGAAGACAATGAGGAAATGGCCCGCTGGATACCTTGAGGGAGAGACTTCCAGACCGCAAGAGCACTCATTGCAAAGGGCCTGGGGCAGGGGCATGCTTGGCATACTTGAGGACAGTGAGGAGATGAATATGCAGAGCAGAAAGCCAGAGGAGATGAGCTCAGAGTGGTAAAGTTAGCCAGATGGAGGGATTAGGTGGGTGTAGGCCATTGTAAAGATCTTGGCTTTTGTTCTAAAGGAATGAGGACTCATTGCAAGTTTTATTTTCTTTATTAAACATCTATTTACTTTAGAGAAGGAGAAGGAGAATGAGTGGAGGTAGGGGCAGAGGGAGAGAGAGACATGCAGACTCCCTGCTGAGTGGGGACTCAAAGACACTGGCTTGGTCCCAGGACCGACCTGAACTGAAATCAAGAGTCAATGCTTAACTGACTGAGCCACCCAGGTGCCCCTCACTGCAAGTTTTTTGACCATAATAGGAACATGATCTTCCCCTGTTTTCCTCTGTTCTTATGCTTCGTTGCTTTTGGACATTTCTATAATATTTATAATAGTGTTATTAGTAGTCTCATTTTTATGGTCACTAGTTATAGTTAGTAGTCTCTAGTCATGAGTAAATTCACGTTTTTATTTGGTATGTGGCCTACAAAATGCAAATTCAGATAGGAGACAGCTTAGTTAGGTAAGGAAACAATTATCTGTGGATTCTAAGCAGTTAGGGCATTTCCGTGTTCTGTTTGGTTGACTTTGTGACTCAGTTAGTCCAAGTATCAGCTCCAACATACATGAGCAGAGTGCAGATTTTAGTAACTGACCGGGGTCGTGCCCCAGGCCCAGGGTCTGGAGAGATTGTGGCCTGGTTCACCTCATAGTAATGGCTTATAGGAAGGTGTGTGGATTGAAGTGCTCCTGACTTAGAACACTGGGCCTGTCTAAGAAGAGAAGTGAAATTTAACATAGTTCTATTTGCATGTAAGGAGTCGAATGATTAGAGTACTGAACTAGATCTTAGATATTTCTAGTGATGAAAGCCATTTTCTTTTGGTAGCTGGTGAGATAAAGTGGTGTAGGGAAGGAAAACTTCCCTAAACAATGAATCTTGGAATACTGAAAAAAATAAAGTTAAAAAAAAAAAGAATGTCTTACGGTTTCTCTCCCTCTCTGGTTTTGTTTTGTTTCATTTTTTTCCCTCTCTTCCCCTATGATCCTCTGCCTTGTTTCTTAAATCCCACATATCAGTGAGATCACATGATAACTGTCTTTCTCTGATGGACTTAATTTTGCTTAGCACAATACCTTCTAGTTCATCCATGTCATTGCAGATGGCAAGATTTCATTTTTTGATAGGTGTGCACTATTCCCTAGTATATATACACCGCATCTTCTTGATCCATCCGTCTGTTGATGGTCATCTGGGCTCTTTTCATAGTTTGGCTATTCTGGACATTGCTTCTATGAATATTAGGGTGCAGGTGCCCCCTTCTTTTCACTATATATGTTTCTTTAGGGTGAATACCTGGTAGTGTAATTGCTGGGTCATAGGGTAGCTCTATTCTCAACTTTTAGAGGAACCTCCGGAGTGGCTGTACCAGCTTGCGTTCCCAACAGTATAGGTAGATTTCCCTTTCTCCGCATCCTCACCAACATCTGTCGTTTCCTGACTTGTTAATTTTAGCCATTCTGACTGGTGTGAGGTGGTATCTCCTTGTGGTTTTGATTTGTATTTCCCTGATGCCCAGTGATGTTGAACACTTTTTCATGTGTCTGTTGGCCATTTGTACGTCTTCTTTGGAGAAATCTCAGTTCATGTCTTCTGCCCATTTCTTGATTGGATTATTTATTCTTTGTGTGTTGAGTTTGATAGAATTTCTTAAAGATTTTGGATACTAGATCTTTAATATGTCATTTGCAAATATCTTCTCCCATTCAGTTGGCTGTCCTTTGGTTTTGTCAACTCTTTCCTTTGCTGTGCAGAAGGTTTTAATCTTGATGGAGTCCCAATAGTTCATTTTTGCTTTTGTTTCCTTGCCTTTGGAGAATTGTCTAGCAAGGAGTTGCTGCAGCTGAGGTCAGTGAGGTTGCTGCCTGTGTACTCCACTAGGATTTTAATGGATTTCTGTCTCACATTGAGGTCTTTCATCCATTTTGAGTCTATTTTTGTGTATGGGTTTTAAGCAGTCAAGTGATATATTTATGTTTGCATTTGAGAACTTCTTGATTATAAAATAGATTATAAAGAAACAAAAGTGTGGGAGTAGGGAAGAGAAGGAGTAAGAAGGGACCATTGTCATTAATCCAAGTGAAAGAAGATGCTGATGGCTAGAGCTATGCTGATGGGCAATGGTTATGAAGGAAAACAGATGTATCTGAGAGAGTTACTTAGTAGCTCTTATTGACAGGACTTAAGATAGACTGGAGGTGGAAGCCAGTGATACCATTTAATGTAATGGGAAGAAATAGGGGGAGAGTTGAAATAAAGATCACAGAGAAGATCCTCTTATACGTTAATACTGAACACAGACTGTTCACATCTGGGTGTGATACCCTATAAAACTGCTGCCCAGTTTGGTCTTTGTTATGACCACAGTGATGGAAGCAGCACATCCAGTAACAGCTACCCTTTCTTCTTATCTTCTTCCTCTGCCTTTTACCCTATAACCCTCCAAACTTTTGTCCCACCTCTCAACACCTTCTAGAAGAAACAGCCCTGCGATGCCAATCTCATGGTGGGACTGAATTTCAGCAGGAGACTTGACCTGAAGTTTCTGGCAGCACCTTGCTTTGGCTCTTGGATGAGAACCCTAGACAAGAATGTGCTGCAGTTTATTTGGGCATCACCTGATTTTTGAATTATCCAAGGAACGTCATTGCCTCAGCAATTTGCAGAAAAAAGCAGATTGTTACGAAGTTGTCACAATTCAATCCCTAAAGCTTCCAAACTAGCCTTCATCTGAACTAGAAGTGATTCCATCTCTTACGCTAATTTTAGGGGCAAGAGCCCTGGAGTAGTAAGGAAGAGAAAGGTGTGTGGGAGTTTGAGGGGCAAATCCTATCAGATGTTCTCTCTGAAGATGATGTTCTTCTCTGAAGAAGATTTTTCTAAACACATACTCTCCACCTCCTCTAACTGTAAAGCCAGGCAATCCACAGATATTGGCTTGGCAAGTGTGACCTTGCAGTCAGAAAAGCGAAGTAGCAGAGGGTTCACGGTGCCAGGTACCAGGGCTTGGGTTTTCAAGGAAGCAATACCTTCCCAGTGCACTGGTGAACAGTGAAAACATTTTACTTTCTCTCCTCTCCTCCTTTTGCCTCTGGGGTGCTAGAGAAGGGTTGGGTGGAAAAGTTGGGTTGGACTGAGAAAGAACTGCAACAGCATTTTTCTGTAGAACAGCTGAGGTCTCTGTACCATACCTTGGGTTTGGTTTGGTTTTTATGGGTTCATGGTTGAAATACACAAAAGCATCCGGGCCAAAAGGATTGAAAAGTCATTTGGAATAGGAATAGGAATAGGCCCTTGAACATGACCTCATGGGAAGAATGTTGCTCAGTGGAGACAAGTGGGAAACATACATAGATGTGGGGGGCTGACACATTGTTCAATTTCCAGGGGAGGTTTTGCGGGGGTGGGGGGGGGGAGTGGGGGGGCAGCATGCCAAATGCTGGTAAAAATGTTCTGGAGGGCAAACCTTACGTGGCCTGAGCATTTGGAATTTTTTGTTGGCTTCTTTCTACGGCTGTGTTTTCCAACTCTTCAGGCCTAGGAAAGCTCTCTTCGTTCCCTTGCAGGCTGTTCACTCCCTAACATGTAGGCCTTTGTCTCCTTGACTAAATCCAAGCCAAAGGTAAGCAAAGGAGAAATTTATTATCTCACAGTTCTGTGAAGATTGGAATTACGCTGCCACAACCCAGAAAGCTCTCAGAAGAGAGGAAAGAGGCCCAGAACAGATCCTTTTCTTGCACCTTCAGAAGGAGCATGGCCTTCATGACACCTTGATCTCAAACTTCTGGCCTCCAGGACTGTGAGACAATATATTCCTGGTATTTAAGCTATTCATTTTGAGATACTTTGTTACAGCAGCCCTAGGAAACTAACACACCATCTGAACTCCTTTAACAAATGGAGTGCCAGAATCTATGCTTCAAGTGCCTTTCTCACTGCCTCTTTTGCAGATTTTTTTTTCCCCCTGAGCAGGAAGATACTAGCTCAGATGGAGTCTGTTTACAGTATCATTCTCAGTGGTTGTGTTTCTGTGTGTACTCTGTATTTGTGGTTGAGGTGAACTTTGCTGAGTTCTATGAATCCAAGTGTTTAAAAATGGACCTCAACAAGAGCTCTAGATTTTTTTATTTTTGAATCAAGAAAAATAGTTCTTAAAAAAGATTTAAAAAATACTTTTACATGGATTTCAAGGAAGTAAATATTTTCCACATTAAAAGTCTGCTAGGATGAGTGTAATTGGGCAATCTGAGATAAGTCATTTACCTCCCTGAGTCATGTATTTTAAAAATGGTAGTAACAACAGACCCTGTTGCATCCAAGGGTTGCTTTAAAAACAAACAAACAAACAAAAGAGTGTGAAAGCCCACTGTGAACTGCAAAATACTATACACTTTTGTCAACATTAACCAAATTTATGATTATTGTTTTATTTATCATTTGTACTCTACATTCATTTAAATTTGAGACATAATGAAATACAGATAATTAAAATGGAAAATAAAATACAAAACGGTCTGGATGAAAGAGAACACAAATATACTGTAAGTCCTAAACTAAACTAGTGTGGTGGAAACTGCCTTAGCAAACAGCTAAATTACAATGCCCAGCCTTCTTTGCGATCAGATGTGGCCATGTGATTTGGTTCTATCCAGTGGGTCCTAGTAAATGGAAGTGATCAGTGCCACTTCCAGATCTGACCCATAAAGCCTCCTACAGGGTGTTTTTCACAGCATAACCCATTCAAAAAGGGTGAAATGGTGACCTGAAGACCACAGTGATCTTAGAAGTCATGTGTTGAACATGGTAGAGGTGTATTAGCCTAGAATGTATGTGTGAGGAGCAGACAGACAGACTGTTTCTTTCCTCCAAAGGCAATAGAATTTCCTGCCTTGGGCTGCTCTCTGAGTGTGTAATGAACCTCTCCTGACATTATACTTTGGATCTGTTTGTTACAGTAGTTTAGCTCAGCTGATACATAGGGTTACTGTATTTGAGTATTAAATTCAGCTTTCAACATTTCTGAATCAGAGACTGCTAAAACTGGGAGACACCTTAGAGATCTAGTCCGCCCCACTCATTTTTCAGGTTATCATCTTTCTCTGTTAATCCTGCAGTGTCTCCAGATTGCCTTCATAATGAGATTCAAAATCCTTAACACGCTTCACAAAACATGTTCTGATTTCTCCCTACCTTGTTTCTTACCATTCTTTATTTTGGAGGTACTTCTCTAATTAAACAGAAAAACTTGCCGTTCCTCTAACTTTGTCATTTCTGTGTTTCTTGCTGTCCCTGAACTGCTTTCTTTTTTCCTTGCCTATTTTGAGATCATCTTTATTATCAACTCTGGAAATCTCCTCCTAATTTTCCCTATACTCGTCACTATTTAGCTTATATTTTTCTGGTATTTTCCTGCAGCACTTGATGCTGTTCCTGTAATGCTTAGTTTGCTCTATTGTCATCATTGGTTTGATTTAGGGACTTATCAACTAGACTGGAGTTCACTGATGGCCGAAGACTTACTTTGAAACATCTTTGTATCCGTGGTTTCTACCACAGTACCTAGAATGTTTTTCAAATAAGTGAGCAAATTATTTCAGCAATATTTATTAAGTGCTTCACATGTGCCAAGCTCTTTAAGTGCTAGGAATCCAAAAATTGACAAGGCCTCTGCTTTCATGGAGATTACACTCTAGTAGAGGAGATAGACATCAAACAGATAATCAAATAAAAAAATAGACACTTGGTAAATGCTGTGCATAATACATATACCAGCCATTAATAACATTCCAATCTGACTTCTCAGCACATGACTACAAGAAATTTATGATTTGGCCCTCAAAATTATTATAGTTTCAGATGTTGCAAAATTATTGAATCCTATAAGTAATAATCATACCTATCCTATACTGAGCCCTTATTATGGGTGAGACACTTCAAAAGGATTATCACCTTAAGATCTTGTTGAATCCTCAGGAAAACCCTCTCAGTTATAGACTGTTATTGCAGAGGAATGAATTTATAATTATGGTCTCTAGACCAAACTCAGAATCAGAACCATCCACCTAAAAATGTAGTCAGGCACCAGTTGGGTTAGTTTTCAACCATGACTTGTACCAAGCTCTGATCCTGGTAACACCCAGGGTTGTCTGGAATTAATCTACAACTTGCTTTTCTTTACAGAGGGAATTCCAAAGCGAGATGCTTCTCAGATCTAGTGAAATCTTAACTCCAAATCATTGGCATCTGTGTATTCCTGGGAGCACTCGGGGAAGCCTGGGAAAGTGCACCTCCACGTGAGGGTTTACTGCATGTTTCCTCCCGACCTTTCTTTTCTTTTATTCCCACTGTCTCCCATTTTTCCAGATGGGAAGGTTGGGGCTTAGTGGGATAGTAAGTGCTGTATCTAGAGGTGTGATATGATTGCCTAAATTCAGCTATGGAAAATAAAGAAAGCTCTGTTTTCACATATATAAGAATCAATGGCTTATAGAGACAATTAGAAAAAATATATAGGCTTATAATTTTAGATATTTAAAAAAAGAAAGCACTCAAATTTTTCAGGTGATATATTTCTGGCCTTTAATTGTAGAAGAAATTGTTTGGAATTTTATGATCATTCATTCATTTACATGCAGGAGTCAAAATGTTCTACAGGACACTGTCCTTGCTTTGGAGTAGAATGAAACAGATGTACCAGTGAATGTTGAAAAAGTACTAATTGGGACACCTGGGTGGCTCAGTCGTTAAGCGTTGGCCTTCAGCTCAGGTCATGATCCCAGAGTCCTGGGATCGAGCCCCACATCGGGCTCTTTGCTCAGTGGGAGGCTGCTGCTTCCTCTCCCACTCCTCTTGCTTGTGTTCCTTCTCTCTCTCTCTCTCTCTCTCTCTCTGTGTCAAATAAATGAATAAAATCCTTAAAAAAAAAAGAAAAAGTATTAATTGCTATGATAGTTATTAACATGCATTGAAAGTGGTAGCTAGACGTCCATGGATGGTCAAGAACAATGTCACTGAGGAGGCGACATTTGATCTGGTCTCCTTAGTTTGAGTAGAAATTCATGGAACAGAGAGAGAGAAGATATATACAAGCAGAAGTACAGAGTGTGCAAGAGCTTGGAGGGCACATAGGAAAAGAGCAAAGAGTTGAGTTTGCTTATTATAGAGGATGCTGGGAGAGTGGTGGTGGTGAGAGTGGCCAGAGGGAAGGTAAATCAAATCACAGAAGGCTTCGTAGGCTATGGCTGGAAGTGCAGATATCATCTTATGTAAAATATAAAATGTGAGGTTAATGAAAACATTTAAGATGGAGAAAGGACATAAAGATATTGGTGTTTTCAAATGGTAACAGTGAAGATAGGAAAGCAGAATTGCTTTGAGAAAGATGTTTTCAAGAAAAATTTAGGAGATAGAAACTATAAGAACTGATGACAAAAATAATTTAGGTGAGAGGAAGAACTGGAGCTGTGCTTTCCAGTAGGATAGCCATATGTGGCTATGTAAACTAACTCTAAATGCAGCGAAAATTCATTTCCTCAACCATACTAGCCACATTTCAAATGCTCTATAACCATGAGTATCTTGGACACCATATTGGACAGCACAGACATAGAACACGTCCATCATCACAGGAAGTTCTATTGGACAGCACTGGATTAAAGACTGTTTTAAATTTGGGCAGTGAATGACAATGACACTTAAATAGGGAATATAGGAGAAAGTTTGAAAGAAAAAGAAAAGGACTTCTATTTTGACACAGTGCATTTAATGTATTGTTGGGCATCCAAGTGAAAATGTTAAGGAAGCTGTTGGAAATTAGGTATGATACTCAAGAGAGACAAGGATTATAGACAGATATTTCAAAGCCTTCAATATTTTTTCTTTTGTTTTTTTTATTAACGTATACTGTATTATTTGCCCCAGGGCCATAGGTGTGTGATTCATCAGGCTTACACAATTCACAGCACTCACCACAGCACATACCCTCCCCAATGTCCATAACCCAGCCACCCTCTCCCTGCCCCCCTACCCACCAGCGACCCTCAGTTTGTTTCACAAGATTAAGAGTCTCATGGTTTGTCTCCCTCCCGATCCCATCTCATTTCATTTTTTCCTTCCCTAACTCCCATAAGACGCCACCCTGCCTCTCAAATTCCCTCATATTAGAGAGATCATATGATAATTATCTTTCTCTGATTGACTTATTTTGCTCAGCATACTACCCTCTAGTTCCATCCATGTCATTGCAAATGGCAAAATTTTGTTTCTTTTGATGGCTGCACAGTATTCCATTGTATATATACACCACATCTTCTTTATCCATTCATCTGTTGATGGACATCTAGGTTCTTTCCATAGTTTAGTTATTGTGGACATTGCCGCTATAAACATTGTGGTGCACATGCCCCTTTGGATCACTACGTTTGTATCTTTAGGGTAAATACCCAGTAGTGCAATTGCTGGGTCATGAGGTAGCTCTATTTTCAACCTTTTGAGGAACTTCCATACTGTTTTCCAGAGTGGCTGCACCAGCTTGCATTGCCATCAACAGTGTAGGAGGTTCTCTTTTCTCCACATCCCTGCCAACATCTGTCCTTTCCTACTTGTTAATTTTAGCCATTCTGACAGGTGTGAGGTGGTATCTCCCTGATGCCAAGTGTTGTTGAACAATTTTTCTTGTGTCTGTTGGCCATCTGGCTGTCTTCTTTGGAGAAATGTCTGTTATGTCTTCTGCCCATTTCTTGACTAGATTATTATTCTTTGGGTGTTGAGTTTGATAAGTTCTTTATAGAGTTTGGATACTAGCTCTTTATCTAATATGTCATTTGCGAATATCTTCTCCCATTCTGTCAGTTATCTTTGGGTTTTGTTGACTGTTTCCTGTGCTGTGCAAAAGCTTTTGATCTTGATGAAGTCTCAATAGTTCATTTTTGCCCTTGCTTCCCTTGCCATTGTTGCTGTGGTTGAGGTCGAAGAGGTTGCTGCCTGTGTTCTCCTCAGGATTTTTTTTTTTTTTCCTCCTCAGGATTTTGATGGATTCCTTTCTCACATTGAGGTCGTTCATCCATTTTGAGTCTATTTTTGTGTGTGGTGTAAGGAAATGGTCCAGTTTCATTCTTCTGCAGGTGCCGTCCAATTTTCCCAACACCACTTATTGAAGAGAGTGTCTTTTATCCATTGGGCATTCTTTCCCGCTTTGTCAAGGTTTGAAGACCATAGAGTTGAGGGTCTATTTCTGGGCTCTCTATTCTCTTCCATTGATCTATTTGTGCCTGTTTTTGTGCCATCACCATACTGTCTTGATGATGACAGCTTTGTAATAGAGCTTGAAGTCTGGAATTGTGATTCAAGGCCTTTAGTTTATAAGTACAGGCTGAAGCCATGGAAGTGGTTTGAGAAGAGGACCAGGTATACCGCCATAGATCTCCCTCACTTAAAGGGAAGTAGAGAAATAGTAATACAGTATGAAAAGTGATCTAAGGAATCTGAAAAGCCAGAGAAAAATTCTGAGGGAGTGATAAAGTCGATGACAAATTAGGCAAAAATGTCTAAAGTGGGGGTGCTTGGGTGGCTCAGTTGCTTGGGGTTCTCTCACTTCCTCTTCTTTTGTCCCTCCCCCTCCACTCTCTCTCTTTCTCAAATAAGTAAATAAATAAAATCTTGAAAAAAAAAAAAAAGCCCAAAGCCTTAGAGCACCCAAATAGGATTTGCCTTGAAAAGACTCCTCTGGTTTTGGAGATTAGGAAGTCAGTAGTAATCTTGCCTACTACAGTGGTTTCAATGAGTGATGGGAGAAGCAGCCAGATCTCAGCAGAGCTGGGATGAAATTGGTGTCTTGTCAGGGAGGGGTGGTATAGGAGAGACCAGCTTTCCCTCATTTGAGAAGTTTGGCTGTGAGGATGGCAAAGAGACATAATTATCTTGAGGGATGGGGAAGGTTAAAGAAATTTTTTTTATTTTTTAGGAAGTGTGAAACTTGAATTTTCTTTACCTGTAAGGAAGGAGTGGGCAGAGTGAAAGAGACTTAAATGGCCTTGGAGTGAAGGTATGAGCACTGAGCCAACTGTAAGAGATAGTGGAAGAAAGGGTGGGTGAAACTTGGGAAGGGAAAAAAGATTCTTCTGTTTCTCAGAGCCAGGATGGAAGGAGAGAATGATTAATTGTTGGGGGTGGAGGTAGAGAAATGTGGAACTGTTCGCATCTTAGTTTTATAGCGTAATGTTTTCAACTGTGATTTGTAGACTCTACAGAAACATTATGTATGTGGCTAATGTTGAACGTTGATAAAAGCCAAAGATGTGTCAACAGTGTGTAACTCAATTTGTATGATTTTGTGTTGGGGAAAGCTAATGACATCTAAATGGACAAATTTTCAGACTAGAATTTCCATTAGGCTAACTTCCAATACATTTGTGTCTAAATTGGACTTCTGTAAAGCAGGTTAATAATCGTCTCAGAGTTGAATTTTGTGGTAAATAAGCTCCAAGGAAGACAAAATAAGTAAATGAATAAGTCTGTACTTTACACATCAGAATCAAACTGCAGTGCTCCAGCTACAGAAAATAAAGAGAAAGCTTAAAATACTAACAAGAGAAGAAAAAAACATTAACTACAAGGGTAGGTAATTAGATTAGATTGGCAACAAACTTCTCAGTAGCAACAGTAGAAGAATGAAGAAAGAAGGGAAATATCTTTAAAGAAAACATAGTTCTCCATGCAATTTGTGCCCTCACTGGGTGTGGTGCAAAAATAATGAATACGGTTATACTGAAAATAAATAAAAATAAATAAATAAATGAAATGTAAAAAAAATAAAGAAAACATAGTTGTCTATCTAGTATACCCAACTATGATTTAAGGGCAAAGGTAAAATGAAGACATTGAAAAGTAATATTGAAAGAATTTACCAGTTAAACATTCTCATGGAAAAATTACTTAAGAACACACTTTAGGTGGGGTGCCTGGGTGGCTCAGTGGTTAGGCGTCTGCCTTCAGCTCGGGTCAAGATCTCAGGGTCCTAGGATAGAGCCCTGAATCAAGCTCCCTGCTCAGCATGGAGCCTGCTTCTCTCTCTGCCTTTCTCCTGGCTTATGCTCTGTCTCTCAAATAAATAAAAATCTTTAAAAAAATTAACAATTAAACCTATAAACTTTAAAAAAGTTTTAAAGAACACACTTTGGGAGTAAAGACTTGTGAATGTACAGAAGGAAAATAGGAGAAGCAAGAGGAAATGTGATCGAAAGAAATTAGCAAACATGGCAGTATCTAAATAATCACTAACTCTATAAAACAATGAAGACAGTACTGATTAAAGACAAAACATATGTGGAGTTAAAATACTAACAACAATAATGTGTAGAACAGGAGGAATGTGAGTAGAGTGAAATGTTCTGCAGACCTTTTATTACCCAGGAAGAAGAGAGAGAAATTTTTTCAGATTTTAAGTCATATCATGCATGTGGAAATTATAAAGGTAACCACTAAAGTTACAGAAATAGAATATATAAAATTCAAATAACTCAAAATCTGAAAACAATAAAGATCAAACTTAAGCTGAGCAAGAGAATAAAAAAGAGTTGTAGAGAATTTTTCATATTGTGCCTGCTGGCTCTTTTCTGTATTACTTTGAAGATGTTTCACTATCAGTTGTGAATGTCTTTGAGTTTATGGGTTTAGGAAAGAGGGAGACGATGCAGTTTCCTCCATACTTGTGACATGCCAGCCAACATAGCACTGAATGTTAGTGTCACAGAGTCATTTTGGTGGTGAAATGATCAGATGCATAGAAATTCCAACAGAATTAAGAGAAATCTATTAGAACTGAAAAGAGTTCAGGAAAGCTTTAGGTAAACAACCCCTTTATAAAAATCAATAGTATTTTCCTATGTCATTATCAACTAGAAAATATAATTGAAATATGATGCTATTTATAATATCACCACAAATGAATAAATATCTAGAAACTAACTTAAAAAAGAAAGCCAAGGGGTACCTGGGTGGCTCAGTGGGTTAAAGCTTTTGCCTTCAGCTCAGGTCATGATCCCGGGGTCCTAGGATTGAGCCCCACATTGGGCTCTCTGCTCAGCAGGGAGACTGACTCCCCCTCTCTCTCTTCCTCCTTCTCTGCCTCCTTGTGATCTCCGTCTGTCAAATAAATAAATAAAATCTTTAAATAATTTAAAAAAGTTTTTAAAAGCCAATATCTTTGTGGGGAAATATTTAAGCCTCCATTAAAAACATAAAAGAAGTTTTGAATAAATGGACAGACTGATTTAATGTGGTACAAATGTCAATTATCCTCAAACAAAGCTACAAGCTACAGTTCAAGTCAAAATTCCTTTTATATTGTTTGAAAAACTTGAAAAACTCTTTATAAAATTTGGGAAAATAAAAATCTATGAATAGCTAAGCTACATTTGAAAAAGAAGAGAGAAGAAAGGGTATTTACTATATTGCATATTAAGACACTTAACAATTATGTGGTTTAAAAATTTTTTTTTAATTATTGGTTATGGAACAAATAGATCAGTGAAATGGAATATAGACTCTAAAACTGAACTGTGTATATGGGGAATTTATACAGCTGACAGATAGAGTGGCGTATTAAAAAAAGATTAAGAACAGACTATTTTAGCGTCACACGGGAAGAAGAAATTTAGATCCCTGTCTTACACTGTGTAAGAGGCACTTCTGCATAAACTGATGACATCATTGTGAAGACTAAAAATTCTAAATCTATAAATAAAAATATTTACAGGAAAGTAACCACAAAAAAACAAACCTGATTAAAAAACGGGTTAAGGATATGAAAAGGCGATATAAAGAGGGAACTCTGAATGGCTACAGAGTCATCAAGAGCAACTTCAGATGTTGTCATCAGAGATGTTAAAGCAACAGTGAGATGCCGTATTAAGCATCCCAGCTGCCAACATTAGAACTGCACGTACAAAGTGCAGGTCAGCATACGTAACAATGGACACTTGAACGTTCTCCCATGGATGTCTGGAGTGGTATGTTCATTGCTGTTATGCCCTATGGGCTGGCAGATTCTTGGGTGTTTTTCCCAGAGAATTTTTTGCACATATCTCTGAAGATACAGGTAAGTAATGTTAAAATAGGAAATCATGGTTGTGTTAGGCCCGATGAAAGCATGAAATATTTGAAGAGAGGAGAAAGTAGGGCAGCAGGTTGGTGAAATGTCTGTAAGCTTGATTGTTTCCTTTGGGTTTGAGTTCTGAGGGAAAGCTATAAAACTGTCTGGATAGGTATGGGGGAATCAAAGTGACTCGGCTGTTTGTGCAGATTTTTATTTGCAAATATATTTTGTATTTATTTTTATATTATATATATTTATATATATTATATATAATTTATATATTTATATATAAATAAAAATATATTTTATATATAAATAAAAATATATTTACATATATTATTTATATTATATAATACCCATTTTTATATTTTATATACATTTTATATTTATTTTTATATAAAAATATTTTTTATGCCAAGCCTTGCCTTTGGCCTGAGCCACATTTAACATGTGAGAGAAGGAAATAAACACAGATGGAGGATGGTGTCCAGAGGAATGACCCTGAGGTCTTGTGCCTGATTCCGTACTGTGGATGGTGTGGGGGCAGTGAGAGGACTGGAGACATGGGCTTAGGACAAGGAGGCAGCAATGTGTGGGGACTTTTCGAGAACAAACCAATGGCTGTGTCTACTGACTTCAGCAGTGGGTGTCTGCATGATGGTCTATAGGGGTAGGAGTGATCAGCCACATTTCAGGAGATGTCATCGTAGAATTCCCAGAGGCCAAACCATACCCAACTATTTCATAAACCCAGATACCAGGGAAAGGCATAAAGACCTACAGGTGGGGCATGTAAGCACCCTTTCCTCTGATAAATCACACGATTTATCACGTGATTAAAATCATGTGTTAAATCACATGTTAAATCACATGATTTCCCTCATACCCACAGATAAAATATTAGAGAGCAAAAAGAGGGAAAGAAGGTTGGCTACAAAAATGAATAATTTACCCCAAAGAGATTTGACCTGAAAGAAATAGTTAAGCAGGAAGAGATGTCTTTAATTGGCACGGGAGATTAGAGCAGTTTTAAAATAAGAAGATGCTGTGTTTCCCCCTCCATATGTGGATGTAAAGTTTGTGGCATGACCTTGTTACGTTGCCATATGATTGTCGTTTTACCAAATTAAGTATGTGATTCAGACAGTTCTTCTTCACACTTGATCTAAACAGATGGGAAACCCTGTGGAGCAAATTACAGGGTGATTCAGAGCAGGAAACACACTTTCACAAGGAAGCAAGAATCATGAGGCCACAGTAATCGTGTGTAATGGGTTCACCCATGACTATTAAATGGAGGCTGTTGTGGGATAAGAGCGGCTTCTATGACTCCTAGTGTTTTTGACAAGCTGAGAAACTTGAGTCAGCCTCACTCAGGTGTTTTCAGGGCTTCAGTGGTGTCCCTCATGTCCCTGCATTTTTTTTTTTTTTTTAATCTCCTGACAGATGCTATTCTTTGCTTTTCGGTTCTTGGCTAATGCCTCTTTTTTCCCTTAAAATGCACATACCTTAATTTAACACTGATTTAAAGCAACCCCCCCCCATTTTTTTTGGTCACCAAATTTTCCTCTAGTTATTCCTACCACATTTTGAGTAATAATGTCTACCAGCAGGGAGAACTTATTATAAGATAGTTGCTTCTCATTCTTAATTTATCAAAGATAAAGAACAGTTTAATTTAGAACTTCTGGTCTGCTTCTAGAGCTAGCCACTACGTCTTCACTGTCTTAGTATATTCTGGCTTACAGTTTCCCTTTATGCTCACTTATCACTTCCAGGCGTCCAAAATGGAGACATAGTAAATGAATAAGGCAGGACAGTGCAGTTTTGGTGAAAGAACATGACTGGTTATTGAATGAGTTCTCATCCTAGTTTTGTTTTTCACTTAGGTGAGATACTAAACTGACCCTTATTCATTTAAAGAATGATAAGACTTTCTGCATTATTGTTGGAAAATTTAGATGGTTCAATACGCCTAACAGTGAGGAGGGGGGAATTAACCATTTAATTTCCAATATTTAGGGTTATTTTATCCTGGTTTTTGTAGAACTTTAGCTCTGTAAATAAGAAGGCTCCAAATAAAATAAAAGGTAGTTAGTAGTTATTTGGGAAGTTTAGGTAAATTACTTGTTGGAATTCCTCCCAGAAAGTGAGAAAGTGAGTGACTCAAGTGAGTAACAAATGTTTCTTAAAGTAAGAATGTTCCAATTCTTTAATAAATCAGCTGATAGATCATTAACAGATTTTGGTGATGGATCACTATATATTCATTTCCCAGAGCTACTATAACAAAGTACCATAAACTGAGTAGCTTCAACAGCAGAAGTGCATTGTCTCATAGTTCTGGAGAAGTCTGAAGGTGTCCTAGTTCTGGAGAAGTCTGAAGGTGTCCTAGTTCTGGAGAAGTCTGAAGGTGTCCTAGTTCTGGAGAAGTCTGAAGGTGTCAAGTCTGAGAGGGTGTCTCTCTCATCTGTCGTGGAGAGTCCTTCCTTGCCTCTTCCACCTTCTGCTGTGTGTAAGCAATCCTTGGCACTCCTTGGCTTTGGGTGAATCCCTCCAATCTCTATTATCAGATGGCTGTCTTCTCCCTATGTGTCTTCACCTCTTCCTTCTCTGAGGGTTGGTTCCAAATTTCCCCTTTTTATTTTTTTAAAGATTTATTTCTTTATTTATTTGAGAGAGAAAGAGAGTGAAGTCAAGCTATGGGAGGGGCAGAGGAAGAGGAAGGGGGACAAGCAGGCTCCCCACTGAGCAGGGAGCCCAATGTGGGTCTTGATCCCAGGACCCTGAGATCATGACCTAAGCTCAAGGCAGGCACTTAATTGACTGAGCCACCCAGGCACCCCTCCCCTTCTTATAAGGGCACCAGTCTTACTGGATAAGCAGCCCACCCTAATCCAGCATGATCTTATCTTAACCAATTACACCTGCAACAACCCTATTTCCAAATATGGTCACATTCTAAGGTACTGGAAGTTAGACCTTCAACATATGAATTTTGGGGGACACAATTCAACAAATAGCAAGGAGAAAGAATTCTGGAGGAAAGAAATTGCTAACTCATATCCAGAGAATGTTGATAAGTTTGTATATTCTGTTTTCTTCCATCCTGAGTCAATAAAAATTGAGGGTTCAACTGAGACTTTGGGTATTCATTGCTGGTTGGAGAACTGTTTGGAGGCTGGACAGGTCCATCAGAAGCCTAATTCCTTTCCAGAGGTGGCTTGGCATATGGAGCTCACCAGGGGTAAAGGCGGTGGTAATGTGTGGGTGAGCCAGCAGGGGAGGTAGACAAGTCCAGACACAAGTTGAAAAGAACCTTTCTATTCTGGACTCATATCCCAACACTTCATAGAAAACAGTTCCTACTGGACCCAGGGCAAGTGCCTTCTCAATAGAATGTGATTGTGTCCTTCCAGAGTCACAGATTTATGAATTTTCCTGTTGGTTTCTTTATTTTCATCTCCCTGGTTGCCCAGAGGAAAATCAGGATAATTCTGACAGTAGAACTTTCAACCTAAGCCCTTTTATTGCTCCTGGGTTTGTGGTTTTGGGTATTACTCATACATTTACATCCACAAAGTAACCTTAAGTTGTTGAAATGTGGTCATTAATTAATCAAGTAATCTAAGTAAAACCTTCCCTGTTAGGCATTTCTTATATCATTTTTCCAGTGAGTTTTGAAACTGGGTTTTCAATAATTTTCTGATCATGAAGGATCCTCTGGCTTTGGACTCATGGTAGAAAAGTTCATGGAAAGCCTAGGGTGTTAACTTCTTTCCCGGCTGTATTCCAGCTGGTTTTAAATTGCTCTGCTTGCTTTGGCTTTCCCACATTCCCTCTGTATGTGGGAGTTATAGGAACCTTCCACTAGTGTCCAGTAAAACTCACCCCTTCCCTCTCAATCTTGCTACAAAAGGTTGGAAAAAACTTGGTGGTAATCTTACCTTAAAACTCAGGCCAAAGGATAGACAGAAGTAACCAGAGGGGAAGTGAGCCATGGTGGTCATTTTTCACACTTAACTGTTTGTGAGAAACAATGAGGAAAGAGCTCCACAGAGGGAATGGCCCTTTATGGAGTAGACCCTCTGAAGGAAATAATGAGTCCCATGAGAATTCAAGGTTCACCTAGAGGTTTAAGAAAGGATTAGGAATACATGTGTGCTACCAGCCAAAGACAAAAAGGTTATTCTTGCATTGTGGGTGGCCAAATGTACATAGAGCTATGGGATTATCTGACAGATAAACCACAATGATAAAAAAACAAAGGAGGGATTATTTCTAAGCAGACAGTTTAGTCATCTAAGACATCCAGGTCCTCAGCAGTGAGCACTTAGGGGGATGTTCAAATTGTTCTCAAATACTCTCATATTATATTGTCATCAGAAAAAGTTGTTTTACCCCTCCTTTTGTAATTATGAAGGTAATACATGGGCATTGAAGAATAATCAGACTATATGGGAAAAATAAAGGAACTTAGAAAAAATATACTATAAACATTCTACCATAATTATTTTCTTTAAAAAAAAAGATTTAATTTATTTATTTGAGGGAGAGAGAGAGAATGAAAGAAAGAGAGCATGAGAAGTGGGGAGTGTCAGAGGGAGAAGCAGACTCCCTGCTGAGCAGGGAGCCCGATGCAGGACATTCTGGAGCCGAAGGCAGTTAGTTGCTTAACTAACTGAGCCACCCAGGTGCCCCATAATTATTTTCATCATTGCACATTGCCCTCTAGTTTTTGTCTAATGCCTTCATTTTTCTTGAGTTGTAACCTGCTTAATATTAAATTATAAATGTTTTCCTGCATTTTATATATAGCCTTTATCATTATCATTTTATGTGGCAGGATACCAGTTCATCATATTATGTATGTTAAACCACTTTCCTATGGTGGGATATTGGGAAACATTTTTTTTTTTAAGATTTTATTTGTTTATTTGAGAGAGAGAATGAGAGAGGGAGAGAGGGAGTATGAGAGGAGAGATGGTCAGAGGGAGAAGCAGACTCCCCACTGAGCAGGGAGCCCTCTATATGACCTGATCCTGGGACTCCAGGATCATGACCCAAGCTGAAGGCAGCTGCCCAACCAGCTGAGCCACCCAGGCACCCGGGAAACATGTACTTTTATGGGTAAATTGAATTATATTCTTCATAGATGGTATTTTGATTCATTGCATTTGGGGGGAATACATTTTCTAGGAACCATCTTGAGTTCATTAGATGTAAGAATTTATTAAAAATGAGAATTACCTAGTACCTGCTCCACCAGCCATTTGTAGAAGATGAATATTAGAAACTTGGTACCATGGAGTTAGTATTCTAAAAAAGAAAGAAAGGAATGAAAAGTGCTGTTTGGGTGTCAAAGAGAGTTAAAGAGAAATTTAAGGCATTAGTAGGGAGATTAGTGACTATAATAATGTATTTCTGTGTTCTGGATAAGAAGGCATTCGGCATGGTCTCTGCAAAATGAAGCCAGAATTCCAACTAGAAATGCAATAATGTTAAGAAAACTTTTCTTGGCATTATAAGCTCACACATGCACTTTTATATTCTGCAAAGTTGAAAAAAAAGTTAAAATTCTGAAGTATTGAGACCACAGCTATAAAAAATTAAGGTTTTAAACTAAGAAAATATATGTTATGGTATGCTAAATATTATTCTAAATAGTGCTTTTTCATGCTGGCAAATGTTTTACTTCTGCCAATGTGAACAATTATTTTTGCTGGCCAAAACAGTTCAAAGAAAAACAGAAGTAAGCCACCATTTCTTAACATAGTAAAGTTGAAAATTTCAAACATCTAATGGAAATTATTTTCACATTTATTTCATTGGTATTCAAAGGAAGTAGTAGGAATTCCATGCAAGTTTGTGTTTATGACAAAAGTAACTTGCTAGTGTAAAGTTATTTGGAGGTTAGAAGGATGATAAATGGCGATGGTTGAGAAGGAAACGAGTGTATCTATTTTAAAAACATTATTATTAGCTTCTTCCTTCTTTGACCCTTACACACTGTGAAAGAGTCTGAAAAGGGTACAGTGAGTGGACTACCAAACATTCATTCTTTTTTTCATGTTTAACAGAAATGGAATTGTTCTCAGTGAGTTCCATGGATCCAGCTAAAATACTTCCCCAGACTTGCTCACAATTTGGGGTACTGACATGACATTTCGGCTGATGTATAATTGATGAAATCTCCTAGATTCTACTTCTTGACTCTTCTTTCCTTGTTCTTGCCTGGAAAGCAGATAGTGAGGTTGAAGGTAACAGCCAACCGGAGGATGAGGAATTAGGCTGCATAAGGAGAATGAGGAGTGCAAGGAAGAAGGACCCTGGGGCACTGAGGGCACCGTGCGCCACTGGGCTGCTTGTCTCTGTCCTTCTTTTTATGTGAGGCAGATTATGCGAGGCTATTTGGTTAAGCCACTGTCATCAGATTTCTGTTACATACAATACTCCCAAATGCTAAATGAGGCAGACCCCTTGATACAGCCTCTTCTTGTATCTTGTACTTTATTTACAAACTATCCATAATGGGCAACAATGTGCTTAATGGTTTTTGTCCTCAAATACTCTGAGCTATTACTTACATCAATGACTTGACTTGACATTTGTAAAGCATTTGGTCTAGCTCATCATTGTATTCGATGCTTGTAAGTTCCTGACACATTGTGTGCACTTAATAAATATATATTTCCAGGTAATTTAAAAAGCCATTTGGCTCCGAAATGCACACCCACACCCCCTCCCCACACACAGATGCACATCTTTACATAAATGCATATATGTGCAAACATTCCATTTTAAGTTATGTGTTTTCCACTTGCCAACACTTGTATGGCTTTGAAACACTTGGATATTAAAGAATCGCTCTATGAGAATAATTGTCACTATTTCTTTTCCAATTAGGGTTTGTAGATTACTGTGATGATGGACATTTATGTGCCTCACTGAACTCTAAGTTCTTAGAAAAATGTAAGGGAACTGATGTGGCTGAAAGGGACATAAGGAAACGTGGCTTTAGATCTCCAGCATTTGTCAGGCCACCTGAATAAGCATTCTGTAAAAACAAAATGAAACAAACACACAGGATTTTAAACTCAAGGAACTTTTGGAAATACAGCGTGTTACCATCTTTTTCCTGGTGATTCATGGATCTATTAAAGTTGCCTGCAGTAGAGGAATCTGCTTAACTTTGTGTAATCTGTCATTTTCCAATCTTATGTGCCATGAAACTCTTCTATCCAAGTAATGCCTATTAATAATGACCAGTGGAAATACTTCTGTGGCACATACTCCGGGAAACCCTGCAATATAGGGACCAGAAACATGAAAAATAATTACTATTCTATGGTATTGATTTAGGCTATTTAGTTCAATTAGATAGTAATCAGAAATAAAACATACGACTTTTGGAAAAGGGAAGAAAAATGAAAACTTTTTACAGAAGACTGAAATACCTAGTTTACTGAAGGTGAGACATTTATTTTGTTCCTTTTTTTTAGCTCTGGTAACAAGAGTACCTATGTGCAACACAAATATGTTCAGTAAATTCTTGTTGATGGAAGGAAGGCTTCATGGAAGGAAGGATTGATGGAGAGAGGTAAGGAATCTCACGGGATACCAGTATTCTAGAGAAATACCCTGAGGAAGCTGTGTAAGAGCCATGATTTGAAAAGCTTTCTGGAGACTTGAACATGCCTCACCTTCTCCATATTCTCATTGCTTATAATTCTGAGTTTTACTCCACTGATAGAAAATATGTGAACTTGATCAGAGTATTCTAGGCAACATGTACTCTAGGCAACTACTCAACATAGTACTCTAGGCAACTACTATCAGTTGATTGGCATAAGCAAAAGAGCTAAAACCATCTCAATATAAGCCTTAATATTCCTTTTTCCCAGTCAAATAACATACATATTTCATAATCACTAGCCTCATGTCCCTAGCATTATCTGAAGACAGATTATTCACTCCATCCTCTCAGATATTCTTGTGGTGGTTTTAAAATGACTACAAATTCTTTGATATTTCTCTTCAGTTGATGGAAGATAATTCCGTGTCCACTGAGTATGGGCTGGGGTGGACTTAGTGAATCTCTTCCAATGAAAAGAATATAATGGAAGTGACAGTGTGAGACTTCAAAGGCTAGATATAAAAGACACTATGACTTCCTGCTTATTTTTTCTCTTTCTCTTTCTATTTCTATCTTTCTCGCCCTCAGATAGTTCACTGTGGAAGAAGCTAGCAGCTAGGCTAGAAGCCCGTGTGGTGAGGAACTGAGGCTTCCGACAAACAGCCATGTGAGTGAGCAATCTGCAAGTAGCACCTTCAGCCACAGTCGGGTCATCAGATGAAACTGATCAGCCAATGTCCTAACTACAACCTCATGAGAGGCTGTGAGCCAGTGCCACCCAGATGAGTGACTTTTGAACTCCTGACCCATAGAAACTAAGCAATACATGAAACTAAGATATTGTAGGAGTTAGGAGTTTTAGGATAATATTTAAAATAAAAATGGATAACTAATTCAACAATTTGAAGAACTTTTAAGGAAATGGGGCTCTTTTACAGCCCCCTTTTAAAACCCACCCTCCTCGATCCCATTTTCACCACTTTGTTATGGCCAGGTTAGCTAGTTATCCATCAATTCCTATTTTTGTTTTATTTTTCTTTCTTATAAAGTGATGGTCAGAAAGCTCTTCTAATACAGGGCAGACGGTAAATATTTTAGACCTTGTGGGCCATGTGGTCTTTGTCACAACTATTGAACTCTGCCCTTGTAGCATGAATGCAGCTGTAGACAATATTTAAATGAACGAGTAGGGCTGTGTTCTAATAAAAGCTTATTTATGGACACTGAAATTTGAATTTCACATAAGTTTCACATCATGAAGTATTATTCTTCTTTTGATTTTTTTTTCAACCACTTAAAAATGAAAAATCATTCTTAGCTTGTAGGTCACTTAAATCCAGGCTGTGGGCCAGATTTGGCCCTTGGGTATAGTTTGCTGATTCCTGTATTAAGTGAATAGAGTTCTTGATATTTAACTGTCACATGGATGCCCAAAATATTTCAGACAATAATCATGTGACCAAATTATGGTTAAGGGGATGTAGGTGAAAATGATATGTGCCAATTCTGAGTCAAGCTCTTGAAGAGAAGTGGTGGACTTGCCCACCCCACCCCCAACTTTATTCGCCTTTCCCCCTTCTCAGTGGCTACAGTGAAGATCATCTTGGACCATGAAGATGACAGAAATGTCCTTGGGATGGTGGAACTAACAGAGCTAGAATTCCTAGCATTGTCTCTTAAGCAGTCATACTGTTACAAGGGTGAGAAATAGACTATGTTTTCAGATCCCTTTCATAACCAAATGTGAGCTCTAACTAATTTAGCTGATTAGTCTTTGGCTGAAAGCTCTTGAGTAATGCAGGTTAATGTGTCGGACTTTCAAGAATCACTGCAGACAGTGGTTAACAGCTATGTGTGGAGTTACAGATAATTCATTCTTGGTTACCTACCAAGTTAGGGTATTCTGGACATAGGGTAGCGTTAACATTTTTAAAAACCCAGAATTTCTAAAAATTGCAGGTATTTGCCTTTTCTTCTGATTGTTGATTTCCTGCAATTTGGATTAGAACAAACGTGCCTTTGTATCCCAATTCTCCCACCTCTATTATATTATGGCCAAGAGTGGAACATTATTAATTGAGAGAAACATAAACAATTCACTCCTTATTATCTCTGAGGAAGAATTAATTCATATTGTACTTTGTGGAGCTTATTTATAGAAATGAATGGGTTTAAAAATCTGCCCCCTCAAGATCCCCATGGTCCTATGGATCTTCTCATTCATATCACTGAAAGAAAATGTAGTCATAATAGCTATACTTATTTCGTAAAGTTTTTTATTTTCCATAGCAGAACTTGGGGATCCCAGGCTGTGAACCACAGTGAAAACAAAGCCCACAGCCAAAGTCTGCAAACCACTATGAGAATCGTCAGCCATCACTTGGAAGCACCAGAGCATCAGGCATTGTCCAAACGCAATTGTCAGAGTTCTTGCACCGACGCAGTGTTTCCCATTCATCTCCCCTCCTTTCTCTCCCTGCCAAGAACCCAACTCAATTTAAGCAGGCGCAGTCTTCCAAGTCTTGGCTGTTAGTGTCCCCAAGAGATTTCAGGGAGATGCAGCCTTGGCTGAGGGTCAGAGCCAGAGGCTCCGTGAGGCTCCGTTCCCTCAGTGAAGGGCACAATGTCTGCGTTTGGGGAACAGCTGGAGCTTCAGAGGGAGAAAAGCAGTTTGGCAAGTGAGGAAAGAATGTACTTGTCACTTCAAGAGGCAAGAAACTTCAGTTTCTCTCCTGCTTCTGCCAGCAAGTGTTTATTGGAAAGGAGAGTGGTGGTGATGGCAGGTGACTTTTGGTTAGGACTTTATGGAATGTTTCATGTTTATTTTACCTTTTCAAAGAGCAGATAAATGTACAAATCCCACAGTATAACTATTCTGAATTCTGCTCTTGTTTTTATTGGATAAGTGAGTGTTGTTCCTCTGAGTTATTTTTAAGAAGGCTGCCTCTGGCCCATTTTGAAACGCTGCTTGCTTTCCTTGTGTGTGAGCTAAAATTTGTTGTAGGGAATTTGGAAGAAGGTAGCAGAGGGTATTAAATGGAAGGTGAAGGCCCACGGGAGGAAGAACCCTGTTCTGAGAGCACGAGCTGGATTTACAAGGGGGGAATCAGATGGGCCTGTTCAGACAAAACATGGACTTTTAGCTGACCAATGGGGGAATCAGATGGGCCTGTTCAGACAAAACATGGACTTTTAGCTGACACCAAAGGTGAGGTTATAAAAAGTTTGATGCAGTCGAGGGGGAAATAAAGTCTTTAAGATGTCCTACTCTTTGGTTGTGTCTTGAGTGCTCTGATTTCCTTGGATTCTTATGGAAATGAACATAAGAGACTATTTTTTTCTATCTCTGAATTCCCTTTGTTAGACTTGGAAAGTGTCACCCAATCTTAAGTATTACTTATAAAATGAATAAGAAGTTCAATATTAATATTCAAAAAACAATAGTTGTTACCATTTCAAGGTCTCTTATCTCCCTTCCTCAATTCCCAACATTTTTGTCTACTTCAGGATTCTTCTTTTAACTCTGTTTTGTTTATTTGTTTGTTTTTGTTTTTGTTTTAATTTGGCAGTGAGAAAGTTTATTAACTGGGTTTTGGGGGACAAATAGATCTAAAAGTTAAAATAGTGAATCAGTGGGAGGATTGGAAAGGGAACAAGTATTTTTTGAGTTCTGTCTGTGTGACAGACCCTTGTACTAGTTCCTTTCCTTATAAGAAAATGTGAAGTATAAAATATTATGCCCATTTTAGAGAAGGGAGACTGAGACTCATAAAGGGTCCTCATAAATTGTCTCACATTATCTGATGTTCTATTAAATGGTAAAGTCAAGGTATCTGGCTATAAGCATGATTTTTATTCTAAAGCCCATATTCTTTCCACTGCCACACTTTTGTCTATATAAAAAAATCTGGGTCGATTATGTTTACATTGGTTAATCACTAAAAACTGATTGGTCAGCAGTAATCTGTATATATTTTTTATTACTCTTCTCGTGCTAGTGTGTTGTGATTCTAGGTAGTGGGACTTAGTTGCAAGGACACAAGGGACCCTGGAATCTTCAAATATATAGTCACTTTGGGTCCCCAGATTTTCTCCAACTAGAATTAGTACTACTTCTTGAGAGAAAAGTAATACATCGTGGTCTATTTGTCATTAACCACAGTGAAATTCCTGGCCTGGCAGGGTTCATGCAAGCCACTTTAGAGATATGGCCTCCTCCGCATCAGACTGTGTGCTAACTTAACGTTTAACTTGGGCACTCCTCTCTGGGGCCAAAAACACCAGGTTTCATTCAGCATCCCTGGTGTGAATCATAGCAACTGTTAGTCAAGTGTCTTTTGGGCTGCTGTTCTTAGAAGGGGCCTGTGAGCAAAGCAGGAACTTAGAATTTCATAGAGTCCTTCCCCGAGCAAGAACAGACAATGGGGATGTGAAGAAGTCAGTGAACTTCAGGGAATATTCTTGTAGCAACACCTTTCGTGGTCTTCTTTCTCCATTCAAGAGCATTGCCAGTGAGTTGACGTATTGTTTTTTTTTTTAAATTTTTAATTTTTTAAAATGTTTAAATATGATTTCCTTATCTACTAAGTTTTTCATTTTTGATCCCAGTATAGTTAACATACAGTGTTATTTAGTTTCAGGTGTACAGTGTAGTGACTCAACTATTCCATTCAATACAGGATGCTTCCCTACGTGTCGTGGGGATGAAGTGCCCTCCTGCGACCCCGTCACCCGTCACCTACCTCACCCATCCCCCCAGCCACCTCCTCTCTGGTGACCATCAGTTTGTTCTCTAGAGCTAAGAGGCTGTTTCTTGGTTTGTGTATCTGTCTCTCTCTCTCTCTCTCTTTTTTTTCCTTTGCTGGTTTGTTTTGTTTCTTAAATTCCACATATGAGTGAGATCATATGGTATTTGTCTTTCTCTGACTGACTCATATCGCTGAGCATTATACTCTCTAGTCCCACCCATGTTGCTGCAAATGGCAAGATTTCATTCTTTTTATGACTGAATAATATTCTGTTGCATATATAACCGCATCTTCTTTAGCCATTCGCCCATCACTGGACACTTGGACTGCTTCCACATCTTGGCTATTGTAACTAATGCTGCAGTAAACAGAAGAGTGTATTTATCCCTCAGAATTAGTGTTTTTGTATTTTGGGGGTAAATAGCCAGTAGTGCAATTGCTGGATTGCAGGGTAGTTTGATTTTTAACCTTTTGAGGAACTTCCGTCCTGTTTCCCACAGTGGCTGTACCAGTTTGCATTCCCACCAGCAGGACACACGAGTTCCTCTTCCTCCACATCCTTGGCAACACTTGTTATTTTTTGTGTTTTTGATGTTGGCCATTCTGACAGATGTAAGGTAGTTTTACTGTAGTTTTGATTTGCATTTTGAGTGATGCTGAGTATTTTTCACGTGTCTGTTGGCCATATGTCCTCTTTGGAGAAATGGCTGTTCATGTCTTCTGCCTGTTTTTAAATTGGATTACTTAGATTTTTGAGTTATATACATTCTTTATATATTTTGAATACTAATGCTTTATTAGATATGTCAGATATGTCATTTGCATGGGGCACCGGGTGTGGTGCAAAAACAATGAATACTGAAAATAAATAAATAAATAAATTAAAAAAAAAGATATGTCATTTGCAAATATCTTCTCCCATTCAAAAGGCTATCTTTTAGTTTTGTTGGTGGTTTCCTTTGCTGTGAAGAAACCTTTTTTTTTTTTTTTTTTAATGTAGTCCCAATAGTTCACTTTTGCTTTTATTTCCCTTGCCTCAGGAGACATATCTAGAAAGACGTTGCTATGGCTGATGTCAGAGAAATTATTGCCTGTGCTCTCTTATAGGATTTGTATGGGTTTCATGTCTCATATTTAGGTCTTTAATCCATTTTGAGTTTATTTTTGTGTTTGATGGAAGAAACTGGTCAGTTTTATTCTTTTGCATAGAAGACTGTCTCCTTCCCATTGCATTTTATTTCCTCCTATGTTGAAGATTAATTAATCATATAATTGTAGGTTTATTTCTGGGTTTTCTATTCTGTTCTGTTGATCTATGTGTCTGTTTTTGTGCCAGTATCATATTGTTTTGATCACTATCACTTTGTAATATAACTTGAAGTCTGAAACTGTGACACTTCCAGTTTCGTTTTTCTCTTTCAAAATTGCTTTGGCTATTCAGGGTCTTTTGTAGTTTCATATAAATTTTAGGATCGTTTCTTCTAGTTCTGTGAAAAATGCTATTGGTATTTTGATAGAGTTTGCATTAAATCTGTAGATTGCTTTAGGTAATATAGGCATTTTAATAATTTATTCTTTCTATCCATAAGCATGGGATATCTTTATATTTCTTTGTGACCATTGATGTATTGTTTTAAGTGTCCACTTTGTGCAAATCATGGTGAGAATATTAATAATTTTTAGAAATTAGAAAAATACTTAACTCTTAGAGACTGTCACTTTGCTGTGTTCACAAATACCATAGTCAACACAAACACTGCCTAAGGAGTCTCTCAAACACTACAGAAATGTAGAAATATTTCTTATAAACCAGAATGCTTAATTAATCAGAACTCTTACTTTCCAAGCATTCTGAGAAATCAGTATTTTCCTATCACTTGCACCATGACACATCTGGGATGTTCAGTACACTTTATTCTGCATCTTTAACATTATATGTGATATACATGACAAATACGCATTTAAATAGTCACAGATATATTCCAAGTGGGGTTGGTGTGCTCTAGTTCTCGTGAATTGAGGGATAATGTTTCTATGTTACTGTTTTCTATAGCAAGTCCTAAAAATGGCTGCACATGTCTGGCAATTTAAAGTTTCAATAAACTGGGGCACCTGGATGGCTAAGTCAGTTAAGCATCCAGCTCTTGATTTTTGATCAGGCTATGATCTCAGGGTCTCACTGACTGAAGCCCACATTGGTCTCTGCACTCAGTGGGGAGTCAGCTTGAGATTCTCTCCCTCTCCTTCTGCCCCTCTTGCTGCAAGCTCCATCTCTCTCTCTCTCCCCCACTCACTAAAATAAGAAGAAATCTTTTTAAAAAGTGTCAATAAACTATTGCTTGATAATAACAGTGATTTATTTCTCTTAAGGATTAAATAACTGGAAGTTTAATTTTGCACCCAAATTTAAAAATAGCATATATCAGGGCCCCTTAATAAGGTGCACCTTAAGCATCGGCCTTAGGCTCAGGTCATGATCCCAGGATCCTGCATCACTTGCTCAGCAGGAAGCCTGCTTCTCCCTCTCTCACTCCCCCAGCTTGTGTTCCCTCTCTTGCTGTGTCTCTCTATATCAAATAAATAAAGCTTTAAAAAAATAGTGTATATCATATAGAATTGCTGATATGAATCTAATAGAACTTTGCCATTAAATCTACTGGATAGAATATGTAAAACGATTTGTCTCTTGACTAAACTGTACCTCTAGGGCAAAGTAGATTAGAAGAGTTGTCCAGAGTGACACAACTTTACAGGCTCACTTTGCTGCTGCTTTATTATAAAATCGAACCTATTGTAATAGATACACTTTTATGAGTCTAAAATTGAAGAACCTATTTATAGATATTATACTCCAATATGTTAGTGATTCACTGGATGAATTATTAAATAAAAGAATATTTATAAAATAACTATTTTTTAATAGGGTTCCTAGTTTGGAAGAAGATATTTGCAAATGATATATATGATTAGGAGATAAATAACTTATATAAAGAACTTACACAACTTAACACACATAACAAACTCCAATTAAAAAATGGCAAAGCTCAACTATACTTCAATTTAAAAACATGGGCAGAGAACCTGAACAGGTATTTTTCCAAAGAAGATATACAGATGGTGAACAGACAGACACATGAGAAGATGCTCGATGTCATTAATCATCAGGGAAATACAAATCAAAACCATGATGAGATATTACCTTACTCCTGTCAGAATGGCCGGAATAAAAAAGACAAAAGGTAAGTGTTGGCAAGGGTGTGAAGTAAAGAAAAACCTCATGTAGTATTGGTAGGAATGTAAATTGATGCAGTCACTGTGGAAAATAGTATGGAAGTCCCTCAAAACATTATAAATAGAAATACCATAAGATCCACTAATTCTACTACTGGGTATTTACCCAAAGAAAACAAAACACTAATTTGAGAAGATATATGCATTCCCATTTTTATTGTAGCATTACAATAAATTTACAATTTACAACTGCAATAGCCAAGATACGGAAACAACTTAAGTGTCCATCGATAGGTGAATGCATAAAGAAGATGTGGGTATATCCACAACGGAGAATATTACTCAGCCATATAAAGGAATGAAATCTTGCCAATTGTGATAACAGGGGTGGATCTAGAGGGTATTATGCAGAATGGAATAAGGCAGAGAAAGACAAATACCATGTAATTTCACTTAAAGAGACAAAGCAGAGCAGACCCATAAATTCAGAGAACAAACTGATGGTTGCTGGAGGGGAGAAGGATAGGAGGATGGACAAAATGGGTGAAAGCACTGGAAGGTTCAGGCTTCCAGTTATGGAATGAGTAAGTCATGGGAACAAAAGGTACAGCGTTGGAGGGGATAGAGTCAATGGTGTTGTAATAGTATTGTACGGTAACAGATGTAGCTGTGCTTATGGTGAGCATAACATAAGGTGTATGCTTGTTGAATCATTACGTTGTATACCTGAAACTAATATAGCACTGTGTGTCCATTATAGTTCAATTAAGAAACTATAAACCTTGCCTGGGGGTGTATCAAGTAGTCAACATACCAAGTCTGGTCTTTTCTAGGACTCTGGATTACCACCAAATGTGATCTGGTCCTCGCCTTTTGGCCTCGTTACTCACTTAGTTTTGTTAATGCTTGAATTGCCAGTCATCAGGGAAACAGAGCTTAGCAAATCCACCAAAGTGCTGTGTATAGCAGCATAGCAGGGACATAACCATGCCTACCGCTGCAGATAGACTGCTCAATTAAACCTTGTCTTTGCTTTTTACTGGATTTTGACCTTGGTCAAATTATCTGACCTCTGAGTCTCAGTGTCATCATCTGGAAAAGGTAGGGTAATAAAGTACCTCATATGTTACTATTGTAGTGAAATAATGTGACTAAAATGTGAAGTATGAATGAAATGATGCTTCTCAAGCACTTAGCCCATTCCTGGCAATACTAAAGGCTCAGTAGATGTTAGATAACAACAATAATTTGTGTTGTGGATTTTCATTGGTTTGTTACTATCATGACTACTTTTATTACGTAAAGCAGAAAGTTAATATATAAATTTATATGAAACATAGTATAGTTCCGGGAATGCTTGGGCAGGTTCTCAAAAGTACTTCATTTCTTGGTTTAAGGATAATTTAGATATAGAACTGGTAGATAGAAAGCTGTCTAATTAATGAGATCAGAACAAATGAACATAGGGGAAGTGAAGGAAAAATAAAATCAGATAAAAACAGACAGGGAAGCAAACCATAAGAGACTCTTAACTATAGGGAAAAAAAATCAGGGTTGCTGGAGAGGAGGTGGGTGGGGGAAAGGGATAAATGGGTGATGGGCGTTAAGGAAGACAGGTGATGTAATGAGCACTGGGTGTTGTATGCAATGATGAATCACTAAATTCTACCCCTGAAACTAACAATACACTAAATGTAAGCTTAATTGAATTTAAATTAAAAAAACAAATAAAATCTTTAAGAAAGGATTAGTTTATGGACAAATTAAATCCTGGGTTTTTTGTTTGTTTTGTTTCTTTTTTTTTGCCTTTAGCTGATATTAACTCACCTTAACATAGTAATCTCCAGTTATCTCTGCTGGTAAAAAGCTTATTGGCCACTGTATTTACTGTTGATTAATTCTTTTTATTGAACTAAAATTTACATAACATAAGACTAACCATTTTAGAGTATAATTTATTGGCATTTACTATATTCATAATGTGGAAACATTTCCTCATAGTAATTACAAAACATTTTTATCACTCTGAACAAGACCTCATACCCACTAAGTAGTCCCTCCCCATTTCCATGCCTTTCCACCCACCCAACCCAGGCAACCACCAATCTACTTTCTGTCTTTGGGATTTATTTATTTTGGATATTTCATGTAGATAGAGTCCTACAATATGTGACCTTTTAGAATTCTACAATTATGTAACCTAGCTTCTGTCACTAAGCCCAATGTTTTCGAGGTTTATACACATTATAGCATGTGTTGGTACTCACGACTGAGTAATTTTTTGAAACAGCTTCAGGAGAATAGGTATTATTTCTTCTTTGAATATTTGGTAGAATTCTCCAGGGAATCCATCAGGTCCTGGGCTCTTGTTTTTTGGGAGGTTTTTGATCACTGCTTCAATCTCGTTACTAGATATTGGTCAATTCAGGTTGTCAATTTCTTCCTGATTCAGTTTTGGAAGTTTATAGGTTTCCAGGAATGCATCCATTTTTGTCTATGTTGCTTAACTTATTGGCATATAACTGTTGATAATAATTTCTGGTGATTGTTTCTATTTCTTTGGTGTTAGTCATGATCTCTCCCTTTTCATTCATAATTTTATAAGTTTGGGTCCTCTCTCTTTTCTTTCAGATTAGTTTGGCCAATGGTTTATCGATCTTATTGATTCTTTCAAAAAACTAGCTTCTAGTTTCATTGATGTGTTCTACTATATCTCTAGTTTCTAACTCATTAATCTCTGCTCTAATCTTGATTATTTTCCTTTTTGAGTGTGGGGTTGGCTTAATTTGTTGTTAATTCTCCAGTTCTGGCATCATACACAAAGATGAACTCGAAATGGATAAAAGGCCTCAATGTGAGGCAGGAATCTATCCAAATCCTAGAGGAGAACATAGGCAGTAACCTCTTTGACATCAGCTACAGCAACTTCTTTCAAGATATGTCTCCAAAGGCAAAGGAAGCAAAAGCAAAAATGAACTTTTGGGACTTCATCAAGATCAAAAGCTTCTGCACAGCAAAGAAAATAGTCAGCAAATCAAAGAGGCAACCCACAGAATGGGAGAAGATATTCGCAAATGACACTACAAAGGGCTGATATCCAAGATCGGTAAAGAACTCCTCAAACTAAACACACACAAAACAGATAATCACGTCAAAAAATGGGCAAAAGACATGAACAGACACTTCTCCAAAGAAGACATACAAATGGCTAACAGACACATGAAAAAATGTTCATCATCACTAGCCATCAGGGAGATTCAAATCAAAACCACATTGAGATACCCCCTTACACCAGTTAGAATGGCCAAAATTAACAAGACAGTAAACAACATGTGTTGGAGAGGATGTGGAAAAAGGGGAACCCTCTTGCACTGTTGGTGGAATGCAAGTTGGTGTAGCTACTTTGGAAAACAGTGTGGAGATTCCTTAAGGAATTAAAAATAGAGCTACCCTATGACCCTGCAATTACACTACTGGGTATTTGGCCCAGATGTAGTGAAATGAAGGGCCATCTGTACCCCAATGTTCATAGCAGCAAGGGCCACAGTTGCTAAACTGTGGAAAGAACCAAGACGCCCTTCAAAAGATGAATGAATAAAGAAGATATGCTCCATATATACAATGGAATATTATGCCTCCATCAGAAAGGATGAATACCCAACTTTTGTATGAACATGGACGGGACTGGAAGAGATTATGCTGAGTGAAATAAGTCAAGCAGAGAGAGTCAAGTATCATATGGTTTCACTTACTTGTGGAGCATAAGGAATAACATGGGGAACATGGGGGAGATGGAGAGGAGAAGGAAATTTGGGGGAATTGGAGGGAGAGACAAACCATAAGAGACTGTGGACTCTGAGAAACAAACTGAGGGTTTTGGAGGGGATGTGGGTGGAGGGGTTGGGTGAGCCTGGTGGTGGGTATTATGGAGAGCACGTATTACATGGAGCACTGAGTGTGGTACATAAACAATGAATGCTGAAATACTGAAAAGAAATAAAGTAAAATGGGGGGAAAAAAAAGAAACTGTGCCAGTTTAAGGAGTCTGGGAAAGGATTCTTGCTGAAAGATTGCATCATGCATTTGCAAACATAAATCAATTTTAAACCAAATTTTCCTTGAATGTGGTAGTTGAAGAATGAATTTTCTTTGTTAGCCAGTTTATGAGCAGAATCAGAATACTTTTACCGCCCAAAGCACCATTTAGTTATTCTTAAGATTGTAATGAATTTACTCTGCTTCAGAATTGCTTTATGTCCCACATTTTAATCTAGGAGTAATTTCATGATACTTTTATGTGGCTAGCATAATTCAAGATTTGAACATAAGTGCTTATGCATAATCTTCAATAATAGTTTTGTGATGTATGGACTTGCCAGGAATTAGATGAGGTCTGTACACCCAGCAGTTTGACATATTTTATTAAAGAATATAGTAAATCAAGAGGTGGGGAGACAGAAACATATGTGAGTAAAAGACAGAAAAATAAGTTACATGAAGAATGGCTAAAGCAATGAATATAATTTAGCTTAAAGAAGGGATATTTGAAGAATTATATGGAAAATGCTGACCAACTGGATCTTTCTCTTTATTGAGCATATGGGATAATGAACTTAATCAATATAAGTTAAAAATATGAATACTGAATTCAAAGAGACAGATTAGAGTCCCATCTCCAGTCACTTATTTGCAGTCTGTAACTTCAGGCAGATTCCTTAACTGGCTTTGATTTTCGGATAGGAAAAATAAATATATAGCAATAATTATCTAAGAAGGTGGTTGTGAGGATTAAATGAGCTCATCTTTGCACCCTGATGCACCATAAATGTCCACTAAGCTATTTTTATAGTTTGAAGTCAAGGCCATTTAAATGTTGGACTAGATCTTCAAAGGAATGGATTCTTCCCTTGAGAGCCATGAGACCGTGAGGGGGTCCCCTCTGTCCGCAAGCAACATTCTTCTCCAGATGATCCATTTATGTATTTTTCTAGCTCGCAATCCTAGCAGCAAACTATAAATAAGGAGCAGCTGTTGTAAAAATCCTTTTTGCTCTTTCATGTTGGCTTGATATCTCTGGGAAGAAAATTTTTGCTATTTAAATTCTGTGCTTGTCACCCTGAATCTGGGTTGGAATTGGGGTCCTGCTGCGGATGGGGCTATACCAAAGCTACCAATGGGGACCGGTGCCCAAGAGGTAGGCTGCTCTGGGTGCCCTGCCCTTGTTTCTCAGACAAGCCTCACACTTCAGTAAGACAGGCCAAATCTACCTGCTACTTTCTTCAAAGCCATGGGTGGTTTCTCTGCCAGGGTACGGGCCAGGGACTCGACATTCTCCAGGAAGAGTCTCCCCCAGTGACTATCGGAGTTGCTGGGTGGGTTCTTGAGCTCCTTTTTCCCTCAGGTGAGACGATTCTCTTCTATGTTGTTTTCTCACAGGATCCCACCCTGGGAACCCACGTGGGACCCACTTTTATTTGCTGCCTCCTCTTTCTTGTCTTACTTCCCCCACTTTCCTTTTGGTGTTTGGGGGGATTACCTCTCAAATAAGTGGCTTGCATTAAAAATTCTTGTTTCAGAGTCTGCTCCGGGGGGAGCCAGACTGAGAGGCATGGTGTCAGGGGTCATCTGTCATGATTTGTTGATAAGCGTTTTGCAGTTTTATGGAGATACAATGGACACATAGTTGTGTAAGTTTAAGGTCTATAAAGTGTATATTTGATACACGTATATATGTCGTATGTTTTCAGAGCAGGGAACATCAAAATAGAGATTATGGGAGATTTGATGTGAATGGGAAAGGTTGGGATATATGGTGGGGGGGACTGAAAAGATGAGTGTCCATTCGCTTTAATTAAAAACATCTAATTGAGTGTTAAGCGCAAGACACTGGTCTAAATCCTGCTAGTGTAAGAGATGGGTGCTGTCCTGGACAGATTCACACTCTTCTAGGAAAGACAATCTTAGTAATTCATCACTAAATTCCAAGATGATCCAAGACTTAGAAAGCTGAGAACAAAGTGCTGTGGGAGTACAGACGAGAGAGAAACTCAACAGGCTGATAGGGATGTACCTCAAATTCACAAAGGAAGACGGTTTGTGCTAAAGGACGAGTAGGACTTTGGTGGACTCAAGTTGAGATGTGCCTTCTGGGCAAGAAGAGCAACCTGCATCTGCATAGAGTTTGAAGTTGCCTGGAGTGTTTGCGTGGACAGTTGAAGGAAAGCTAATTGTGGGGTGGAGAAGAGGCAGGAGATCAGGCTGAGAGAATGTGAAAGGTGTGATTATGAAAAGTCTTGTCTGCTTCAACTATAGAACAGATGGCAGGAGCACGAAGGGCTTCATGACCAGAAAATGCAACTGCGATGCCTTGTCCAACACCTCCTTTCTGCTTGTCTCTAGTTCAAGGAGAAAAGATACAGAAGAGGCTCAGGACAGAGGCTGTGTATTTTCAGTTACATTCATTACTGATTATAACGTGCCAGACCCTATGCTAGCGTGTCCTTTCCAAACCTTATCCTGTTTCATCCTCACGATAAGCCTGCAAGGTAGGACTACTGAGCTGTTTTGCTGGGGGACATTGAGGCTTAGAAGAGGTCTAGAAAATTGTAAGATTTGGAATCACGGATGGCTACCTGATTCAAAAGCCCTTAAACACTATACCATATTACTTCTCTCCTGGAAGAAGGGAATGTGGAGTAGGCAGACGCTGCAGAGGTCACCTTTCCTGGACGGGGGTGACAGCTCAGTGGAGACCACTGAAGGCAGAGGCCCACTTGCTGAGTTCTGCTCATTTGGAGCAGCAAAAGTCAGAAGGCACAGAAGGAAGAGCCATCATGTGGAAAGTTGTTTGTTTTATTATTTACTTTGTCGAAGTCTCCAGAAAATATTTTGGGTTTGGAGTATTTGTTTTCTCATCAGATTCATCCTTAGCAACTGTTAAAAGCATCCAACAGATGACAAGAGAATAAACAAACAAACAAACAAACAAAAAAACACTTAAGCCATCAACAGTGGCAAAGCCAGTGCCACAGAGTAAGTGACTGTTGGTTTTGGTTAACCGTTTCCTGGACGAGCCCGCGTACTCCACTGTCACACTTCCGTACCACCTCAGAGTAGAACTTTTCTTCTGCAGAAGGCTTAAGGAAACAAAACGAGCTTTTCTGCTGTGGTCCCAGCATTTTTGAACTACTTAATTTTTTTTGGACTTTAACATCTGTCTTAAGGACACAGCTACTTGACAGAAAATGCTTGTCATTAACTTTTCATTTAACACTTGAGAAAGTTGAGCCTTTTTTTTTTTTTTTTAAGATTTTATTTATTTATTTGACAGAGAGAGAGATCACAAGTAGGCAGAGAGGCAGGCAGAGAGAGAAGGGAAGCAGGCTCCCTGCCAAGCAGAGAGCCCGATGAGGGGCTCGATCCCAAGACCCTGAGATCATGACCTGAGCCGAAGGCAGAGGCTTTAACCCACTGAGCCACCCAGGTGCCCCGAGAAAGTTGGGCCTAATTGATGTGACTTAAAGTTTTTTTTACAAACAGAATTCTGAAATCTAGAGAGATAAGAAAGATAAGATGGATCCTATGTTTTCATAAATAAATAGTGGAAACCAGACATATAAATGATTTTGAAAGTTTTTTTTTTTTTTTTTAGTATATGTGCTGCCGAAGCGAGCACTGATTTTGAAAGTTTTAAGCACTGTGCATTCTTGCTACGCTAGACTAGAAGAGGGAAGCAGTAGGGAGACAATATGGAAAATGCCAAAGTACTTTTTTTTTTTTTTTCACGTAGGCCTCCAGGCTTGAACTCAGGACACTGAGATCAAAACCTGAGCTGAAATGAAGGGTTGGATACTTAACCCATTGTTCCACCTGGGTAGCCAAAGTAACTTTTAAACATGTGACTGAAGCATTAATGAAATTAATTAATTAAAAAAAGAAGTCTCACAATGGTCAGTGTAATGTAAAACATTTTTTCAAATAAAACATTATTTGAAACATCCCATTTTTGTAATGGATGTTAAAACATCCCCGTCATCCGATTCCCTACAGACTGCCGTCCACACTTACAGGAGGACCATTGCACATGGGAACTGGACATTTTGAGCAGTGATTGTTTCAGGCAACAGTCTTATATTAAGGATTTGAGTCAATTTTCCATCAGCTACTTGATCCGTACCTCTCCGTTAGAATCAGAACAATGTTTACTGTGTATCAGGCTCCCAGCGGTCTTTGAGAATCAACCTGAACATGTTAACTTGCTGCTCCTGGTGATGCTTGACGGTTATCCCTCTTCAGACTGAAGAGGGGAAAATCTAACACATTCATCTGAAAGCTTTATTTGCTATGGGAATTTGCTTTGGCTAATGCAATGTTTAAGACCTGCTGGTTCACTCAGAGGTCAAGGAACATTTATGTAAGGAATCTTCAATAACATTCTTGCAGCTTGGCGAGCGGAGAATGCCCTGATGCCAGTTTTCCCCTCTTTTGAATATTAAATTTGTGTATGCCTTCGTCTAAATTCCCACTGCACAGTGAAACTGTTTTCAAAATATGCAGATAACATCATGTAAAGTCAGAGCATTTGTTTTACTTTTATTTCCTTTTCAGGGATTTTCTTTTCTGGTTTATCAAAAGCACTGTTTTTGAAACATTGGTCATAACCAAAACCTGCATTATGAAAACATCTTTTACCAAACAAGTCAGTTTGCATTAAAATGCTCCCTAAGGGGACGTTTCCCTGCATTTCCCAAAGTATGTTCTGCAAACTTCTCCTTCGAAACCCTGGTTATTAGGGTGGTAACAGTTCTCCTTTGGTGAAAATGTTCTGTGATTAAGTAAGTTTGAGTAAGTCCAGGAATGGGGTGACACAGCTTGCTTTCTTCCACTTTCCGTTTGAAAGTATTTGACTCCCCTGGTGAACCTGTCGGCTTTGGGGTGAGGCTTTAGGCACTGGTAGATCCTTTTTGGTGAGAATTGGTACAGGGTTTGCTTGGATTACAGAGCACCGTGTAAGCCCATGTCAAGCACAAGGCACTTAACCTCAGAAAATCTTGGGGGGAACATCGACCTCAGTCTCGGGTTTATGTTCAGTCTCCCCCTCCCTAAATGTTCACAGACCAAGAGAGAGCTGAAAGGCTAATTTGCATCTACCCTGCCAGTCAGACTGGGAGATGACAGGGAAATTCTGCAGGACTGGTACCCCGATTTTTCCTCACACGCCCCAGATGCTGAGAACCCTTTGCCTGACACTGCCCACAGGTCTCACTGCCCTTTACGCTTTCTTAGCAATAAAACCCAAATCCCAAAGAAGCGACAAAGAAAGATAGCAACCTAGTTGAGAGCCACCGAAGAGAGAAAGATCAAGTGGGGCTCTCAGAATGTGCCACAGAAGAAAGGAAACAGAAGCACCGGAGAGGACATCCCGGCTCAAGATGGCGATGTAGGAGGGTCCCCAGTTCACGCCCTCCCATGGACAAGCCCAATCTGCAGTTACATAGAGAACAAAGTCTCCTGGGAGTAACAAACAAACAAAAATAAAAACTTAAAAATTATCTGAGCAACTCCCGTGCATCTGGTGAGCGAAAGAAGTCTCGCTTCGAAGCAGGTAGGAGAAGCTAGGACACAACCTTGCCATAAGCCCTGTCCCCAGTGCAGTGACCCACAACTGGGAGTGAACCAAACAGCGAGCTTCCTCCTGAAGAGGACAGGCTTGAACCCTACATCAAGCACCCAACTTTTTCTTTCTTTTAAGGATTTTATTTATTTGTTTGACAGACAGAGATCCCAAGTAGGCAGAGAAAGAGGGAGGAGGAAGCAGGCTCCCCGCTGAGCAGAGAGCCCGATGCGGGGCTTGATCCCAGGACCCCGAGATCCTGACCTGAGCCAAAGGTAGAGGCTTAACCCACTGAGGCACCCAGGCACCCCAAGCACCCAGCTTTTAAGACCTGAGAGACAAGCCCTAAAACATCTAGCTTTGAAAAATACCGGCGCTCACGTCCATGGGACCCACAAGTCTATGAGGCTCTGAGAAATAGCTCGTAAAGTATTTGAGCCCTTGGACTCACCAGCCTCGGAGCTCAGTGCAGCAGCAGTGGATAGAGAGTTGCCCAGACTTTGTGTGCATGAGGCTCAGTGACCACTTTTAAAGCCTTGGTCTAGGGGCAGGCATCTAACTCATCACACATGTAGGGGCCTGCCGGCTGGTGAGTACCTTCTTCACACTCTCCCTCTGCGTCCCTCTAGCCAGCAGGTGCTATCTTTTTTTCTGTATTTTTTTTTCTCTCTCTCTCTGTCTCTTTCTTTCCTGCAGGCCCCACTTATATGTTCTCCCTCTGCCTCATTGCAGCCAGTGGCCACCCTCTCGGTGCTCTCCCTCTGCCTTACTCCAGAGCATCAGTATTTCCTGGAGGGGAGCTTTTCCGTGTGTCTGGTGCTCCTGGTTTTGTAGCTGCCACCCAGGGGACAACCTTTGGTCACCTGGCTCTTGAGGCCAGGAGTGCTTATGATCCTGAGTCCCATGGGACAGTATTAATCAGAGAGACAGTTCTTGGCAGGCTACCACTCTTGGCGCACTGCACAAACAGCAGACGGACACACACTCCTGTCTTTCGTCAAAAAGGCCTGCTTGTCCTGGAGCTTTGGTCCGAGGGGCAGGCTTCTGGTCTGGCACATACCTAGAGGCCAACAGAGGTGCCCTCTGGGAATGGAGGCTTGTCAGAGGCAGGCCCCTGGCCAGGGCGGCCTCCGCCATTAAAAGATGGCGCCTGGCTAGTTGCCAGGTTAGGATTGCCTCGTGAGACTCAGCGGAACGCCCAAAGAGGAAGTAAACAGCATTGGTTGCTAGCGTAGTTGTTCGTTTAGGTGCACAGCCTGATTCGCTCGCTCTTGTACCCTGCTCGCTGATTGGTCATGTGAGTGTATATAAGTGTGTAGACTTGCGGAAATAAAGAGAGAGAAGAGAGAGAAGATGCATCCGAACCAGGGTTCTTGTCGTCCTTGCGGGGCGAGGGCGATAAATGGCGCCTGCACCCGGGAGCTTAATAAAGGAATCTTGCAAGGTAATCCGCAGGAAAGTGGGGAGTAAAGGTCCGCAGGTAAGCGGGGACATTAGCCACGTTCAAAAGTGGGAATTCCGCGGCAAAGCGGGGAGTAAAAATAGAAAAACCCTGCAAGGGAGAAGTCCACAGGTAAGCGGGGTAAAACCACGACAGAGGTGGTGGGAAACTTGTACAAGACCGCAACAAGAAGCGGGGCGGCCATAGAGCCGGGATTTTCTTATTGAAACCGCAGGTAAGCGGGGAAGGGACCACGATCAAAGTGGTGGGAATCTTGTACAAGTCCGCAGTAAGAAGCGGGGCGGCTTTAGAGCCGGGATTTAGCGAGTCCGCAATAAGAAGCGGGGTGGTCTTAAAGCCGGAATTTAGCGGCGAGTCTTTAACGTCCGCGTCTGTTGTCTGTTCATAATGGGATCTGAAGTATCTAAAGTGCGGTTGGAAGGGTCTTTAGAAGACCTGCTGAAAGCCAATGGAACTCCACTAAAAGCAAAAACTGCCCGGGCCTTTTTGAATACAGTGGAAAAGGCGGCTCCATGGTTCCTAGATGAAGGCTTGCTAAACATACCTCAATGGGACCACTTAGGGGAGGATTTGAAGAAACAGGACAATAAAACGCCTTTGCCACCTGGGACCCTGGCAATATGGACCTTAGTCTGGGGATGCCTGGTGGGGCCTAAACCCAAATGTGAATCAGCTCTACAAGAGGGAGCAGAGGCATTGGAGGAAGTGAAAGAGGAGAATTTGTCTTTGCCATTGAGGACCCTGGTGCAACAGGCGAGACATTATCATAAGCTGTTCGATGTGAATGCTTTAACTCTTCGCCTCAAATTTAACATAACAAAAGCACAGGCACGGGACATAGTAGTCTCCTGCAGAAATTGTGTGATCTTACTACCTGCACAGTCCTTGGGGGTTAATCCTAAGGGTTTGTTACCTAATCATATATGGCAAATGGATGTCACACATGTTTCAGAATTTGGAAAGTTAGGATATGTTCATGTCTCTGTAGATACCTGCTCTGGAATAATTTTCACCTCAGTGCATACGGGGGAAGAATCCAGAGATGTTATCGCCCATTGCCTACAGGCTTTCGCAGCATGGGGAAAGCCACGCCAATTAAAGACAGATAATGGTCCAGGCTACATCTCACAACCCTTTAAAGCCTTCCTACAACAACTTGACATTCACTTGATACATGGAATACCCTATAACCCACAAGGACAGGGTGTTGTGGAGCACACGCATCTTACAATAAAAAATGCGTTTTATAAACAAAAAGGGGGAATAGGGGACACCTTCAGGTCCCCTAAAGATAAGCTCAACACCATTCTCTTTATTTTGAATTTTTTAACGTTGGACAAAACGGGTAAATCAGCTGCAGACAGACATGCAAGTGATGCTGCTGCTTCCCCTATGCCTTTAGTACTTTGGAAGGACATCCTCACAGGAAAGTGAAATGGACCAGATCCAGTGTTAGTATGGAGTAGGGGGTCTGTATGTGTTTTTCCACAGGAAAAGGAGGCTCCAGTTTGGATCCCAGAGCGGCTGGTGCATGCAGCCTTGCCTCCAAACACCAGTCATGATGCTGAAGATGCTGATGATAACTCTGGGGATGCTAAACCTCCTGCGGCAGACTCAAGCCAGAAAGCTGTGAGCAGTGGTTAAAGCATGGCTATATCCTTTACCAGTGACTAACTCTTCTCTCATATTCCCTCCTCTCCCTTTGATGCATGGCAGGTCTGTAACTTGCTAGGAGCATGTACTGATATCTCAGCAGTGTCCATGTTAAATGGTGGCAAATTCCTCAACTGTTCTTATAAACAAAATGACTCTAGTACCTTTGAGACAACAGTTAATGTGTCTTGTCCCAATAATATTACTTATCAGCCCACTCTCATATGCGTCTGGCCACTGTTCCTTTTCCTCGTAATAAATGCTAGCGAGCTGAATGATACGTTGAATTGGACTAAGAATTGCTATCTTTCCCAGTGCTGGAATGTCACGGCCTTCAAGCTGGCTGTGATTATGCGTATCCCTACCCATGTTCCTATCCCAGTTTCCATTCCAGAGGACAAGTTACCGGTGGTACTATCAGGAAAGAAGAGAGATTTTGGTATCACAGCCGCCGTTGTGACAGCGTTGGCTATATCTACAGCAGCTGCCACGGCAGCAGCAGTCTTGCTTGCTGCAACTATACCCACTGCGGAAGCTGTGAACACCCTTGCAGAAGGAACGGCGGCTGCCCTTCAAACATAGACTCAGATCAATGCACATCTGCAAGCAGGAATCCTGATAGTCAACCAGAGAGTGGATTTGGTTCAAGAACAAGTGGACATATGAGGGGCCCTATTGGGACTGGGATGTATAGTACCCTTCCTGGCAATTTGTGTAACTCCCATAGCCTATACTAATATGAGTAACTTACAGAATGTCTCCCGACAGCTCACCCAATACTTGCAGGGGAATTAGCCCACCGAATTCCAAAACTATACTCAGCACCTGCTACTAGGCATAATAAGGATAAATAACACCAGAGTTGAGCTTGCAACCCTCCCAGAGATAATCAAAACATTGCAAGATGTGTTAACCTTTACGAAACAATGGGCTAGCGTAATTGGTCTGATGACAATCCTCGTAGTGGGCTTGATTCTGCTAGTAAGGAAACTGCAAATTTGGAGGCGACAGCAACATAGGCAACAGCAAGCCATGGTGCAGGCCTTGTTAGCCATCGAGGCTGGAACATCCCCCCAAATGTGGCTAAGTATGCTGGATCGGTAGTCAGTGACGGGTAAGATTGGTGGGGGAAATATACCAACCTAAGACAGGACGCAGATCATTGATATCTGCCATCTGATGATGGGTAAGGATATTCCCTGCCACTGACAACCTAAGACAGGCATGATCCCTGCCATAAAAGAAAAAAGGGGGAGATGTCGGAGGCAGGCCCCTGGCCAGGGCGACCTCCGCCATTAAAAGATGGCGCCTGGCTAGTTGCCAGGTTAGGATTGCCTCGTGAGACTAAGCTGAACGCCCAAAGAGGAAGTAAACAGCATTGGTTGCTAGTGAAGTTGTTCGTTTAGGTGCACAGCCTGATTCGCTCCCTCCTGTACCCTGCTCGCTGATTGGTCATGTAAGTGTATATAAGTGTGTAGACTTGCGGAAATAAAGAGAGAGAAGAGAGAGAAGATGCATCCGAACCAGGGTTCTTGTCGTCCTTGCGGGGCGAGGGCAATAGAGGCTGATGAACATGATCCTGGCACTCTTCCTCTGCCCAGCTACTGCCTACTGTATCCCCCCAAACAAACTTACATGCTCATCCAGTGCCCTGATTTTTGCAACTTGCCACCAGGGGACACCTGTACACTGCCTGACTCTGGTGGCCAGTGGGGCACAGGCTTGCTGTCCCACAGGACTGGGGTATTTGCATACTTTAAAAGCTGCTGCCCAAGGGCCTGGCTTCTAATCAGCTAGATGGAAATTACGACGGAAAAGATAAAAGATTGGAGGGTAAATCCAGGAAACTGAACATATGGGTAGTAGGTATTCAGAAGGGGAAAAGAGAACAGATGGTGGAGATCCTGTCAAATTGTAGGGAAATATTTTTCAAGGCTGAGCTGTCTGGAGTCTGCGGATTTAAAGCACTCACAGGGCTCCAGGCTGAACCATTCAGAAAAGATACACAATTATTTTCTGGTCAAATTCTTAAACAGTCTCCCAGGAAGAAAGATTAAATTATCTACTGAGATAAAAGAATCATAATGCCACTAGACTACCCAACTGTAAACAAAGGAAACTAAAAGACAATTGAATAACATCAGAGAAAAAGAGTCATACCTCAAGAATGCTACATCCAGCCAATGTATTATTCACCTGCATAGACATTCAAGGATTGGTGATAAAACAGCGTCGTCCCAGTAACCCCTCTGAGAAAAATATTTGAGATAGTCTAACTGAGATATAAATGAACTCAAATTAAGACTCAGGCCAGAGGAAAGACGAAGAGGACAGGAATAAATGGCGAACGAGGAGCCTTGCCATAGAACGGATTCACTCTCAGTGGACGGGTATTTTCCAAGTGCCTAAAACATACCAACATGGTTGTTGACAACGAGGATACTGCAGGGACTAAGATAAACAAGAATTAAATCTTAATGGACGAATATAATCTATCTGAGAATAAGTAACATAATGTTTGATTAAGGATGGCTGAAACACAGGGAATACATTGTGTTGGATTTTAAAATAAATACTAAAATATGCCCACAAAGCCTAAGAGAAGGGGGTGGGGAAGCACAAATGCATTATGAAATTCTCATGGGGGAGAGGGAGATGACGGGTGTTGGGGACTGGGAGAGTGAAATTAAAAATACTCTAAAGAACTATTTCTATTGGGGAAGACTGGCAAAGCAGTTGTTTTAATTGTAGATATCAACTCTGGTTGGTTAAAATCTAAAGATGACTGTAGACATCTCTTGTCTTAATCTCTAGGACTGAATATTGTGTGTGGGATTCTGTTGTCTTACATGGCAAAAACATTTTGCAAAAATAACTAAGGTTACTAATTAGTTGGCTCTGAGTTAATCAAAAGGGAGACATCAAGGTAGACCTAAGGTAATCACATGAGCACTTTTTTTAAGGGAGGGAGGGCCTGAGGGAGAGAGGGGTCCGAAGCAGGTTCCGCACACACAGCACAGAGACCAATGGGGCGCTCAGTCCCACAACCCTGAGATCATGACCCCAACCAACATCAAGGGTCTCACCGAGCCACCCAGGCCCCCCGGATCACATGAGCACTTTAAAAGCGGAGTTTTCTCCAGCTGATGGCAGAAGACGAAGTCAGGTAGATGGAAAGCTCGGGAAGGATTTGCTGCAACACTGATGGCTTTGAAGATGGAAGGAGCCACAATGCAAGAACTGAAGGGCGGCTTCTACTTGCTGAGAATAACCTTTGGCCAACAGCCAGCAAATAAAGGAAGACCTCAGTCCTACGCAGGCAAGAAACTCGATCCTACCAACAATGTGAATGAGTCTGGAAGCAGATTCTCCTCAGACCTTCCAGATAAGATCCCACCATGGCCATCATTTCAATTTCTGCCTGTGAAATTCCTTTTTTTTTTTTGTAAGATTTTGTTTATTTATTTGACAGACAGAGATCACAAGTAGGCAGAGAGGCAGGCAGAGAGAGAGAGGAGGAAGCAGGCTTCCCGCTGAGCAGAGAGCCTGATGCGGGGCTCGATGCCAGGACCCTGGGATCATGACCCGAGCCGAAGGCAGAGGCTTTAACCCACTGAGCCACACAGGCGCCCCAAATGTGAAATTCTAAGCAGAGATTCCAGGTGTCCAGACATCTGACATACAGAACTGCAAGCTAATAAATGGGTATTGTTTCACACTGCTGATTTTGCGATAATTTGTAATGCAGCAGCACAAAGCTAATATGTCAGCTTGTGAAAGTATTAGCTGATACTTAACCTTTATGACATTGTCTTGATGCTTTTGCTCAATCACAATTTTATAACTTAAACGTATGAAAAATTAATAGTTTATAATAATTAAACAGCAAATATCTAAATAATGAAATAAATACTAAAGAAAGCAGTGTATTTGGAAGTCCTTTGTAGACCACAGAGTGACATACAGTCTCAAGAGGCATCTATAGAACGTTAGGAAATGCATCCAGAGCACTATTCTTGAGTTTGTTGACTGTTCTCCCTTAGCGTGACCCTTAGTAACATTAAGTGTGTTAACTCAAATGCAAAGTGCCCTTTAACTCAGTTAATACAAAGTGTTTTCACTGCAAACCTATAGTTAACAAAGAAAAATGTTATATGCTTTTTACAGAGGATTGCCTGGTTAACAGATTTTTCTAGTGCTTTATTACTGTTGCCTTTTATATTTAAGTATCTATTTTTCTAATCCCAGCTTTATTGAGACATGGTAAATAAAAATTGTATGCACTTAAACTGTACAATGTGATGTTCTGACATACGCCTGCATCGTAAATGATTACCACAATCGAGCTGATGAACATATCTACCACCTCACATGGTTATCCCCCACCGCTTTGTGGTGAGAACACTTTAGATGTACTCTTCACAAATTGTAAGTATACAATATGTTATTTTTTAAATTTAATTTTATTTTTTCAGTGTTCCAAGATTCATTGTTTATGCATCACCCCCAGTGCCCCGTGCCGCCCGTGCCTCCTTAAGTAACTCTTTTATTTAGATTTTCATCCCGTCATTCTCATCATCTTCAGCTTTGTTCTCACTGGAAGGGTTTACAGCCTCCCCAACGTTCACAAATGCAAATTAACCTTATGATTATTTCTTTTTTTATTTTTATTTTTTATTTATTTGACAGACAGAGATCACAAGTACGCAGAGAGGCAGGCAGAGAGAGAGGAGGAAGCAGGCTCCCCACTGAACAGAGAGCCCGATGTGGGGCTCCATCCCAGGACCCTGGGATCATGACCTGAGCCAAAGGCAGAGGCCTTAACCCGCTGAGCCACCCAGGTGCCCCAACCTTATGATTATTTCTATCTGGAATCTGGAGTATAGTATTTCTTCAATAACTAATATACAATTTCTGGGTTTACCTAATCTCATAACTCCTTAATTCAAAGACCTTTCTTCAAAGTTATCCAAAGCTCAAGAGGCAATGAAAAATGTCAGAAAGAATGTTGTGCTATATTAGAGTTCACTCTTCAGGCTTCCATGAGCTAGTATTGCATCTTTGGCAAATCTCTGCTCTTCTCTCTCAGGCTCTACCTTTTAACATTTGTAAATTCAGCTCTCCATTTCTTTCTTTCTTTCTTTTTAAGTAGGCTCCATGCCCAACATGGGGCTTGAACTCACGACCTTGAGATCAAGAGTCGCATGCTCTACCCACGAAGCCAGCCAGGCGACCCTTAACATTTCTAATTCAAAGGAGTGGTTTCCACACGTTAGAACCCTGGGCCCTTCTTGGAGGTCCCCATATTTGCTCTAGAAATAAGTCAGGAGCCAGTGGGGTGGCTTTTGGATGCCTGCTCCTGTTTTAATTGGTAGAGTTCTTTTATCTGCTTCATAGAGTGGCTTCTGTATCACATTTCATTTCAAGAAATAGCTATAGAGCTTTTGAAAAATGAACACCAGAGTATTAGATGATTTCTAAGATTTATCTTGGTTTAAATGTAAGTTCCCTTCTCCACCTGAATTTTCTTTTCTGAATTCGGTAACTGAATACATTTATTTTTTGTTTAATTTTTTTAAAGATCTTACTTATTTATTTGACAGAGATCACAAGTAGGCAGAGAGGCAGGCAGAAAAAGAGGGGAAAGCAGGCTTCCTGCTGAGCACAGAGCCCAATACGGGGCTCCATCCCAGGACCCTGAGATCATGACCTGAGCCGAAGGCAGAGGCTTTTACCCACTGAGCGACCCAGGCGCCCTGAATGCATTTAGATAGCAAGGAATAAACATTCTACTATATATTAGTCATATTCCATAGAAACAGAGCCAACAAGATGTGTTCATTTTAAGGAATTGGTTCACTTGAGTGTGGAGGCTTTATAAGTCCAAAATCGTCAGAGGAGGCCAAGAGGTTACAGACTGCGCTTTGAGTCCAGCCAGTCTGAGGACAGAGTTCCCTCTTGGTTGGGACTGGATGCTACTGGTGATGGTCACTGTCTTTCTGCTTTTAAGACCTTCAAATGACTGGCGAGGTCCCATCCAGAGGTTAATCTGCTTTACCTGAAGTCCACCAATTCAAGTGTCAATTTTATCCAAAAAATTCCTTCATGGAAACATCCAGGAGAATGTTTGACCAATTTCTAGGCCCTGTGGCCTAGCCAAGTTGACACGTACAATTAACAGTCACATGCTAGGAAGAAAAGAAATAGGACATTTTTGCTGTATAATTACTCTTTTACCAATACACAAAAGTATGCACTAATAAAAGATAAAATAATACATTTTATTTTGTGGAAAATGACAGAATTAGAAAAATCAAAGTTTCATTTGGATAAGAAAAGCATGCTATTTGGGGCAGCTAAGATGACTGTGAATTTTTAAGTTAAATTGCTTGGACAAAAATTTCTCCTCTTTGAGTCAATGTTGGGTATAGTGTTATAAAGAAATAGCTCCTCCTAAATGATACCTATGTCTTTCACTGAAGAACTACCTCTGTGTTCTTTAGAGATCATGGATTCATGATGTCCTAGTCTTTACTTCATCTGTGTTTCTTCCTAAGTCTCTGCTTCCTATATCTGTTTACTGTTTCCCTTTGTTAATTCTCCCATTTTTATTTGTCGCTATTTCCTTCAGCAACTTTTCAGTAAATCATGGCATTTTGCAAGAAATAAATGAACACGCTCTTAGTAGATTGTTCTATATAAAATGTATGTATCTTTTTTTTGTATTTGCTTATTTGGTAATTGTCTTTGAGGCAAAAGGAAGGGGCAAGGTACATTCATCTTACCAAACAATAGAGAAATGAAACATTTACTCAAATTTAGTGGTAAATGTAATGAATAATGAAGGTTATATTTCTCTGAGTGACAAAAGAAATTTACATAGTTTAGCAATGTATATCATAGAATAAAAATAGTTTGTGTAGTCCTGTATCTCCCCTTGAAATAGATTTCCCCCCACAGAATGATATTTTCTTGCTAATTTAATTATTCTCTTCTCTGTACCTTGAGAATTCTAGTGCTATCCAGATGTGAAATATGCCTTAAAAAAAAGAAGTGTTTCATTATGAAATGACATGCATGACATATTTGCTTATAATGACACCATATAGCCAAATTCCCAAAGCAGCAACAACAAAGTTTCTCAGGCCCTCTTAACAACTCATTTGTATTCTTTCAACATGATTCCTTGCTTATGTGCTGCCTCCTTGGTTTGGGCCAAGGTTATAACTGATTTATATATTTTGCTGCCTCAGGAAAACACTGATACTTTATCTCCAAAAAAAAAGAAAGAAGAAAAGGTGATGAAGGAGAATTTCAGTATTTTTTAAAGACTGAAAAAATTAGACATCAAACTCTGGAGTAGAGAGTACACGTTTTTCATGCTTCCAAAGCAAGTAAATGCAAGGAGAAAGTACTTGGTCAGAGTGATCCATGAAGACAGCAGTCTGATGAACAAGAGTGCTATTCCAACTGTAGGAAGTGGCCAAGGAGACAACTCAAAACATCACCAGCTTTTGAGAAAGACACCATCACCTGTTAACTATCTTTGATTTGAGGTTACTTTTGAGATGAGAATGGTATGCTCACAGTTATCTTTGAGATTCTTCTAGAAAAAGGAATTTACCCTTGCCAGAGGTTCAAGGCAAGAGGAGAAGATCTTAAATATTTGAATATAGTGTTATGCTCCACAAATAAGTGAAACCATATGATAGTTGACTCTCTCTGCTTGACTTATTTCACTCAGCATAATCTCATCCAGTCCGGTCCATGTTGCTACAAAAGTTGTGTATTCATCCTTTCTGATGGAGGCATAATACTCCATATGGACCACATCTTCCTTATCCATTCGTCCGTTGAAGGGCATCTTGGTTCTTTCCCTAGTTTGTGTTCTATAGGTAGCATTTCTTTCTCCACAGGAGCATTGTCTTGCCTCCTGCTCCCCTAGCTTCATTTGTACAAGGACTGTTTTATATATTGTAGTGTCTCTGGAACCTCATATTGGTCTCGAATAAGATTGCCTATTAAATGAATATTTGTTAAGCTGAGTTAAACTGATTTCTCACTATTAATATATGATTAATTCTAGCTTTAGCGTATTGTGCTGTATTGTGAGATCTTAGAATCACTGGGATTGATATTCTTTTAAGGCCCAGTAGAAGTATTTAAGTAACAGTAACATAATAGTAACATTGGTTTTATGAATCATTTGTTTTTATGAATCAACTTACAAAAGGAGACTTAGAGGCAAATTTCAGGGTTGAATATAGAACATCCATCTCTAAATAAGTTAATGGCTACAAAAACCCTGATATACTTCGAATCCCTACCCAAAGAACACAAAATGTTGATTTTCAGTGACTTTGGTTCAATTTAAATTCTTCAGAATTTTTTTCCTGAACTGTCTCCTGAAGGCAACTAATGCATAGCTGTATGCCCCCTTTGTCTTCTCAGACACTGGTGTTCCTCTACCACCTATATTTGGTTATTTCTAACTTGGTAGGGGTTAGCACTAGAATCAGAAATTGCAGACTAATAGTCTGTACCCAAATAAGTCTCACATAGTTGCTCTGTTTGGTATTTTAGAAATTGGTATTTGTATCTCAGAGTCCCTAAAACCATCCTTGGGTTCCATGATTGCTAGAAGGACTTGTAGAACAAAGAAAAACTGTTATTATACTCATGGTTACAGTTTATTACATCAAGAGGATAAAGATTAGAATTAACAATGGAGAAAGGTACATAAGGCAATGTTAGGAGACTCCCAGCAAAAGTTTCCAGGTGTCCTATCCCAGTAGTCATGGGGACAGTGCTTAATTCTCCCAGCAATGATGTGTGATGGCATGCATGGAGTACTGCCAATCAGGGACATTCACCTGAAACTTGGTATCCAGTGTTTTTCTTGGTTGGTCACATAGGGGTCCATTCTGTCTAGGGGTCAGGCTGATATCACAGAAGCCATAAATCACTTGGTTGGCATAGACTCTCAGACATGGTCTGAGGGTATTCTAAGGGTTTCCAGGGTACCTTCTAGGAGCCTGACGAACGCCACACCTTTCTGTGTAGTGTGTGGCGTGTAGTCAACCCAGACCCGCTGAGTGAATCCTAGACCACATAGTATTAATAAAAACCTATGAGATTTAGGAAATTTCACATTAAATATGGATTTTTGGATTTTCTTCAAAAAGTGGACAAACTGGCTTATGTGTCAACTTGGCCTCCAGTGGTAAGAGCTGAGCAGCTGTTTTTACTTTAGAAAAGGCATGTTCTTTCCAGCCTACTGTAGTCCTTCAATATTACACCCAGTTTTTTTCACTCAATTGCATCACTTGTTCATCTCTTATGAACATTAACTTATTGATTATTTAGAAAGTAAGATATTTGTTGGTGATTCAGAATCAAAAACAGATCATTCTTTTACCTACTGAATTGGTCATGTATCTCAAGTTGTTTTTTCTATGCTACTTTGTTCACCATTTCATTGCTTAAGACATGGGATAAATTATTATTCCTGAGAAATCAACATTATTCAAATTTAAAAAAAAACCCAGAAGATTACTCTGGGCAAGTTTTCAAAATTTTTTTGTCCAGTGATGACGGCAACAAAGTAATTATAGATCATCTACTTTTTCTAACCTTACTCATCCTTTTCTCCTAAATCACCCTCACCTAAATCAAGGGAATAAATATTATATCTTACTTTAATAAGATTTTATTCAATATCACATATAAATTTTTCTTGGAAGCCAGGACACAAACTTTTAGGCTACCTATAGCCACTTTTTATTGGGACCTGGTCTAAATTAAGAATACCCTATATAACCTGACTACCACGTTAGAATGAAAGCAGTTTGCAGAACAAAAATGCCGCACACCCAGGTACTTCTTAGATAAATGCTCTTTAGAAAATAGATACAAAATATGGCACCTGGATGGTGCCATCATCTAAGTGTCGGGCTCTTGGTTTCAGCTCAGGTCACGATCTCAGGGTTGTGGGATTGAGCCCCGCATCAGGCTCTGGGTTCAGTGTAGAGTCTGCTTAAGACTCCCTCTTTTTCTCCCTCTCTCCTCTCCCCCTTCCAAAAAAAAATAAATCTTATAAAAGAAAAGCAAAGAAAAGCAAATAAAAGAGGTATAAAGCAGTTTATATTCTTTTCTCCGGAAGCCCGATGCAGTCCCAGCTCTGTGTCCTTTCAGAAGCTTTAGCTGCCTCATTACAGAACAGTTTGCTCAAGGCACACATCCGTCAGTACAGAGGCAGGACTAAGATAACTGAATTCCTCCTAACCCAAGGGCTCAGAGCAGGGCATTTAAGGATCAAGCCTGAGCGTTACCCATAGCGATGTGGCTATAGTCTGAATTTTATAGAGTAATTGCTTGCCTTACAGTTGAAGCTTAAACTAACGGACACATCCATAATTCCATAACATCTCGGCTGAATTTTTAAATAAATTACAAATATCTTAACATCTCTACAGATTTCTAGTGAGGATGGTTACTGTTGAGAGAATGGATATCATGATCTGTCTCCTAGTTCAAAGCAGAGCTGCACTTAAAATGCCCATGTGTGCAGGTACATCCTTAAATTTCTGTGGGCATTATGGAGAAATTAGAGACTTCATTGGTGACTCGGTGGTTATTATACTTTCTTTTGCCGAAACTCATTTTGAAAGGAAAAACATGCCGGTTTTCCCAAATTAAAAGTAATGGTTAATAAAGGACTATGACTTATATTACATGGAATGTATGGCTATGTGGCCATAATGTAATAAATCATAATGAAAATGAATGTAGGTAGGGGTAAACGGAAAAAACCAAAAAACAAAAAACGCTTCACTTGCAGCAGCTCACTTGACTGGCTTTGAGATTTGTTCTTAATAACAACAGGCAAAACAAATATAAAAATCTGAGAAATACTGTGTTAATCAATGGAGCATTATAAAGGCAGAGTCTCTCTCTCGAGTTAGTAATTATCAAGAATTGGAAGTTCCATTTAGAGCTATATCTATAGCTTAGAGCCATTAAAAAGTCAGCTTTATTATGAAAAGTCCTGCAGGAAAACGAAATTCGTTGTTAAGAAGTCTCTAGCTCCCAATCTCTTTTCCCCTCATTGAACTATTGTTTTTACAGCATTATTTTAGATAACTAAGGTTTCTTAGGAGCATAAGGATCACATTATAACAAAATAGATGGTATTTAATGCAACATTCATAGTATGGATGGGACTAGAAAGAGACAGGTGGGAAGATTTGTGAATATCTGAGCCATTTCCTTTATACCCTGTGATTTTGTTTCACACACAGCCTTTTAGCTTATTAAGCATTCATTCTTTTGATGTTTAAAAATGGAATGATTTTTCTTTGTTTAAAATTTATATCAAACAACAAGAACTTGAGCTTACTTTTCACTGTGGACATAAATTCTTACATTCTGTGTATATGTATCCTCATTGTAGCCACTGTACATATAGTTCTACATGTATAAGTCCTGAATGCTCTTTTCTCCCTTCAGGCACGTGCACCTGAATGTTTATAGCAGCAATGTCCACAATAGCCAGACTATGGAAAGGACCTAGATGTCCATCAACAGATGAACGGATCAAGAAGAAGTGGTATGTATGTATGTATGTGTATATATGTGTGTGTATGTGTATATATGTATATACACACACACACACATATATACACATACACATATACGTGTGTGTGTGTGTGTGTGTGTGTGTGTGTGTGTGTGTGTATAATGGAATACTATGCAGCCATCAAAAGAAATGAAATCTTGCCCTTTGCAACGATGTGGATGGAACTAGAGGGTATTATGCTGAGCGAAATAAGTCAATCAGAGAAAGAAAATTATCATTTGATCTCCCTGATATGAGGAAGTTGAGAGGCAATGTGGGGGGTTTGGAAGTAGAAAAAGAATAAAATGAAACAAGATGGGATTGGGAGGGAGACAAACCATAAGGGACTCTTAATCTCATAAAACTGAGGGTTGCTGGGGGGAGTGGGGTAGGGAGAGGGGGGTGGGGTTATGGACACTGGGGAAGGTATGTGCTATGGTGAGTGCTGTGAAGTGTGTAAACCTGGTGATTCATGGACCTGAACCCCTGGGGCTAATAATACATTATTTGTTAATTAAAAAAATTAGAAATTAAAAAAAGTTCTTCCTTAACATACTCAAATTGTATCCATCTTAGGGATTCTTTTCTTTGCCTACTCATGCAGCAGCACTCCCCAAAGCGCTGTAAGATAAATGTGATTGGGAACATGCATAAAAATGCAGTTGGCAAAGAAGCAGGGGGAAAAAGAGAAACAGAAAGAAATTCTGTGTCAGGGAAAGGGATATTTTATGTGCAGGAACTACAGAAGGCAATAAGATGCTGGGTAGTATTTCTCCTTCGTTCGAAGGAATGTCATAAAATGTGTTAATCATTAAAGGAGCCAAACGCTTTTAGATACCTCATTCATGTGTTATCTTTAAATAAATCTGAAGCTGGTGCTTGTGCTGCTAGTGATTTTCTGTCTGCAATGAGGAGAAATGAGTTACTATTCTTAATTGTATGATAGTGAAACCCTTGGTCGGTAGGGCACATTGCCTTCATTTGCGAGCAGTTTTATTGTTTTTATTTCAGGGATGGTACAGCACGTTTTGTCAGTTTTGAAAGTTTTCCAGTTAAATGTTTAATGATGGGTGGGCTGAGGCTGAGGGGCGAAAGAACAGGTCTCAAAATTCTCTCTTCCTACGGCTACCCAGAATGTACTCTGTACTTTGAATTCTCCCTCTGGACAGAGCTTCAGAGCAAATGAGGTATGTACTTTTAAAAATATTCATAAACTAAACAGGAAAAAAGTTCACAAGATAACAGTTATTTTTATTTTTTCAAATATGAAGATGCAGAGTTCCAGCATTTAGAGCGAACCCTCAGTTCTCAGTTAAGCCCAATCATTGCCTCTCATTACTTATATTTTAATTTTGATTCTCTCTTCAGTATACCCCTTTAAATAACCATAACGTTATTCAAATGTGTATACTGAAAACTTCTAGAACATGAACACATTTAATAGGCATCTGTGGGATTATTATTATGACCTGAAATTTTTAAGTATTCCATTAAAGAGCCTCGTTCTTACCAAGATACCAAGCGGTTTGATAAGTTATGGAGAAGGGGACATGACTGTGAGCTCAGAGAGAGAGGTGTCTGCATCATCTTTGTCACTGTCTTCCTAGCACCTGGTAGGGTGCCTGGTGTGTATGCAGCAGGAGTTTAATACCTGCTTTAGTTTGAATAATCAGAAAAGAAGATCATGTCCATGCTGTGATTGACATACACAATGCATTATCTCATTTAATCCTCAAACCCCTCAAGTAGGTACCACTTTCATCCTTTTTATTAATGAGACTAAGAACTTTAAGACCAGTGAGCGTTTGTGGCTTACCCAAGGTCACAGAACAGAACTAGTTGTGGGACTGAAATTTGAAAGAAAATTCTTGAACCTTCTACTGCACTAACGTGCTCTTGCCACAGAGTTCTGAATACCTGAACTGTTTTAGAAGGAAGGAAGAAGTTCAAGATTTGCAGCCAAAGTGCCCTTGAGACCCAGTGGTTTTCTTGTCCCAGCGCAGTGATGGTTGCCTGGAATGTTCCCGAAAGACGTTAAATGGATGTAGGAGGGCTCTGAGTGTCTGCTTTGGGCAGGAGACTTTTTTTTTTTTTTAAATACAAATATTTCCAAATGGGAGAGGAGGAAAAAAAAATCTTAGAAATCTTTATTATCCCATGAAAAGCCTTTTGAATACATGTGAGGAAAAATCCCAGCCACGTGAGGCCGGGCTCAGATGTGACGCCGACGACCGTTGATAGGTCCAATTACACCATTTATTCTAATAATGACACCAACTTATTTTCTTTTAATCTTCCACTCAATTTTCTGTGCTAAGTTTAGATTTTTGTAACATTAAACTGTTTCTGAAGCAGTTTCTAAGGAAACCTCTCCGGCGAGGCACTTAAATCAGTAATTAGAAAGTCGTTCTGTGTGAATTAAGTGAAACCGGCTGCGAGCCTGGAGGAACAGATGGGAAGGGGCAGTCGCACAGATCCCAGCTCCAGTGGCCTCCAGGGTTACTCCGTTTCTGACAGCCCCTGGGAAAACAAGCCTTCCAAGGTCCCCAAGGATGTTCAAGGTCCAAATGTAAGAACAATTTTTTAGTTACCAAACTTTGTGCCACTCCCCCCCCACCCCAATGATCTTGCAGCCTCCCCTTGTTCCAGAACTTTGTACCATCCCTGATAACGCGCTCTTCCCGCCAACCCACTGCACACGCGAGGTCAGCAGTAGGGAGGGGCTGCAGGGTCCGGGCTTGGACCCTCTCCAAAGACCCCAGCTTTCTGGGATTATTTTACCTGTCACACTTAACTGAAACCGATGCAACTCCCTTTCTGGAATCTTGTATCCCATGTTGGTGGAAAGTCAAGACTGGTCCCAAAATTTTGGACCAAAAAAAAAAAAAGTATTTTTTTTTTTTTCTGGTGCCAGGGCTGGGAGGTACGGAGTATGGTTTCCCTGACTTCCTGTCTGGCTCTGGATGCCTGCCTCTGCCTCTCCGGACCTCTCTCGGTTCTGCGCTTTCTCTTCTCCACTCCATCTCCGGCTGACTCTCCCCAAATCAAAAATTCGTCCTAGTCTATCATTCAGAGCAATCCCACCTTCTGCAGCCCTGACGGCAGACTGAAGCCCAGACCTACTTTTGGGTACTCAGACAGATCCAGAAGCTGGCTAAACAAAGCCTCCGGGCTCTGTCCGCAGCATGAAGCCCCCGCAGAGGCTTTGCGAGGACAGATTTTCCTTCACCTTGGGCGGCTCAGGCTCTCGGTATGGCCTCTCTCCCTCAGGAAGGCAGAGGGCTACAGTGAGCGCTTTGTTCACGTACATACTTTCTCTCCAGGTTTCTTTTTTCCAGGCAGAGGGATGTTCATTGAGGTAACACGTTTGGTCTCTTATTGTCCCTTTGTTCTGTCCTTTGGTGAATCTGGGACAAGAGGCCGGGCACCCGCAGCCCACATCCCTGCTCTGGGGTCTTGTTCTTTGCCCCCTGCAGGGAGGCCACCACACTTGCAGGTCGTTAGTTTTGAGGGGCAGGTTCTCCCCCCTCACTTATTTATTTATTTATTTTTAACTCTGCTCACCTCCCAAAGCAATAAAGGGAACCTTCTGATGTCAGTTTATTTGACTTTTATGTGTCACTCTCTCAGTTATTTGCAAATGTATGTGGAGAAAGGGGGAGTATTTGTTGGTTCCCTCAAGACCCATCTGGTTTTCTTTTCTTTCTTTTTTTTAAAGATTTATTTATTTATTTTAGAAGGAAAGCTAGCACAGTGGAGGGAAGCAGAGAGAGAATTCAAGCAGACTCTGTACTGAGTAGAGGAGCCCAACACAGGGCTTGATCCCACAGCCCTGAGATGGTGACCTGAGTGGGGATCAAGAGTTGGTCCCTTAATGGCCTGAGGAATCCCAAACGCCATCTGATTTAATTAACGCATCATCCCTCACCACTAGTAACATGTTTCCCCTTTAACCAATATCCTGATCTCAAGCCAGACCGTGGTACCCTTCAGTCTCAGAAGACAATCTAATCTCCTACTTCAGAAGGAAAATTAAGCCAACTGTGTCTTACTTTGCCTCAAGTCATGAGCCTACTTCCTGTCTTTCCTCTTATTTTCAAAGAAGGAGCTGTTTCACCCTGAGAGTAACCGCTTGACATCGTTTGTTTGTTTTTTTTTTTTTTTTAGAACACACAGAAAGAGAGAGAGAGAGAGAGGGAGAGGGTGGGGCAGATTGAGAGAGGTTTTTTTTGAAAGGTATTATTTCTTTATTTGACAGAGAAAAAGAGAGACAGAGAGAGAGAGAGAGAGTGACAGAAAGAGAGAGAGCACACAAGCAAGGGGAGCAGCAGAAGGAGCCTGATGTGGGACTTGATCCCAGGACACTGGGATCACGATCTGAACCAAAGGCAGACGCTTAACCGACTGAGCCACCCAGGGACCAGAGAGAGAAATTCTTCAGCAGGCTCCATGCCTGGGGTGGAGCCAGATGCAGGACTCGATCTCATGACCCAGAGATCATGACCTGAGCTGAAATCAAGAGTCAGACACAGAACTGACTGAGCCACCCAGGTGCCCTCCATTGAATTCTTAGGTACAAAACCAAATGAATCTTTATTGTCATTCAGTTTTCCTTCCTGCATCACTTAGAAGATTAACCAGCTCCTTAAAATTCTTGGATTTCATGGCACTACTGTACAGTGCAGTCTCTGGGACCTTCCAGACCAAGGTTTGCATTCCGCATCTACTACTTACTGTGAGACTTTGCACGAGATTCTCAGCCTTTCCAAACCTCCGTTTCACCATTTGTACGATAATGGTAGTAACAGTGTCCTCCTCACAGGGCAGGTACCAGTAAACTAGAGACGAGTACATGCTAAGCTCTTTACCCTGGTTCAGGGCCCTGAAGTCTTCAGACCCAGGCTTCCCTGCAGTGACTTGCTCAGGACACTTTGCAAAACTGTGTCCAGAAATCCCGGGCATTGTTCATTCTCATCTTCTTGAACTCCACAATATTTGCTTCTCTTGGTTTCCTGGACACTGTACTCTCTCTCCCTCTCTCTCTCTTTTTTAAATCTCTCTTCCCCTCCTCCACTTTTAGTCACATTTTCTGGCTCATCCTCTTTTATTTCATATTTAAGTGGCTGGAGTTTCTTGAAGCCTCTTCTCATGTTTTATTCTTTCCCCGGGAGATTTCATCCACATCCACGGTTCAGTTCTTATCTATCCCCTGATGACTCCTAGATTCATTTTTCTCGTTAGGCCTGTCCTCTGAGTTGCACAGTTACCTATCCACTATGTGTGGTCACAGGTACCCACCAACTTTGTGTGCCTCGAAGGAAACTCTAGGTGTTCCCTTTCCTCACCAAACTGACTTGGACTTGAGTTTTTGAACATCCCAGAAATCCTTCCCATACCTATTAGGCAGGCCAGGCTCCCTTGTTTCAGTGTTCGTAGGGCTCACTCTCTCCCTGTCAGACTTCTCCCCCAGTTACAATTGTTTAACTAGTGATTTAGTATCTTCCTCTCCAGGTAGTACAAGCTCCAGGACAGCTAAAGTGTCTGTCTTATTAACAACTGAATAAACAGCAGGTGGTGTTTCCCCTCACATTTTTCACATTGACTTCGTATTTTACCTCACATTTCATGAGTAGTAACAATATGTTATGTGCAGAAACAATAGAATCCATGGCACATAGCCATCACTTGAAAATGTTAGCTATTACAGTTTTAGCCACCAATCTGTAACTTCTCTCTATCCCTTCAAATGCTGCTGTATTCCAGGGTTTCTATCTCTCATGTCCTACTTTACATATCTTTTTTAAGCAATTTAATCTATTCTCTGGTTTAACCTCTCCCCTATGTGCCAACACTCTAGTGGGGCACTTAGTTTATACTGAAAGATTTGGGAAATGCTCTTTGAGGAGTAATATTAAGTGCAGAGACCTTCGGGATAAGTATGAGACCTTCAGGATAAGTATGGGCCAGAAGTCTTAATGACTTCTATAGGAAATTAGCTCTGAAAGCCTACCTTGGCTTTTAAGTCAGCCACCGAGCATGAGGTATCTGACACACAACATTCCAAATACATTTGTCACCTACTGGGGCTGTCTCTTCTTGTGTTGAGGTCCTACCCTTTCTGATTTGGTGACGTGATGTCACTGAGCTTGACTCTGCCTTCATCTTCTATTTGTACCCATGCAGGCCTCTCATTCAGCTTCAGTGAGTCTGCTAACTGGAACATAGACCAAAGAGCAAGAAATATTAAATGTTCACGTAAAGAAATATTACTATATAGTGGCGTAGCTCAAGGGTTGCTAACTTGTTCTGTAATCCCAGTGGCTTAAATTAGAGCTTCAATTAATTTAAGCTTTTCAGGGCCAAAAAAATTAATAAGAATAAAAATAAATAAATAAAATGCATGCCCAGGGCAAACAGGAAAAAAAAAAAAAGGTTTCAGTGATTCTTCTAGATGTTGGGAGGAAAGCTTCCTCTCACCCATGGTCAGTGCTATAAACAGTCAAGGTGATACATACCCACGTTGTTCTGGGTTCCCAATGTCAAAACTCTTTAACTGATATGCAAAGCTATTTTTTTTTTAATTTTTAATTTTTTATAAACATATATTTTTATCCCCGGAGGTACAGGTCTGTGAATCGCCAGGTTTACACACTTCACAGCACTCACCAAAGCACATACCCTCCCCAATATTTTTAACAAAGCAAAAATTATTAATAGTATTCCTTCTCACTCTCAAAAATATCTTGATTTGGGTAATCAATTGTATGACCAACTTCCTTAAAGTCCACCCAACCTAGAGTGGTAGAGTGATTGATGCCATAGGGAGGATGGGTTCAAATTTTGGCTGTTTGATGTGCTCAAACCTCACCTCCCTGTGACTTCTTCACAGCCCTTGGTATACTTTGTAGAGAGCTGGTCTAAACTGGGACCTCCTTAACCCTGCAGAGATGTTCTACTTACATTTAATTCTAAGAGACGGGGAATCATTTCCAATCTCTTTCATACAGGATACTTTCTAACTCCTAATATGAATTCAAGCATCTTTTCTCTGATATTCTCAGATTCAGCATACTAGGGAGTATAACTTTGCCAAACCTAGAAACTCTAGTTCTGCCTTCTACTTTACATCATACAATCAAAATAGTCCACTGAAAGATTCAGCTAAGAAGGAAGATTTATCCAGGTCATCATAACTGTGAGACTTTGAAGCAGCTCACAACTTTAAAACATCAAGCTCTTGAGCTTTCCTTTATCCATACATGTATACATTATTCACACACCTGTTCATAAATCCATAGAAATAAGCACAGGAGTCTGGAGGGTTATTCATTAAGTGATAATTATAAAAGCTGTTTGTTTTTAAGTCAAACTGAAGAATGAAAAACAGAAAAATCCTTCTGGTTACATTTTCATCAACAATCATTTCTTGAGTACCAGCTGTATGCTAGGCACCATGTAACTATTTTGAAATAGCATAAACAATAAAATTATATAATCTGAAAACAAGTGGATTTTATTTTTGGTAGTTTGTAGCTCTCTGACCAAGTTAATTGCACATTTATTTTTTCCCGTGGAACATCATACTCTCTTCTGGTATGGCATACAGCATGCTATATTATAGCTCTCTGCAACCATTTTTATCCCCTCTGTCAAACTGTGATCCCTTCAGGGGAAACTCCATCTTTTCATCTTTATAATGCCAACTATTGGCCCAGTGCCTGGCTACAATTGATGTACTATTTTTTTTTCTCTTTTTGCTAGTTTTTTTTTTTTAACTTTTCCTTATATAAAGTCAATTTAGAGCTAAAATAATTGAGTGGAGTTGAAATCTGTGTGGCATGATTTCAATAGCAAGCTAAGAAAAGAGATAGTTACAGAAATACTTTCCTAAGTGAACTGAATTGAAAATAAACTCCCAGAACTTGATGTGAAATCTTAAGTTTAGAGACAATGTGTTAGTCTTCTGATGTGAAATCTTAAGTTATGAGAACAATGTGTAAGTTTCAGAGTGATTATAGGTTCCAGCAAACTTATCAGAGTTGGCGCATGATGAACTTTAATTTTATTTTGGGTAAAAACTGTATCTCATCAGGGGAATCTGAGTAGCTCAGTTGGTTAAGCAGCCACCTGTTGATTTCAGCTCAGGTCATGATCTTGGGGTCCTGAGATTGAGTCCCACCCCCGTAGGTGGGCTTTGTGCTCAGTGAGAAGTCTGCTTCAGGATTCTTTCTCCCTCTGCCTCTTCCCCTGCTAATGCATGCTCTTATGTGCGCACGCTCTCTCTCTCAAATAAGTAAATTTCAATAAAAAGGATCCATACATCATCATATCTCTCTAGTCTATCTAGATAGTACCTTAAAGTATGTGCTAGGTAAATGCTCATAGAATGAATGGGTCTATATTTATCATAGAATTGGCATTAAATGTTCTACGAGGAGTAGTATTTGTTTTGATGTTTAACATTTATCTTATAATAAGGAAAGCTATTACTTATAATATAATTATAAATAAAGCATATCTTAGGAGCTAATATTTCCTCATTAGCAGAGCAATTATTAAGTGCTCAAAAAATTTTGGGCAAAATAACAAAATCAAATGACCACAGTTTCCTCCTCTGTGATGGGTCTAGCAAAATTCGGCATTTTCCCTATTGCCATTTTTTATTCTATATCTGTTGCAGTTAGTTTTATGCTGATATTACTTATATTTATGCACTTGTTGATTTTACTCACTAGGAAACTTTAAGGCCAAGTCCATGGCAGCTTGGGATTGTGGAATGACCACATCCTGGCTCTAATGCCCCTGTCTCCTGATTCCATTAACTGTGTTATTTCCGGATTTGTTTCTATTGGTTAGTGTTTTTCTTACTTATAGGTCATATTTTTCTGTTTCTTTTTGTGCCTGGTAATTTTTGTTTTGATGCCAGGAATTGTGAATCACGTTGTTTGTTGCTGGGTTTTGTTATATTCTTTTAAATATTTTTGGGCTTTGTTCTGGCAGACAGGTAAGTTACTTGGAATTTGTTTGAACCCTGTTGTGGCTTGCTTTTAAGCTTTGTTTGGAGTAGTCTTTAGACTAAGGTTATGAACGTATACTTTTCAGGACTCTACCAACTGTCTCCTATATTGAGATCTTTTCATTCTGGCTTGTGGGACAGAAATTCTTAGTGCTGAGTTAATTCTGAATTGTTTGACAAACTGCTGTTTGGTGGTTCTTAAGATTACCACCTTATGGAATATGACCCTTGCAAGCACAGATCAAAATTGAGCAAAAGATTTAAGAGGAACTCTCTCCTCTAAGGTATTCTGCCATGATTCTTGATGCTTTCACCTTCCCATATTCTGATATCTATTTCCTTAACTCAGTGAGATGACTCAGTTTTCTGTTTGTGTTTCCACTCCATATTTTGAGGCATCAAAATTTTCCAGGCAGGAAGCTAGGGTGCATCTCATTCATTTTTATATTTTCAGAGATCACAGCCCTGTACTTTCTGTTGTCTAATGTCTGAAAGTAGTTGTTGATGTATTTCATCTGGTTTTCTTCTTATTTAATGTGGGAGGGTAAATCCAGTTCCTGTTATTTCTTCATGGCCAAAACCAGAGATTCATATACTGTATTATTTAAAAATTTGATGTCTGTAATAGGACTAAAGACTTTTAATTTGCTGTTTAAGAAAATAAAAGGACCAGGGTGCTTGGGTGGCTCAGTGGGTTAAGTGTCCAGCTCTTGATTTTGGCTCAGGTCATGATCTCGGGGTATAATGCTAGAGATGGGCTCCATGCTGTCTGTGGAGCCTACTTAGAATTCTCTCTCTGCCCCTCCCAATCCTCACTCACTCTCTTAAAAAAAAATACAAAAGGAAAATTTATGCTATCATTCTCATTTCATAGAAGATAGGCTATTTAACAACAACAATTTGAGAACTATCTATTCTCAGTATATAGTATATTCCTTTCTATCACTCCTATTAAGTAAATTTAGTTCATGAAAAATTTACATTATTCATTTTCCCATTGTGTCATATGAGTTGAGTTTATGTTAGGCTAGCTTTAATCTGTTGGTTTGTGGTCAGAGGCCACTGATCCAGGCCATGCCTACCTTTTGTCATTTGTGCTTTCTTGCCAAAAAGCACAAGATTCAGATAGACCAATGAGAAAGTGATAAATGTTTAGCAATAGGCCAGGGCAAAAACTCAGATCTCCTGACTCCTTGTCCAGTCCTATATCACAACGGGGTTTTCCATGTGTGTGAACATAGTCAGTTGAGCTTCTAGATACTCTAGACATTATCTTCCCATTGATGTGTAACATCTCACAAAATTGTTTTGGCCCTTTGTCACCAATGTCTTATCTGAGTTAAGTACAATTACTTTGATAAAAGTGCTGACTGATAATAGCTTCAAGAAATTAAGAAATATGCTCAATAAAGCAATTAAAATAAGAAAATTCAAATCTGTTCATGATTTGTATGAGAGATAGAGATGCTTACCAAATCTTCCATCTGCTCCCTAACATTTACCAGCCCCCTGTGTGAGGCAGACCATGTGACCAGTTCTGGCCAATTGACCGTGGGCAAAAGTGCATGTGTTGGTTTCATGCAGAAGTATAGAAAAACTGGAGTCTGACTCACCAAATACTTTTCCTCTGCTGTGGGGACTGTGGCCATTTGCACATTCCAGATGGTGGAGATAGAAATTTCCTTTAGCCTAGAGTTTTGAGGACTCTGTGTGGAAAAGTCCCTATAAGCCCACCATAGGCAGATAACATGAACTATAAGCCACTGGGATTTGGGGGTTACTATATAATCAGCCTATGCTGCATTCTCATTGGTTATGGGACATGGTCCTGAATTACTGATGAAGCAGTGAATGATTATGAACATACCTGCCAGTCTCCATCTTCATCACAATCAGTCACTCTGATTTTTATCTGTCAAATATTCTTTCCTTCTTAGGCTGCTGCATATCCTGGCAGCTTTGAGAATGAGTGTCATCTTTTGTAAATTGTTAGTCACTGTGATTGTGCTAAATGGATTGGATTGGGGTAATTATAGCAAGTCAGCCTATACTGAGTGAAATTTTATCAAATTGTGTATTTTTCTTAGCTGATATAGAAGTGGCCTTATGAGGCCATGAACTGCCATAAGTAGTTCATAAGGGAGGATGAGAAACACAGTATAACATGTGTTTTTTTTTAAAGATTTTATTTATTTATTTGACAGAGACCACAAGTAGGCAGAGAGAGAGAGAGAGAGAGAAGCAGGCTCCCTGATGAGCAGAGAGCCCGATGCGGGACTCGATCCCAGAACCCTGAGATCATGACCTGAGCCGAAGACAGCGGCTTAACCCACTGAGCCACCCAGGAGCCCATAACATGTGTTTTTAATGAATAAAGCCAATTTGAGATAGTTCAAACAATGAACATCAAGAAAAAGAATGTATTGGAAAATATTTTGCTATCTCATAGAACCTAAGAACATCTGCATGTAGGGCCTACTGGAGCAGGAGCTGAAAAGATAAGTCTCTTACCCAGGCAACACTCTTTCTCTTCAGTCTCTGGTCTCAGATCTGCTCACCATTCTGCTTTATTCTCTTTTATTAACTGGAATCATCTGCTTCTTTGTGTGCATGGGGGTAGATGGCTACCCGCAGTTCATTATGCTACAAGTTGGCGTTATCTTAGTTCTAGTCAGATGGCAGAAGTTAATTAGCTGTGTCTGAGTCTTTATTGCAAAGAGAAAAGTGTCATTGGCTAACATAAGATCAGAAGTGTGTGTGTGTGTGTGTGTGTGTAGCAGAAAGTTGGTGTGGTGCAGTAAGCAGTTCTTAAGGAAATCAAATCACTGTGACATGATCAGAGACCCTGAAGTTATTTCCATCCATTTGAGATATGGGGGGCATCTCAAGAGTAAATCAAGGAGTTGGTAGGAAAATCTCACCAAAAGTTTATCTAGAAAAAAAATTGAAAAATCTTAAGATCAGCAACAGTTTATTTAAGAATGAAAGGAATTGAATAATTGATTATTAAATACAGGAGCAGGGGATGAGATACAATGTAAATTCTGCTTAATTTATAGAGGCTTTTTTCCATTGGCATTTAATGCACCAGAAGAAGCAAAATGCATGTCATGGGGGAAGCATTCTTTAGTTTTACTTCTCCTCTCACACTCCTCTAACTTGGCTTTTATTTTTTTTTTAATTTTTAATTTTTTTTCTGCATCTTTTTTTTTAAGACTTTATTTATTTATTTATTTATTTGACACACAGACATCACAAGTAGGCAGAGAGGCAGGCAGAGGGTGGGGAGGAAGCAGGCTCCCCACTGAACAGAGAGCCCAATGTGGGGCTCAATCTCAGGATCCTGAGATCATGACCTGAGCTGAAGGCAGAGGCTTAACCCACTGAGCAACCCAGGAGCCCCCCCCCTTTTTAAAAAAGATTTTATTTATTTATTTGAGAGAGAGAGAGACAGTGAGAGAGGGAAAATAAGCAGGGGGAGTAGGAGAGGGCAAAGCAGGCTTTCCACTGAGTGGGGAGCCTGAATCGGGGCTCCATCCCAGGACCCTGGGATCATGACCTGAGCTAAAGGCAGATGCTTAAGGACTGAGTCACCCAGGTGCCCCTAACTTGACTTGTCTTAAAGGAGATGCATACATGCTGCAAAAGTTATTCGTTACATGGATAGTAAAAAAAAAAAAGAAAAAAGAAAAAAAGAAAAGAAAAATAAACCCTCCACCATACAACCCTCCACCAAAACAAAAACAACCCAACAGAGAGTACTAAAAAGCTTCAGAGTTTCCAAGAAAGGAACCGTTGTGAAAGTGAGCCTGGTATCTTAGCCAGAAGGCTCCAAAATGGGTACAGACCTTGAAGAAGGATGAAATGCTGGGATATAGAAAGAAAACATTTATTTTATATTTCTACTTATTCTTTAGCAAAAAATTCAGAAATAAATGAAGCTTTGCTGATACATAAATCAAGGTTGGTAGCCTAACATGGATTGCATGTTGGACTTGAGGTACCATGTCTGATACCTGAGGTAGAAGGCAATGTGCATCATGGCTAGGATCACAGACTCTGCAACCATATGTCTGGGTTTTAGTCCCATCTTTAATTAATTAATTAATTAATTAATTCTATTTATTTTTTAAGACTTTATTTACTTATTTGACAGAGATCACAAGTAGGCAGAGAGGTAGGCAGAGAGAGAGAGGGAGAGAGAGAGAGAGAGAGGAAGAGTAGCAGGCTCCATGCTGAGCAGCGAGGCCGATGCAGGGCTTGATCCCAGGACACTGGGATCATGACCTGAGGCGAAGGCAGAGGCTTTAAACTACTGAGCCACCCAGGTGCTCCTAGTCCTATCTTTTAGAGCAAACACTTATGGGACCTTCCCTGAAATCTTTAACTCTCTGTGCTTCTTTTGTCTCACCTTATACAAGACGAATAAAAATAGTATTTGTTTCATGGAATTGTTCTGAAGATAAATGAACTGATGCATGTAAAGCCCTTGGAAGAGTTGCTGATACAAGGACATAGGATGTGAGTGGTAGAAATAACTTTGATCCTGAGAGGTGAAGGGTAGTTCCACAGCACAGAGGAGCTGACAATGATACCTTCCCTCAGTTGGTCAGTTTCAGCACACTGTGACATACTGCCACTCAGATATACTTTGCTAATACAACTTACATCATTTAGTTCCAATGAGGGCAGAATGGTTTTTTAGTACCATTAATATATAGAAATAAGTAACAAATCATTTTTTTCATGTTAACTTATGTTAAGAACTTTAGATTTCTGGCTCTCAATGATTCTTTCCAAATCCTTTTCTTTCTCAAAATGGTAACTTATAGATTACCATTTGTCTTTATTTGGAATATATATAAGACATTTCACCCAATGCAAGAAAAGCAATTGGAAAAGAATACAATACCGTTCATCTCTGAATCACACTGATTGTGTTAGGCATCAGCACTATAAGGGAATCTTTCATTTGGGGTCAAATTAAAGAACAGACATCATCTTTGCCTTGGAAAATGAAAACGAAGACACCTGAGTAGCTCAGTTGGTTAAGCGACTGCCTTTGGGTCAGATCATGATCCCAGGGTCCTGGGATCGAGCCCTGCCTCGGGATCCCCACTACTTGGAGGCCTGCTTAAGAAAAAAAAGAAATGAAAACAGACCTCAAAGATAGAATGTGTGCATAAAATTGTAATGATTAGGAGGGCCAGAATGGGTTGGATTGTTCAGAGTTTTTTCCATCTGGTTGGGAAAAGGAGCAGGTAATTCCCACTCATATTGGGGAAGCCTGTGTGGGCTAGACCCCCAGGTACCTGTGCCATTGTGGCATAGACAGGTAGGTGAGGAAACATTTCATATTTTGTAGAAAAGACAAAAGCTCAGCAGAACTCAGGGCACTTGGGTGGCTCAGTCAGTTAAGCGTCTGCCTTCTGCTCGGGTCATGATCCTGGGGTCCTGGGATTGAGTTCCAAGTCGGGCTCTTTGCTCAGTGAGGAAACTGCTTCTCCCTCTCCCTGTCCTCCCCCCGTGACCGCCCCCCCCCACTTGTGTTCCCTCTCTCACTCTCTCTGACATAAATAAATAAAATCTTAAGAAAAAAATCCTCAGCAGAACTGATATTAGGAATTCTGGAAAATAGTAGAAAGTGTTTTCACACGGTTTCTGGAGATTAAGGATCAGGGAGACCATCCTAGGTTATTATCCCTGTGTGGCCGTGTTCCTTCATGAGCAGGAAAACCAGAATTTGGTTCTTGGGAAGAAGAACCAAATCAAAGGATGTGTTCAAATGTTGTTGTAGTCAATTCTGTGTGTCAACTCAATGGAGCCTCCGGGTGCCCAGATACTTGGTCCAGCATCACTCTGGGTGTGTCTAGGAGGGTGTTTTTGATGAGATGAATAGCTGAATCCAAGAATGAGTAAAGCAGACTGCTTCCTGCGAGTGGGTGGTCCCATCGGAAGTCCTGAAGAGAACAAAGAGATTGATCTTCCCAAGAACAACATGGAGCTCCTCGTGCCTGACTGTTGAGCTGGGACATTAGTCTTGTTTCCTATTTTTGAACTTAAACTGAAAAACAAGCTCTTCTTGGGTCTCAAGCCTGCCAGCTTTCAGACTGTAAGTAACGTCTTCAGTTCTCATGCGTCTGTAGCTGTCTGCGGGTCCTGGGACTTCTTAGCCTCCATAATCATGTGAGTCACTTCCTTACAATAAGTGTCTTCATGTCATAAGGCATACATATGTAAGAGATTACATATGTAATATATATGTCGTATATTATATATAGCATATGTGATATATTACACGTGTAATATATACATGTTTATATATACACACACACATACACATATATGTGTGTATATCTATAAAGCCCTAACACAAGTGTCAATAGTACTAAGAATGATGATTTCCATTCTAATACATTCTGATAGGATTAGAATGAAGAAAAATGGCCCACATACTGGCTTAGGCAAGATACACTTAAGAAATTGAACTTAGTGTAGAGATCTGAAAAACAAACAGACAAACAAAAGTAATTCTGAATCAAGAATACAAGGCATTCCAGAACTCAGCTTTTTATGCTAAATAACACATCTTGGTGTTAAAAACAGCATATGACTGCATAAATCATTTTATAGCATATTGGTAAATAGAAGAAAGGATTGTAAGTCAAGATCAAATGAAATCTGTATGTATATAAAAAGTGAATAACCCAATCTTTTAATAAGACAGCCTACCCTTCAGAATCACACCTTATATTTTTTGTGCAGTTTATGGAGTTGAATGTTGAGCATATTATTCTATTACTGAGTATTTTTTATTTGACTTTGTCTTTTAACCATTAATTAATATGGATTTCACCGTTCACTTAACACCATGGCACTGTGATTTGGCAGTGCAGGAAATAAACACTCGCAGCATGGCTTTTATTATTCCCTAGGCAGCCATGAAACCAAATAAAGCAAAGATGAGACCCAGTGTTTTGAATTTTACCTCTTTTCCTATGTGTAAAATGGTCTGGGTTTAGTGAAAAAATGTTTCCCTGAAACCTCAGAAAATGTTTGCTTGGACTGAGCCTCAAGAAAATTTAGAGTTAGAAAGAAAAGGAAAAAGACGCATTTTAATAATTTCAGTTAAAAAAAACAAACCTAGATCTATTAAGCTCTCAAATGGAACATATTGCATGATTTCTATGACTTCTGTTATCTTGGCCTTTGAAGTAATTTGGGTAGGTGCCTTCGTTGATAGGCAGCCAGACAATGGTATTAGTGAAACTGATCATGTGGGCACTAACCCCAACTCGAGCTTTACCAGTCCTACTAGTCTGGGCTTTTCTACCGTCTCAGGTATGCTTGTAATAGCTGGAGATTCTGGGATCGATTTCCTACGCTTCCCGTAGCCAAAAGCCAAATAGTGTTCATATTTCATTCCCAGCTTCACCGCAAGTCCAAGCTTTTGCCAAATACCCCAGTACCCGAATCCAGAATATATTCCTTGCAGACTTTCTTTCTCATAAGGCGTTATTTATGTGGCTGTCTTGGGGTGGGATAACGTGACTTTTAATTTAACCGAAAGGCAATCACAATGCACTCGATGCTACTGGTGAGAAAGCGTCTGTATGAGCACAGGGGTCTCTGGAGGAAGAATGAGACGCAGATGTGTAGCTCAGGCTGCCCGACAGTAACATTGTTATTCCCAACAATCAAGTCAGACTTCTTGGCAAACGAGTTTTGGGTAATACGCAGCTTATAATGTCTTTATACTCACAGACTGGCAGGGTCCGGCGGATCTACCCGCTCATACCTTACATTCCTCTTGAAGAATAAGGAAAAGAAATCCAGGAAAGTGGAGTGTGGGGAGATTGTTGCTATTTTCCCCAAATAGACAGCTACAAAGTACCAGGGCCAATGGGAATGCTCTGCTCTGAGAGCCACTTTGGTTTCTTGGTGGGGGCTAAGAGAGGAAGGTCGGATGGTATGTTTTATGCCAGAGACTGAAGTTTAGTAGAGTTGGACTGGACCTTATGGGAAGGAGGAGCAAGGGCTTGCAATTTTGTTTGGTATAGAATTTCTGCCCTGTTTTTGAAAGACCTAATGATAATTATATGGAGCAAGAAATAATTAAAATCATAGGTAAGATAGCGAATTGATCAAATAATTCTCCTAAGCTTTCTCCTTCGCAAAGCTCTTCTCTCCTTTCCTGTTAACCCAAGGCTTCACCCTTCATCATCATTTCTCTTCCTGTGTCATTTCCCCCGAGGGTCTCCAGACTCCAATGATAAAACGGAAAATTCTATTTCGGTACAGTGTCTGTGATCGGTTATCATTCAATGGGGGTGTTCCTCCCACGTAAGATCTGTAATTTAAACCGTAGTTTTCTGTATCTCTAGCCCCTGATAAGCAGTTTGGGCTCGTTTTTCTAAATACCACCCCTTGGCCCTTGGAAGCAGACAGATTAGAATATTCTTCTGGGTCTTAGAATTAATTCAACACATATTTAATAAAACCTACCATTTTCCTAGAGTCTGTCCTAGTCACAGGAAAACAAAGGAATAAAATAAAACTCTTGTCTTCAGTGAGCCACTGAAGATTTTACTAGAAAGGAGGTGTCGTATCTTCTGTGCATGGTCTGAGTCCGTAAGATGGAAGGAAGTTCATGGGCTGTGAGGAGAGAGAGCACCCAAGTTAGAGGTGTGAGTTGTGCGACGGGTTGGGATGTGCTAAGCGCTCCTTGCTTACCATTCGGTCCCCCCCACCTTATCCCTCACCCCGTGCTGGGAGGTCCTTGTTCAGGAAACTAGTTCCTCACATTCACACTTTTGGAACTTCCAGTGAGCCAATCTGATGGCTCAAACCCTAGGATCTACAGCTTTCCAACTGTGACCTTGAACAGTTCCTCCACAAGCCTCAATTTCCTCATCTGTGAAAATGAGGAAATGAAAATTCTCCAAATGGCTTATTTTGGGGAAGGATTTAATGGGATAATTCATGCGAAGTTCTTAGTGCAGTTGCTGGCACATAGGAAGCTCTCAAAGAATGTTGGCAAATGCAACATAAATAAAAACGGATGTACCACGTGGCTCTGTCTTTACAAGGAATTAAATAAAAGAAGTAGAAATCCAACTCCAGAAGCCTTGATGAATGATGTAGGAATGTGGGGGTTATTTTCTGAAAGAAGCAGGCCCAGAGATCTTGGAGGGTCTAACACGTAAAGAAGCTTCTAAGAAATATTCTAGAATAGTTGCAGTCATTTGTTCCATCATCTCTCCAAATTCCTTGCCATTCATGACAGCTGCTAAGAACCGATCTCAGTCTCTCAGATAAATCTGTCTTCCTGTTAATTTCCCCCTTTCCCCCTTGCCCGAAGAGCCACGTCCCACATCATGTGGTCACGTTCCGGCTCACACTTCCTACGCTCAGGCACTGCCCCCACCGCTGAAGTGTAACCATCCCTATGAGGGACAGCCCCTGAGAAACGAGGGCTTTTCTCTCCTTAGATTTATTTTCTCATAAGTGTTACTTCTCTTGAAATTGTGATAAATCAAATGTTATATATTATTGCATAGCACTAATAACATTATTATTAAATGAATAATCTGTGCGTGACTCTGCTATTGTAGCATGAAAGGAGCCCTAGACAATATGTGAATGAAAGGTTATGGCTGTGTCCAATACACAGCAGGGGCTTATCATTAAAAAGCAGGTGGACTGGGGCGCCTGGGTGGCTCAGTGGGTTAAAGCCTCTGCCTTTGGCTCGGGTCATGATCCCAGGGTCCTGGGATTGAGCCCCACATTGGGCTCTCTGCTCAGCAGGGAGCCTGCTTCCTCCTCTCTCTCTGCCTGCCTCTCTGCCTACCTGTGATCTCTCTCTCTGTCAAATGAATAAATAAAATCTTTGAAAAAAAAATAAATAAGGTGGATTATGACTTGCTGATCCCAGAGGCCACCATGGTGGGGGCCTTGGCTGTACTCTGAAGACAAAAGATGCTAGTAGAGGTTTCAAGGGCAGGTGGGTGACACAGTCTTACATATGGAAAGGATCCTTCTGGATCTGTGCTGAGAAAAGACTGTGCGGGGAACAAAGGCAGAAAGTGGCAAACCGGTAGGAGGATTATTGCAACAGAGAGTGGTAGCATGAAAGTAAGAAACAGTGGGATTCTGGAGATATTCTGAAGGTAACCAGTTGTTGATGGATTTGTTTACGGATTGCATGTGGGGCCAGAAGTGGTGAAAGTCTGGGAGGGCGCTGGCCGGTTAGGAAGCAGATGAGGGGTGATGAAGGCTGAGACTGAGGTCTGGCTTTTGGGTTTTACGCCAAACCTGGCTACGTGTAGTTGTAAAAGGGTGTGGCTACGGCGGAGAGCTGTTCCCCGATACTCTTCACCGGATAAAACTCGTCACCTGTCTCATTTCCTACCTGAGCCCTAAGCTTTCTTCTGGGCTGCCACAGCACCTTGAAGAAACCAAAGAGAGAACGTGAAGGTTTGCTAACAACCTCCCTCCTCTCTCCGTGCCTGCAAATTCTAGTCGGGGTGGAGAGAATCTTCTGAGCCTGTAGGGGGTGATGGTTGCCTGCTTAATACAAAGTGAGTCAGCTCAAGTTGACTTGGTTTCTTGTCCTCATCCCACAGTTTAGAATATGGAGATCTGATCCTCACTTACATTCCTAAGATATTATCTAAATATTTTACCAAATTTTTGATCCTCTGCTTATATGAGGCACCTTTATTTTTTACACACGACAAAAGAAAAAACAAAACAAAACACTGCTAATTGAAACACAATCCAACACCTCAATTGCGAGACACGTCCTAACTCTACAGCTGTCAAAATGTTAAAAATACGAATCTTAAAGATCAATGAAATAAAGCATGCTATAAAGAACAAGTGTTTAAGTTGAAAGCCAAATAAAAATAAGAGAATTCTGTACTGGATGCCTATATTACATCAGAACACTATTTGGAAATTCCAGTATTCACCATCTATGAATTTTCAATATAACTGGGATAACTTATAAAGCCTACTTAAATTATATTTTAGTGGATATCTTTTATTTTAAGAATTTATTTACTCATTTGAGAAAGAGAGACAGTATATGAGTTGGGGGGAGGGAAGGGAGATACAGATTCCCCAAGAGCAGGGATCCTGATATGGGGCGCAGTTTTAGGACCCCAAGATCATGACTTGAGCTGAAGGCAGACACTTAACATACTGAGCCACCCAAGTGGGTATCTTGTTAAAATGTATATGTATTTTAAATAACCTCACCATTATCTCTTTAAAAAAGCATACTGAATAATATTCCATCTTTTTATCAATAGCTTAAAGTCATGATTATAAGTAACATTGGTTTCCAAGATACCACTCTCTTAGTCTGACTCCTAGTTTAGTGGCTTCTCTGTCTCTTCTGAGGGTTCCTTCTTGCTTCCCCAAGTCCTAAAATTTCAAATGTTCAGTGTTTCTCTGTTGTCTCCTCTTGGGGCTCAGGTGAGCTCCCTAACATCTTAGGTCTTAAAAGCTTTAAACACCACCAGTCAGAACCTCCGTCTGAACTTCCCTCTTACATTCAATTACATGGTTGCCTCTTTCACTCGATGCCTAATGAACATCTCGTGCCTGACCTCTCCAAATGAGCCCCTCACTTTTCCTTCTCAAGCTTTTCCTCCTATGGTCATCTTTATTTCAGCAAATGACATTCCATTCTGTCTCCATTCTCGTGTCTCTCACCCCACATAGCTAAGCCATCAGAAAGTTCTTTTCATTCTATCCTCAAAATATATTCAGGAGCCCACCAGTTCTCACCACCTCCACCGGCACCACCATTGTCTCTTAGCTGGAGTTCAATAACTTCTCTCTGTTGCCTCCCTTGCCTCTCTAGCACCCGTTCCCTAAATTTTTTTAGGGTTCCTTTAAAAATGTCATCAGACTATGCCACCTTTCTGGTCAAAAACCTGCAATGGCTTTATAATTGTTGCAGAGTCAGATCCAAAGCCCTTACTGTGATCTGTAAGGTCTGAGGGGCCTTGGCCTCTGCCTCCTCTCTGACTTCGTCTTCTGTCTCTTCCACTGGCTTCCTCTGTGTGCTTCTCCTATGGAGTTTCTCCATCTTGGCCCTATTAGCAAGTGCCTTGCTCCGGAGGGGCTGTCCTGTCCACTGTAAGATGTTTGCTAACATCCCGGCCTCTCAGTAGATGACGGTAACATTCCTCCATTGTGACAAAAAAAAAAAAAAAAAAAAATCTGCAGACATCACCAAGTGGTCTCCAAGGGTTAGGGGAAAAATGGCTCCTGATGGAGAACTGCCGCTCTAACCTGTCCCATACACTTCTCGCTCAGGACCTTTGCACCGTCCATTCTCCGCCTTCTTCCAGATACCACATAGCTTGCTCCCCTGCTTGGCCAGGTCTCTGCTTCAAGTATCATGTTAATCATCCCACTCTCCTTACCTTTTTTTTTTTTTTAAGATTTTTATTTATTTATTTGACAAAATAGAGATCACAAGTAGACAGAGAGGCAGGCAGAGAGAAAGGGGGAAGCAGAGCAGAGAGCCCAATGTGGGACTCGATCCAAGGACCCTGAGATCATGACCTGAGCCGAAGGCAGAGGTTTAACCCACGGAGCCACCCAGGCGCCCCTACTTTTTTCTTTTTTTTAAGAGAGAGAGAGAGAGAGAGCGAGCGCATGTGCGTGCGTATTGGGGGCAGGGCAGAGGGAGAGGGAAACTCTCAAGCATGTTCCATACCCAGCACTGAGGCAAATGTGGGACCCAGTGTTATGACCCTGAGATCATGACCTGAGCCGAAATCAAGAGGCAGACGCTGAACTGAGCGAGCCACCCAGGCGCCCCTCACTCTCATTCCTTACCAAGCTGTCATGGTTTTACTTCCTTTGTTCCATTTGCCTTTGCCTTGTTTTAGCCACTTACTCTGCCCAGGTGTCTCCTCTAATATGGAGGGAGCACAATTAGGGCAAAACTCGTGTTGTCCTTTTTCCCTCCCCCCCAGGGAAGGTGGGATGACTTAACTGATTGGCAGATTTGGTCAGAACAAGCTGGGTGTTTGGGGCTCAGCTCTCATTTCTTTTTCCTCCTGGTGTGTTCCTCTCCGAGAGCAAGTGAGGGAACCTGCTCCCTTTAGTGCTGCCTGTGACCACGGGGGTAAGTTTGGCTCAATCTGAGGTTTGATGAATTTTTAGCCCCTTTAGCCAGACCCTCATATCTAGCCTTTCAGTGACAAAAGTGCTACTTCGGACTCTGTCTGTTTTGTCATCATATATGTTAATCTGTTCGGAATTGAGGGAAAAGGAGAGATATCTACTGGAACCCTGGAGACCCTAATGTTGGATGCACTGAGAAATAAAGAAAGGATTGGAAACTGCGGGAAGCACAGTAATATGTGAACAGTTGAGGTTTCTGGTGTGGTAAGAGTAAGTGGGCTTTTTTTTGTTTTTCAAAGATTTGTTTGCGAGAGAGGGCGCACGCATGAGTTGGGGGAGGGGCAGAGGGCCGAATCCTCAAGCTGACTCCCTGCTGAGCACCGAGCCCCATGGTGGGGTTCAGTCCCCGCATCACCTCCACCACCACCCACCCATGAGATCATAACCTGAGCCAAATCCAAGAGTCGGATGCTTAACCAACACTTAAGGGCCTGAGCCATCCAGGCACCCCAGAGGGCATACAGCCTTTGATTGGGATTTTATTGTGTGGCTAGGGTATAATGGTTTCCGCTATTTTTAGGGGATTATACTTGGGCAGTTTTTAACTGCTCTGGCTGAGGCACGAGGCTTCCAGCCTTAAGCCATGAAATATTTTACCTTGGGCGGATGATTCCCTGGTAGACCGCTAATTCCAGAAGCCATTCTCTTTCTATAGCATCAAGACTGTGGGCTGTAGGTCTCTGAAAAGGGGGGCTAAATGGGCCTCAGCAAGGGCACTGGCGTCTCTTGGGCCTTGGCACATGCTGGCTGTGTGGGCAGCCCTCGCAAAAGTGGCAAGAAAAGTGCAGGGGGTGCGGGCCACCCCCAGGTGTGGGCCTTGGCAAGCGCAAGGACCTCAGCGCATCGGTGGGGCTCCGGGGTAAGCTGCTACTCCAGCACAGCGCTGGAGTGAAGGCCCCACAGTAGACCGAAGTGATTTTCCAAGCGGTGGTCCTTTATGACAATAGGTGAAGGGAATTAATTTCCTTTAAACAGCAAAGCAACCAAGTCCCATGGGCCCTCAGAGCATTACTGTGTGGGCTGGGGGAGGGGGGTGGTTGCAGAGGGAGTCTGTCCTCAGTTGTTGGTGCGGCAGGCAGCAGGACATTCATGGCCCCAAATTCCATTCAGGAAGGTTTGTGGAAGGTTAAGTCTGGATGTATATGTTCTTTCCATACATAGGTCAAGAGTTCCCTTTCACTCCATGGTCTCAGGTTGGCTCTTGATTGGTTAAATTTGTCCGAGAGAGAGATATTCTCCAGGAGACACCTTTTTCAGGTCTAACAATCCCTTGATGAGAAGTAGAGGAAACAGCCATTGTGGCTTAGGACGAGAAAATATCGGATTTCAAGGGACCGTGAATGTGGGGATCCTGGGTTCTATCTAATGGGGTGCCATAATTGGGGGTTCAGAGGGAAATGGAAATTAGACACGTACAAAGGGAATATAAGGGTCTTTGACAAAGAACTGGTGTCTGGTGCTCTCACCAGCATAAACTTTCAGCCTTGTAAGAAGACAGTAACTTCTCAGTGCCACATACCTAGAAGAGAGACAAAACACACAAGTGAATCCCTCTGTCCTCGTCCTCATGCTAAATGTTTAAGGCCAAAATGAGCCAAACTTAAGTTCTCCTGAGCTAAGGTAGGTCTCTAGATCTGGGGCTTTGGGTCCCAGGTTTAGCTGACTAACATTCGGGCAACACTAGCCTCATTTTTCAAAGATAACATTGAGTCTTTGCAACACTAAATATTTAGTTTTCTGAAACATAATTTTTCTTAAGATAACAGTTTTTGGGGGTGAGGGGATTTGTTTATTTTCTAGTTTAGTGGGTGCTGGCTGGTGCCATGATCTACTTATGTGTCCAATTAACTTTTTGGACTCTATAATAAGGGAAGGACATCAAAGACTTGGCATTGCGCTGAGCAGCCCTGAGGCAACCGCTCTCTTCCCGTAAGAGACAGCGCACACTGCGGCTGATTAAAGGACCCCCAACTTCACCCAGGCAACGAGAACCCCTTCAAAGCCGAGTGTGAGACACTTTGGAGAAAAAATCTGGATCTGAATTTTGTTGACCTTTAACTTACATGGGCAAGAGTATTTGATTCCATTGGATTTTCGTACTTTTGGACATTAAATCACAGGGATTTAATCTCTGAACTTTCCATTTTTCTCAGAAATTACACAACAAAAAAGAGAGTTTATATCTAATTATGGGGTAGCTCTGTGTTGGCGTATTATTGTGGAGTGCCTTAAATTGTTTACTCTTACTAAAAAATCTCTGATATGCTTTCTTGGAAAATGTGGTTTATCAACAACTGGGTATGAGAAATCGAATTGGGAGTGAGTAGACAACCTTAGTACAGAGTGACTTGGAGTTGGTTTAATTATGCTGTTCTAACCCATTTTAGGGTTTTCTGGGAGGAAATTCTATACCTCCCAAAAATATCCTCCAAAAAACTGGCTAGTATTGGAGGTGTGGCCCCAGGAAGGCAACAGCAATTATTCTAGCAAATTTCTTACCAATACTCTGAGAAAGAGAGCAAAACCCATGGTTGACCATAGACTTCATCTCGGGTTAAGCCCGAGATGAAAAGATACAAATGTGAGCAACTGTTGGAGAAAAAGGTAGAAATGCTTTTTCTTTAATGCTGATGTCTCCGTCCATGTTGAGGGAGTTAAATTAGTGTGATGCTAATAGTCCCTCTCCAATGCTCTGCTCAGCGTACAGCTACGGAAGGAGAAATGACTTACCTAATTTGAACATTTGGAAAGAATACACTGTGCATGCGTGGGGTTCAGCTCCCCCACTTCTCTCTTGGGAGAGAGATTCCGACTAAGCAGTCAGCTTTGTTCTGGCTCTACATGCCCTAAGTCAGCCAAAGCAGTTTCCCCATAAGAGGATGTCTTCCCTTGTCTAGACTTGCCTATGGCTGGGTGGGGAAAGCCTGTCTAATTTGGGGGCTTAGAATTACTGGCTTACTTACTTGTCAGCCATATCCCTCAACTTAGTCTTTATCCATAATAAAGGTGATATTTGACCTATTCTCAATCTCTCATTTTTGTCTTATTTTTCCATTTCATCAGAGCCACAGTGGAGGGAAATACCCACACTTGATAATACCCATATTTAGCACTTTCTGAAATATTCTTTCTTTATGTAATATCTCTCTTTGGTAGAAGACGAGTTCCAAGGTAGGAACGTGTTTTCTTCTCTGCTGCGTTCACAGTGCCCCCGACTAACACAAGGTAGACTCTCATTAAATATTTGCTAAATGAGGACCTCAATTATGATGCCTTATGAACTAGGGTGATGACCTCAGGGATGACTGAGCTTTTTCTGCAATAAATATCTCCCTGTAAGTTATGGATTGTTAATTTCCTATCTCTGTTCTTTCTTTCTTTTTTTCAAGATTTTATTTATTTGTCAGAGAGAGAGAGCACAAGCAAGCAGAGTGGCAGCAGAGGCAGAGAGAGAACCAGGCTCCCCACTGAGCAAGGAGCCCGAGGTGGGACTTGATCCCAGGACCTGTGATCAGAGACTTACCCGATGAGCCACCCAGCTGTCCCTCTGTTCTTTCTTAGGAATACCATAGAGGTGCTCTCTTTTACTTGCTCCCCACCATCTTTTCTTTCTTCTGTGTACTTAGGTAAAGCATTTTAAAATATGAGCCCAAGAATCTTTCTTAGTAAAGTATATGGACCTTGTATATTTACTGAGGCTGTTCTGTAGTATTTCTTTCTATTTTCTTTTTTCAGATTTTATTTATTTATTTGAGAGAGAGACAATGAGAGAGAGCATGAGAGGGGAGGTCAGAGGGAGAAGCAGATTCCCCATGGAGCTGAGAGCCTGATGTGGGACTCAGCATCTCAGCATCCCAGGACTCTGGGACCATGACTTGACCTAAAGGCAGTCGCTTAACCAACAAAGCCACCCAGGCGTCCCTGCATTTCTCTGTCTTGTGTTTAGTTGCATTTCAATGACTTCGATTTGTTGGATAAATGACATCTGGATAAATGAGGTGTTCCATTTCATTACGATGAAACAGAGAATGGCGCATACATGATTCGAAGTTGCCAGGAAAGAGATTCTATTTTGTCTCCATCAAGGCCAGCAAGCAGTTATATTATGACATTTACATGTTTGGCTTCTGTTCCCATGGGGCTTTGTCTTTCAAATGTCCTCTTAAAACTCTGTTTATTTGTCAGACTCATTTCCTCTTTTGTTTTCTGGACTTAGGCATGTACAGCAGTTCCCCCTTATCTACAGGTCAGCCAAGACCTCCAGCAGATGCCTGAACACATGGAGAGTACTGAACCCCATATGTATATAGTTTTTTCCTATACGCACCTATGACAAAGTTTAATTTATAATATAGGCACAGCAAGAGATTAACAATAATAAAATAGAGTAATTGAAACAATATACTGTACTAAAAGTTATATAAATGTGGTCTCTTTCAGATTATCTGGTTGTGAGGTGCCTGGGTGGCTCAGTGGGTTAAAAGTCTGCCTTCAGCTCAAGTCATCTCAGGGTCCTGGGATCGAGCCCCGCATCAGGCGGGGAGCCTGCTTCCCCTAGCCTGCCTCTCTGCCTACTTGTGATCTCTGTCTGTCAAATAAATAAATAAAATCTTTTAAAAAAGAAAACAAAAACAAACAAACAAACTCTCTGGTTGTATTGTACTCACCCTTTTTCTTGTGATGATGAGAGATGCCTACATGATCAAATAGCATGAAGTAAATGACATAAATATTGTGATTTGACATTAAGCTACTATTGACCTTCTGACTATTTGTCAGAAGGATCATTTGCTTCTGAACTGTGGTTTCAGCTTTGTTGTCCTAGTTTCCAGTTATCTGTTTAGTTATCACAGTCCAGAAGCCGATGATCTTCCTTGATTTATGGTCAGAAGATTAATGGTGGCCTAACGTTTTGTCACAATAACTATGTCATTTGCCTCACATTATCTGGTCACATGTGCCTTTTATCATCTCACATTACAAGAAGGCTAAGTCCAGTAGAATAGACATTGAGAAACCACATTTCCATAACTTTTATTACAGTATATTGTTCTTATTGTACCATTAGTTACTCTTTTTACTTTTTACTCTTTACTACATTAGTTACCATTAGTTACTCTTAATGTCTTGCTGTGCCTAATTTAGAAATTAAACTTTATCATAGGTATATATGGAAAGAAAAAAACCCAGTGTTTATTGGGTTTGGTACTCTCCATGGTTTCGGGTACCCACTGGGGGTCTTGGAACATGTCCCCCATGGACGAGGGGGACTACTGTATGAATCTGGGCATGCCCATGGGTATTTTCATCTCTTCAGTTTTTCTTTCTTCCTACATGGCCAACTTCTTGTAATATTAGGGTTTTTAATTTGGAATTATTTTGAGGCAAAATCATAAGCTTAAACTTACTAGAGTGTGTGCGTATGTGTGCGTGTGTGTAGGGGTTTCCAATTCAAGTTCGGTTAAGAAAAAAATTTTACGTTGCCTTTTTGTTGTTTTTATTAGTGTCCCTGAAGCTTACAATTCCATCTGAAACATCAGGAAAGGGGTAGATCTGTTAGAATCTGGTATTCCCTCATTTCAGTGAGGTCATGACGCCAACTTAATATCATCAAAACTCCACAGCAAACTAAATTAGGCCTTTGTTGTTGTGGTTATTAAAAGCAACAGAAGCCAATCTGTGGTAGGCAGCTTTTAAGACAGCGCCAGGGACTCCCACCTCCTAGCATTCACAGCTTGTGTGGTCCCTTCCTCTTGAGTGCGGGCTCAACAGTGACTTGCTTCTTATGAATGGAATGACAAAAGTAATGTGGATCACTCTGAGATTAGGTCATAAAGGACTTCCCTCTGGCACTCTCCCACTATCTCACCAGTTGGTTCCCTCTGATGAAGCCAGTTGCCGTGTTAAGAGCTGTCCTCCAGAGAGGCTCACATGGCAAAGGACCACAGCAGCCTCTGGCTGGGAGCCAGTGAGGAACAGAGGCCCTTAGTCCAACAGCCTCCAAGGAAGTAAATCCTGCCAACACCCACTAAATGGGCATGAAAACAGATTCTGCCCTGTTGATTCTTGAGATGACATTAGCATTGCTGATACCTTGATTGCAACCTCTTGAGATGCCCTCAGCTGGAGGATCCAGCAAGGCCATGCTTGGACTCCAGACCCATAGAAACTTTGAGCTAACGTATGCTGTCTCAAGCCACCATGTTTGGGGGAAGTGATCTATCACCAGTGATAGACAACTAATATACATCCTAAATCTATCATGAAAAATTAAATTTAATAATTTATTAGTTTATATCTCTTTCAACTCTAATTAAAAGCAAAGAATAAGAAATCACTTGACTTGCCAAAGGATTTGTTACCCTGTCATTAGAATCATTTACCTTCTCAGTTTCCGGGAGTCCTATCCCAAAAGGCTCTACCAAGACTTACCAAATAATTATCAGTAATATATGCTGGTTTTTAAGTTAGAAGCTCCTTGTTTAATCCTATATACTAAAAAGATTGGAAATGTGGGATGTTAATTTTACGCCTCTTTGCCAATATAACATTTTTTAAAATTGAAAGATAGTTAACGTGGCTATATTATATTAGGTTTAAGTGTACAACATGGTGATCTGACAGTTACACACCCTACAAAATGCTCATCATGCTGCGTGTGGTTACCATCTGTCACCGCGCAAAGCTATTACAATTTATTGAGTATATTCCCTGTGCTGTACTTATCACCCCCATGACTTCTTTATTTTATAACTGGAAGTTTGTACCTCTTCGTCCCCTTCACCTATTAAGCTCATTCTCCCCACCCCCACCCCTGGCAACCACGCATTTGTTCTCTGTATTTATGAGTCTATTTTTGTTTTCTTTGTTCTCGTTTTATTTTTTAGAATCCACATGTAAGTGGAATTATCCAGTCTATTTTCCTATCTGACTTTTGTTTAGCATATCTTCTAGGTCTTCCCATTTTGTCACAAATGGCAAGACTTAATTCTTTTTAATGGCTGAGCAATATTCCCATGCATGTGTGTTGTATGTGTGACGCGTCACAACTTTTTTTTTTTTAAGTGAGGATATTTATTTATTGTGTCGTTTTAATTGAAATGTAATTGGCACACAATGTTGTATTAGTTTCAGGTGTACAACATAGTGATTCAACAAGTTTATACATTAGGCTATGCTCACCCACAGGTGTAGCTACCCTCTGTCACCATACAAGTCTATCACAATACCACTGCTGTATTCTGTGCTGTACCTTTTACTCCCATGACTTACTCATCCCATGGCGTGAAGCCCACACCTTACTCTCTCTTTCACCGTTTTGTCCATCTTCCCATCACCCACCCCTCTGGCAACCATCAGTTTGTTCTTTGGGTTCTACATATGAGTGAAATCACATTGTATTTGTCTTTTTCTGAGGAACTTATTTCACTTAGCATCATACCATCCAGGTCCACCCATGTTGTTGCAAATGGCAAAATTATATGTGTATATAAAATGGTCACATCATCTTTATCTATTCATCCATCAACGCTTCTGCATCTTGGCTCTTGTAAATGCTGCTGCAATAACCACAGGCTGCGTATATCTTTTTGAATCAGTGCTTTCATTTTCTTTGGGTAAATACCCAGTAGTAGCATTCTGGCTCATATGTTATTTCTATTTTTAATTTTTTGAGGAAACTCCATACTGTTTTTCACAGTGACTGTACCCACTTACTTTTCTACCAACAGTGCAGGAGGGGTCCTTTTTCTCCAAATCCTTGCCAACATTTGTTATTTCTCGTCTTTTTATTTGTTTTTTCTGATTGGTGGAAGGGGTTATCTCATTGTGGTTTTTGTTTGTTTGTTTTTTTAAAATTTTATTTATTTGACAGAGAGAAAATGCCAGAGAGGGAACACAAGCAAGGGGAGTGGGAGAGGGAGAAGCAGGCTCTGCACCGAGCAGGGAGACCCATGCGGGCTCCATCCCAGGACAGTGGATCACAGCCCAAGCCGAAGGCAGATGCTCAACAATTGAGCCACCCAAGTGCCCCTCATTGCGGTTTTGATTTGCATTTTCCTCATGCTTAGTGAGGTGGAGTATCTTTTCACATGTCTTTTGGCCATTGATGTGTCTCTGGAAAAATGCCTATTTGGGTTCATTTGTTAATTGGACTATTTGTCTTTTTGATGAGTTGTGTAAGTTCTTTATATATTTTAGACATTAACCCTTTATTAGATACATGATTTGTAAAGATCTTCTCCCATTCAGTAGGTTGTTTTTCTGTTTTGTTTATGGGTTCCTTCATTGTATAAAAGCCTTTTGTTTTGAAGTAGTCCCAATACTTTATCTTTACTTTTGCTTCCTTTGCCTGATGAGACATATCTAGAAAATATTGAGAAGGCTGATGTCCAAGACATTAATGCCTATATTTTATTTTAGGAGTTTTATGGTTTTAGGACTTGGAAGATATTTTAATCTTTTCACATTGCCCTAAATATATATTCCCCCAAATATTGAAGTTGCAAATTTAGCTCATTTAATTTTAGAGCATATTGGCCAACATCTTAATTTTTAAAGTCATCTTTATGTTCAAATTAATTAACTGAATTGGATTTACTTTCTGTTGGAAAAAGTCTGACTCTCTTTTAAAGTGTTAAACATAATAATACACACTTTAAAAATATTACATAAAGTACTGAGAGATAAATTATGGTGCACATCCTACAAGACTATTCAAGAACCAGCTAGAGAGTGCTGGGTTTATTTTTGCTTCAAACAGCAAAAAGATAGATGATCTCTGATGGAAGAAGAAGAAAGTGTTTTTGCAGGCATTTACTTGGGAAAATGAGCTCCAGGAAGAATTTCTCAGTTGGGTAATAGAGAATATTAAGTTTCTTTTCTTATCACCAGTGTCACAATGTATAATTTTTCATAGTGACACTCAAATCTCTGACATTTCTGTCATTGGGGAAAATAAAGTTGTTATATAAAAAATAATGTTATTAATCTTATTCATAAAAATAAATTATTATACCTATTCTGTGGAGAAAGATATCCCTTATGGTATAGGAAGACATCCTCTAAAGAACATATATAATATTTTTTTCTCATTAGGTTGAATGAATTAAGTGGGATACTCTAGGTGAAAATGCCTGGTGTAAGTCCCAACACTCTGTAGGTACAAGGCTTTTTTTTTTTTAATTATTATGTTTTCATTTTATTTTAAATTTTAATCTAAATTTAATTTAATTTTTAAGCTTAATTCCAGTACAGTTAACATACAGTGTTCTATTAGTTTCAGGTGCACAATACAGTGATTCAACAATAAATGCATTCTTTAATCCCCATACCCTATTAGACCCAACCCCCCACCCACCTCCCCTCCGGCGACCATCAGTTTGTTCTCCATAGTTAAGAGTCAGTTTCTTGGTTTCCTTGTCTCTCTTTTTTCCTTTGGTCACTTGTTTTGTTTTTTAAATTCCATGTATGAGTGAAATCATATAGTATTTATCTTTCTCTGACTGACTTCTTCACTTAGCCTTATACCCTCTAGACCTATCAATATTACAAATGGCAAGATTTCATTCTTTTTTATGGCTGAATAATGTTCCATAGTATGCATATACTACATCTTCTTTATCCATTCTTCTGTTGATGGACACTTAGACTGCTTCCATAATTTGGCTATTTAAATAATGTTGTAATAAACATAGGAGTGTATGCATCCCTTTGAATTAATTGCTTTTTAAAAATAGCTATGTCTCTATCTATTTATCTTAGTTCCTTGTTTTTTGGCACAGAAGCATCTTTTTTTTATTTTTTAAATTTAAATTCAATGAATTAACATGTACTATATTATTAGTTTCAATGGTAGGCTTCAGTGAGTCATCAGTCTTATGTAATACCCAGTGTTCATTACACCCTGTGCCCTCCTTAATGTCCCTCACCCAGTTACCCCATCCCCCTGAATTAGTGGTTTTTGTATTTTGGGGGATAAATACCCAGGAGTGTGATTATGGTTTTTTTTTTTTTTATACATGGATTTAAGGCTATTAGTCTGTGTTCTTCAGGTAAAGATGATGGTAGCGAGGGATAAGGATGTCTGGGGACCAAAGGTTCTGGTTGAAGATTTGAGGTTTCTGAGGATATTTCAATCTCCACAATTTATAACCAATACACATATGATGTCCAAGAGCCTCAACTTTTTTCTCTAGAAAGAACAAAACACTGGCCCATAAGATAACATGGGAGAGAAAACTGGCTGACCCAGTGGACTGTTTAACTTTGGAGTGAGCTACTGAGGTTGTGAAATCCCATCTTCTGGCTGCCTCCAAAAGTGGAGTATTTTCTTATCTGTCTGGTATGTTAAGACAGAGATGGGCTAAGGGTGTAGGACAATGGCAATGACCTCTGAAGATCTCTCCAATCCTAAAAGTGACTAATTTTTGCAAAGGAATGCATAGTGTTGGGCAATAGAGAAATAAAAACATCTATCTAGAAGTCATGTTATGAATTAGAATCTGTAATTCTTGGAGATTTTTTTCAGGACCTGATCAGTAAAATATCTACAATATATCATTACCTTTATATGCAATCTCAATTTCAAAATGATAGTGCCTATTTTATACCTTGCATGTGTTGTCTTCGTACATAATTTGTATAGTGCATCTTATTGCCATTAGTATATACACAGATCCCTTTTTTCTGCTAGCCTCTGTGTACTTCTAGGCAGGCACATGTCTTTATCTTTACATTCTTAGAACCTGACATTAATCCTGGAATGTACGGGGCTGAATGAACTTTTGATGGACCGAGCTAATCTGGTCAGACCTGTCTGAGCCTACCCCAACACTCTGTACCTTTTCTTGTAGCATTTATTTTCTCATTTTTGGGTCATTGTCATTACTATTTACTTTATCTCCAACATTAAGTCTTGCTCTTCTTTTGTCTAAGAGAAACAGTATATTTTAGTGACAAAGACATACTCTACCAGACTAAAAATCAGTTTAGGTAATCTGCTGTATAACTTTGTGCAAATTACTTAATCTCTCTATGCCTCGATATCTTCATCTGTAAAATCGGGGTATTGACAGTACCCGTCTTGTAGGGTTTTGTGGAGGACTATCTGTATTGAAATATCTAACAAGTTTAGCACAATACTTTGCAGATAACAAGTACTCAACACATGATATCTATTTTCAATTTACCCTGTAGGCTTACAATTCCCTATGGATGGGAGGCATGTAATCCAGGTTGAATTCAAATAAATCAGAATATGGGGGAGAAATAGTCAATGGTTGCAGTAGGTAGAGATTTGTAAGAGATGATTACTAAGTTTGACTTAGTATTCAATATATTTTAATTAAATGTGTTTTAGTTATTATCATCAGAATTATTACTTTTTTTTTAGAAGTTGTTCTTACCTAAGCCATCAGTCTTTTCTACATTCTACAAGATATGTACAACCTCACTTCATCCCATGTGTTTCCATGTGAGTTTTATGAAGTCAGTGCCTTACACTTTCATAGGCAACTCGTTCTCCCAGGCTATTATGGAATGCAAGGTTTTCATTTCAGAGAAGCATAATTGCTATAACATATGGGTACATTTATGATGCTGTATAAATTTTAAAAAATGCTGGGGTGTATTTTCCCATGACCATACTCTGGGAGTAGCTTTAAAACAGTTTTTGTTTCTAAGACAGGAATACTTCATATATAAGAATTGCTGATTCATTCATTAATCTTTAAAAGTGAAACTGCAGGTCTATGTATCCCATTGCATTTTAACATCCCCCAAAGCCTTAAAAACAAAAACTAGGATGAAAAGTGAGATGACTTCTACCATAGGAGTGTTATCAATAAGGAGCTGCTCAGAAAATGTTCTCCGATCCATTTTCCCAACTCTACTTTACCCACTCCATCTTTTTTTTTCCCCCTTGCAGACACATTCTGCCTACTTTTGGCCAATGGAAGATATTGGCGGGAGATTGGAGGACAAGATGTCCGGGCATTTCCATCCCCCTCATTTGCTTGGGTCGGGGAGACTTCTCTCTGGCAGTGTTTGTGTCTCATCATGGTTACAGGGTTTTGTAGGATGGCCCTCCACCATTGTTCCAGCTAATTATGGGGAGTCAACTCGTGAGACCAACTCTTACTGCATAGCTTGGCTTTTAGGATTGGTCTCCTCATCTCCTCTTCTTCTAGTCCCTCTAGACCTAAAGGGGGTCACAGATTCCTTCAGTTACTAATTTCTGGGTTGTCTCAAGGGCCCATCTTTGGTTTTTCGGCTCTTCCAAACATTTTATGTCTCTCTGTTGTGTTCCCCGACATAGACCTTGATCTCACAGTAGGATATTCAGTGATTTTAGCAATTTGGATAGATACGCAGAGACCTGTAAGTTTTTCTCTATATGTAGCAGGTACATAGTAGGTGCCTTAGCCCATCTGGGCTGCTGTAAAAAAATGCCACAGACTGGGAGGCTAGTAAACAACGAAATTTATTTCATATAGTTCTAGAAAGTTAGGAAGTCCAAGTCAGAGTGCCTGTATGGTCATGTTCTGGTGAGGATTTTATTTGTTGTTCAGAGCTGATGGCTTCTCACTGTGTCCACACCTGATTGAAAGTGCTAAGGAGCTCTATCATTTCTTTAATAAAGGTGGTGATCCCATTCATCAGGGCCAGACCCTTAGGACCTAAGCACCTCCCAAAGTCCCCACTCCCAATATAATCACATTGGGCATTAGGATTCCAACACGGATTTTGGGGTATACAAACAGACCGTAGCAGTAGGTAATGCAGAAGTTTCTGGAATCTTGTTGTTTCAAATGCAGGGAGTAAAACTTTGTTTCTTAAATCACTTCTAAGGATTTGCATGCTTTGAACAAAGACTTATTAGGCTGTAACTCTTCCCTTTTCAAAATTCCTGCACTACTTCTCTATGGCTGAAGTTTACACAATTTTGTTTTAGTCGATAAGCAAAAGGACAGAGGAAGAGAACATGAAGGTTCTGTACATCCCTCTTGTCAGCTCAGAAAATTTCCTTCAACTTTAGACTCTTCTGCATTGATTTTTAACTTTCATGGAATCAGGAGCAGCTCTTTTCAAAAAGGAGAAGTGTTGGTGGACTGACTAGTACTCTTAGGTATAGTGAATTCTAGGGAGGAGGCTCATCCTATGTATGAAAGATCTTTTTCCTCCTACTCTGATTTTCTCTTTTACAAGGAGAAATATTAAAAGTATTGATGAGAATGTTATCAGTAATGAGTTGCTTAAAGTGATCTGTATGTGTACTAATCTTAAATAGTGAAAGTGCCAGAGGAATGTTCAAGAACACCAGGTTACTGTTGGGCCAAATAATTCTCTTATTTAGTGTTATTTGATAGCTGTAATCCCAGAGATTGGATTGAGAGTATTTACTGCCAGGCTCTACTTTTGATTGCTTCTAATTTTTTTAGGCTCATTTAAAAGAGCACGAAATCAGTTAATTAGGCAATGGTGATTCCAGGCAGATGAGGATTGATTTCTTCCATTTAAGAGTATCATTCTTGATAAAAGAGGATGCTATTTTGGAGATAAAGGGCCAGAGAGACAGCATCTGTTAATTTCCACAATGCTCAAGATTCATAGACCAGCACATAATTTCTTGTATAAAGAGAAACTCACAAACTACAACAACACAATTCTCCTAAGTTTCACTGAGAGAGTATTTCCTGCCAGTAACTTCATGACCCTCACATAACTTAAATTTGTGGTTTGAGATAATTATTTTGAAGGGAAAAATAAATTGGTACTAAACTCGTATTGGCTCCATGCTTCTTGGACATATTCTGTAAACATTTTAAAAAGATTATTTGGAAACATTCTTCACAAATTTATATACATATTTTTTACTAGTTTCATTGCCAAAATAAATTAGCCTAGGTCAATAGCTGTCTTTCAGTCTCTGTTTTCTTCTTTTTATTATTATTTTTTAAACATTTGAGAATCTTAACTGGGGAAGTCACCCAGAAGACGATTGTTTCTATTAAATTAAAGATTTGGAAGCTAAAGTTTCAGCTCAGTAAATGTTTGCTTATTATCTACTTTGTGCTAGGTATTTTGGATAGAAGATGAGGAAAGCAAGTTCTTTGGACAGTAGGTTCTCAAATTTTACATTTATCAAAATTACCTGGAGAGCTTGCTAGACCCCAGCCCCAGAGTTTTTGATTTAACAGCTCTAAAATGGGAATCCCAAATTTGCATATCGAAAGAGTTTCCAGTAATGTTGATGCTGTTGTTCTATGAATCACAAAAAGAACATGAAAACACATGATTAAAATGTGATTTGTATGCGACAACTCACAAGGATAATGTTATGACCGAGTTTTTGCGTCTGAGAGACCACCAAGGAGCCAAGCACCAATGCAACCACATGAGGGTTTATTTGACAAGCTTAAGGTTGGGCCCAAGTATACCCGACACAGCGGAGTAGGGACTTGGACCCCGAACCAGATTACAGTCAGAGTTTTTAAAGGCAGAATAGGGGTCGACTGGATGGTGGGTGAGGACAAAGGGGATTATGGATGATGTCAGTCTCCAAGGATTTTTGGAAGCAAGGTCTCCAGGACCTTGAGGGGCTTGCTATTGTTGGGAGAAAGGTTATTTATTACCAATAATAAAAATCTTCTCGTGAGACCCTTTAGATGTATCAGTGGGCCATATGCTTGGGAATGATTCTCGACACTATCTTGGAGGTTTAGAGATAAAGTTTCCTAAAGAAATTGTTAAAGTAGACGTAGAGGATTCTGGTCAGACCTGTCGGGGTAGGGGGTCCGTCAGGCTAGGATTGTCCTTAACAAAACCTCAAGGTGAGGGCAGTTGAGTCCTCAGGGCAGAGCCACTCTGTCTGTTTCAAGGGCTTGTCAGTAGGTAAGGAATTTTTTTTTAAAGATTTTATTTATTTATTTGACAGACAGAGATCACAAGTAGGCAGAGAGGCAGGCAGAGAGTGAAAGGGAAAAGCAGGCTCCCTGCTGAGCAGAGAGCCCGGATCCCAGGGCCCTGGGATCATGACCTGAGCTGGAGGCAGAGGCTTTAACCCACTGAGCCACCCAGGTGCCCCCGTAGGTAAGGAATTTTAATGATTTTCTTCTGCCTCTGTTTCCCACATCAGCTAAACTTGAGATGGGATGGCGTAATTTTCTCGGCTTCCACAGATATAAGGTGGGACAAATGGAAAAATAATTAAATCCATTGTAGAAGGGGGAGGATCAGAAAAAGCTTCAGGAAAGGATGATGTAAGAGCAGTATTTGGTAGCATGAATTGGAACTCAGAGAGGAACAATAGAGGATAGAGAGGAAATTTTTTTAAGTACCAACATATAAAAATATACAGAGTCATGCCAGAGCATGATTTATTCATTCATTTAACACATTTTTATAATATCCATTACATCTTGGGAATAAATAATGTGTTTACAAGAGTACTCATTGATAGATCACTTGGCTGAAGCATGAGTAGCTGAGTACCATGGCAGGAAATGGGACTGGAAGTATGGTTGAGGGCCATTAGTGATTCGTGGATGACATGGACCATGCTAAGGAGCTTGGATTTCATCCTCTAGGTAGTAAGGAGTATTTTGGGAAGATTACTTTCGTAGCAGTGGAGAATGCATTGGAGGGAAACAGAACAAGACCCAAGTAAGAGAGATCAGTAGGAAGGTTATTGCAGTAATCTGATCAAGAGATGATGAAGAACCTAGCAAATTTTTACTTCATTTTCAAGTCATATGACATATAAACATAATTTTTAATGCATTTTCTTTCTCCAGAAACTCACCACCTACCTTCCTCTCCCATTAGAATGTTAATTGTTTAGAGGCTAGGTGATGAGCTTTTTATTAAATCCTATATGGTTACACATGGGTTCAAACAGTAGAAAGGAAGGAGTATTTTTGCGTAACCACCTAAACAGGTAATAGGGAGTAATTTAGACAATTAGGAAAATAAAATTGACTGGGGGGATTTTTTTTTTTTGAATATTTAAAAAGCCACCTTTAAATACATGAGTTCCTGCTAAGTTCTTGTCCTGAAATTTAGCCGGTGGCCCTATTGCCATTCTAAATTTAAAACTGTCTTCAGATTTATGGAATAGCTGAGGGCACTGGTAAAATTCTATGTAGACTACAGAAGAGAGCCTGTCTTTCCTCCTGCAAACTCCAAAGATTCTCCAGTCAAGTGATGAGAACCATAGAGGATACTGTCCTCATATCCAAATTCTTTTAGGTCAATTCACATCTGATTATATTTTCAATTTTTTGCCATGCCAAAATGTCCCATTTGATGAAAATGTAGCTTTAGTATTTGTGGGAGCAGAATTTATAAAATGACATTCCAAAGACGTCCTGCTCTAAACCCTTGGAATCTGTACATAGGAGTTGTCACTCTCCTGACTATGCTATGCTATGACATAGTAGACCTTAAGATAGGGAGAGTATCTTTTTGGACCTGATCTAATCACACAAATCCTTAAAAGAAAACTTAGAGAGTTTTCTCCAGCTGATTTGCAGTAGGAAAAGCCAGGGGAAACTGAGGTGTAAGAAGTATTCAAGGACTCAATGCTGGTTTGTGGATGACAAGATCTACAAGAGAAAGAATGTGGGTGGCCTTAGGAGCAGCAAGTGGCCCCTTGTTGACAGCCACTAAGGAAAAGGGAGCCTCAGACATACAACTACAAAGAACTAGATTCTACCAGCAACCTGAAAGCTTTGTTACAGCCTGAATTGTGTCCCCCAAGATTATATGCAAAAGTCCTATCCCTTAGTGCCTCAGAATGTGACTATATTTAAAGATAGGATCTTCAAAGAGGTAATTAAATTAAAATGAGATCATTAGGGTGGGCCCTAATCCAATACGGTGCTCTTTTAAGAGGAAACTGGGACACCAACAGGCACACCGGGAAGACCAAATGAAGAAAGGTAGAAGACGGCTCTCTGTCGACCACCCTTGCCAGCTTCTAGAGCTGTCCTGAACTTCTTGATCTTGAACTTCTAGCTTCTAGAGCTGGGAAAAAAATAAATTTCTGTTGTTTAAGCCACTCTGTCTGTTGCAGCTTTACCAAGCTTGGAAACAGGTTTCTTCTCCCTAGCCAGGCTGACACCATGATTTTGGTCTTGGGAGACCATGAGTGGAGAACATAGAGAAACCCATCTGGATTCTGACCTACAGAACTGCGAGATAAGAAATGGATTATTTTAAGCCACTAAATTTGTGGTAACCTGTTATGTAGCAATAGAAGATTAATAAAATATCCTAAATTATTAATTCATGAATGTGCACTTTAAATATTTTAAAATTATATTTTATGATTTCTACAACTTGAAAATGTGAATTAAATATATTATTTATTTGGGTAGAAACTTAGCTGACTTTAGAATTAGTAGACTTGTTCAAATTAAAAAAATATGTTGACATTTTTCTCTGTGGTAAGAACAAAGGGAATCCCATAGCAATCTTTATTGCTGTAAACCAACTTTCTGCTCAGGCTTCTTATGGGAGGTGGTGATGCCAAGACTGAATCCAGGTTCAACTGAAGTAAGTCAGGATTTGAGGGAGAAAGTGTCAGTGGCTACAGTTGGTAAAGATTGGTACTAGATGATTGCTAAACCAATGTTTAACTCCCTGCAATTCAACATATTTTAATTCTCATAAGCTAATTACTACTTTTTAAAGATATAACTCAGAAAATTGCAAATCACCGGATAAATTAAATACACATACCAGAGTGAATATCTTTTCCAAGGCCCACGAATCCGAGCCCCAGGACAAGTTCAGCAAAGTTATACTGTGAAGTGTATTACCTATGAACTGCAGCTTTCTGAGAATTTCCTTCTAAAATATGTTACAGCCATGAGGATTAAATTGGCCCCTCCCATACCAAGTTAAAGATTAATTTGTAGTTTTAGAAATGAAAACCAATGATCAAGGAGCACTTTTATTTCTGGTGTAAATCACCAGTACAGAGGAGATAGATGGCGTCAAGTGCCAAATTTGTAGGACTATGGGGAATATTTGAGCTTTTGTCACATATTGCAATTTCCTCTGAATAATTTTGGAGTCTGAGTAAGCAAGTCATAGACATTTATCAAAATAACATGTCTGTCTCATTTTTCCTAAAAAATGACTTATCTTTGACTTATATTTGGGAGTAACTAATTTTTTCACTTCCTGATCATTGTTCACTTACTCATAAAGTTGATAAATTTCAGTTAACTGTTCCCATCTGTTTATCTACTTTGTGGATTATTATGCATAATTGCTCATGTTTCATACTCTGTATTTGATTACTGTCCTAATCCTAAGCTTTTCTCACAAGATTTCAGGCAAGAATGAAAAAACAAGAGTGCAAAATACAACTGGTTGTTGAGAGGATTAATGACAACTCTAGAGGAAGTTTGAGATAGAGAGTGATATCATTGGCTTACCTTTGTTCACTGATGTATTATAGAAGGTTCTTGGCACTTATTGTACAAATGAATAGGAATTCTGGGTTACTTTTGGGCTTTATTTCATTATTGAGCTTGAACTGTTTCTTAGATATATATTGACTCATATATATATTTTCTTTTTTGTGAATTTTCTATTTACATATTTTGTCATTCTACTGCTTGATGTTTTTACTATTAATGTATTAAACATTATATATATATTATATATATAATAGTAAAACCATACCACAAATGTTCCAAGTATTTTTTAAATTATAGAACTCTTTTATTTATGTAAAAAAATTTTTACTTGACATCCAAGAAAGACTTCCTGCTTCCCTATTTAGAGATCAGATATTCACCTATATTTTTCCATTTTAAATATACTATTTTTAAACAGTTAATCTATCCATCCATTTGGCATCTGGTGTATATTTTGACATTAGGATCTAACCTAACCTTTTTTTGATAAGTCCACTCATGTATTTAGTTGCAGGAAATTTAGTTGCAGCACTCTGGCTGTTTGAGCAGAAAAGTAATTTATTAAATGGCTAGATCACAGAATCACCAAGAGGTTTGAAGAACCAGTATGGAAGCTGTGAAGATAGAAAAGTCCAGTGCTAGGTTTTAGATCTTTCTAAGGGCCCACTGCTTCTCTGGCTGAGTGCTGAAACCTTCAGTTTCCACAAGTAAACCACAAGCATTGAACATTGGCTCTTCCAGTCCCTTGCAACCTAAGACAATCAATCTTGCTGCAGAAGCCACTGCAAGCAGAGAGGATTCTCTATGTTTTCTGTTTCTTTGGTGTACTGGTTCTCCATTCAAAATCTAGGGCAAGTGTGTGTGTTATCTACCAGAGTTAGGGCATAGCTCATACTCTAGATCAAGGGAAATTAGCAAACACCTGCATTTTCAATCCCAATAGTGGGAAGTACTTTTTTCCTGTCTCCAAAACTCACATGGTGGAGAGCATAGAGGTGTTGACATTACATACCATTGACCCCTGAACAACATGGGTTTGACGGTGTGCATCTATTGTTACATGGATTTTTTTTTCCAGTACAATACAGTACTGTAAATGCATTTTCCTTATGTTTTCCTTAATAGCATTTCCTTTTCTCTATCTTTATTGTGAGAATATGGTTTAGAATATATATAACAAAATGTGTGTCAATCAACTCTTTATGTTATCAGTAAGGATTCTGACCAACTGTAGGCTATTAGTAATCAAGTTTTGGGGGAGTCCAAAGTTACACATGGATTTTTGACTGCACAGGATTTGGCATCCCAACCCATGTGTCAATCAACGGTCAGCTGTAGGTTTCTTTCTTGAAAGTATAGATAAGAATGTCATTATATACATTAACCATACTTGCAATATACTTTCTTAAAAAAAGATTTTATTTATTTGAGAGAGAGAGAGCGCACAAGCCAAGGGCAGGAGACAGAGGAAAAGGGAGAAGTAGACTGCCTGCCAAGCAGGAAGCCTGATGTTGAGTTCGATCCCAGAACCCTGGGATCATGACCTGAGCTGAAGCACATGTTTAACTGACTGAGAACCCAGGTGCCTCCTTTTTTTTTTTTTTGGTTTGTGAGGAATATTAGGTTGTAGGGAAGGGGACCATGGATATGAGTATATGCTACTCCTTGTGAAGAGTTAAAATATGATCTTTGTGTTATATCTGCTGGCTTTGAATTCTGTCTTTGCCATCACTAGCTCTGTGACCTTAACCAAATTAATTAACATCTCTTTTAACCTTAGTTTATCTGTTAACTGGGTTATATCACTATCGAATGTGTTGGGACGATTATATATATTATCTATATCTATATCTATATCTATATCTATATCTATACACACGCACACACACACACACACACACACACACCCTGAAATGAGGGTGAAGTGTGTCATAGCACAGTGTCTGGTACAGAATATGCACTTAATAAATGTTATCATTATAAGTTACAATCATTATGTGTTCTGTTTCTTTCACTGCAGCTGGACTATCGTTTTTGGTCATCTACTTTGGCCTATTAAAAATATCAATGAAAGATGCAATTCTTTTTTTGCAGAGTGGGGAGGGGCCATGGGGGAGGGAGAGAGAGAATCTTAGCAGACTCCACGCCCAGTGCAGAGCCTGGTGCCAGGTTCTATCTCACAGTCCTGAGACCGGACCTGAGCTGAAATAAAGAGTTGGACGCTTAACCAGCTGAGCCACCCAGGTGCCCCTAAAGATGCAGTTCTTATTGTGAGAAGCTGGTGACAGTGACAATAGATACCAGATTCAAAAATCACTTCTCTCATAGTGTTTTAAGGTCTGTGTAACCTTGTCATGCCATTATGGGGCCATAATTTGGGGGTTTAAGGTATATAGGAATATAAAATGCATCCCAATTCTGAGTGTCAGTTATTTTTGATTATGAAATTTTCAAATTTTCACAAAATTAGAAAAACTAGTTCATTGAATCACTCTTTATTTTTCACCCAGATTTAATAACTACCAAGATCTTGCTACATTTGCTTTATCCAAGTCAAATTAATATATTACATTTGATTGGAAGTTAGCTCTAGAAGTTTTCATAGATGCCTGTTTAAATTTTTTGGTAAGACTCTTTCCGAAGTGAAACTGAATGCTTCATACTGTTACTGTATCATGGTATCATGGCAAGAAGCATACAATATCTGTTTGTCTCACTTTTATAATGCTGAGATTGACCATTGATTTCAGGTGGTGACAGCCTAATGCCTCCATTATAATTCTTATGAACACTGTCATCTAATGTTTAACACACTGATGACGTTTTCCTGACTCAAATATTACTTAAGAGGTACAAAGTGGAGATTTTTCTATTTCTATTTTTTTGCACATTTAATAGTATATTGATTTGCAAATATTTTCTCGCATTCCATAGGTTCCCTTTTCATTTTGTTGAGTGTCTCCTTTGCTGTGCAAAAGCTTTCTAGCTTGTTGTACTTCTATTTTATTTTTGCTTTTATTGCCTTTGCTTTTGGTATTAAATCCAAAAAATCATCATCGAGATCAAAGTCAAGGAGCTCACTGCCTATGTTTTCTTCTAGATAGTAGTTTTATGGTTTAGGTCTTCTTATATTTATATTTAATCTAGTTTAAGTTTATTTTTGTGTATGGTATAAGATAGTGGTGCAGTTTCATTCTTTTGTATGTCAGTGTTCAGTTTTCCCAACACTATTTATTGGAGAGACTATCCTTTCCCCATTGTGTATTGTTGGCTCCTTTGTCATAAATTAATTGACTATATATGGGTGGGTATGTTTCTGGACTCTGTCCTGTTCTGTTAATCTATGCATCTGTTTTTATGCCACGACCATACTATTTTGATTGCTATAGCTTTGTAATATAGCTTGAAGTTGGAAGTGTGATGCTTCTAACTTTGTTCTTCTTTCTCAAGATTGCTTGGCTATTCAAAGTCTTTTGTGATTTTCTACAAATTTTAGGATTGCTTGTTATTTTTTGGGGGGGAGTAGCTTTCTCTATTTTATATGAATTTTTATTTGATGTGTGTTAGTCAACAGCATTCAAAAATGCTCAGATTTTTCCATCTTTAATTAATGGGAGCCATTTCCTATGGACTCCTGTGTTCTTTTGATATGGTCTATTAGAAGTGAATTACATTGTACATTATACAGTATACCAAAGTCTAATAGTAAGTGATCAATTCTGAGTATGCAGTAATTTTCAATAAATTATATAAAAGTATAAAATTACATAGTTAAAAAATATATTTGTAGTAACACATAACAGTCAATAAAATACAACATATTTACTGATAAACTGGGTCCCATGGCACACATAGTACATATTCTAGCACTTTATCTCAATGTATATTGGTGACTAAAAAGCAATCTATGAGATAAAATAAATATGAACAAGTCTACATAGGTTATGCAAGTCATGCAATATCTTATAAACTTTGATACACATTAAAAAGCAAAATAAAGGGCGCCTGGGTGGCTCAGTGGGTTGAGCCGCTGCCTTCGGCTCAGGTCATGATCTCGGGGTCCTGGGATCGAGTCCTGCATCGGGCTCTCTGCTCGGTGGGGAGCCTGCTTCCTCCTCTCTCTCTCTGCCTGCCTCTCTGCCTACTTGTGATCTCTCTCTGTCAAATAAATAAATAAATCTTTAAAAGAAAAAAAAAAAAGCAAAATAAAATTCATTTACATGAATTCCTACACAGTTAGCAAAGGTATGTGAAAACAAATGATTATTATTTAAATATTTCTTTGTTTATTTTAGAGAGAGGGAGTGCATACATACATGTGCAAGGGGCAGGGGGTTAGAAAGAGAGGAAAATTTGACTCCCCAAGACCATGAACTCAGACATGACCATGACCTGAGCCAAAACCAAGAGTTGGCTGCTCAACCTACTGAGCCACCCAGGTGCCCTAGAAAACAAATTATTTGATGAAATAACAGGTACAAAATATTAAGCAAAAAATAATTTTGAAGGCATTATAGTGTCATTCTCATGCATACATTAAAGGCAGATATTCCAAGATATATCAGAATACTTCATTGAATATTTGTATGAAGCCAAAAAAGGATAAATATAAGAATTCTAATGGAAAGTTTGAATTCAATGAAGACCAATGTATGTAACTAACAGTAAACAATAAAGATTTTAATTATATTCAAAACCTAGAACACAATAATCTTCAAAAGCATATGTAATTCCAGTCACAAAGCTAGATAATAATAAATCATGTCTGTAGGAATTCTGTCATCACTGTCTTCAAACTACTGTTTTGTAAGTACTCTCACTGCGTCCAGTTGAAAAATCTATACCAATAAACTGGAAACCAATTTTATAGTATGTCTCATTACTTTTGAGAGTCGGATTATAGGGATAATAAATGATAAACCTAAATATAGGGAAATAAATCCAAATCTAATTTTGATGAGTTGTTCAGTTTATAGCTTGCCATTTTTGGTAAAAACAATAATACAAACTTATACTAAAGAATGTGAATTTCTTTGCTGTGATGCTTTCCATTGGTTTGTTCCTCTTTTAAAGATTTTATTTATTTATTTGAGAGAGAGATACATGAGCAAGGGGAGGGGCAGAGGGCAGGGGGCAGAGGGAGAGGGAGCCCACAAGTGGGAATCTTAAAGGGGGGCAATGGGGTGGTATGGGGAGTTCTTGATCCCATAACCCTGAGATCATGATCTGAGCCAAAACCAAAGACTGGGCACCTTAACTGACTGAGCCACCCAGGCTTCCCATGATCTGCTCCCCTTTTAGAGGTAATATTAGCACTACTGTGATTTTGGAATTAGTGGTTTAGTAGTCTTTGATGACCATCCCAGACCCATCAGCTGTGAATGGCTTTTCACGTGCAGTTTTTGTACCTGTTGTTGAAAATACTGATGGAATGCTGGAAGATAGAATTGTTTTCTTCAAAGTATCCAGATGTAGATATCGCCAGGGATAGTCATATATTCCCTCGAATCATACAAATAAGCCCTGTAGGCAGTAAGTTCAAAAGTCAGTGTTCCCCAGAATAGTATATAAAACTCCCTCTTTAAACTTATGAAGAAGATTTTAAAAATACTATTACATAATCAAGACACAGATCAGACCCTTTTCTTTAAATGATTTCTGATACTCCAGTGAATGCCCTCTCATTTTGGTTTAAGGATAGTGTATTAGCAAGGGTTCTCCAGAGAAACAGAACCAATAGGATACACATACAAAGCGATTTATTATGGAGTATTGGCTCGCCAGGTTGTAGAGGCTACGAAGTCCCATGATCTGTCCTCCGCCAGCTGGAAACCCAGGACAATTGGTGGTGTAGTTTCAGTCTGGGTCTGAAGCCATGAGACCCAGGAGTGCTACTGATGTGAATCTCAGTCTGGCGGCAGGAAAAGATGAGTGTCCCAGCTCATTCACTCAGGCCAAGAGAGCAAATTCTCCCTTTCTCAGCCTTTTTTGTCTTATTCAGGCCCTCCACTGATTGTATGAAGCCCACCCATACTGGAGATGGCAATCTGCTTTACTCAGCCTCGCACTCCCCACACTGATCTCATTCAGAAACACCCTCACAGATATACCCCAAAATAATGTTTAACTAAATATTTGGGCACTCTATGACCAGTCAGGTTGACCTATCAAATTAATCATCACAATCAGGTTTGGTTAAGTTAAAAATAGTAAGATGTATATGTACTCCCATGTTATTTTCCCTATCTAGATCATCCTGAAGATTTTTAAGCTCTGGGATATTTGCTAACGAATTCTAAAACTGCAGTGCATCCTACATGTTCAGGACTTCCTCATTCTCTGTGTATCTTTGCAAACACGGTATTCTAGGGAAATCCAGTGATTCATCAACTTTGATGCAAACCGATTGTTCTCAAATTACCACTCATATGGGGGGGAGGTAATTTGTGTGATTATAGGTTCATGTTCATATACATTCTTTTGGGGCTGGGGGGATAGCATGCAGAAATTGATGACTTCTGAGTACAAGAGCATGCAAATAAATTCAAGTTGCACAAACAAGGCCAAAAGTGAATTTTCATTCTTAGTAGTACATTTCCAAAATAGGCTGATTCTGTTTGCTCTAGTGGAGTGGACTTTGACATAGCAACATGTAAGTCATCCTTGGTCTTGAATTGATGGTGAATATTGGTGTTTTTTAAAAGTCAAAATTTCTGAAAGTCCTGACTCACAGATGTACATAAAAGCAAAGAGAGTCAAAGCTCCTAACTTGCTTTGCTGGGTTAGAGTGCGCTGCCGTTGGGACATAAGAACTGAATAAAGCAGTTCATGCTGAGCTTGGGTCACTTAATTTACTTAGTTCTCAAGGCAATGGAGTTGTCTTTGACAACATTTGCCTTACTGATGCCATGTCAGCAAGGAATGGATTTATACATGGATTACTATTTCAGTATTAAGGTCCAATAAATTGAAGAAACCCTCAGAAAAGGGGTGGGGGTGGGGGTCCAACTCTGCCTGCTGAGAAATCAGCAACGATTTGTCAGTCTCAGCTTCATCCTGTGGAAGCACTTTCTTTGGTATCTTGGCCAAAAATTGTTCATGATTTTTCCACAGCAGGGCTTTGGGTCAGGAGATTTACATCATGCACATGGCCAGAGTACTTGCCAAGTAAGCCAAGGAATGAATGAATATTGTCGCTCTCGCCAGCAAGAACGACCAGGAGACCTCAGCGAAGCAAGCTTTATTTCTGGGTAGCTGTTGGGATCTCCCTCTCCCCCGCCTGCGCATATCTATATATACCAAGGTTGCACAACCAATCACTCGCAGCCACATAGATACAAAATCTTAAGTTCCGCCTACTGGCTCGCATCCAGCCGCCATCTTAATGGCGTGTTTACTTTCGGGCACCGAAAAGGTCATGCGGCGCATGAGGCCCCACGGGCCCAGCCGGAGCAGCTCCGCATCGTCGCCGCCTGGCGGTGGCGACGGCTTGAGGCAGCGGCGGCCGAGGCAACGAGCAGCACGGCGGAGCCCAAAAGCATCACCGCGCATGCGCTACAAGCCGCTCGGGCACCGACAGAATATCTCTCTTTCCAATTGTTCTTTTTTTTTAAAAAAATATTATTTATTTATTTATTTGAGAGAGAGAGTGAGAGAGAGAGAGCATGAGAGGGGAGAAGGTCAGAGGGACAAGCAGACTCCCCTTGGAGCTGGGAGCCCGATGTGGGACTCGATCCCCGGACTCCAGGATCATGACCTGAGCCGAAGGCAGTTGCTTAACCAACTGAGCCACCCAGGCGCCCCTTTCCAATTGTTCTGAGTGGGCTTTTATTTTATTTTATTTTTTTTATGTTGAAGTTTAATCAAGGGTATTGACTTGTCTCCTGGAATGCCAATGGGTATCTAGTTTAAAAAAAAAATTATAATCTTATTTTACTTTTTGACCAAATTTCCCCCAAAAAAGTGGTGCTTAAGGGTTCTCACTGTTGAAACCACAACTTCTACGGGGCAGCAAAAAGGACTTCTCACATTGTTATTAGCCAAGTTTTTGATACCAGTGCAAAACAATCTGTACAGCAATGCATTCCAGTGTCATGGTTGCTTCTCTCTTTACCAAAGCAACAAAAGCAGATGTATATACAAGCATCACAGGTGTTCCATTGTGCCCAAAATTCCTGAATTTTTTTTCAGCTCAAGTGTTTCTTGGCCAAAAAAAAATATATATATATATTAGCTGTCAAAAATTAGGTTGACTGTCCTTGGAGTGTCTAAGAGGGGCTCACAAAATAAGAATCCTTACGAGAGTTCATTTGTCCTTATAGATAATAAAGTAGTTTTATCTGATTGAGTGCTGAAAGAAAAAGATTTTCCATCATGATTTGACTCAAAACATTAGAAGAAATGTCTTTTATTTTATATTGGATAATAGGACTTTACAACAACATACTTTTTAAAACTTAAATTCAATTAATTAACATGTAGTGTATTATTAGTTTCAGAGGTAGAATTTAGTGATTCATCAGTCTTATATAACACCCAGGGCTCATTACATCATCTGCCCTACTCAATTTCCATCACCCAGTTACCCCATTCCCCCACCCATTCCCTCCAGCAACCCTCAGTTTGTTTCCTGTGATTAAGAGTTTCTTATGGTTTGTCTCCCTCTCTGATTTCGTCTTGTTTTACTTATATATCTCTCCCTTCCCCTATGATCCTATTTTGTTCCTTAAATTCCTCATATCAGTGAGATCATATGAAAATGATCTCTCTGATTGATTTATTTTGTTTAGCTTAATACCCTCTAGTTCCATCCATGTCATTGTAAATGGCAAGATTTCATTTCTTTTGATGGATTCATAGTATTCCATTGTATATATATCCCACATCTTCTTTATCCATTCATCTGTTGATGGACATCTGGGTTCTTTCCATAGTTTGGCTATTGTGGACATTGCTGCTATAATTGGGGTGCAGGTGCCTCTTCAGATCACTACGTTTGTATCTTTAGGGTAAATACCCAGTAGTGCAATTGCTGGGTCATAGGGCAGTTCTATTTTCAACTTTTTGAGGCACCTCCATGCTATTTTCCAGAGTGGTTGCACCACCTTGCATTCCCACCAACAGTGTAGGAGGGTTTTCCTTTCTCCACATCCTCTCCAACATTTGTCCTTTCCTGGCTTGCTCATTTTAGCCATTCTGACTGGTGTGGGGTGATATCTCATCATGGTTTTGAGTTGTATTTCCCTGACACCAAGTGACAGCAACACACTTGATTTTAATTTTTTGGTCCACAAATCAGCTCAACAATATATATGGCACACGTGTCAACACCGTTTCTAATCATGAACTGATGTTCATGATTAGAACAGATTGACAATCTGTCAATGTGATCAGTAACCTTGTAGGTTGCTTCAAAACAAACTTCAGGTGTTGGGGAAAATTGATGTGTCAATGAAACAGTATTCTTTTTCAAACTGAGTCTTCTTTTCATGGCAAATCCACTCTGCCCTTTGTACTTTCCAGAGGGTGGCCACGGTGAGTCATTTCCGCTTCTCTGGCTGAGACATCCCTCCAAACCCCCAAACCTCCCTTGCTCAACAATATAGGTTCATTTTTCTCCTTAACATGTGTGCAGGTTGGCTGAGGTAGTTCTTTTTTGGACTGTGGAGTGGGTTTGGCTTTACTCTACCTGTTCTTCGTTCTGGGACCAGTAGCTCCCAGAACCTGTTCTTTTCATGCCAGACATCAGGGGCACTAGCGGCCAAGACAAACTCTGAATGCCCTTCAAAGCCTCTGCTTGAGGCATGCTGGTGAACACTCCATGCATGACTTTACCTCTTAACATTTTCCCCTCCTCTTCATTGTCTTAATTATTTTAATTAGTGTAGCTATATACTCAAGTCTTATCAAGTCATTTATTTATTCATTTTCAGAATGAACTTCTTCATTTATTTATTCATTTATTCATTTTCAGAATGTTTGGGCTATTCTGTTTCCTTTACTTTTTCATATAAGCATTAAGATAAAATTTTTTTTTTAAACATATAATGTATTATTTGCTTCAGGGGTACAGGTCTGTGAATCATCAGTCTTACACAACTCACAGCACTCCCCATAGCACACACCCTCCCCAATGTCCATAACCCAACCACCCCATCCTTTCACCCCCCCACCCCCCAGCAACCCTCAGTTTGTTTCCTGAGATTAAGAGTCTCCTGTGGTTTGTCTCCCTCCCTGGTCCCATCTTGTTTGTTTTCTTTCTTTCTTTTTTAAAGCATAAATGCTTGATAGAAATTGCATTAATCCTCTGGATCATTTAGGAAAGTGACACTTTTATTATGTATTAATGTGCTATGTACAAAATACCTCATCCATGACAAAGATCTCTGATTTCTTTCATCATCATTTTGTCATTTTCAGCATACAGATCCTCTTCTAGCTTAGTTAGGTTTATGTCTAAATATTTTGTTTTCTTTGGAGTGATTGTATATGGTATTGTTTCCAATTTTATTCCAATTGCTTAGGAGTTTGTTTCTCAAACTTTTGCTATATACTTTAAGGTAAATACATATATATTGATCACACAATAAGGCATGTATAGTTTTTACTCTTTTGAATTTAGCTAATTTTTCTGGCTTGGTACTTAATAGTTACATAAGTTCTCTGGATGTTGGCAAAGAAGGTATAATTCTGTTTATAGAATATAAAACTGAATCTTATCACTTAATAAACTTCTTTGTGATCTTAAAATATGGTCTTACCTATTTTTAAATATAATCTATAAAAGAGAGTGATAGGTTCTAGTACTTGATTAAAATTAGTTTAATTTATAAATTTTATTTTGTGAGTATCATTTGATTTGTGCTTATTTCTTATAAACACATGTATTTGTATCATTCTTACTTTTCTCTCAAAGCCTATGTCATTTACCTACAAGTTTAAGCCTTTTAGTTATATTTGTAATCAAAATTTACAGCTTAAAAAATTTTCTCTTTGTACTTGATGTGTTTTCTACATTGCCATTGCTTGCCAACTTTCCATCTTTTTATGTAAGGACAATAGTTTGCTTCTTTATTTTTGAGTGATATGAAAGATGTCCACTCGTAGTTCTCTCTATGGTTACCATAAAGTTTTCTGAAAAAATAACTTAGCTTCCATTTTTCTAAAAATCAAGTAAAGGCATCCCTAAAGGACAAGATATTTATTCACCCCATGTATCTGTCTTTCAGCTTTTTTCTTCCCTTCTGTTTCCTGGTCATTAAGATAATCAGTAAATATAAATCTAGATTACTATTAATAATGTTATATTTTATTTTATGCATATTATCTTTAAAAGTATACTATTTCACATTTTCATTCATTATGTAACCATTTTAACTATAATAACACAACTACTTCAGACTAACTCTATGATAAGACTTTTTTGTTCACCACTAGCCCTTTGTAACCTGAATTCCCTATTTTTGAGTTCTTCGCTTAAATTTGTCCCTTCTTTAGCTGGAAGTACATTTTTGAGTAATTTATTTAAGAATAGTACATATCCAGCCTGTTTATGAAAGTAAAAGGAATTTTTTTCTATTGTGTTCACATGATTGATTTCTTACCTGTATATATCGTTTTGGAAGCTCTGCAAACACAACTTGGTTGTCTTCTGAAATGTTGATAAGGAGACATATTGTTACATGGTCTAGGGTGAGATTAATTTTGTTGTCTTTTCCATTTGGCTGTCTGGATATACAAGAGAGATAGAGGAGCAGAGAGAGAGAGAGAGAGATAGAAGAGACAAGGGAGAAGGAGGGAGGAGGGGAAGAGAGAGAGAAAGTGGGGGAGAGAGATAATCTTTGTAAACTTTTTTATAAACTATTGCTAAAATTTATCTAGACATAGGTTAATTTTGTCATCAGTTTTGACTAATAAATAGATAACATTTCTAATCTGACTTTTTTTCTTAGAGAAGTTGTTTTTTTTTTTTAAACCTGTAATAACTTTAATCATTCTATTTCATTAATTTCTGAGGACTTCTTAGGACTCAGTAGTATCTCACATGGTGGGTGTTTGTTCTCCTTTCCCTGTGGTTCATCCCCTCTCTCAGCTGCCTTCCCCTCTGCCTTTGTCTTCTCTGTGCTGGGAGAATTTTGTAGCTATACATTGACAGTACCTTTGACTTCTGACATGCGGAATTTCGATTCTTCAGTCCTGGCATGAAGATTTCAATTATTGAGCGTAGTTTAGTCTCTTTGTGGAATTTCTTTGTGTCGTCCATCTTCTTTTTCATGTCTGTTTCCATCTTTGCTTCTGAGCCAACGGTCTCTTTTTCTCATTTTGATTTTTCCATAGAATTCCTATTTTGGGGGAGACATGCTTTCCGTTTCCCTAATTAAATATGAAGCATTTCGTTTCTAAAAACTAATTTCTGATTTTTATAACAAATTATTTTCAAAAGTAATCTTTTTGCTCTGACCTTCTTTCCTTATTTTCAGCCCATGGTCGATTGTTTTCTGTATACTCACTTAACTGCCCACGACTGAGGAAAGATTTATGCAGACTCAGTATTTGTGAAAACACAGAGTTTGTAGCTATTTCAAAATGGCCCACTGTCTGAATAATGGATATAACTTCCATGCCATTTTTTCTGTCCATCAAAGATTCAACCTTTGCAAATCTTCAGAACTGGGATGTGTAAGCGCTTTAATTCCCACTGGACACTTCTCTGAATCCCGAAGCACACGTTGCCCTAATTATTCTTCTAGTCTATTCCTCAGGCCGCTTGCGTTCCCTGCAAAGATTACTAACTGCAGAATAGTATCACCTGCCATGTTCCTCCACCTCTGGCCAATAGTGCCAGGAATGCAGCTTCGGAATGTGTGTCAAAAGAGAGACTCTGAGAGCACATGGAAAGGAAAAGGAATGCATCACGGAATGCCTCTCGAGTGTAATTTTCATAAGGTAATGGCTCTTCATTTTTCTGTTTGGAACAGACCCACCATCTGAGTTGTGATTAGATGGTGGAGGCCAGTGAAGGTGAGTTTTAAGTGCACAGACGTGAGCCAATTAAAGCTTCCTTCAACTGGATTTAGGATAGCGAGCTTCTATCCTTTGAGCCTATGAAGCATGCATAAACATTTTATTGTGTTTCTCAACCTTGATATACCAGCCTTATACTTAGAAATTCATCCCAACTTCTGGATTAGTGTCTCTTCCTTTACATTTCACTGGGGCAGTGAATATTTTTTACTATACTATTTTAGGTATTTTACTGAAAATTTGAAATAGGGGCTATTAATGAAATGCTGTCTTCAAAGGTTTAAAACATTTGTTCTATTTCTGAAATGAGATTTTTTTTTTTTGAAAGAAGCTTCTAGGTTTAGTTCATCTGGACGGCATAGATTTATATAATTTTCTCCTAAAAACATTTCCCCCTTGATTTATAGTGTAATTGAATTTAAATCGACTGGTTCTGGGCTCACACAAAACTTCCACATCCAGTCAGCAGTTAACTGTTGCTTGCCCTTTCTCAAGGGTCATGGGACTGACTCCACAATAGTTTTGCCAGATATGACCTTAGAGTCAGCCCCCAGTAGATGCTTGGTACTAGCTAATTCAACTATGTCTGACATCCCTGCTTCTCTTGCTGATTGCCCCAAATGTAGTCTCCTCTCCTAGTTCTTTTCTTCTCTTTGTTTCTCTTCATATTACCTTATGTTTTGTCTTCCCAAGTAGCTATTCCCCTAATTCTTACACACTTATACATTCTGGAAGCACTATTTCTTAGTAGCAAATTCTCCTCTGTTTGCAGCCTCTATCCTGAGTGCTACCTGTACCCCTGGGGATAAAAATATGTGTTTATAAAAAATAAAAAATTAAAAAAAAAACTTCTTATATTTTCTTGCTTTAATTATTTAATAATCAAAAGGTTGTTTCAAAAACATATCCTACACACACACACACACACACACACACACACACACACGTTTCATGTTAGCCATTGATGAACTCATGAGATGGTTCATCCACTCTAGTCATTTCTGTAATGAATGAGCATTTATAATCAGAGAAATTGGTCTGTTTCTCAGCTTTATGCTGAGAATATCCAAGGGATACTCAGCAAAAGTTAAGCAGGCCATATGATTCTTTCATATACTTCTGGTTTGAATGCTACATTACCTACTTCAGTCCTTTCTCATGGCATTAGTTAGTTGCAGTGTAGTCTTGGCAGCAGTCCTAACTTTCTCTACTGTCTTAAGCATTGCTAAGGGCCCAAGTTGACCATTATTTATGTGTTAGTTAGCAATGACAAGAACACTTGCTTGGATTGACCAAATAAAAAGTGGCCAGGGAACAGTTCTATAAATTACCCTCCTCCCCCTCAACCCTCAACATACACTGTGATTATAATTGGGACCTTATTCTCCTTATGTCATCTTACTTAAGGGCATCTTTGTGATATTGTGATTTATGAGACATATGTATTTGGACTTTGTCCTCTTTTCCTGCAGTTTCTAAAACCCTTGGAATTTCCTTAGTGTTGAGAACAAAATAGCATCCATTGTTATGTTAATGAGGAGACTTTTGGAAAGCACCTGAGAGGGGGGCTAGTTGTTAGAGGACCCAATCCTGTGATTAGAGGGTTAGAACTCTCAGTCCCACCTACCACCTCAGTAGAGGAGAGAGGGGCTAGAGGCTGAATCAGTTGTCAATGGCCAATGATTCAATCAACTATGCCTACATGTCCCTTCTTATACTTTGCCCTATGCACTTCTTCAATCTGGCTGTTCCTGAGTTGTATCCTTTTATAATAAACTTGTGATCCAGTAAGTGATCCAGTAAATAAAATCCAGTAAATAAAATGGAGTTCTGTGAGCCACTCTAGCAAACTAACCAAACCTGTAGAGGGGATCCTGGGAACCTCCGATTTATAACCAGTTACTCAGAAGCTACAGGTAATAGCCTTGCTATGTGACTGGCATCTGGAGACCAAGGAGAGGGGTCACTGGAACCTCTAGTCTATAGCTAGTCAGAAGCATAGGTGGTAACGTAGGCTTGTGCTCATCACCTCACAGGTGCCAAAGGGTAGGGGGATGGCCTTGTAGGACTGAGCCCTTAACCTATGAGTCCTAGGTTATCCCCAGGAAGATAGTGTCAGAACTGACTTAAACCTGACACCCAGCTGATGTGGAAGAATTTCTTGCTGGGTGGTGTGATGGGAAACCCCACGCCATACAATGGAATTGGTGACCAAAACCTTTAAATCTGCCTTTGTATTCTCTTTTTGGCTGCAATTCAGGGGCTAGGTGCTGGTTAGCAGACTACTTAGTAAAGATCAACTTTTGTCTTATGCCCTACACCACTGCTTAGACATTTGATGCCCTGACTGAAATGAAAATCTCTGTTAATGTGATGGTTATCACCCCTTCCTTCTTGAAAATTGACTCTCTCGGTTTCCATGGTACTACACTCTCATGGTATACTACTCAACAGTAGGGCTATTTTTTTTTTTTTTTCCAGGCATGCCTCCTTTCTTAAACATTGGTGGTTATTGGGGTTTAGGGAGTGATAATCATGTCTCTTTCCAATGTGGCTTCTGAACCACTGGGGAGGTAGATACAGGACACAGATGGAGATCAACATACCAGTTGTATTCGGATAAGGCTGAATTGGCAAATCAGCCTGAGACCACAATTGCATGACTCAGTCTTTTGGCAGAATTGGAACCAACCTTTTCACCCAGTTCTAGGTAGTGAAGCAGGAAACCCTCGGGCCTCCCTTTGCAAGGCAAAGCCTGCCTCTGCAGCTTCTGACAGGAGAAGTAGGAATTTGTACCCACGCTATATACCAATTAGTCTGAAGGTGAAGGAAGACAGGACTCTGGGCCATACTTGTGCAGTCAGATTTTTTTGTTTTCTCAATCTGATATAACACTGAAAGCGTGTTAGAAATATGTTTTTTAACTTTGTAGGCTGTCTGGCCTGACATGCAGATATCCTCCAAATAGCTGATTAATTAATTCCCCTCCTTAGTCCACAATAAGTCTGAATGAATTCTTCAGACACTCCCAGTGATGGCATCTGCCCCAACCCTAACCCCTCTGGTTTACATCTAAGCTTGATGATCTTCCTTTAGATCTTTCATATTTGCGTAGTTGTCGTTCCAGATTTCATTCAGGTGTAATAATGAGGATGTAATAATGAGGATGTTTTCTTGTGAAATTATGTCGTATTTTCCTCTGGGGACCCTTGTGCTAGGGTTTCTAATGGAAATAGAATCTCATCAGGTCCTGGAAAATTGACATTGATGGAGCCTTGTATTTTAGGTGAATCTGAAGCTCAATTTGGGAAGAGTATTCGAAAATCTAGAAAGATTTGTAATTCTGAGAATTAATTTTAATATAACTAGGATATTTTTTAGTATTCCCAAATGAGTGTCAGCTGAGCTGGAGAAAGGATTCTGAATGACTTTTTCTTCAAGACTGAGACATTGAATTACATTTTAACCTTTCTGCTTATATGGCCTTTTTTTTTTAGACTCCAAACCTGAGCACATCCATGCATATGTAGGCCTTGAGCAATTTCCTCCATGTTAGTAATGTCCTTCCCAGTGTGAGATCCTTATCTTGACATGCAGTAGGTACAGACCTGTTTTGCACTGGGCAAAAAGCAAAAAACAATGAGCACTTCAAGGCAGTTCGAGCCTGGAAGGCAGGAAATTACTGAGTGACTGAAACAACATTTATGAGCTTCTCCTGTGTTCAGAGAACAATTCAAGCCCTGAGGGGAATACAGATACTCTATTAGTTCATGTTCTCTTCTTGTCATGTGCCTATTTTCTGACTGAAAATTTACATAAACAGAAATTCTTCAAAGTCACTATATTTATTAGTCTGTCCAGTAATATTCTTAGATGTGGGTTAATGTACTAACTCCTGAAAAATATGTGCCAACCACCGTATCTGCAACACCATTCAACTTCTTGTAGTATTCAGGGTTCTCCTTCTAGATTCATGGATGCTTCTAGAATCATGGATGCTTTAGATGAGCTGTAAGAACAGAAACCATTTGAGTATCTCTTTTACTATCTTGGGTGGAAAAATATCTACAGTCCTAAGGACTAAATTTGACTTTCCAGTGCCTAACCAAAATTCAAAGTCTGTCTTTCACTCAGTTGCTAAATACCATACTGGTTGTACAACACCTCTTTCTCATTCTTTTTCCAGGAGGTCCATTCGAACATTGACATATATACTGAGTAATTTATTGATTTCGTCAGTAGTATTTCTTCAGTAGTATTTATTGAGTGTCTTTTGTGTCTGAGTGCTAGGGTTACCAGGATATTACTATATATAGCCCCTGATTTTAAGACACCATTTAGTGAGGGAAGCAGACAGAAACCAGCAATGACGGGATGATTTGATGTGTAGGTTGGCAAAGGTATATACAAAGGTGAAGGAGTCAGCTGCCTTGGGATGAGAAGGGGAAATGAGATATTTTGATTTTTTCTTAGACCACATATATGGAGTTTCCCAGATAGAAAGAGAAACTTAAGGAAAGGAAAATATGCTAAGGAATCAAGTAATTATTTAGCCTGTCACAGTGTTGTGCCTTTGGGAATAAACAAGTGTATTATTTGGAAATTCATAAACACTTCATGACAGATTTTCTTCTCAGTAGAGTGAGATCTCTAGAACAAAAGGGGAAAAATGGTTTTTATCCAGAAAAACATTGTAAAATCAAGTCAGCTAAAGACCATTGCATATTTATGCATTGGGATACTTGTTTTTCACATTAAGTTAGCTTATCAAGTTCTAATTTAAAATTATTTCAAGGCCCAAATATGCCTCTGGTTGTACATATACTATTGAACTGGGAAAGCATGACCAGCATAATCTTGGTTTGACCATATCTTTGATTTTTTTTCCTTCTTCCAAGATTATCACTGAGTATGAGCAGTCAGACCAAGACTTAGGATGTGGCCAAGAACAAGCCCGGGTGAGCCAAAAGTGAAGGTTCCATAACTCTGTGGTCAAGCCAACAGCATGTTTGGCCTCATTGCCATGAATGATTGCTGAATTCTTTAGAATAGGGGAACTCGGGTAAATGAGTGCTCTTGTACTCAACTGACCACTCTGGAGATTTGTGTGGCCACTAGCCCTCAGCTATCTTGTACAGACTGAGAAACCCACAGAACAGAAGAAGTGGGGACTTGGTACTGTTCGGTTTTTCCTTGTGTGGTGAATTTGTTGTTGTTGTTTAAATTTGTCTTTAAAGATCTTTCCCAATCCTGAGATTTCTCTCTACTGTCCTATCGAAATGGAAATTCTTTGCATAAAGTCAATGGATGTTGCTAAGAAGAAAAGAAAAGAGAGCTTGCAAAATTTGATGCTTGTTCTCATAAAATGTAGTATAGTTAATATTTTGGGTGGTCAGTAAAGTAGAGCAACTCACACACTTGCATATGAACATCTTCATTCATCACTAACATGTATTAGTTGAGCTGGAAACACAATATGCCACAGAATTTAGGAGTTGCTTTTACTCTGGAAAAGATGCTGGTGCTCTGCATTGGTGATGCCAGCAACAAAAATTTATATGTGAAGTATTTTTCAGTCCTTCCATCCTTTTTATCTTGAAGCATGTTTTTGTTTATCTGGTATGATTGTAATGAGACTCCATAATCTCCCTGTTTGCATGAACCACAGGTGAAAATTGCTTTCAATAATCCATGGTAATTTTCACTTAATAAATGATAGATTTTGGCCATTCTTTCTCTTCTTTTTATTAGGGCAGCCGTCATTTCTATCTTCTGAGAAAAACTGATAAAGAGAATGAGAAATCAGAATCAAGGCACCTAAGCACTTCACAGGACCTGCAGTAGAAATGCACACTTTCCAGTAAGCAGTATTAGACGACAGACTCTTGGAAGAACTCCCCATTTATTAATTAAATTCCTATAACAACCCTAACTCCCAACTTATAACTCCCACTTTCCAGATGGGGAAACTGAAGCCCAGAGATTTTCAGTAACTTTTCTAAAGACACAGTGGAGTTGGGGAAGCTTGAACTCAGGCACTCTGGGCTCTCAACCATTATGCTACAAATAGCTTTTGATTTTAGTGGAAAAAATCCACATTTCCTTGCTTGACTGAGTTAACTGGTTAAAAATACCATTACCTTTTGAATCTATTCTTATTTTAATTCTTATTTTATAAAGAAGACTGAGCTAAGTGTGCTTATAGCTACTGTACTTAGTTTCAAAGATATGAAGTCAGGTGGCTTGTACTCTATGGTGAAGTAAGCAACTGTATTGAGACTCAAATGACTAGCACTTGGCTGGACCTCACATCTGGTTCTGGGCCACAGTAAACATGCCCCCCTGGCTGAACTCAGAGATTCAAAACATTCAATCTTTGCACATTAGCAGATTCCTGCTTCGTTCATACAAGTGGGGATTTTGCATAAAGTACAATGCAAATATGCATGACATTTTTCAGAGAGAGATTGTATTCTGGGGATATTTGTCTTCAGATTATATTAAATTGGACATTGCTCAGTATTCAGTTAGAACAAATGAAAACTTACATATACTGTGTATATTAGAAATTGTGCAAAACCATGCAATAAGAGTGGCGATCACAGATCCCATAGAAAGAGAACATTATATGGTGAATAGTAAAGGGTTAGAGGATTGGACGCTTGGCCCAGAGGCCATCGCACACTGGCTGGCTATGTGGGATGGACATGATTTAACCTCTTGACTTAATTTCTTCTGTGTAAAAGAAGGATTATAATAGCAGCAACATCATGCAGTTAGTGTGAAGATTAAACCAGGTAGTGTGTAAAAGCCTGAGCGTAGAAAGCCCTTGGTCAATGTCGCAATTGTTGCATTCTTGAGCATGTGTATCACGGACTGCCGTTTGCCTTAGTTGAGCCATAAGTGACTTTAACCAATAGGAATTTACTCATGAGTCATTTTTTTAATACCAGCTATCAATACTCAGCCAATTAAACAGAGGTGATAGTTGATGTTCTATAGGTATATTTACAGAGTAAATTACCACAGTGAGTGCCTATGATCTAATTAAAAGGGCATATTCCCTCCCATAAAATTCTATAAAAAGGCCAGAAAAAAATTGAAATGTGAAAGTAAGATAACTTTGGGAAAATAACAATTTGTCTTATGTCAGATTTTTGCCCAAGGCTAAGCTGTTGGTTGGGTCGGATCTAGCTGTAATTATTTTCGTCTATATTCCACTGGACACGCAAGCATTTTGAGCTCAAAGATATTTTGGCTTAGATGATGATAATAATTTATAGGCCTTAAAAGTGTTCTCTGAACTGTCCCAGAAAAATATACTTCCAGTAGTGCTAGCATTTGTGAGTAATCTATGAGAAATAGAATAGGCTTGTTTGTCTGTTAAAGCCCTTAATTAAAAGTGATTAAAAGTGAATTCAAGGTGACTATACTAAAAAAAGACTGCAATGTTCCATATTTTGTGCATTGGTAATCAGTCCACTTAACTTCAGACGCAATTTTAAATGTTGCATATTTTATCTGCTATTCATTAACATTTGCCAATGGTTACTACGTAAATAAATAAATGAATGAAAAGAACACAAAGGGTTTTCATATGCCACAAGTGTATTCCGAAAAAGTTGGCCAAGCCTCCTGAAAATTCAGACTACTAATAGAAAATATTGAACATAATAAACTTTTATAGAATTCTTGCTTTATTATACTTCTTTGACTTTTACTGAAATGCTTGCCACATGTAACTTATTAGGATCTTTGGATCTTCGTCCACATAATGATTTTTCTCTTGTATTAGGAAGCTACCCCAACACCCAGGTAGCGGACACAACTCCTGTTTATTTGAACTTCTCAGAATTAATTTCATATAAACCGTGGATTTATAGCAACTTGCCAGGTTATAGGAAAGTATCTGGAATGCACACAAGTAAAGCGATTTCTGTAACAAAATTGAGCCATGTATCGGAGGTGAGAGTGGGTTAGTCTGTTAATCGTATATACCAGACTTGGAATATATTCTGGATGCCCTCCCAGGATGGCTTAAAGACTTCTTTTCCATGCCCCACTCTTGTGCATTTTCACATTTTAACTGTTGTCACTTATGGATGTGGGGGCGCATTGGCTAATTTGGCGAAGAGAGAAACTAAGAAACCATTCATACCATCTAAACCAAAGTTCCATAAACAATATTGTTCTTAAAAGGAGAGATGAGGACTAAGTTGTACCAAATGGAATGTGTAATTGAGAAAGCACACGGTCGATCCAATTGTTGATGCGTGTTCTTTAGTAGATAGAACAGAAAAATGAAGACTTTTCCTTCAAGCTGAACTATTTAATTGCATACATAAAACCTGTATGAAAAATGAAAGCCTCAGTCGGTATTACTGAAAGTATGGTATTGAGGTCTTCAACTATTAATGTTTATGTATTTTCCCCCTTCAATTCTGTCAGTTCTTGCTTCATCTACTTTGTTAGATGGCATATATTTGTAATGGTTATATCTTCCTGATGGTTTGATCTTGTTATCATTATAAAATATCCTTCTTTATCTCTAGGGTCATTTATTTAAGTTTATTATTTATGATAATAATATATGTCTTTTAATTATTGTCTGTGATTACTTCTTCTCAGGGTAAAGAACTTTCTATACTGTTTATTGTAAATAGAGTCTACTAGCAATGGATTTTCTGTTTTGGGAATGTCTCTATTTTACATTTATTTTGAAAAAAGTTTGACACGGTATAAAATTCTTAGTTTGTTGCTTCATAGTTTTTTATAAAAATGCTATCCCATGGACTTATGCCCTTCATTATTTCTGATGTGATGTCAGATGTTAATTTTAAGGTAGTTTCCTTGTTTTGTCTTTTTTCTTGCTGCTTTCAAGATTTTTTCTTTGTCTTTACCTTTCAACATTTTTAGGATGACATGTCTGGGTATGGATCTCTTTGTTTTTATCTTAGAGTTTAATAAGCTTCTTGGATATGTAGATTTTTTAAAAAGCTTAAGCCATTATTCCTCAAACATTTACCTCTCTTTATATGTTATTTTGATGCTTTCTCTCTCCTCTCCTTCTGGAACTCCCATTATGTGTATGCTGGTGTGCTTAATAGCATTTCACATTTCTCTGAAGCCCTGTTTATTTTCTTCACTCTGTTTTCTTTCTGTTCTTCAGATTGCATAATTTCTAGTGACCTGTCTTCAAGTTTGCTGTTTATTTCTTCTGCTGGGTCAAATCTACTGTTGAGCCCCTCTAATGAGTATTTCATTTCAGTTATTGAGTTTTCAATTCCAAAATTTCAACTTAAGTCTTTTAAAATACAATTTATTTTTCCTAATTGATATTCCCAATTTAGTGAGACATTATCATCATTTCCTCTTCCATTAGCTCTTTACTTAATGATATTTGCTTCAACTTTTTTGCTACATCTGGGCTTTTCTCAAGGCACTTTCACTTGCCTGCTTCGCCCCCCCACCCCACCATGTATGGGTCATACTATTCTGTTTGCTTGTACATTTTCATCGAAAATCAAACATTTTAGATAACATTTTATAGCACCTGTGTATACAGAATACTTTTCTTCTCTGGGCCCTTACTCTATGGAGTTTGTTGTTGCTCCTTTATTTCTTTAGTGAATTTATTGGAATATTTTAATGTAGCATTTTTCTTTCCATAGTGCACTCTTTGTCTCTTTCCATTGCCTTTCTGTTTACCTGTCTTCCTGTGTGAGTATCACACCTAGCAATTAAGCTTCATTGATTACTTTCTTGTTTTTGACAATGCCTGGGATAGAAATTGCGCCACAATTTGATCCAATTCATTTGGGTCCCTCTGAAGGGGAAGTTTTTGAGGTTGGTCGTTCTAGTTTGTTTTGACCCTAGGAAGACTCTTCTTAACTCTATTTTCCCCTGGTTTTCTCTAATTAACTTCTAGCTGACCTATGGTTTAACTTGTTGCTCTATGATGCTACTAGCCTACTCTTAATTACTTACTACCAGAATCCCCATGACTTTTGAGAGTACCCTCAGGCCTGAACCTCCTCTCTCTATACCTAGTAAAGGCCATTCCCTTAGAAAGCACCTTGGAACTGTTTGTTCTTAAATCTTGTCTCTCTCCTGGGCAAAAAACTCTGCACCACTGTTCCAGAATGGAGGGAGGAGATAGTGGCTTTATTCTCTAGGAATGACACCCCTGATTTACAAGTGGCATGCAGTGCATGGGCTGTGATTCTGGGTCTTCTCGGGCTACCTCTCCTGGTTTGGCATCTTTGCCCTATGAGTGAACTGGAGCAATAGTCTTGGTCTGTTGACCCTGAGGACGACCTTCTGCCCTATGAATAAACTTTGGGTAGAGGAAATTAATCTTAAACCCCTCAACTATTCTTGCCTATGATAGGGCTTTTGCAACATGGATTCGAGGGAGATGGGGATGAGAAATGCTGGTGGCCTTCCTTTCCTGGGACATACTTTAGCCCTTGGTGGGCAGCTTGGCAGGGAAGAAAGCCCTCTGTTCTTGGTTACTCCCACCCAGAATGGATTTTCTGTCACACTGAGCTTGGAGGGAGGTAAGGATGGAACAGATAATGGTTTAAATGCTACAGACTCTCATTGTTGTTACTGAGATTTAGTAGATTTTTTCTCCCAATAAATATGTCTTCATTTGCTCTATGTCCTTAAGACAATTTCTGTAGAGTTTAAGTGGTATTGTTTTTTTTTTTCCTTTTGCCAGTTATGATTGTTTTGCTGGGGATTATGTCTATGGAAGTTTTCATACTGACCTTCTAGATGTTATCCATTCCTAGTTTTTATTGATTTTTCTCTTTTCACTTTTCTGGCAGTTCCACTCTCATTGATTGTCCAGTCCTCGTACATGCAAGTTCACGGGTAAAGTATATTCACTTGGCTTCTTCCAGATAGTCCATCCACCTATAAATTAATGTGTAGGAGATTTTTGTAAAGATTGAGAATATGTGGGGCCCCTGGGTGGCTCATTGGGTTAAAGCTTCTGCCTTTGGCTCAGGTCATGATCCCGGGGTCCTGGAATCAAGTCCTGCATCGGGCTCTCTGCTCAGCAGGGAGCCTGCTTCCTCCTCTCTCTCTGCCTGCCTCTCTGCCTACTTGTGATCTCTGTCTGTCAAATTAAAAAAAAAAGTCTTAAAAAAAAGAGAGTATATAAACATTTAATAATTCAAATATCTTGCATTATGTGGTCATTTCCCCTTAAATAATCTGATGTTACTGAGATTAATTAACTTAATTAAAAATACAGTTGAGGGGTGCCTGGGTGGCTCATTGGGTTAAAGCCTCTGCCTTTGGCTCAGGTCATGATCTCAGGGCCCTGGGATCGAGTCCCACATCGGGCTCTCTGCTCAGCAGGGAGCCTGCTTCCCCCTCTCTCTCTCTGCCTGCCTCTCTACCTACTTGTGATCTCTCTCTCTGTGTCAAATAAATAAATAAAATCTTAAAAAAAAACAGTTGAGTAAGAAAAATCAGATTATTCCCTGTCATGTACTTTTTAAAGAGTCTTTTCAGAGAGTAGAAGAGATCTTAAAACCTAAAATAAAACTAGAACTCTTAGTCTAAGGAAATACTTCATGTATTATTAAGACACTTCTGTGGCTTGTGAGTTTACAAACTGATCAGAGGAGCATTCAAGTAGAAAGAAGAAATGACAAAAAAAAAAAAAAAAGAAGTTTAAAGAGTATATCAGTTAGGTGTGTTGCAAAACAAGCTATCCCAAAACTTAAAATAGTAATTTATTTATTATTTTTTATGACTCTGCCAGTCACCATATCCAGGTTGAGCTCAGCTGGGACAGTTTGGCTGGTCTTTGCTAAGTTTACTATCATGTCTGCTGTTGGCTCTGTTCCATTTGTCCTCTTCCTATGACCAGCAGATAGCCTCAAGATGCTTCTTATGATGACAGAAGAGATGTAAGAGAGTAACCAGAAGCATGTAAGACCTCTTGAGGCCTAGGTTTGGAACTGGGCATCATGACTCCTACCTCATTCTTTTGGCCAAAGCAAGTCACACTGGGTTCGGAAATACACTTTGCTTTAATGGAGGAACTCCAAACTCACATAATAGAGCAAGTAAAGAATTAGGGTCAGCAATGCAGTTGGTCTACCAAAAGGAATTAGGGAGGAAGTAAAGAGAGTTTTTCCAGTTCAGTTATTTTTGTCAAATATAAGTTAAGAGTTCCATTTGTGTTAAATCAGAAAAGAAAGGAACAGTCTTGTTGAGGGAATACATACAATATAGGGAACTAGAGAAGCATGGAATGGAGCTCACCAGCCATTGTACAAGTGAGCAGACTGATTCTTACAACATGTGCCCTTTCGTGATAACAAATGCTTATTTTGTGCCTTCTTGTGTGGCCATCTTTTGTGTGGGCACAGAGCAGGTTACTTTGGAAAGCAGATAAGCTTTTCTAATTCTTGGGAGGTTTAATCTTTACTTTCTCTCAGGAATGTGCAGCATCAGCTGGTCTTGTTTGTCTTGAAAATGGGGAGGATTCTAGTGAAGCTGACTTGTTACTCCACAAATAACTTAAAACCGTGGAACTTTCCCTCTGGAATTGTATGTGAATGGATTCCTACATTTTACAATGGAAAAGCATGAAATCATAGCCGGCTTGGCTACTGCTATTATTCATTTAGCAGGTTTTATTTTTTTAACAGTTAAACTTCCATTATGTTTTACTATTTGTGACATACCATTTTTATGTGTTTCACAGTTTTATGTATTTTGCAGTTAACTATTTGAAAGGACATTCAGACCCTGAAAGCAAGAGTGATTTACCATTCTTGTGTTTTTGTCCTTACTAATGCTAAATTTTTTAAGAAGGTAATGATCAATTTTGCTATCAAAACAAGTCTAAGTGACTTTTTTTTTTTGCTACTAACAGCAAGTCCTAATGTTTCAAATGTGGTGGCTGTGTGTTGGGAATGTATTCTATAACAACATACATACCTACAAATGTTAGATGCTGCATCAACACAAAGATAGCGACAGGTGAAAAGGAAGAGAAAGATCTGTTAATCACTACACAGACCTTTTAAAAGCTCGCACATACACACATAATCAAAAAGGTAAGTTGATAATGGTATCCTGTAATTCTAAGTATAGCAGAAAATCAATATAATTTTTAAGGAATACTTATTTATTTATCAGAAGTTTATCTATTATTCATAATTAATGACAATAAGAAGTTTTAGAAGATTTTATTTATTTATTTGACACACAGAGAGAAAGAGAGAGCCCATAAACAGGGAAGCAGCAGGAAGAAGGAGGGGAGAAGCAGGCTTCTTGCTGAGTGGGAAGACCCATGCAGGGCTCAATCCCAAGACCTTGGGATCATGACCTAAGCCAAAGGCAGATACTTAACCTACTGAGCCACCCAGGTACGCCAAGAATGTTAAAAGCAGACTAATTCTGATATTAGAAAGAACGTGTTTACTTGGAGAATGCATGCTTTTATGCATTTGTACCAATGATTTATAAAATTATAAAAAAGTGAAAGGCTACTTTCTTCTGTTAGTTTTATTTTTATGTTAATATATGTAAGCTATGACCATAAGGTAATGAGAATATTGTACTTGTTAAAAAGAACAAACATCCTACAATGTATACTTCAAAGCATGTGTTGTCATCAGTCTATCAAAGGAGGAAACCAAATCTTTTCTAAAAATGAATTTTTAAATTGTTAATGAAGAATTAATTTGTGGGATTTGTAAGAAAATCGCTCTCATTTCCTTATTTTTAATCTCATTCATAAATATTATCCAGCTTGCTTTCTTCACTTTATTCTTCAGACTTTATTTGTAAAAACAAACAAATAGCATGGAGGACATGGGGAGTTAGAGAGGAGAAGGGAGTTGGGGGAAATTGGAAGGGGAGGTGACCATGAGAGACTATGGACTCTGAAAAACAATCTGAGAGGTTTGAAGTGGCTGGGGGGGGTGGGAGGTCAGGGTACCAGGTGGTGGGTATTAGAGAGGGCACGGATTGCATGGAGCACTGGTGTGGTGCAAAAACAATGAATACTGTTATGCTGAAAATAAAAAATTTAAAAAAAGCAAAAAAAAATTATCTTAAAAAAACCCACAAAACCTTGATTTCATTAATAGTAAATATATTTACATGATTCTGTGACCCAGATGCTACCAAAGTCTTCCTTTCATAGACACACTTTCAGACATATTTTAAGTAAATACAAATACATATGTGTGTTGACTTCTCTTGTATTTTTCAATATAAATAGTCATATGCTCATGAACAATTCTTCAACTTACTTTATTTAGGAAAATCTTGGAGATCATCTCCTATTTATATAGTTTCCACATTTTTTTCACAGCTGTAGAGTACTCCACTGTGTAAACTGGTCCCTAGTTAAGGGATAGTTTGCAATGAATAATTTTGTATTCAAGTGACTTATTTTTAAAACCAAATTCACCTTCAAGGGACAAGAATTATCAGCACTGTGGATATTAACAAAAATGTATTTTGGACTCTGAAATGAGTAAGCCAAACAATTATGGAAAATGGTAATATTACAAAGGTACTTCAAAGACTATAATAATTTGGGTGTATACATTTAGTATGTATTTTTAAAATAATTTACATTATTTTACAGTGTATCTCCTATTGTGGTCACAATATAGTATCTTCTATTCCATATGTCCTATCCCTAAATAGTATGGGAGGAAAACTTACTTTTGATTTACCCCTTCCTGCTCTTCTTGGGGAATATGAACACTTTCTACCTTACTACAGTTGCTTTTTTTAATAGCTTATAAAATAGCTTATAAAGTAATAGCTAATGAAACCCTATAAAGGGCTTAGTTATGTTGTCTCCTTTCCATTTCATTGAAAAGCAAACTAAGATTCAGGGAGATTAAACAACTCGTCCATGTCATGGAGCTAGAAATTGATGGAGCCAGAAATTGATGGAGCCAAGATTTGAATCCTATTTATAAACTAAAATGAATTAACATTATGGTTTTTTCTTAAGAAGACTAGGGAGTGTGGCTGATAGAATGATAATAACTAGGTGAATGTACAATATAGTAAGATATCATCAAAATTGGACAAAGGATGAAAAGAATCCTAAATCCAATTAAGGAGCATTGAGATTTGTTGAATCTAATTAATTGTGGAAGGAATTAGCAGCAATACGGGTGGTCTTGGGTAGAATCATCCTGAAATCATTATTTCTCCGCTCCATAGGGTATCAGGCTCCAAAAGTTTCAATCCAGTAAACTTCAGCCTGTGTGAGACAGTAATATTCTCTGCCTAAATGGGTGAGTGATTTAACCCTGCTACAACTTTGAATTAAAAACACAGGTGATAAAATCAGTCAAACCTAAAATATTAGTGCTTTTGTGTTAAGCTCAAGGTAATCTGTTAGAGTGTTTGCTATGTCCAGGAGAATTTGATATATTAACTTCGTGATTTGAGCTTTAAAAAGTATGGAGAATGGGATGCCCAGTGGCTCAGGTCATGACCTCAGGGTCCTGAGATGGAGTCCCACACTGGACTCCCTGCTCAGTGGGGGACCTGCTTCTCCCCCGCCTGCTGCTCTCCCTGCTTGTGCTCTCTCTCTGTCTGACAAAAAAATTAACAAAATATTTTTTGAAAAGTGTAAGAGAATGAATATTTTAAAAAATATTGAAATAGAAACTATTTAATACAGTTAAGAATTTAATTTATTAATTTAAAAAGAGTTATCTGAATACTTTGGGAAGTTTTGATTTTTATAATTGTAAGTACGTCCTGTCTGATACATTATAAAAATGTCATGATGTGGGTTTATTTTCACCCACCATCCTGGGAACTTACGAGGTCATTTTAATCTAAAAACTTATATGGGGAATTTTCTTGGGTTATTTCATTAATAATTTTCTCCTATTGTTTTCATTCTTCTCTCTTGGACTCTTATGATTGGACATTGAATATTTTTCTGTTTGTCATTAAATTTTATCCCCTATTTTTCCTCTATTTTCTATTCTTTGCCTTTTTTGGTTTACTTTCTGGAACCTTTCCTCTACTTTACCCTCCAACTCCTCTATTGAGTTTTCAGTTATGCTATCATATTTTTAATTTCCAAGGTTTCTTTTTATATTTGGAATTTAAAGGATCATCATGTTCTTATTTCATGAATGCCAACTCTTAGCTATTTGCAGACATTAATGATACATTTTTTTTTTTTTTAGTTCATAGTCTGAATTTCCTTCAAGTCACTTATTTCTGTTAGTTTAAGCTTCTGTTTTATGCATTAGAGACTTTCTTCAAATGCCTATGCATTTTGGCTGGTGGCCAAATCTTTGGCTGTTGTGTGAGGTATTCAAGTGCTAATTGGAAGCTTTGTACCTATAGGCAGGTCTTGTTGATCCGTTTCCCTTGTCAGATGGTTGAACCAGATCATTTCTAGGGAGAACTTCAATGTCAGGGCTTGTAGCCCTTTTATTCTTGGGCAAGCAGGTTCCCCAAGAAGAGTCTCTTGAACCTTTGTTTGGAGATCAGAATCTTTTCTGCCAACTGCAAGGGTGCCCTGTACCTGGTGTGCCCTGGCTTCATAGAATTTTTCAGAGAAGAAATTTTCAGTCTTTTGTGGAAGGGAATTATCAAAAAGATCTGGTGGTTTAATTGCTTCTTATATCTTCAACAATATTTAGTTCTACTTTCTTGTCTAGCAGTATCTGCATGCCACAAAGTTGTAGTATTTTAGGGGCTATGTTTTCTTTCTAGGGTCTATATTCTTGGGTCTCTTAAGGCAGTTGCCACTTTCTCTTTTTTGTTTCACTATAGACTCCTCTTCTATTCTCTTGGTCCTTATAGATTTTTATCACTTTATTATCACTTTAGTTAAGTTTAATGACTGAGCATGAGTTTGTCCATCATGCTTAATGGGAAGTTTCACAGTGCTTTTCACACATGCTCATATTTATGAATAAAGAGATTTCTTAACCAGTCGTGATGACAAACATTTACTTCCTTAACAACACCATTTGTAAAGACTAATATTTATTGTTCTGCTTTTTCTCAACACTATTTGTACACTTGGCAGTAACCCATATATCTGTGGACGTGCACAATGTGTTAGACTTATGTGAGTAGTCATGTCAACATGATTGATGGGCAGACATATTTAATACTTTCATCAGTCATTTGAATGATGGCCAAGTGTATGCAGTGCATATACATTAATTTCACTGACAGCATGGGTCACTAGAATCTTGGACAGTAGTGTCAGGAAGCAGAAACAAACATATAACTAGTCAAAAAGAAAGTTAAAGGACAGAAGACTGTAAAAAATAAAAATTAAATCCATATTCATGGGTTATTGTACATTGGTCGTGTTTGAAAAGAAAAGGAAAGGCTTGCAACTGATGACAAACTAGACATGAATCAACAAAAGATAAATTTTCACACTTTTTTTAATAGGTTAAAGAAATTTACTGGTTTTTGTCATCAAGATAGTTTGATTTAAAAAAAGCTCATTAATTCTTCTCGAATGAACATTAGTCAGACTCTTATCATAATTTTGTTTAGGAGCCCACTCTTTCAGAAAAATGTGAGAACTTTGGAAAGACTTCAGAAGAAACTTGTGAAAAGAATTAAACCATCTAGAACCACAGTTGAGGAGGAAAGCATAGATGATTTGTGGCCATTTAGTCTAGTAAGGAAAGGCTGAAAGGGCATAGAACAACAGTTTTCATATAAGGAAAAGATTTTGGTTTTAGGGATGCAAAGCTTTATTTTCCCCCCTACTTTCACCATGGATTAGATAAGAGGGAAATTTCTAGGCTATCATCTCCTAACTTTATCTTGAAATAAGGGACTCATAGTTCTCATAGAGCAAGGAGCGTTTAATGAGTTATTGACGGAGTTGGGGTGACTGAAGAGATATGGACCCAGTAGATGCAAAGGACACTGAGTGCGAGACTTAGGAAGCTTAAATCAGTCACATTCTCAGGCACTAACAAATTGCATGATCTTTCATGAACCACTTGACTTTTCAGTGCCTGATTTTTTTCTACTGCAAAGCAAGAACACATCCCTACCTCCCCATCTGTATGCCGTCATTGTGAGAGAAATGAGATGACAGCAACGGAATCCCACCTCTGTCACCGGCCAGAAATACAGAAATCCATCCCTTCTTTGGGACAGCTTTGCATAGGCATCCCAACTCAATAAAGACTTTGTCAAACTAGGCAGTACAGTTAAGCTCATAGGCTTTGTGTGCTTAACTTACATGTGTTCTACCTAGGTATATTTTTATCTGTATCTATCTATCTGTGTATCGTTTATGTAGCATATCTATTATACACGTAAAATCATGTCATCTGCAAATAAGACAGTTTTACCTCTTCCTTTCCAATTCTGATATCTTTTATTTCTTTTCCTTGCCTATTTTGTCTCGCTAGGGCTTTTCATTGAATAAGAGTAGAGAGAGTGGGTACCCTTGTCTTGTTTCTGATCATAGAAGAAAAGCTTTCAACCTTTCATCTTTGAGTATGGTGTTAGTTGTGGGCTTGTCATATATGGCCTTTATTACACTGAGGTATGTTTATTCTATGTTTAATTTGTTAACGGTTTTTATTGTGTATGAATGTATTGTATATGAATGCTGAATTTTATCAATGCTTTTTGTATCTATTGAGATAATATGGTTCTTTTATTCTATTAACATAAGGTATCACAGTAATTGATATGCATATGTTCAACCATCCTTGCACTCCATGGATAAATATCACTTGACCATGTGCTGCTGAATTCAGTTTACTAGATTTTTTACTGAGAATTTTTGCAACTATATTCATCAGTGATATTGGCCTATAGTTGTCTTTATTAGTACTGTCTTTCTTGGTTTTGGTATCAGGATAATGCTGGTCTCATAAAATGAGTTTGGGAATGTTCCCTCCTTTTCATTTATTTAGAAGAGTTTGAGGAAGATTGGTGTTGAATCTTTAAATGTTGTAAATTTACCAGTGAAGCCATTTGTTCCTGGGATTTTCTTCATTGGGAGATCTTAGATTACTGATTCGATCTTCTTACTAGTAATTAGTCTATTCAGATTTCCTATCTCTTTCTGATTCAGTCTTGGTAAGTTGTAGGTTTCTAAGAATGTTTCTATTTCTTCTAGATTGTCCAGTTTGTTGGTATATGGTTGTTCATAGTGGCGTCTTAAAATCTTCTGAAGTTGTGTGATATCAGTTATGTCTCCTTTTTCATTTATAATTTTGTTGACCTGGGTCCTTTCATTTTTCTTTTTTAGTTAGTCTGAGGATTTGTTAATTTTGTTTGTCTTTTCAAAGAGCTAGCTCTTAGTTTGGTTAATCTTCTCTGTTGGTTTACTGTTCTCTATTTCATTTAGTTCTACTCTAGTTGCTATTATTTCCATTCTTCTGGTAACTTTGGGCTCAGTTTGTTCCTTTATCTAGTTTCTTAAGGCATAGAGTTAAGTTGTTTATTTGAGGTCTTTTTTGCTTCTTAATGTAGACATTTATTGCTGTGAATTTCCCTCTTAGAACTGCTTTTGCGGCAGCATGCCTGGGTGGCTCAGTTTATTGGTTAAGCGTCAGACTCATGATTTCAGCTCAGGCCGTGATCTTGGGGTCATGAGATTGAGTCCTGTGTCAGGCTCCATGCTGGGCATAGAGTCTACTTAAAGATTATCTCTTTTGGTCTTTCTCTCCCCTACCCTCTTGTGTGTGCCCCCGTGCCTGCATGTGTTCTCTCTTTCCCTCGAAACAAACAAAACTGCTTTTGCTGCATCCCACAAATTCTGCTTCTCTTTGTATGTTAAGAGTCCATTTTCATTTCTCTTAAGAAACTTTTTCATTTCCCTTTTAATTTCTAATTTGGTTCTTTTGTTGTTTAGGAAAGTGTTGTTAATTTTCATGTGTTTGTGAATTTTCCAGTTTTCCTGTTGTTGATTTCTGGTTTCATGCTATTGTGATCACAGAAGATACTTGGTATGATTTCAGTCTTCTTGAATTTGCTAAGACTTGTTTTGTGGTCTAACATATGGTCCATCCTAGAAAATGTTACATGTGCACTTGAGAAGAATGTGTATTTTGCTATTGGTGGATAGAATTCTCTGTATATATCTGTTAGGTTCATTTGGTCTATATTATTATTCAAATCTACTGTCTCCTTATTGATTCTGTGTATGGATGATATATCCATTGTTGAGAGTGAGGTATTAAAGTCTCCCACTATTACTGTATTACTATTTATTTCCTCTTTCAGCTCTGTTAGTTTTGCTTCATATTTTTAGGAAAAATGGGCACATAAATATTTTCATTTGTTATGTCTTCTTGATATATTAACTCCTTTATCATTATACAGTAACCTTCTTTATCTCTTTTTACCATTTTTAGTTTAAAGTATCACAACCCCTGCTTTTTTGGCAGCAGGAGGAGATTACCATTTGCTTGAAATATCTTTTTCCCTTCCTTCATTCTCAGTCTATATGTGTCTGTAGGGCTAAAGTGAGTCTCTTGTAGACAGTATGTTATGGATCTTATGGTTTTTTTTTAATCCATTCAGCCATTCTATGTCTTTTATTTGGAGAATTTAATCTGGTTATATTTAAAGTAATTATTGATAGGCAAGGAGTTACTATTGCCATTTTGATCATTGTTTTCAGGTTGTTTCTTGTAGATCCACTGTTGCTTGTTTTTTTGTCCTGCTGTCTTTGTGTGTGTGTGTTTTGATGTCTTTTGGTAAAAGTATGTTTTGACTTTTTTATTATGTTCTTTTGTGTAACTACTATAGGATTTTCCCCTAGCATAAAATAAATTAAGCTAGCATAAAATAAATTAAGCTTACAGCACGTTATTTTAAACTGACAACAGCTTAGCTTCAATACAATGCATAAACTTTATACTTTTATTCTCCCATCACATTTTCAGTTACTGCTGTTAGATCTTACATGTTTTTTAATATTGTATGATTCATAACATATTATTATAATGGTTATTTTTACGATGTTCCTTGTTTAGCTTTTTTAAACTAGAATTTTAAGTGAATCAAGTTAATATTAAATAAATTATGTACCACTATAGCTGTACTACAAAATCTCAATGACACTATATTTATCATTACTCAAATGAGATTTACACTCTCTTTTTATGTTTTATAATGTTAATTAAATTCTCCTACTTCCACTTAAAGAACTCCCATTAGCATTTCTTGTAAGTTAGGTCTGGTGATAATTTTTTTTTGTTTGTTTAGAAAAGCCTTCATCCCTTTTTTATTTCTAAAGGATAGCTACACAAGGTTTAGAGTTCTTGGCTGACAATTATTTTCTTTCTGTATTGTGAACAAGTCATCTCATTCTCTCCTGCCCAAAAAGTTTCTGTTTAGAAATCCACCAATAGATTTATGGGGGTTCCCTTGTATGTAACTTCTCTCTTTTCTCTTGCTGCTCTTCAAATTCTTTCTTCGTCTTTGAGTTTTGATGATTAATTATAATGTATCTCAATGTGCCCTATTTGAGTTCAACCCATGTAAGGTCTTTTGGGTCTCATGGATCTTCCCAGGTTTGGGAAGTTTTCAGCCATTACTGGAGTTTTCTTAGTTTATGGTGATATTGTATTTACCTGATTTTTTGTGATTCTTTATTTCTTATGTTGTTATCTGTTCATTTGAGTCACCTGGTTCCTCTTCTAGATTTTACAGTTTGATTTGGTGGAGAAATTTTTCACTAGTCAGCTCTGTTTGGGTTCTGGGTGTGTCTGTGTGATATTCTTGGGCAAGTGGGGTCTGCTATTAGAGTCTATTTTTGAGTGAGGCAACTGCTGAGGCTCTGAGGATTGGGATGGGGGTTGTGCTGCTAGCTGAGAACAGCCCAATAAGACTACTGGTTTGGTTCCCTACCCAAGTAATGCTGTAGGATGGGTTCTGTAATTGCCTGGATTCTCTGGTCAGGTTTATTAACTACTTGGGCCTGGGTGACTAATCAGTAGCTGGGGTTACGAATTAGATTCCCTGTCCTGGCAGGGCAACAGGGCAAAACCCAGGGCCTCCACAGCTGATTCTTTGGGCACTCAAATCAGTCCAGGGTTCTCTGGTCAGATGAGGCTACATGCTTTGATCTGCAGAGGAGGGAAGCCACAGGTGGTGCTCTCTGTGAAGTGCCACTGTGGGTAGTACTGTTGAATGGACCATGAAGCTTCCCCTGTGCTCTGGTTAGCTTCCCTGGTGGGAGGGACTGAAGTCTGTATTCAAGGAAGAGCGGGACTCTGAATTAGCTTCCCTGGCTGGGTGCAGCAGGGAAGAAGCTCTAAAGCCAATAAAGCTCTTTGTTTCTCATCATAATTCGAGCCAATTCACACTCCCTGATCATACAGGGCCAATGGCTTTGTTCTGCCCATCTCTCACTCAAGAGCCGCTGGGCCACACAAACTCCAGTGGTTGTCTCCCACCTTTCTGGTCAGATGGGGCTGGAAGACACTCTCCTCAGTGGGTGGTGGTGTGATTCAGCATGCTGCCTGGGTGTGGACAAACTGGGCTTTAGGGCTGCCAAAACCCCTTGTTTGAAGATCTAAATTAGGCAGATCTGAGCCCTGCCACATTCCCAGGAGAGAGTGCACCACTGATTTGCTTCCAGAGAGGAGCAAAGTCTCTGCTTGGGATTACTACTTGGACACTGCAGGTATGAGTTTGGTCTGCCAAGGTCCATGTGCTGACTATTGCAAGCTCCTCCCCACTTCTCTGTCACACTCAGATTCCCAGTGATTGAGCCCTATAGATTCCGTGCGTGCAATCCCTCTGATGTGAGATCAGAGTAGGGGCTCTTGCAAAGCCCCTAAATTGCCCCTAAGATGCCATCTGGTAGCTGATTGTCCTTATAGGTTCTTTTTCACCACTGAAGGAACCAGAGGCCCTAGGAGACCTCTCAAGGTGTGGCTCTGGTCTGTGGAAGTCAAGCAGTGCTGTCAACATGGCGCCACTTCTCTTATCCCTCTAATGCAGTCTGTCTTGGTCTCTGTGGTACACAGTGGCTGCTTCAGTCTCACCCACATATTCTAGGATTCTCTCATTGGTGTCTTATTCTTGAATAGTTGTTAGTTGTTCTTCTTGTGGGGGAGAGGGACTCGAGTCAGAAACAACCTATGTCATCATTTTGGTGATACCACTTCTCAAAGTACTTTAAGGACCTGGGAAAGTGCTGCTGAAAGGAACTTCACTTGTTGGATGAAAGCTCCCCCTGAATGCCGAGTATGATATCAGAAGGTGGTCACAGATGTGTGTCAAATGCCACTTTTACTTAATATTTCAGTTTTTGCTGTTTACGTAGCAGCCATTTTATTTTATTATGAGAACACAAAGTTCAGCGGAAGAAAGAAAATGCGTGTAATTTCAGTGAAGAGTTTATTCATATATTAGGAACTTGAGGTAGATATTTATTCCTGCCAATGTAAGTAATTGTGGACTTCCAAAAAAACTTAAATTTAAAAGAAATTTTTAATAATTTGGTCCTTATGGTACTTTCCTTTTCTTTTGTTTGAGATTATTATAATTTATGGAACCACCATTCTGTCTAAATTTATCATAGCCTTTTTAAAAAAAAACTGTCAGAAAAACTTTGGAATTTATGAGGAAAAGCAATAAATATTTCATATACAGTTGTTTTATAGAAGTTGACATTCTAGTTGTGAAAGTAATGCAAACTCTTTGTTGACTCCAAAGGGAAGGGGAGGACACGTTTAGATCTGAGTGTAATTTAAAGCAGAACACTAGAAGCAAAATAAACCATGTTAAGGAAACTGGTATATTCAGAAGTAGTATATCTTCTGTATGTTTTTGGTTCCTGAGACCTGAAGCAAATTTGCCCTTTGACTTGGAGGTGGGGCAGGAAATAAGAGGTGTGAGAGTCCTGTTTTCTCCTGCTCTAGCCATGGGTACAGCAGTCCAGTGTCTTGACCTTGCAGAAATGACACTTTCTGCGGTCTGGAGACAGCCGGAACCACAAAAAACAACACATCTCAAAAACAAACAAACAAACAAACAAACAAAAAAACACACAGATTTGGAAGATGTTGGCAATGATTAAAGTTAGGTGATGGCTCATGAAGGTTCTCTGCGTGACCCTTCTCTACTTTTGTATAGGTTTGAAGGTTTCCATAATGGAGGTGAAAAAAAAAAAAAAAAAAAAAAGGACAGCTGCAAAGAACTTGGGTGCTTTCTATGAGAGAGCCCATTTTCTTCTAACTTCTATACCAGGCTCGAAGGTGCTTATAGGGGAAAATGGTGTTTGGGGCTCTCCCCCGAATAAAGTCCCAGGAGATGGCAGCATGGTCCTCTGAGGGCTAATAACAGCCCATCTCTTGCCCTGTAGTTATGAGACACTTTGTTAATGGTTAATGGAGTTGGTTGATACTTTGTTAATGGAGTTTACATCTTATCTGTAGAGTCTATGATGCAGCAGGTAAAGCATGATACGGTGGGAACTGGAAGGCTTGTCTTCCAAGCCCTGTTCTGCCAGTTGCCAACAGATTTTGGAGGACATGAAACACAGTTACTGTGTGCTCCCTCTGGGCCAGATGCTGTTCTCTAGAATATGGTCATATATTACCTTGTGTATGACATTTGTAGACTAGAGATCACCTCTACTGACATCAATGGATTATTTTGTGGCACAAGCAAGATAAAACATATAAATGATTAGAAAATTTATACATCTCACAGCTTATAAATATATGATACAAAGATTAGCATTAGCATGTATCATTTATTAAAAGTTGAATATTTTAAAATAGCCTATAAATAAAAACCTGCCAGTAAGTAGTTCTTCAAAATAATTAATGTCCCATCCTGAAGTTTCTACATGGTCTTATTGAAGGAGTTTTCTTTTCAAGTCGCAAACCAGTAGGTGTGAATGATGACTGATTAAACCATTATTATATATTTTAATGAAAGCATCATTACATATATGGGGAGTAAAATGGACTTAACTAAGAGTTTTCTAAGGATTTATTTCATAAAATTGTAGAGCATGCTTGATTTGCTTGTAATACATAATTCTTGTCCCAGAGACCTTGGCAGAAGCTTTATCCCACTGGTGTTGCTCAGTGATTTTTCTTTAGTTGAAAGGAAGAGCAGAATGCCAGCTGCAGCTTTGACACTTATAATTGTACCCTATATAATAGTAATAGTTATGTATGGGCTGTTTAATTTGAAAGCAACATCAGTCATGCAAATTTCACATCAATTGAAAAAGAAAGGAGAAGAATTTCTGTCAAACAGCAGAAGAGTTAAATTACCAGGATTAAGTGACAGAAATTATTTCTAATATTCTGTGAACATGGAACTAACAAGTAATGCAAAATAAAAAATTAAAAAGTATTTTGATGTAAAGTTAAAATGATACTTAATTACTAAATTGGCCTCGTTTCCATTTAACAATTCAGAAAAATCTGGTAACTCTGGCTGGTGTGGGCAGCATTTCTCAGTGAAAACTTTAATCCCCATTTGGAAAAATACTAGTTGTTATGACGTTTCTCCTCAACATAGGTTGGCTGTGGACCATAAGATTCCAAAGCCAGCTAAGCCCACATTGATGTGAGGGTGATTATTTGAAGACATTCTGTTGAGCTGTGGGGGTTGGAGCATGACGGCAGCACGAATCTGTGAATCAAGTTTATGTGTCTTGGTATACAATCTTTTGTTTCCTTGCTTAGAAAGGTTACTATATTTTTCATTTTGTAAGCATATCTAGTTAGGCAGAAAGTATTACATGTGTCTGTAATTTGAAAGAAATTTTCTTAATCTTACCGGAAATCAGATAATAATAAAAATGAAATCTGTGAAGTATGGAGGAACCAAAGCTAGTGCAGGTACGTGGCTCACTCAAGGTCATCCAGCTCATTAGTACTAAAGCTGGGCCTCAGAACGAGAGGGTTGGATCGTAGCCTGGCCGGGCCTCACGGCTGTGTGAATGCCAAGGTCCTTTCTCGTACCCACAGGGTAAAGCTTGCTCGCTGGCTTCCTTCCTTCTTCCTTCCTCCGTCCCTATCTCCCTCTCTCTCTCTGTCTTTTCTTTCTCTTCTTTTGCTTCTTTCATGTGGAGCCCAGTGCAGAGCTTGAAATCACAACCCTAAGATCCAGACCCGAGGAAAGACAAGAGTTGGACACTCAACTCGCTGAGCCACCCAGGCATCCCCTGATTTAGTTTCACCTTTAAAAAAATCTGTTTTGTGGGACACCTGGGTGGCTCAGTTGGTTGGACGACTGCCTTCGGCTCAGGTCATGATCCTGGAGTCCTGGGATCGAGTCCCCAATCAGGCTCCCAGCTCCACGGGGAGTCTGCTTCTCCCTCTGACCTTCTCCTCGCTCATGCTCTCTCTCACTGTCTTTCTCTCAAATAAATAAATAAAATCTTAAAAAAAAAATCTGTTTTGAAAGAAATTGTACTTAGATTGTAATGCCTTCTTCTATAACTCAGGGAGAGAGATGGAGACGCTGGTCCTCACTTTTGGAGGGTAGAATGTGCAACAAAGCCATGTCTTCTATTTTTAGAATACAATAGTAAATCAGATAATTCAGCTTAAAGAAGGAAATTAGTTAGGTGATGCTACCAATTATCTAGGTTAGATTAAAGAAAACTCTAAACAGTTTATCATAGAAACACAGTGGTTTAGGATTAAACATTTTGGGTCTATAGAGAAAGACTGTTTCTTTTGAAAATCACTTAAACTGTAAGAGTTTCAGTTTCTTCATTTGTAAATTGAGGGTCTCAAATGAGTTGACTTTAACATTTCTTCCAGTCTGTGATTTGGGAGTTTCGGGATTTGTATCAAATTAGAACAGTGTAGTATAATAATATTTACTACAGATATTTATTTTTCATTTATTTTTGAACTTAATTATTGACACCTTTATATTTAATGGTGACAACAGAATTTTTTTTAATTGATTTTTTATTTTTTATAAACATATAATATATTTTTATCCCCCTCGGTACAGGTCTGTGAGTCGCCAGGTTTACACACTTCACAGCACTCACTATAGCACATACCCTCCCCAATGTCCATAACCCCACCCCCCCTTCTCCCAACCCCCTCTCCCCCCAGCAACCCTCTGTTTTGTGAGATTAAGAGTCACTTATGGTTTGTCTCCCTCCCAATCCCATCTTGTTTCATTTATTCTTCTCCTACCCCCTTAACCCCCCATGTTGCATCTCCACTTCCTCATATCAGGGAGATGACAACAGAATATTTTTTAAAGTGACTTCAGGATGTGGCTGAAAGGTCTCCTTTGACATATGCGTGGTCAGAGCCTCATGCACTCTTATTTCTCAGAGAATCTATGGGGCAACGGTGCCTCCCCAACCCTAAGGGACTCCCTTCTGAAATTGGAAACAATGGTAAATCTCCAATACAAGCTTCCATGTTTTACAAGATTCTCTAATTAGAACAAAATAGAGATTTACACTCTAATATGAAGAATTTGAGAGGCTGAGTGTGGGGCTTGGGGGTGTAGGGAAGGAAAAAATGCAACAAGATGGGATCAGGAGGAAGACAAACCATAAAACATTCTTAATCTCACAAAACAGAGGGTTGCTGGGGGGGGGTGGAGGGGGTAAGGAGAGGTGATGGGGTTATGGACATTGGGGAGGGTATGTGATATGGTGAGTGCTGTGAACTGTGTAAGACCGATGTAAGACCTGTACCCCTGGGGCAAATAATACATATGTTAATAAAAATAATTAAAAAAAAAAAAGAAAAATCCAAAATAAAAAAAATAGAGGTTTACGTATCTTATATTGAGAACAATGAAGCAAGTCAAGTTTCATAAGCTTTGAGTTTGAATGAGAAACAGGAGGCCAGAAGTGAATGCTGAAATGACCCAGATGATCGCAAGACCAGACGAGGAAGACTCAAGACTCAAAAACACAAGTGTACTCACATATACACAGGGACACCACCTACAAAATAATAAAAAAGGGAAAAAACTTACTCTAGCATCTGCCCCAAGAGAGACACAGAAGGGTAGCTTTCTGAAGAGGGTAGGAGTCCGGGCAATTAGGATGTCTCAGAGGGAAGGGCGAAGGCTGGGTGCCTGAGGAAGCCCTGGCAAGCGTAGAGGATTGGCCGCCATCTGCTCTGAGAGTTAGTGCTCTCACTGCATTCATCCTTACTGCCAATGGTAAGCTATATCCACTCAGTCAAGTTGTCTTCACCGTTCCTCTCCCACAATCAGCAGGGACTGGTTAGAGTAACCAGAACGATCATCTGGGTGATACACTAGTATCACAGGAGCTGCCAGATTCACATGTGGAGAAACTACCACTGAGGAAATGGAGATAAAAGAGCGATAAAGAAAACTTAATAATAAGCACAAATAATATTCTCAGATTTGAATGGATAATGCATCCATAAAAAAACAGTGTGCCCGAAAGGGGGGAAAACCAGTTAGAGTTGTTGCAAATAAAAAAGCAATCACCATCAAAACACAACTTTTCCACAGACAGGTTAAATAGCTGAAAGAACAGAGCTGAAATCCAAAGGATGTGAAGCAAGTATTACTGTAGAATGCAAGGCAGAATAACAAAGGTTTATTTAAAGGGCTCTAGTTTCCTATTCCTGCGTTAACAAAGGGCCTCAAACTTTGTGGCTTAAAATAGCCCAAATGTATTATTTTACAGTTCTGGAGGTCAGAGACCTAACAGCAAGGTGTTAGCAGGGCTGTGTTCCTTCCAGGAGCTCTAGGAGACAATCTTTCCCAGCTGTTAGAGTGCACTTATGGTCCCTTCCTCTGTCTTCAAAGCCAAGACAGCATCTTCAAATCTTTCTCTTGTTTTGTCCCTGAGCTCTGCCTCTGTTGTCACATCTTCTCTGACTCTTATACTACTGCCTCTTTCTTTGAAAAACTCTAATGAGTACCTTGGGTCTACCCAGATAATCATGGATAATCTTCCCATTTCAATATCTTTAACTTAATTACTGCAGAGTCCCATTTTCCATGTGAGGACACGTATTTGTAGATTCTGGATAGCGCTCTATGGACCTCTTTGGTTGGGGGCAGGTCGGGGACCTTTGTCTACTACAGAAACTATGAGAAAAACACTGAAAGGAATAGAGTATAAAGCTTGAATACGCATATCCATGTGATAGCAATGGCCAGGGAAAATAAGGAGAGAACAGATGAGAGAAAAGAATCAATTAAATACGAGGAGAAAAATTTTCCAGACCTGGAGAAAAAATAACGTTTTAGGAGGAAAGGACCATGCAATACCAAACAGGATGTATAAAAAGAGACCTACAAGTAGACACTAGTGAAATGTTAGATCTCCAAGAATAGAGCTGTCTCAAAGCTTTCCCAGACAGTAGCTTAAACACAAATGAGTGAAAATCAGATGGTCTCCAGGCTTTTATTAAGCAACACCAGGTATAGTAAACGAAGAAATAAGGCTTTCAAAATTCCGAGACAAAATTATTTTAAGCTTAGAATTCTATTCCCAGTCAAAGTAGCATTCATGAGTGAAGGCTGAGGATATTTTTGGACACGTTTAGAAATTTTTCCACCCACAGATTCCATTTGAAAGAATTACTTGAGGCTGTATTCTAGTAAAAACAAAGGGAAGTAGAAGAAAGAGGAAGACAAGGGATGCAAGTAACACTGGAGAGCAAAGGAACCCGCCAATCTAGTAAAGTCTGAAAGTTTGGTGCATATGACAAAAATAATAATCTGTCATTTAAACCACAGATGATTCTAACATGGCTGCTGGCAGAACTGGTATGGCAGGGTAGGAGGGAAGTGAAATGAAGCCATTCATTATTCTTCGTCTTGCTGGGAGTAAAAAAAATATTAATATAGTCTATTGTTGCATTTTCTTGATTAAAATTTTAAAAATTAGAATGATTGGATTAATAATATTCTGTGTTAGCATATTTTGAAAGAGATAGTCTCATATGCTGTTGGAAGGTATATACTTTGTCTAGTGTTTTAGGAGGCAAATTTGGTAGTTTCTTTCAAATTTTAAAATGAATATATACTTTGCTGTAGCACGTTAATCTCAAAGAATTTATCCTATAGAAGTATTTTTATATCTCTGAAAAGATTTGCAAGAATTTGTGTATGGCATTGTTCATCACTGTAAAAAAAATGGACAATAATCTAGACCTATGTACACTAATTAATTACTGACAACTAGTTCTGATTTAAAAAATCAAATAATTTTGAGTATTTGTACATATTGAAATATCTTCAAGTCATATATTTGAAGATATTTCAATATCTACAAATACTCAAAATTATTTGATCTTTTAAAAAATATAGGACTTGAAGATATTTCAAGTCCTATATTTTTTTAAAAGATTTATTTATTTATTCTTAGAGAGAGTGAGAAAGTGAGAGAGCACAAACAGGGGTGAGGGGGAGAAGGGGAGAGAGGAGAATCCTCAAACAGACTCCCTGCTGAGCCCAGAGCCGGGTGCAGGACACGATCCCGTGGTTCAGGAGATTATGGCCTGAACTGAAACTGAGTCAGATGCTCAAGCTACACCGAATGAGCAACCCAGGTGGCCTCAAGTCATATTTCTGAAAAATAGCAACAGAATTACTGCTATAATTCTATTTATTGCATATGATCCTATGTATGGGTGTATGTTCACATATTTATGGAATTACAGAGTTGTGTCTAGAAGAATCCAAACTAAAATGTTAACATTATTATCTTTGGGGAGGAGAGTTATTTGGGAGAAGATTTGCTTTTAATTTCCACTTTTGCTTTTTTTACATTATGAATATTTATGTATTATGCATGTTACCCCTAAAACATTTTAAAATTTCAAAAAGAATATAGCAAGATTCCTTGAAATCCCACACCCGAGGACAATTACTATGAGCAGTTTGGTGAGCATACATCCAGACTGCTTGACTACGCATGTGAGTATGTGGATATATTTAATTTTCCATAATTGGAAGCATACATAATGCATTTTAAAGCCATTTTTAGCTAAATTTTCAAATTCTGACATAATTGTAGATTCACATGCAGTTGAGAAAAGTACTACGAGAGACCCCTCCTACATTTTACCTTGTTTATCTCAGTGGCAACATGTTGTAAATTTGTACAGTACTACAACCACGATGTTGACATTGGTGTTGGAAACCAGAACATTCCCATCTCCAGGAGGATACCTCATGTTGCCCTTTTATAGTTAACCGCACTTGCTTCGAATCTCCACTTCCTATTTAACCCCTGGCCATCATGGACATGTTCTACATTTCTATAATTTTCTCAGTATTACATCCATGGAATCATATGGTATGTAACCTTTTGAGGTTAGCCCTTTCATTCTGCATAGATTTACCCAGGTTGTTGCACGTAGCAATCGCTTATTCCTTTTCACTGCTAAGTAGTATTCCACCACGTGGATGTAACCATTTGTTTAATCAGTCCCATGTGGAAAGATGTCTGGATTATTTCCAGTTCTTGCCTATTACAAATAAAGTTGTCATAAACATTGGTATATAATTTTTTTTTTTTTTCCCTTAACATAAATCTCCTTTTTTCCTGAAGTAAATACCCAGGATTGTAACTGCTGGGCCATATGCTAGTTACATGTTTAGTTTCTAAAGAAATTGCTAAACTGTTTTCCAGAGTGACTGCACTATTTTACATTACTTCTTCCTTTCCAATCTGCATACCTTTTATTTCTTTCTCTTGTTTTATTGCACTGACGAGAACTTCCATAACTATGTTGAATTAGAGTACAGGAACGGATATATCCTTGCCTTTGTCCTGATCTCAGAGGTAAAGCATTCAGCCTTTCACCACTTGAGTATCATGTCAGCAGTAGAATTTTTGTAGACACTCTTTATCAAGTTTGGGAAGTTACTCTATTCTTTTTTTCTGAGATTTAAAAAAAAAATCATGAATTGGTATTAAATTTTGTCAAATGCTTCTTCTGAATCAATTGATACACATGATTTTCTTTCTTTAGTCTGCTAATATTATAGGTTATATTGATTGATTTTCAACTATTGAACCAGACTTATATCACTGGATTATACTCTGTTTGAACTTAGTGTATAATTCTTTAATATTATACCATAATAAGGTAATAATAATATTAGAATACTACTTAGTTTTACTTGCTAACATTTTATTAGGGATCATCTACATTGATAAGAGCTATTGGTCTATAGTTTTCCTTTTTTCTTTTTGTATTGTCTTTGTCAACTTTTGATATTAGCTTCATGAAATGAATTAGGAAGTCCTTGCTCCCTCCCATTCTGTTTTTGGAAGAGTTTGTTTTACTTTTTAATTGGTTTTACTTCTTTTAATGTGTGGTAGAATTCGCTAGTGAAATCATCTGAGCCTGGAGATGGCTTTTTGGGGGATGTTTTTAAATTATGAATTCTTATCAATGATAAGATATGGAAAGAATCTATTTCACATTGCTTAGGTTGTGTTTTTGGAGGAAGTGGTCTGTTCTAAGTCTAATTTAGATGTGTAGAGTTTTTTTGTAGAATTTTTTTTTTTTTGTAGGGTCTGTGGTGATAACCTGTTACATTGATAATATCCATGATTTGTATTTTCTCGTTTTTTTATTATCAGTTTTGCTGGAGGTTTGCAATTTTACTCTTTTTGGTTTTTTCTTTGTTTTTGGAAGAACTAGCTTTGTTTCATTGATTATTTTGTATTGTATCTTTTGTTTTCAATTGATTGATTCTACTTTTATTATTATTTTCTTTCATTTGCTGACTTTGTCTTAATTTTGCTTTCTTTTGTGCTTTCTTGTAGTAGGAGCATAGATTATTAAATTGAAGCTTTTCTTCTTTTTTAATGTATGTATTTAGTTCTAAAAATTTACTCAGCACTGCTTTAGCTAAGTCTCACACATTTTGACATGTATTTTCATTTTCATTCAGTTCTGTCTTTTTAAAATGTACTTTGAGACTTCCTCTTTGATCATGGTTTATTTAGAGATGTGTTGCTTGGTTTTCAAGTGTTTGGTGATCCTCCTGTTTATCTTTTTGTTCTTTAACTTTTAGTTTGATTCCATTGTAGTCAGAGAACACAGTATGCATGATTTCAATTATTCTAAATTTATTGAGGCTTCTATTATTACTCAGGATGTGAATTTGTCCTGGTATACATTCCAAGGGCTCTTGGAAAGAATATATATTTTGTTGTTGTTTACTTATAAATGACATTATAACCGTTTGTTGATGGTGTTGTTGAGTTTTTCTCTGTTCTTGCTGGTTTCCTGTCTAATTGTCCTATCAGTTGTTGAGAGAGGGGTGTTAAGGTCTCTACTTATAATGTGAATTTGTCTTTTCTTTCATTTCCACCAATTTTTTGCTTCATACATTTCACAGCTTTGTTTTTGGTGCATTCACATTTAGGAATGATATGTCTTCTTGGTAAACTGACCTTTTTATCATGATATAATGTCTCTTTCTAGCTCTGGTAATGCTTTCCTCTGGAGTCTGCTTTAGTATTAATATAACCATTTTTAAAATTTCCTTTGATGAAATAATAATAATAAATAATAATTTATTTTTTCTAGCCTTTGACTTTAAACCTGCCTATATCATTTTATTTTAAGTAATTTACTTGTAGATAGTATTTAATCCCTTCACTAATCTCTGTCATTTAATTATAATATGTAGAGCATCTCCATTTAATTTAATTACTGATCTGTTAAGGCTTAATTCTTCCATTTTGTTTTTCTTTCCTGTTTGTTCTCTCTGTTTTTCATTTTTCTGATTTTTTTCCTGCTCATTGTGAGTTTATTTAGTTCACTCAATTTTGATTTATTTAAAATGCTTTCAAGTGTATCTCTTTATATAGCTTTTTTTAGTGCTTGCTTCCTATTAACCATATGTGTGTGTGTGTGTGTGTGTGTGTGTGTGTGTGTGTGTGTGTGTGTATTACCCTCTTCTCAGTCCACTGGTATTGTTATTTTCTCAATTTTAATGCAGATAGTGGCCTTACCTCCATTTATATCTCTTTACCTTCCCACATTTATAATCATCTTATTTTAATTGTCTTAAGTATTTCCTGTTTGTATATTTAGAAATACATCAGATAGTGTTGTAGGTTTTGCTTCAGCCATCAAGTATTTAAAAAAAAAATGCAAGACAAGAAGGAAAGTTTATTTTGTTTACCCACATTTTTCCTTACTATGTTCTTTCTGCTTTTCTGATATTCCAAGCTTCCTTCTTATATCATTTCCTTTCTGTTTAGAGAACTCTCTTCAGCCTTTCTTTTAGGGTAGGTCTGAAGGTAACAAATTTCTCTTCTCCTTCATCCGAGAATGTGCTGATTTCTCCATTTCTGAAGGGTGTTTTTACTGGGTGTAAGATTCTAGGTTGCCAATTCTTTTCTTTCAGCAAGTAAAAAATATTGCAACACTTCATTCTGACCTCCAAGGTTTCTGATGAAAAATTTGCTGTCATTCTAAGTTTTTTCCTCTTAGAGGTCATTTCTTTTTCACTATTTTCAAGACTTTTTTCCTGTATTTAGTTTTTAGAAAGTTGATTATGATGTATCTTGGTGTGGATTTTCTTTGGTTTTTACTGTTTGGGATTAGCTCATCTTCTTAAATCTCTAAGTTTACATTTCTGGCTAAATTTTGGAATTTTTAGCCATTACTTTTCCAGGTACTTTTTCAGCCCCACTTTCTTTCCTCTCTTTTTCTGGCACTTTGTTGGGTAATTGTCACATCTCTGTTGTGTCGGTGTTGGCATCTTGTGTCTTTTTTATTTGGTGTGAGATTTCTTGGATGGTATGATAAGTAATTTTTTACTAAGAAACTTGGTCATTTTCATATTACAGTTTGAGTGCTGTGTTTTGTATTCTGTGTCTTATTTAAACTTTGTTTTAACTAACTCTTTTGGATACTGCTTCTGGGGGAATGGGTGATTCCACCTCAGTGCAACCTCATGCCAGGTGGAGGTAGCAGCTCAAGTTCCCCATTTGGTCTATGTTGATATCCAACAGTGATGCTACTCTTCCTTACTACTGGGCAGGGGTGGAAATTCTGGCTTTTCTGGGTCTCCACTGACTCCTTGGTAGGGGCGGCCTTGTTATTGCAGAGGGAGTGACAGTCAAAGTCCTGAATCTCTCCTAGGCCTCCTACAAGAGGTAAGGAGTGACTCATTAATGCTAGGGGGGAGATGGAGGTAGGTTCCCCACATACCTACTGTCATCACAGTGGGTGGGCCTCATTCTATCAGCCAGCAAGGACAAAGATACCAGCCCCTTACCTCACCTTCCTTAATACTTGGTGAGGTATTGGAGAGATTCACTGTAGCCTCCAGAAGCTAGAAACTGAGTCCCTATTTCACTTTTACTGGCATGCGTAGTGGTGGGATCAGAGGTTTTCTGTTGTGTTTGACTGGAGGAGAGTAGTATTTGTCTAAAAGTTTTGCTCTTGATTGGCTGCCCCTATCCTGGTTCTTTGGCTAGAGAGAATAGGTATTTGTTGAGGCTATTTTTGTATGTAGCCATTGACATTGGATTGCTGGTTTTTCTGCTCCAAATCTGAGATGAGGCAAACAGAAATTTCAGGGACTTCACCATTCTGTCCTTTCTGGGTCCTGATATCCTCAGATTGTCTGACTTCTTTCCATTTTTCAGTCTTGTTATTTATAATGTACAAGGTTTTTTTATTTAGTAGGAGGAATAGGGAAAAGTATATCTACTCCAACATCCTAAAAGTAAAAACACCGATAATAAATCCTGATAAAGCAAAATCCATTTTGCAACCAATTTTTCACTCAAAAGTATCTTTTGAAGATCTTTAGTCCAATGACTACTGGTAGACATTTCAATAGACAAATATTCCATAGTTTCCTTTTAACTAATCCAGTAGTAATATACTTTTATTGACATAATAAAAAGTACAGTGATGGACATGTCTTAATATGGGGGCCACATTCTCTAGTCTATATTTCCAAAATCCAAAAAGCTATATAAACAAAAATATTTTACAATACTTGGTGTAAATTTGTTTTGTACAAAATCTCACTAGAATTCACATAAGGCTGTTTATCATCTCAATTTATCCAACTTGCTTCAATACTTTATGGTTACTAAAAAATATTAAGATATTTGACTGTGGTTCGCTGTCTAGCCTGCTGGGGTTGTTAAGAAACATGTGATCTGTATATCTTATACTTTCTGAGATGCAAATATTTTAAATGTAATACACATCTTTCAAATTGTCTTAGGATAATATCCCAGGAAAGTACTTGTTAAATTTTGAGTCAGACTGTCAAATTGTACCCTAAAATGTCTAATATGTATTCTTAACAGAACATAAGAGAACCCATCATTTCTTCATGTTTTTGACAACACGGGATATTGTCATACAGTAGTTTAAATTTAACTTCATTCTTTGTAGGATTATAAATAGAATCTATAAGTGCACATTTCAGAAAAATCTAGAGAATACAAAACAGTATAAAGATAAAATTAAAAGCACTTAAAACATTTCATTTCAGACGTGATAACTTTTAATATTTTGGCTTTTTTTCATTGTATCTACTTTTAAAATACAACCTTGGAATTATGTGTAGTTTTACTTTTGTCTTTTCAGCAGTGTTGTATTTTGAACAATTTCCTCTTTCTCTAAATATTTTTATAAAGTAAAATTGAAATGATTGCATAGCTTTATTGAAAAGATACAGCATAATTCATGTAACTAATTCCTTATTGTTGGGAAGATGAAATATTTCCAGATTTTCCCCATGTAATCACGTTGTAATAAATGTGGTTATATACATTCCAAAAACTGAAATTCTCTCTTTTCCAAAGATGTTCCAGTTCACTCCGATTATGGTACTGTTATTTTCACGTATGACTCAGAGAGCAAATTGAAAGAAATTAGTTTTAGTTTCTTTCCCTCTCACTCCCTGTCTTCTTTCTCCTTTCTCTCCATCTGTCCCTCCTTCTAGAAATGTTTAAATACAGGTAATTGATTTTTTTGTCAAAAAGCTAAACAAAGAAAAGAAAAGGAGATAGACTTTGGGTTCTCACAATAACTCATCTTGGAACTGGGAAAACTACTTGACTTTCTTATCTTCACTTTCTTCAACTATAAAACGAAGAAGTTGAATTAGCAGTTGTCTAAGATTATCCCCAGCTTCTACACCCTCATGTTTGTCCTTTTGTTAGGCCATCATCGTCACTGAGGTGATATCACCACCATTTTTCCAGTTTTTTCTATGCCTTTGTATGCTTGTTGGGGCAGAATTACTGTTTTTCTTTGCTTTACTAGTTTTCAGTTTTCCGGCAGGATTGTTTTGTGTGTGAGGAATATAAGCAGAACATCCCTCGGTTACCATGTTGAGATTTTTCTGTACTTTACTTCATCATGACATGTATATACTGCCTTGCAGATCATGGAATGTGTACCAGGTCTCTCCTTTTGTAGTGAATCAGTCTATCTGGGCCTCCTTTTCCCTATCAGTAAAACAGAGAAAATTGTCTAACTCGCAGCTTTCCCTTAGGAAAGTAAATGGGGCGCTGGGGTAGAAGTGGAGACTAGAGCAGCCGCTGAGTCACAGGCTAGAGGAACTTCTCCCCACTAGATGGCAGAGTGGAGGCGTTGAGTTTGTCCATCCCGCGTTGAACCTGGTTGACAGCTCTTCCATCTTCCTAGGCCAGCACCTCTTTCTTTTCCCACCTTCATTAATCCACCCTTCTGATTCTACCTCTAAAGACCTCCAGACTAGTGTTTTGAAGTCCTCCTCCTCCTACGCCATCAAAGGAAGAATTTCTGGTCACATGTTTGCAATTGTCTATCCGTACTCCCCAGATACTTTGTTGGCTCACTAGCCTTGATGACTCAGGGTGGAGACCAAGCCTTTCAAGCCTGAAGGACTTGCTGCCATTCCTGCCAACTTAAGGCCAATGCCATAAAACTTTCTCACATATACCCATGTGGCTCTTGGCTTTTTTTTTTTTTTTTTTTTGGAGGTCTGACATCAAAGATAACCCCGAGGGACTGAGGGTCAAGGTAAAGAGCACTCTACTCCCAGCACCTAGGATGTCAGTTCACCTTCAACCTGACCTCACTGGAGGAAGGGTGGTTTAGTACTTTATAACAGACTCCAAAACCTTCCATAATTTGTGTGTTATTAGGACAGGACAGACAGAGTTTTCCACTGATTGTTTTTTACATAAACTTCTCATCAGAAATCAATACATTTAAAGCATAAATGGAGGAATACAGTTTTGCTCTGGTTAGAAGCCATGCAGATATTCAGCGGTACCTGTTAGCTCTGGATCAGGGCTGAATACTGACAAAAGGGCTGCAAACCAAGGGCTGTCTTTCCAGATAGGCAGAGTTGACGATTCTCCAAAGATATGACCTACAAAAGAAGGGCTAAAAATCTTATTTCTAAAACGGTCTTCCTTGTAGTAGAGCTGGGATACTCAGATTGCCACTATTTGAGTTTAAGGCATTATTTCTGTTTGTGTGCCCCATAAAAGTGCATATCTCTTGGGGTTATGTTTTCATGTGAATTTTTTTTCTAAATTTACTATGTTAGCATGAGGAACTGAATCCATAGATCTAGTAAGCTAAATAATAGCTAAGCTCAAGTTAAGGTCTTGTAAACACAGTTAAAGACTGTGTTTTGATGGGGTAAGAGCACAGGATCTTTCAGAAGAAGAGGAGAAATCAGAGCAACAGAGGGTATCCAACAGCATGGAGTATCTACCAGGAAACAGAGTAGTGTAGGCTTAAGGGTTATCAGCAAGTTAAATATGATAATGTAAATGAAATCTTTAGCCTAGAACCTGACACAAGGTACATCCTCAATAAATGTAATTGTTACAACAATGTGCCCTGTACATTGATGCTAGGGTGACAGCAGAAAACAGTACAGACTTGGTTCCAGCCCTAAGGAAGCTAGCTGAGTAGATGAGCAACTAACTGAAAATTGTAATAGGGTGAATGGTAAATTCTCCTCCAGAGGAAGGTCAGAGTAGAGTGGTTGAGGAGCATGGAGCGGGGACACACAGTACTCTGACGAGAAGGGTTCTCCGCAGAAGGTGATTTTCTATTCTATGACCTCAGTTAGAGATGGGTAAAGGAGAGGAGGAAACAGAAAAACAGGGGAGGAAAGAGAAGAGAGTTTCAAACACAGGGAACACATACATGAAAATCCAGAACCGAGACCAAGCAGGGCATGTGCTGAGAGCTGAAAGTAGTTTCATTGTATTCAATACAATGGGTCATTGTACTGAATGAGGCTGAAGAGGTTGGCCGCGGAAGGGAGAATGGAAAGTGGCAGACATGAAAGACATACCTATAGCTAGCGGAAACTGGAACTGGCTGCTCCCAAGTGAGAAAAACCTTAGTCACCAGCACAAATCTGTTCATTGTTTCTGGAACACTGATGCGGCAATCAACTTTTATTGAATTTGGGAGAAAACTGTATATTCTGATTACCATTTTTATACTCTGAATTATGTGCCACAATTGCAATATTTTTGCTTCTCCCCTTGCAATTCTTCCTTTTCTCCTTTCCTCAGAAGAGTGAGAGTGGTACAAACACCACTTCGCTCGTATTTCTGTGTGTGAAACTACAGAGAAGAATAAGCAAGTACAGAGGGAACACAGCGGTGGGGCACCAGGGTGACGCAGTTGGGGTGGGCATCCGACTCTTCATTTTGGCTCAGGTCATGATCTCAGGGTCATGAGATGGAGCTCTGTGTCAGGCTCCACACTCAGTGTGGAGTCTGCTTGGGATTCACTCTCTCCCTCTCTCTATACCCCCCCCCCCATTCACTCTCTTTCTCTCTCTCTCTCAAATGAATAAATAAATAAATAAATAAATAAATCTTTTTTTTTTTTTTTAAAAAAAAGGAGCTGAATAAACAGAGAGTTAAAAATTGTTACAAGTTTCAAAAGTAGTAAATATACAGGAAAAGTAAATAATATAATTCATCTCCCCTTCGCTTCTCTTACTGAACTGTTGCACTGTGGATAGATTGGTGTGTACCCTTTTATATCTTTCTCCAACACCAAATATGTATATAACTGTGCGTATAGTGAGAGCTAATTCCGTTTTTAAAAGAGGCTAAACCTCACACATCATTTTGAAACTTGCATTCTCATTTAATAATATATCCTGGACAACTTTTGGATACATAAAGATTTAATCCAATCTTTTTAATAGTGCATACTATTTTATAGTATAATGTGCTATAATATAATTAACTACTCTACTCCTGATAGACCTTCAGATTTTTGTCAGGTCATGCTATAAAAATGCTATAATAGGTTAGTATATTTGTAAATACTTAGTTTTTTTATGGGTTGTCATAGTAGGTGTAAAAAAGTGGGTTGAATACATCATGTGTGTATAGGAACTCCATATTTTCTCTTTTGAAAGTTTCAAGTACATTTCTTTCTTTTTAATCTTTAGGAGTAGCCAATATTTCAGTTTTGGGTAGAGGGAGTAGCAATTTTCAGCTTTACCTCTATTCAAGGCATTCTTTAAGCCAGCAGCACACAAATTTGGTGCTTACCCAAAACTTATGCTCTCAAAAATTAATGAGAACATTAAAGAGCTTTTATTGTTAATAGGAGTAATATCTATCAATATTTACCATACTAGAACTTAAAGCTGAGAAAGTTAAAAATATGTATGATTTCCTTTAAAAATAACAGTAGTAAATATATCACATTTTAACATATAATATGTTTTTATGAAAAGAAGTTATGATTTAGTTAGATTTCAAAACAAAACAAAGCAAAAAGAATGGCATTTTTTCTTTTGTACATTTCTTTAATATTTAGATTAATAAAAGACAGCTGGATTCCAATATCTGCTTCTGCATTTTGCTAAGTCATTTTGGTTGAATGATATTAAGAAAAATTGGGTTCACACAAATATGTAGCAGGAAAAGAGGGATACTCTAATAGAATTTTCAGATAACTGTGGATATTCTTCTTTGATACTACATCAAAACTTGACAAGTGATAGTTTCATAAAAGTTATATACAATGTGAAACCATATCAATAAATGGATATTCTGTTACATTTTCATTGTTCTATTTTGTTTTTGAATCAATCTCTTACTCATACATTGGTCATTTAAAAAATATTGGTTTCCTGAGTTATTTAGGGCTTTCCAGTGCAGTTGTCAAGTTCACCACCAATCTTATCAGAAAAGTCTTACAGTAGTTGGAAGCTGTCAAGATCCTTGTAGTAAATACTAATTTTCTAAAATCCTAAATCTAAATTCCACTTTAAATCTCAAAGATTATCATTGGAAACATATATTGTGAATTATTTTCCTTGAAGCTACAGAGTGATTTCATTCATTTTGAATAAATTATTTGCCAAATACCCAATTACGAATAACCATAGTTTGTCTGTCATTGTGTCCTTAGGACAAGTGGTGCTCCACGGAAAAGAGGCTCGTTTAGCTTATAACTCAGTCTCACGGGTGATCTTTCTTCAGTCCATCTTTATACTTCATTTTGCAGCAGCAATTCTTTATGTATACCTGTTTATTTATTCCCATAGAATATGAAAAAATGTCTTTTCAGTGGCCAAGATTTAAGAAAATCAGTATGTTCTCCTGCATCATAAAGAACATTCCTAAGTGTAACTGTTTTTGTTTTTGTTTTCTTCCTGGCAGGGTATAACAGTGAAGAAATTAAGGATTGCTTCAGGGGTTTGGTGCCAGTGCCTTGATTCATGTTAAGGCTTCAAGTTTTTATATTCCATTGCTTTTATACCATCAGTGCAAATGCCAATAGAGTGGAAAAGGTAATGGACTTTGGCCTTATTTTGAAAATATTTTGACTTCATTAACACTCTGAAAAGATTTTAGGCATCCTCAAGGGTGTATCTAGCATTGAAAACTGCTGTTTTAGATAAGTGCTTCTCAAATATTAATATACACAAAAATTGCTTGGGGATCTTATTAAAATACAGATTTGAGAATGCCTGGGTGGCTCAGTCGGTTAAGTCTCTGACTCTTGATTTTGGCTCAGGTCATGATCTCAGGGTTATGAGATTGAGCCTTGTGTCAGAGATTAAGATTCTCTCTCTCTCCCTCTCCCTATGTGCCCGCCCCCAATAATACAGATTTGTTTTAATTCAGTAGGCTTGAAGTGGGACCTGAAAGTTGCATTTGTAACAAGTTCCCAGGTGAAGATGATGCTTCCTGTAGGTGGTACACATTGAGTAGCAAGAACCTAGACCTGCACAGTTTTAAAGTAATTAAAATGAAATGAAATAAAATAAAGTATTCAGTTAATCAGTTGGATTAGGCACATTTGGAACACCCCAAGCCATGTAGGGTTAGTGGCTATCATACTGGCCAGAATAGAGAAAATATCTGTCATTACAGAAAGTCATTGGATGGCGCTGCTCTAGGTGGTTTACATGGAGTTAATAATAACAGGCTTATGTAACTGAGTTCATTCAAATATTGATCAGATGCTGTTCTTCAAAACATATGTGGAGATAGCTTATTATGAATAACTTCAGTATTTTTCTGATAAATGCAACAAAGACAAATAACTTAGAATTTAAAAAAAATGGTTTAAACTCAATAGCTTCAAGTTGCCTGATGAATTTCTTAAAAACTCCCTAATGCTATGCCGTGTCTTTATGAGCTGCGTAAACTGATATTGCCAAGACCGGTGCATGATATTCCACTTTTGTGGAAGAAAGGAATCTATTTAAAAGATAAAATGATTAAGAGTAACTGATATGGAGATAGAAAAATCCTTACTCCCTGTAAATGATTTTCATAATAAAAAACATGGTCCTCCGTACAACTCTCAAGCAAAAATTTCAGTGAAAAAAAGCTCCACTGGGGAGAATAAAAGGTTATGCCTCAAAGGTTAGCAGGCGGGATAGTGTTTCTCCTGGGCACACGCCAGTGCAGACAGTGTGCTGAGAGGCATTCCTTGGAGTTCACTTGGGCAGCCCTTGCTCTGTTGAGAGCTGGCCAAACTGCATACCCCACCTGACTCAAGGAAACATTCCAACGTAGGCTTTCCAGAAGCATTCCTCGTCTGCAAAGTTCGCAAGCTGAGACGAGCCTAGTTGGAGTGAAATGCAAGTAAAAAGCTAACAAAAAGAAGAGGGAAGTCAGGGAGGGCGTTCTAGACTGAACTATGGGCTCATCTTTAGGTTATTTCCTGTCACATCTCTATCCATAAGTACAGTTTACCGTAGACTTGTCCGGAGTAAGTTGTGAATGTAGCGTGCCGGAAATGGAGCTGGTTATTTGGGGTGATAAGAACACCCCAACAGCAAAGCAAGAAGCCTTTCATCAGACATTCCAGTTTTAAAAGTGCATATGGTGCTGGGTGTCTTGGGTGAAGTGAAAATTCCCACCCCGGTCTGGGTCTCTTCATGCACCTCACAGATCTCCATTACATTCTTTGGTGAGAACAAAGAGGAAAAGAGAGTATTCCATCCATCTTGGCTACTGGTTTGCCGGTGTCCAGAAGCCCAAGATTGGTAGTTCTTGTAATTTCATCCCCCAGGGTAGGTGCAGATGTTGACCTTGTCAGATCAGTTCTCATTTGGGTGGATGTGTCTTGGCTTCGAAACTTCTCAGACATCGGTAAATACCCCCAAGAGGAACAGGCTGATGAACTCCGCTGGAATTTATGTCTAGGAAACATGTTTTTCTGCCGCATTAGCTGTCGCTCTGTGGTTTTGAGAGTCTCATACCACCATTCCCTCAGTCTCTCAGCTCCCACATGCACTACTTCAGAGCCAAGGCTTACCTCTGGGTTCTGTCTTGGGCTCTGGAGTCAAATCTTCAAATCTCAGTGGTCACCATAAATGTGGGAGACTGTGCTGGAGGCATTGTTTTTATCTACTTGAGACAAAAAAATGCCAGTTTGTAAAGACAAAGAATTGGCAGCCAAATTCTCCTCCACAATTTCTCAATGAACAATTGACATTTACTAAGAACCTACCATATGTCAGGCCATGGGTTAAGTGCCAGCAGACCTTCCAAACTTATTTGTCAAATGAAAGAAAAAAAAAGGGGTATCTTATGGAATTTTTACAACCAAATGTATGAATGTGTATTAGGACTAGAAAGGCTTACTATTAAATATAATGTAATATAAGCCCTGAAGGCAAGCAGGAAAATTTTTAGAACTCTCCACCTTTTTCTTTTCAAGGGTAAAATGGTTTAAGAATTCACATGTTTGCATACAGAATTTTCTTTTGTTTCTTGTTGGTTCAGCATCATTATCCTTTTTTTTTTTAAGATTTTATTTATTTGACAGAGAGAGAGATCACAAGTAGGCAGAGAGGCAGGCAGAGAGAGAGGGGGGAAGCAGGATCCCTGCTGAGCAGAGAGCCCGATGTGGGGCTCGATCCTAGGACCCTGATATCATGATCTGAGTCAAAGGCAGAGGGCTTAACCCACTGAGCTACCCAGGCACCCCCAGCATCATTATCTTAAACTTTAATGTGCTGAAAAATATTATGTACAATAGTGTATAAAACCATGAATTCTTAGACTGTATAGTCTACTTAAGGGATTATCCAAGAGCAATTTTCTTCCTAATCAAGTTTTGCTTTAAAAGCTAATTTTCATTTCTACCTTTGAGTAAGATGCCATTGCATTATGTTTATGAAAAATTCTAGGCATTAGCATTACTTTAAAACTGTATTTGAAGAAATTAGACAAGCGTCTTGGAACAGATGAAATTTTAATCCTAAATAGTTTGAAATGAGACTGTTAGTCCTTCTCTCCTTCCCAAAGTTTACATCACTTGGTACAATTATTAGATAAGTGTGCTTGTTTTCCAGCTGACACCAAGAAAACATACATGTTGCTCCTTACACTTGCAAATGGGTTTAATTTTTTTCAGTTAGGAACAAATGCCATAAACTACTTCTGTTCAGAAAGAGCAGCTCATCATCAGCTATAGAAAAACAAAGATGACAGATATTTATGAATGCATTAAGTGATTGTTCTAATATATTCCTACCATAAAAGCAATTTATTCAACTTAAAAGTGTGTTTTGCAACCATTTCAGTCTTCAGAGATGAAGTCCTACCTAAATTTGGTAAGTCTCCAGGAGACACTCCTGAGGTCATTTTGGCCAGTGCAGTTGATTGGTAGTTGAAGCTCTAAAGATATTCTAGGAGAAAAATCATCCTTTCAGTTTCAACCAAATCCTTGTCCACAACTCACTCCCCTCCAAGAACTCGCCATGTGTGGTAGGTTGAGATTAAACTGGTTCTACCTGAAGGCGCACTTACAGGGCACCTTCATGTAACAGCTTGTTAACAGGGGCCAACGAAGCTGTGCTAGGAAGACCTCACATTTAGACTTTTGCTGTCATCCTTAAGTAATGTTGCACATCATTTAAAGGAAAATGATTGAAGGTGTGTGTCATACATGTCCTTTGACTAGACAACATTGCCTAAGGTGATATTAACCTCTTCTCTTGAAACGTGCAAATACCATGTTAATAGCACAAATATATTGCACTGAGTTTTTCTACATTAGAGATGTTACTTTGTCTACCATAAAGACTTGAAATATATGATAGTTTCCAAACCGTATTTTGGCATTTCTTTATTGCCAAATATGAATGATCTCAATAAATAGAAATGCCCCGAGCCCCTCTAGACCTCTAAGTAGTCCTGCTTGTGATCTAAAGCAGGCAAAGTTATTTTTATTTTTTTATTTTTTAAAGATTTTATTTATTTATTTGACAGAGAGAAACACAGCAAAAGAGGGAACACAAGCAGGAGTAGGGGAAGTGGGAGAGGGAGAAGCAGGATTCCCGCTGAGCAGGAAGCCTGATGTGGGACTCAATCCCAGGACCCTGGGATCATGACCTGAGCCAAAGGCAGACGCTTAACACCTGAGCCACCCAGGCAAAGTCTGGGTGACAGTCTAAATTGACAACTTAGAATATTAGTGTATAAGGTATATTTAAGTAATTTAGCCACAAATTAATTACTTTTATTTCTTGCCAGAATCTCTTCCAGGGGCAGCTTAATGAACATGTTGACTGTCTCCAACTTTGTTCTTTACCTTTGTCCTTAAGCTACTTGAGTAACAGTGATGTCAGCCAGGCCACGTTATTCCGCTCCTGCAGAATTGTGTTAAGATCTCTTGGCTCTTAGCTTTTGTAGGCTACTAGAGACTCATAGATATCATTTATTCCAGTCCCTACATTTTAGAAATAAAGAAATTGATGTCTAGAGATGTGAAATAACTTGCTCAGAAATCACAAAGTTAGTAAGTGGCAGAATCAATACTAAAAATTCATCTTCCTTTTCCTTTATGTGGCATCCCGTGGGAAACGGCGGGCTGTCCGGCCCTCCTCTGTGTGTCCTCCCCCTCCGCCACCTAATCTGTAGCTTCTGGTCTTGAACACCTGAGTGAGTGGTGATGAGTAGAAAACATTCATGCTGCTAAAAGTTTAGGAAGTTCTTTAAGATGTTTCACACAACCATGTTTGTTTGCTGTGAACAGTGACTTCCAAAAGGAATCTACACTCCACACGCAGAGGGGAAGCTTTTCACTGGAGAGTTTGTGTTGGGCCAGATACTATGCAATATGTTTCTTTGATTGACTTTAAAATTAGTAAAAATTAAATAGAGCACAAGATTTAATATCACTATTGCCTCTATAATGAGATCATTCTTTTTTTTTTTTAAAGATTTTATTTATTTATTTGAAAGACAGGGATCATAAGTAGTCAGAGAAGCAGGCAGAGAGAGAGGGGGGAAGCAGGCTCCCTGCTGAGCTGAGTGCCCAACACAGGGCTCTATCCCAGGATCCTGAGATCATGACCTAAGCTGAAGGCAGAGGCTTTAACCCACTGAGCCACCCAGGTGCCCCAAGATCATTCTAATAAAAGCAGTAGCACCCAACTATGTGGCTTCAAATATATTCTACCACATTAGGCTTGGGACCCTGAGTAAATTACTTAAATTCTCCATGACAGTTTCCTCATTCATAAAATCAGCTAAGAATAGTTTTTATCTAATAGAACTGATGTAAGGAATAAAGTAAAGATTACATGAAAAGCCTTTGGAATAGTGCCAGGCATCTAGCCATTATTGATATTTTAATAGTCCAATCCAGGTTTTCTTACTGCAAGGCATGCATAATGGGAATTTTGGAGTATGCATCTCAAATCAGTGCTGCATTTTTATGTATCTTATGTAAACTACAAAAGTAGCACTTAAAATTGGTGAGATAAAAATTCAATCTTTTTGGGTTCCAAGAGACTATCCTGCATATCCATTTCCACTTGGAAACTCTGGACACCAGTGGTATATTCTCATGCCTTTTGTTTGATGTTACTGCTTGCTTCAACTTTATTTCCCAGTGTACCATCAACCACAGAAAGTTTTTCCCAAAGCAATCATGCCTATGATAATATTGTTAACTTTAATCAAATTTAGTGGTTTAAAGTGCTGATAACCTTACAACATATATCTGCAGTAATTAAGGATTTTCTCTCCATCTGGTACCAGTGGAATTATTCTGTGGTGATTAGTCATAGGCTGTAACAAATTACATTGTATGCTTGGTAGTTAGGATTTTTTTTTTTATTGCTTAAATATGAAGGCTATAATAGTTTTTTCAGTGTCTTTGTTTTTTCTACAATGTTTTGTTTATAGATGGAAATACATCAAAAAGTTCTCTCTCTCTCTCTCTTTTTTTTTTTCCATATGTTAGTTTGTCAGTGGAGGACTGTGCATATGGTCCTAGTTACCACAGGGAACCAGAGACATTCTACTGAGGTCTTGGATGTTCCATATGTCAGAGTCCCAGATGAGCTGCAGATGACATTTAAAATGAAGGTTGTCTTTGGGTATCTTTCTACTAAGACATATCAAACACAAATTGTAGGATGATTAATGTTATAGGGGTTATTTTTCTCAGTTTTTATGTGGTTATGGAAGTTGTTGGTGTATCACCAAGATGATAAGCAATTATAAAAATTCAAATCCATTTTTATTTAAAGATTCAAGTTGAATACTCATTTTCATTTTGGAGGAAGAAAAAACACTCTCCATTTAATAATGATACAATAAGTATGAATGTATTACTGGGATTGTTAGGAAGTTTATTTTATGACTTGTCTTGGCAACAATTTTAAAAAGCAATTATTCCATAGTATTTTAGAAATATCCTATACTAGGATTATCCTACAGTTTACCTGTATTATTTCATAAATAATATTCTACCTCATGTTTCTTTAAGATAAACATCTTTATCTCCAGTTAACTAAGATTAATCCAGTTACTGCAAAAATCAATATGGGGGGTGGAATTCTGTGGAGTTTACAAAGAATGTAGAAGACATAGTACACAACCTCAAATAGAGTAAAAAGGATATACAGAGATAAAATGCTTAGCAATACAAATAGACTCTAAAAGAGTACACATAATTATACATAGTGATGATTATCAAAGTGCAGAAAGCAAAAGGTGGTTTGTTCAAAGACAGAGAACTGAGAATGTAGTTAACTGAAACATTTGAGTACAGCTATGATTAAATTAGAATGACTTCATGACTGAAGAGGATTTTAAGTAAGTATATTTAAGCTTTAGAGAAGAAGAAGAAACAAATATCTCTACTGTCAGAGAGTTCATGTACCCGAGCTTGGCCCAGGACTTAAATTTGTGCAGGCCTCATGTGTTGGGTATTATTTGGTGTCAGTCTTGTACAGGAAGGCAGCAGTAGGCTCCATCACATATGTTGAAATTAGCCTGAAACTATATTCTCCATTTAGTTATCTAAGGCACTATATTACAAAAAAAATTATGGTGTTTGCTAAGCATTCATAATCATAAATGGTGATCTAACTTTTTTGGAGAAGATCAATGAAGCCTTGGTGTCATGTCAAGGGTAGTTTATGTTTTTATACATCTGCTTGGCTAGAGTATGGTATGGAGTTGTTCCATCAAACATACATCTAGATGTTTCTGTGAAGGCACAGTTTTAGATTGATTAATATTTAAACCAGTAGACTTTGAACAAAACAGATTATTCTCCATGATACGGATGGGTCTCATCCAATAAGCTGAAGGCTTTAAGAGAAAAGATAGATCCCATGAGGAAGGAAGAATTCTACATCCATATACTGTCTTTACACTTGAGGCTGCAACATCAGCTCTGCCCTGGGTCTCAAGCCTTTCCAGCCTCCACAACTGCTTGAACCAATTTCTTCAACAAAACTAATCACACTTTCTTTCTTTTTCTGTATATATACCCCACTGGTTCTGCTTCTCTGAACTCTGACGAATGTAGCATATAAACGTTTGCTATTACTCATGGTGACTGGTCTTTCCTCAAAAGCACAGGAAGATTTTATCTTTTAGTGAACATACTACCTCCATCTATTCAAGAAACAATGTCAAAAATGCAATCACACAGTGACCTCTAAAAGTATATATGTCTTAGTTATAATTTGGTATTTATTTGTAGCATGTTCCATAAAGGTGTATTCTTGGCAATTTAAAAAAATTGATATTATCTACTTGTGCTTTTACTACTTTTTTTTCTCATTTTTTTAAATTTATTTTTTATTTATTTTCAGCATAACAGTATTCGTTATTTTTGCGCCACACCCAGTGCTCCATGCAATCCGTGCCCTCTATAATACCCACCACCTGGTTCCCCGACCTCCCACCCCCCGCCCCTTCAAAACCCTCAGATTGTTTTTCAGAGTCCATAGTCTCTCATGGTTCACCTCCCCTTCCAATTTCCCCCAACTCCCTTCTCCTAACACCCCTTCTCCTCCATGCTATTTGTTATGCTCCACAAATAAGTGAAACCATATGATAATTGACTCTCTCTGCTTGACTGATTTCACTCAGCATAATCTGTTCCAGTCCCGACCATGTTGCTACAAAAGTTGGGTATTCATCCTTTCTGATGGAGGCATAATACTCCATAGTGTATATGGACCACATCTTCCTTATCCATTCGTCCGTCAAAGAGCGTCTTGGTTCTTTCCACAGTTGGGTGACTGTGGCCATTGCTGCTATAAACATTGGGGTACAGATGGCCCTTCTTTTCACGACATCTGTTATCTTTGGGGTAAATACCCAGTAGTGCAATTGCAGGGTCATAGGGAAGCTCTATTTTTAATTTCTTGAGGAATCTCCACACTGTTCTCCAAAGAGGCTGCACCAACTTGCATTCCCACCAACAGTGTAAGAGGGTTCCCCTTTCTCCACATCCCCTCCAACACATGTTGTTTCCTGTCTTGCTAATTTTGTCCATTCTAACTGATGTAAGTTGATATCTCAATGTGGTTTTAATTTGAATCTCCCTGAGGGCTAGTGATGATAAACATATTTTCATGTGTCTGATAGCCATTTGTATGTCTTCATTGGAGAATTGTCTGTTCATATCTTCTGCCCATATTTTGATATGATTGTCTGTTTTGAGTGTGTTGAAGAGTTCTTTATAGATCATGGGTATCAACCATTTGTCTGTACTGTCATTTGCCAATATCTTCTCCTATTCTGTGGGTTGCCTCTTTGTTTTGTTGACTGTTTCCTTTGCTGTGCAGAAGCTTTTGATTTTGCTTTTACTACTTTTTAACTTAAGTCACATAGAGTAGAAGCATTATGTAGTCACATTTTATTTAATTGTACATGGATTTATAGTTATATTTTTTCTTCCTTCCCTTTTTCCTTCCTTCTCTCTCCTCTCCTCTCTCCTTTCCTTCCTTCCTCTCATCCTTCCCTCCCTTCATCAGATCTGTAGTAATATTCCGAGGTCCATTTATCATTTTTTTAAATATATGAACATTTTTATTTGCCATTAATAGAATACAACATATTCTATCACAACTTAATTTCCTGATTTTAGGTCTCATTTAAGAAATAATTTATTGGAAAAGTATGGAATCATAGATGATCAAGTTTCAAAAATTTATTCTATTTATAGTATATAAGTCCCTTGATTTGTTACTTTGAACTTTGTCCTCAAATTTACTATGTTGAACCATATGAAATTGCTGATGCTTAACCATTTATTATCTATAATTTTTTATTACAAAAAGCGGTATTTTTTGAGGTAAAAAATTAATGGTAATTAAAAAATTCCAGATATTCTGTTTTGGGATAGCTATTTATTTATTTTTCTTTACTAATTATTGTCTTCCTCAACTTAAGTCACATTATTAGTCCATGCACAAAAAGAAAGTTTTACAGAAGGATAAATAGGGTGGGAGTGAAATAAGAAAAAGATGATGATTTTCTTACAATGTAATACAGTGTAAATTTCCTTTTGGGGTCAGATAGGGCTGCTGCTTTGAATATATGTGGATGCACTATAATATTTGTGTTAAAATAATGCTCTGAATTTTGCTGTACTAAAAGTCATCATGTGACATGTGGTTCAATGAGGGTCAAGTCCCTCAAGTACATGATGTGCTGTGTGAAGTTTGAAACCAGTAATCTTAATGGTACATAAAATGGTAGGATTGAAATGTGGTCTGGACAAGATGCCACAAGATGAAATACCACAGGGAAAGATGTTACCACAGTGCTGTTTGCCTTGTAATCATCCCTATATTTATTTACTTTAGTTTTTTGTTTTATTTTGTTTGTTTGTTTGTTTTTAAACTCAAGTATAACCTAAATATTTGAGTTAATCCAGTAGATTCTTAAAGCCATCTGCTTATTTGATTTTTGCTGTATAAAAAATTATAACATAATTGTAAAATGTTTACATTAGAGGAAATACAGGTTAAGAAAAGAAAATTAGGTGGCTCAGTGGGTTAAGCCTCTGCCTCAGGTCATGGTCTCAGGGTCCTGGGATCGAACCCCACATCAGGTGCTATGCTCAGTGGGGAGACTCCTTCCCCCTCTCTCTCTGCCTGCCTCTCTGCCTACTTGTGATCTCTCTCTTTCTGTCAAATAAATAAATAAATAAATAAATAAATATTTTTTTAAACAAGATTTTATTTATTTGACAGACTGAGACCACAAGTAGGCAGACAGGCAGGCAGAGAGGGAGGCAGACAGGCTGAGCAGAGAGCCTGATGCGGGGCTCGATCTCAGAACCCTGGGATCATGACCTGAGCCAAAGACAGAGGCTTAACACACTGAGCCACCCAGGTGCCCCAATAAATAAGAAATTCTTAAAAAAAAAAAAAAAGAAAGAAAAGAAAATTAGGGGAGATATCCTAAATACCTCTAAATTCTGGATTCCTCTAAGGGAGGAGGAAGGCTTTTTTATTGATGCTTTAGACTAGAAATTTATCAGCCAGTAGTCTTCAAGTTTTGATGTCGCCATATCGGGTTTTAAAATGGAGACATTTCCCGTAAAAGTGGTTTCTTAAAGCTTCTCTTGAAAACTGAGAAAACTTGGGTAACATTCCATCTCTTTGCTTTCATGGCAACAGTAAGTCACCAGTTTTGGAATGATAGCTACCTGCTTTAGACTCTTACTTGCCCCAGCGGCGCCACTCCCGGCCAACTTCATGTAACAGCTATCTAACTGTTTTCTTAGATATCTGAATTTGTGACTAAGAAAAGAGGTATGTTTTTAGTTCAGCATGATAACCTTATTTTGGGGGACATTACTGACATAAAACATTATCTTGGTTTTATGCATACAACTTCCTTTCATCTCCAAACTCCTTTAATTCACTTCATTAGCACAGAATCAATTTCTGAGAAGTATTAGTCTTTATAAATTTCTTGTCATTTATTTAAAACTTTTTTTCCAAGAAAGATAGTAATTTTATATAGTAAGGAATTGAGACACAAGACTAGCGTATGTTTTAGATAATGAATGGAAAGAGTCTGTCTGCGAAGCCAGAACCTATTGTCCCACACATGGATTTGTTCATTTGACATTTATTCACTGAGCACCTTATATCTGTTCAGGGTCCTGTGGATGTAGGGCTACAGTGAACAAAGTGTATGGTTTTATGGGAATTTATATGTGGCCATGGGAAATAGAAGACAAGTAAGTATATAATTTCAGAGAATAGTAGGCATGATGAAGAAGATAAAAGCGAGTGAGGCAATCTGTTTGTGTCCTTTAGAAAAGGTGGTCAGAAATGCCCCCAAGGAAGTAACATGTGCTCAGTGAATGAATGATTAGAAAAGGTTAGCTATGCAAGGATATAGAGGAACTGGAATGAGCTGACTTGTTCAATTCACGACAGGAAAGCTATTGCAGATGTTGCCTAGTGGGCAAGGGCAAGAGGGGAAGAAATGAAGCCAACCTGTAGGGAATGTTTTGAGTACAGTGGGGAGACATCAGAAGACTTTACTCGGGGATATGATGTGATCTGATTAGGTCTGAAGGATCACTTTGGCTGATCCGTGAAGAATTAACTTCCAGGGACAAAAGGGGATGGAGGGAAACTGTAATCTAGGCTGGGTGAAGTGGATGTAAGGGATGGTGCGAGATGCATACTGAAAATGGAACCAACAGGAATTGATCATGGACAAACTGGGAAGAGAAAGAAAAAGCAAAGATCAGGGATGACTCCTACAGTTTTGGACTGAGCAACTGGATGAATGATTGCTAGTAAGTGAAATAGTGAAGATTGAGAGAAGCAAGCTCTCCCAACAAAAACCAGCTAACGCATTCAATCTTTTCTGGAAATGGTAGGACATAAATACACAAGAGGTATATTGGGTACTAAGCACAGATATAAAGAAAGAATATGGCACAGTCCCTGGTCCTGGAGGGCTCACAGTCTAGTAGAGGAAACACATGTCAAAAAGTCAATAAAGATTTATATCCAGGGACATCTGGGTGGCTTAATCCGTTAAGCATCTGCCTTGGCTCAGGTCATGATCCCAGGATCCTAAGATCAAGTACCCCATCAAGTTCTTTGCTCAGCGGGAGCCTGACTCTCCCTCTGTCTGCCGCTCCCCCTGCTTGTGCTCTCTCTCTCTCTCCCCCTCTCTTCTATCTGACAAATAAATAAAGTCTTTAAAAAACTGTGTATCCAATATGACAGAGATGTGAACCAAGTGGAAGAGGAAGGAGCTTCCAGGAATCTCATTTCCTTATGATAAAAAAGGTAAACAGAAAGTTTTAACAATGAGCTCGACTGGATGTCTCAGAAATGGCTACCAGAACTTGTGACCATTCAAAAAACATTATTAATCACTGTTAACATGTTCTTTTATGGAGAAGATTGGATTTTATTTAGTCTTTTACCAGAGATCTTATTTTCTCACATGTCAGTTATTCCATTAATTCTCTGATTATCCCTTTACATCACATAAAGGAAAGACTATGAAACGTTAAAAAAAAAATTATTTCCGCCTGTTCTTTTCTCTACAAATTCTAATCGTGTTTTCATTACCCTATCTCTTTTCTGTCTCAGCATCAACCAAAGCCTACCAAGTGCTTCTTAAGGGTCCATTATGAGCCAACTACTTGTTTCTTCCTACATTCTCTTTACTTTCTGGCACTTCAACCTGAGTATGCTAAAATTTCCAGCTGTTATTTTAAAAGCATTCTTAGACTTCCTCTCTTCCTGACTTGAAGTTTTATTTTCCTTACCATCTCCTATCTGTCTCTTTCATCTTGTTCTTCATTTCCCCCCTTTTGGCTTAAGTCACCTATAACCTGGTAGTCAGCCATGGTTTTGCTTCCTATGATTAGCACACTAATCATACTGCTCATCTTTCCCGTTTCTTATTCTTCAATTGGAACTTCCATATACTCCTTAGTTACCATTTTTCTTTATTTTTCTAGGTTGTTCCCTGTCCATATCACTCAATTCTGTTTTCTCTAACGTGCTGTCTGCCACCATTTCTTCAGTAAATCCATAATAATAAAAAAAAAACCCTAAAACATGAACTTTTCATGCAACTTAAAATAATTTGATACATCGATTAAAGATGTTCTGAACATCATCATGAATGGTTAATAATGCCAAACAGAAATGCCTACATTTTTTCCTTCTTGCTCACTGGGGTTTCCTCTGATGTATTTTCTTAAAAAAAAAAAAAAAAAAGTCTTACAAACAACTGATCTATTTGTCTACCTTGGCTGGTTTTCGTCGGGCAGGGTCTGAGTACAGACTGTAATTAAGTGTGATCCAACAGTACCAAAAAAAAATCCAAATGAAAGGTTAACAAAATTAGATTTAGAGAAGATAATATGACATAAACGAAGACACATATGAAGGGGAAAAAAAAACGCGAAGAGTAAAGTACATTTCCAAGGTCCTTATTTTTTTAATGGATATTTAGGAGAGCACTTTATTAGAAATTTCTGTCATTGTAGGTTCAGGAAGAATTGTACTTCTTTATATTTGAAGAGCTTTCCTCCTTTCCTAAGCACTGCTATAAAGATCAAGGTCAAATTAGTGGCCCACACTATCTATTTATCTTTCCACTATCCTGAAGATATTTAAGCCTAAATAATTTGGGGTGGGATTTTCTTTCTCAGCTTACTTATTTTTAGTTCTTTGTGAACTTGAGTATCATTGATACACAATGCTACATTTCTTTCAGGTGTACAATGTAGGGGTTCAACTTCTCTATGTGTTACGCTGTGCTCACCCCAAGTGTAGCTGCCTTGTATGACCATACTATAGTACCGTTGACTATGTCCTCTATGCTGTGCCTTTTATTCCCATGAATCCCATTAAAGCCCAAAGAATTTTGTTTCCTTATCTATGATCTACTTTTAATTTGTTATCTTGTTGCATGATATTTATCTCTGTCCCCCCCACCATGGTTTCTGATGAGAGATGGGATATAAACACCTTCCTTAATAAACAGCCTTTTCTAACCATTTGGTGTCACTGTTCACCCTGTTTCCACTTCAGTCTTAACTGACTAGAATATGAGCCATTTGGTTAGAAAATCTGTCACATTTGGAAAGCAGCAGCCAGTCAGAGAGAAATTAAATTGTTTTTCTTTGTCTGCCTACTGTTCCAAGTTTCTGCCGGTGTTGCCAGTCATTTGGAGAGAGAAGTGTGGAGCTTGTTCAGCTGTCAGTGAGTGTGGAGGAGCTTGGGTGGATGTACGCCAACCTCTGCTGTTTGCCATGGACTCAATAGCTGAAGGCTGGGGAGGCTCTCGGGGAGGCTCAACCAGGTCATTCTTGAAGAAAGCAGCTGATGCTTTCTGAGGAAAGAATGCTTTGTCACTATTGTGAAACTGATGGCATTGGTCTATGAGGCAAAGCTCATATTTTCCACTTTCATATCTCTGCCTTAAAAGTCTTTGTGGACAAAACAACCCTAAGGAAGACTATTCACGAAGCTGAATTTGCCCTATGGTTAGTTCAATCATCCAACATCGAGGAGATGCTGAAATATTAAGAATTTCTTCATGTGAGTCCGTCCCTTAAGACTGCCCTGGAGTGTTAGGTCAGATACCTTTGTATGAAGAGAATGGGGCAGATGTTAGAGGTGTAGCTCTCAAGTGTGATGAGAATGAGAAAGGCATCGACGGAGACACTACATACTGGATTGAGAGAAGTTACTGAGGAAAATCTATTCCTATAGAAAATTGTGAAAAATAAATGAACAATGGAGCTCCCTAAAAAAATTCAGAAAGCTAATACATGATATTTAAATTCAGAGAGCTGTTTGTCAGATATTCTGTGTTAATGTATATTTATTTTCAGATCTGTAGCAGAAATCAGTGACTCCGTTGATGGAAAATTAGTCTTGTTGGCTTTAGGACTGTGACTCTTCCTATAGGTAAAGCATGTGTCGGGAAACTATTGTAGGGAGAAATTTCTCTCCCCTCTTCTTTTCGATGTTTGTTTAGTGATTACCTGTATTATTATTCCAAGGGCTTTGGATACATTATAGCATTTAATACTAACAGGAAGTTTACGAAATCAATTCTGCTATTGCCTCCATTTTGTGAATGAAGAAATTGAAGCTGCGAAAGTTATGGAAGCAACTTGCCCAAGATTACACAGCCGGAAAATGACAGAGTTCAAACCCAGACACCACTCAGGTTGTTAACCGAGGGGCTAGATAACCCTTCATGATATAGGTGCAAAAATGGGGGTAAAAAGTTAATCCTGCCCTTAAATCTGTTAGTCAGATATAAACTAAAATTTGAAAGGGATCGGTGAGGCATTGGTACATTGCTCAGGAACTGATGAGACACAGAGGAAAATAGCCTCAGCATAGAACCTTGTAAGATGACGTTAAACATGACTGCAAGGTACAAGTTTTCATGCAGATGTAGGAGCTTGGCGAGGTATCGTCTACAACAGTTATAAAGACCTACTCGTGTACTAGACTCACCTGCGTCATGTTTCACGGTTTTGAAAATGGACTCTATCACTTATTACGTGTGTGACCTTGTTCAGTGTACTTCATCTCTCGACTTTATTTTTCTCGTTTGTAAAATAAGGATAGAAACTAGACAATGCTTTGGAAGGATGTTGTGATGATTAAAAGAGTTCATAGATGGTCTGATGCCAGGCAGGTTCTCAAATGTTAGCTGCCATCTTTGTTAGCACCATCAGCATTTCACCTAATTCCTTTTAATTCTCACGTTACTTTCTACATGAGGCAGCAGTGTCTGTGACCTATGGTGGGCATTGTTATAGTGTATGTCTTATCAGAATACTGAGGCAGTGCTTCATGGTGTTTGGCTCTGGAGGGAGGTATTTTAACCACCACCTAAGGCTCACAGATACTGTAAGCAGTCATTCCAACCTCAGACAGCTGGGAAGGGCCAGAACTGGAATTGGACTAACATTTTCCCACTATAAGTCTAGACTCTGCATTTTTTTTTTTTCTATAATTTGGGGACCGATGAGAGTTGAAGAATTAAAAGCAAGACTCTCCCTAACCATCAGAGATGTGCTAGTGTGGTATTCCAACACAGGTACCTTCCAGCATGCCCAAATCAGATTGTCTGGAAAAGAGAAATTAAATACACAGAAAAAAATGAGCAAATAAAATACTCAAAACAAACAAGAAGATAAATTATATTAGCAAAACAGCATAAACTAACAAGATGGGTCAAAGGAATCTCAACAGAGAGATTCCCAAATCTAAACCCTAAAAGCTCATTTTAATGTGGCAAACCAAAGCAGAAATAAAATAATTATATTCTGTTTACTTTTTTAAAAAGAACTTAATTCCAGTAAACATACTGTGTTATATTAGTTTCAGGTGTACAATACAGTGATTCAAAAATTCTGTATGTTGGGGCGCCTGGGTGGCTCAGTGGGTTAAAGCCTCTGCCTTCGGCTCAGGTCATGATCCCGGGATCCTGGGATCGAGCCCCGCATCAGACTTTCTGCTCAGCAGGGAACCTGCTTCCTCCTCTCTCTCTCTCTATCTGCCTGCCTCTCTGCTTACTTGTGATCTCTTTCTGTCAAATAAATAAATAAAATCTTTTTTTAAAAAAAAAAGAAAGAAAATTCTGTATGTTGCTCAGTGCTCATAATGATAAGTGCACTCTTAATCTCCTTCACCTGCGTCAGCCGTCTCCCCGCTGACCTCCCCTCTGGAGGTATCTGGCAATCACCAGTTTCTTCTCTACAGTTAAATGTCTATTATTTGGTTTGTCTTTTTTTTCCTCATTCATGTATTTAGTTTCTTAAATTTCACATGTGAATGAAATCATATTCTATTTTTCTTTCTCTGACTTATTTAACTTAGCAGTATACGGTCTAGATCCATCCATATTGTTGCAAACGGCAAGATCTCATTCTTTTTTATGGCTCAGTATATTCCATTATATATTTCAATATAATATATCACATCTTCTTTATCCATTTGTCTATCAATGGATACTTGGTTGCTTCCATAATTAGACTATTACAAATAATACTGCAATAAACATAGGGGTGTTATATTTTTAAATTTGTGTTTTTATAGTCTGGGTAAATATCCCATTTGTTTGCTATTATGTTTTGTTTTTCTGATGATACTGAGTTAGAATATTAAGTTGTAACAGTCTTACAGAGATACAAAATAATTCAATTCTTAGATCAATTTTTGTAACAGCTGAAATTCATTGAAAATGTCTTCCCTCTATTTTTGTAAAGATTAGAATTAGAAATTTAATATTCTCTTTAGACCAACTGTCACTTAGTGTTCAAAACTATCAAAATTTCTCCAAATACAGTGTCTATAAAAAACAATATATTAATAAGATGAATGATTCTTTCACTCCAGATTTCTGCCTCCCTTTTCTGTCTTTGACTCCACTCTGCAAAAGTAGGACAGATTACTCTTTGGACATTTTCTTTTGTGTTGTTCTAGATGCTGGGGAGCCAGTGATAAAAAAGATGAAGACGAAGCAAGTCCCCACTCTCCTAAAATGAAAGAGAATAAGTATTGAAAAAAATGTCTAAATGCAAGACAACAGTAGCAAAAATGCAGGCAGGGAACTTTTTAATGCTGAAGCTACTGAAAATAAGAATAATAGTAATAATAATAATAATAATATACGGTAAGTAACATCTACTGAGGACTTACTCCTGCAAAGTACTGCTAAGCATTTTATATACATTTTATCTTTGAAAACTCACAATTCATTCATTTAGTAAGTACATGTTGAGAGCCTGCTTTATGCCAGGATAACTCTTCTAGGATCTCAGCCTTCCTCCGTGAACAAAAGAAAGATTGTGCTCTGCTGAAATTTATATTCTGGGACTAATAAGTAGTAAAAAATGTTTCTTTTATAAGATCTTAAGATAAGTGTTCTTACCACACACACAAAAATAATAAAAGGAGCAGGAGGAAGCGCTGGGAGGTGATTGGTTATGTCTGTGGCCTTCATGATGGTGATGGTTTCATGGGTGTACACTTAACCCAGAACTCAGGTCCCTCACACCTCAATAAAGTCATTTGAAAAAAGATGTTTTGTGAGTTGGCAAGCTGAGCTCATGATGAAGTCAAGGAGAGAAGTGTAGTGCTGGGGAAGGAAAGATAATCCAGAAAAAAGACAAGGAGGTCAGTTTCTAGTAGGTTGAAGGTTGAATTTGAGATTATAGTGGGTTGTACAAATGGAAATGCCCTCTGGCTGTTTGCAAGGGAGGGGCTGGTAGGAAAATAAATGGTGATGAAGTCTTGGGGATTACCTTCTCAGAAACAGTTAAGAGAGAAAAGTGTGGAGTGCAAAGGACAAACCCTTGAGAAATCAGAAAGGGCATGATGCGGGGTGGGGGGTAGGGATGACTATCTGGTGACTATCTAAGAGAGAACCAGAACAGTCAGAGAAAGAGGAAGAGTTCAAGAGAGTTCTGAATGCAGCAGGAAACTTAGTAGAGAAGATGGGGGACATTGTTCTTTAGCAAGAAAGTGGCTGCTGGTAATATCAAAAGAGCACTTCACATTAAATGGAAGTAGAAGAGTGCAGAAACCAAAAAGAACAAAGTGGTACCACTCTCTTTACATCTAGTCTCTGGGTCCGTAAGACTATCGAGACAGAAACTGGTATTAGCTCAATGAACAATACCTAATGAAATATTGAAAAATCCAATTTTTTTTTTCTGTACAGCAGTTGGCTTTCAGTATACAGCCAAACCACAAAGAAGAGACCTACGTATCAGTTCTTGAATATGAAGTAGAACTCTGTGCCCTCCAATGTAGAAGTTTTATTTTCCCATGTCCCTTCACATAGAGATTTATTTTTGCTGTCCGTCAGAAGGGAAAACTGTCCTCTGGTAGGCAGCAGCGTTTGAAATAAGGGAGAAAATGAAATATACTCTGTCCCAAGGTTGCATTTGTATTAGGAAAATATCATTTTGGCAGGAGAGACAGGGTAATTTGTCAAGCAGATTAATCTCAGGAATGGAAAGTCCTAATCAAATGGCAAAGAGTTTAATAGATCTCTTGGATAGGTAGACTGGCCACAGCTCTGTAATTCTGCTATGGGAGAGAAAAGAGACTTAGTCTATCTGCAAAAATCTAATGGGTGGAAATCATAATAAATTTGGAGACAGTATCATTAGATTTGTTCAGTGTTGGTCCGTTCCCACTTTTAGCAATGCAGTACAGCGAATAGAAAAATGCTCACTTAGAGCATATCCTATGTATAATACAGTTACACTCCTTCGATCAATCTATAGGTTCTTAATGGCTAGAAAAGTAGAGAAATAGAATAATTTTTTCTCTTTCACCCTTAATTACATTTGTTATATTTTTTAAATAAGCAAAAAGGAACTGATGGAGAAAATTCAAAACAACACACAAGAGCTAATTTTTTTTCTCAAACATTTTCACACTATTCCAACTAAAACTACACATTATTGTCAAATTGATACCAATTTTACTCTCTAATCATTTTCTCATTAAGGGGTCTTTTAGGAAATACTTGTTTACTGATAGATGCACAAAAGCTATCCTTTATATGTTGGCCCTTTTCCTCTTTTTAATTACTAAAATGGTGGTAGAGGTAGAGGTAGAGGTAAGTGGCTCTAGACTCCTGAGGTATGAGGCTTTGTCAGTTTCGGTGCATCTCCTCAAGGTCAGTGCCAACTTCTGTGTATCCTCCTGGTAGTTAGCAGAGTACTGTAGGGGCAGTAGGCATAAATCATAGTGCAGTGTATTATCACAAAGAATGCTGTCACATTTTCAACTGTAATAAAAATAGTTTTAAAATCCCATAAAGAAGCCAAATGGACAGAATTTGAGAGCGATATATATATCTAAATCTATATCTATATCTATATCTATATCTATATCTATATATACACACACACATAGAATTTGAGATATATATATATATAGTTATTTAGAGCATAATCACTATCCATTTCCCAATTATTGCTGATTTGGGAATATTAAAGTACAATTTGAATACAGACCGATTATATCCAGTGTTTCCAGCTCACTGCAAACAGAAATTTGATGCTATTTGAGGGATGGAGTCTCTGGGGGGCAGGGGGCAGTCTGCGGGAATAGAGTGCACACTCTGGGTGTTGCCTCAGTGTCCAGAAATGGCCACGACTTTATCCGACTGTAATAGCCCTCCTTTCAGAATCTTAGACAGTTCGTGCATACCATCTGCTCTCTGTCTGTATTCCTTCTGTGCTTTTCTTCATCTAGAAGAATGGTTCTTGAAATTCTTACAGGACTCTTTAAAACGTTTGCCACATATTTTGAGAAGCATCTGGTTGGAAGAAGTCCTGCTTTCTGTATTTGTTCCCAGTTGTCTGGTGTGTGCCATGTTTCTCGTGAATCTAGTTTTGTTAACTTTTGGGGTAAATGCTTTTGCATCTGCTTCAGCACGTATTTCCAGTGAGACTAATAGCCCAAAGCAGTTGCTAAGGGTTGTATAAGTGAAAGACCCTGCGTCGGGAAAACTTGATTAATTTACCTGCCATCTCATTTGCACAAGGTTACCTGGAAATTGGTGTTTGTTTCTTTTGCTTGATGATTTCAAGATGGACCTTGTCCCTTTAAGGAATCCTGGATACCTTGAATACTTTCTCAAACATCTGCTCTGGTTTCATCAGGGAGACTTTGGAAGAGCTGTAATTCACATCGCTTTCCTTCAGCAAACAAGGCAACTTACCTGTCAGTAAGACGAATTTTCCGAGGAGCTAAAAAATGGAGAGCATTATAAAGGAACTCTGAATCTTAACAGGGACAGAACTTGCAGTTAAAGTAGAGTGGAAGAATGTCTGTTGCTGGTTACTTTTTATTATTTTCAGGTTTTCTTTTTTTAAGATTTTATTTATTTATGTGAGATAGAGCCAGAGTGAGAGCGAGAAAGTTCGAGCAGGGGGAGAGGGAAGGCTGGAAGGGAGAGGGAGAAGCAGGCTTTCCAGGGAGCAGGGATGAGGCTGGATCCCAGGACCCGGGGATCTTGACCTGAGCTAAAGGCAGCCAATTAAATGACTGAGCCAGTGAGGCGCCCTTATTTTCATAGGTTTTTTGGTGTTAAATCGTTAAATTAACATACACATATTCAAAGTTTGGAAATTCCAAAATATGTAAGGAAGAAAATTAAAATATGTATTGTCTAAAAAGAATCGTTACTATAAGATGATGGTCAGCACTTACGTTCTGTTACCGTGCAACAAGCACTGTTCTCAACTCTTTACTTACATTAATTCTTTTAACTCTCATGATGATTTTAATGAGATGGGTACTATCGTTGTCCTCATTATAGAGATGAGGACACGGAGGCCCAGGTTAAGTTGCTTGCACAGTACTTGTTTGGTTAATCAGTGGCACGGCCAGAATTCAAACACAGGCAGCCTAATTCTTGGGTCTCACTCTTTTTTTTTTTTCTTTTAAAGATTGTATTTATTTGTCAGAGAGAGAGAGAGAGAAAGAGAGTGAGCACACAAGCACAAGCAGGCAGAGTGGCAGGCAGAGGCAGAGAGAGAAGCAGGCTCCCCACTGAGGAAGGACCCCGATGCGGGACTTGATCCCAGGACCCTGGGATCATGACCTGAGCTGAAGGCAGCAGCTTAACTGACTGAGCCACCCAGGTGTCCCTCTTGGGTCTCACTCTTTTTTTTTTTTTTAAATTTTTAATTTTTTTATCCCCAGGGGTACAGGTCTGTGGATCACCAGGTTTACACACTTCACAGCACTCACCAAAGCACATACCCTTCCCAATGTCCATAACCCCACCTTGGGTCTCACTCTTAACTGCTGTACTGTGCCATCGACCCTTGTTTATCCCTATTGGCACTTAGGTGAAATTTCTTCCAGACTGCTTTCAATCAAGTTTTTAAAATAAGGTTGAATTTAGAGACCATGTTTAATTACTTACCTTAATTTTGTTTGTTTAATCTTCTAACAGTTTTCCCCTATGCTATCTGCAAACACTTGATAAGGATCTTTGTAATAAAGATATTTGAATCCAGTGAGGCCGCTGAGACACCCCCCCTTCTCATATCACGTATTTACAAAAGTCCGCTTTGCCTACCGAGCAGTAACAGCACAGAGGAAAAAGTGCAGAGACCCAAGTCAGTGCAGGGCAGGCTTAGTGAATGACTTTCGGTCAATCCTTTAGCCTATTAAGTCTCAGTTTCTCACCTGTAAAATGGAGCAGTGATATTGGTAACCTGGAGTGCAAGGTTGTCATGGCAACTGAGATAGACCTGAGAAGTATTTTAGGAAAGTGTATAGACACGTAGACATGTTAGTGATTACTTTTTTTTTTTTTTAAGATTTTATTTATTTGACAGAGAGAGAGAGACACAGCGAGAGAGGGAACATAAGCAACGCAGTGGGAGAGGGAGAAGCAGTCTTCCTGCTGAGCAGGGAGCCGGATGCAGGTCTCTATCCCAGGACCCTGGGATCATGACCTGAGCCAAAGGCAGATGCTTAACAACTGAGCCACCCAGGTGCCCCTGTTCTGTATATTTGAGTCTCCATTTTGTTTGTTTCTTTTCTTCCTTGCTTGTTCATTTGTTTTGTTTCTTAGATTCTACATGAGTGAAATCATATTGTGTTTGTCTTTCTCTGACTTATTGTACTTAGCGCTATGCCTGATGGATCCATCTAGGTTGTTGCAAATGGCACAACGTCCTACCTCTTCATGGCTGAGTAATATTCCATTGTGTGTATATGCCTTATCTTCTTTATCCATTCATCTATCCATGGACACTTGGGTTGCTTCCATATCTTGGCTATTGCAAACCTGCAATAAATATAGGGGTGCATATATATTTTTTGAATTAATGTTTTTCTTTTCCCCTTTGGGTAAATACCCAGTAGTGGAATTACTAGACATCTAGTAATTCTATTTTTAGTTTTTAAAGGAACTGCCACACTGTTTTCCACAGTTTTCATTCCCACCAAAAGTGCACAAGAGTTCCCTTTCCCACATCCTTGCCAACACTTGTTATTTTTTGTGTTTTTAACTTAAGTCATTCTGACGGGTGTAAAATGACACTTCATTGTGGTTTTGATTTGTGTTTCCCTGATGATTAGTGATGCTGAGCATCTTTTCATGTGTCTCTTGGCCATCTGTATGCTTTCTTTGGAAACTCTGACCTCTGACCACTTTTTTTTGAAGACTTTATTTTTTTATTTGAGAGAAAGAGAGAGGGAAACAGAGAGAAGGAGCAGGGGTAGGGGAGAGACAAAGGGAGAGGGAGAAGCAGACTCCCCACAGACTACCTGTTGAGCAGGGAGCCCAATGTGGGACTTGGTCCCAGAACCCCAAGACCATGACCTGAGCCAAAGGCATATGTTTAACTGGCTGAACCACCCAGGTCCCTCCTCCCCTGACCATTTTTAATAGAATTATTTGGTTTTTTGGGGGTGTTGATTTGTATACATTCTTCATATATTTTGGATAGTAACCCCTTATTCGATGCATCATTTGCAAATATCTTCTCCCATTCAGTAGGCTGGTTTTTCACTTTGTGGGTAGTTTTCTTTGCTGTGCAAAAGCTTTTTTATTTTGGTGTACCCCAATACTTTAATTTTGCTTTTGTTTCCCTTGTGAGAGGAGGCATATTTAGAAAAATGTTGCTGTGACTGATATCAAGAAAAATAAAATAAAAAAATTATTGCCTATGTTTTCTTCTAAGAATTTTATGATTTTGGGTCTCACCTTAGGTCTTTAATCCACTTGAATTTATTTTTGTTTATGATATAAGAAAGTGTTTCAGTTTCATTTTTTTTTCATGTAACTTTCCAGTTTCCTCAACGCCCTTTATTGAAGAGACTATCTTTTCCCCATTGCATATTCTTGCCTCCTTTGTCATAAATTAATTGACCATATAAGCTCTGTTTTGTTCCATTGATCTATGTGTCTATCTTTGTGTCAGTAGTACAGTGCTTTGATTATTACAGCTTTGATTATCACAGCTACTATATTTTGAAATCTGAGATTGTGATATTTCCAGCTTCATTCTTCTTTTAAAGACAACTTTGAGTATTTGGGGGTTTTGTAGTTAAATACAAATTTTAAGATTATCCGTTCCAGTTCTGTGAAAAATGCCGTCAATACTTTGACATGGACATTTTAACAACTTTGGTTCTCACAGTCCATGGAATACCCTTCTGTTGGTTTGTGTCACCTTCAATTTCTTTCATCAATGTTTTACAGTTTTCAAAGTGTAGGTCTTTTACCTCTTTGGTTAAGTTTTTTAGATATTTTATTCTATTTGGTGCAGAAATGGAATTGTTTTCTTAATTTGTATTAATTATTATTTATTTATTTTTTTAAAGATTTTATTTACTTATTTGACAGACAGAGATCACAAGTAGGCAGAGAGGTAGGCAGAGAGAGAGAGAAAGAAAGAGGGAAGCAGGCTTCCTGCGGAGCAGAGAGCCCGATGCGGGGCTCGATCCCAGGACCCTGAGATCATGACCCGAGCCGAAGGTAGCAGCCCAAACCACTGAGCCACCCAGGTGCCCCAATTTGTATTAATTATTAGTTTATAGAAATGCAGTGGGTTTCTGTATATTGATTGCATCCTGTGGCCTAACTGAATTCATTTTTCAGTTCTGGTAGTTTTTTGGTGGAGTCTTCAGGGTTTTCTATATATAGTGTCATGTCATCTGCAAATAGATACAGTTTCACTTCTTCCTTACCAATTTCAGTGCCTTTTATTCTTTTTCTTGTCTGATTGCTGTGGCTAGGACTTCCAATACTATGTTGAAAAAAGTGGTGAGAATGGATATCCTTATCTTCTATCAACATTTGTTAAGCTTGTTATTTGGCTCCTTTCAACTCTATGGTCAAAAAATTGCTGAATCAACTGCTTTCATTTTCCTCCCTTTTTAATTTGCAACTGACCTTTTAATCTCTCCCATTTCTCCCTTTGTAAATTTCTTCCTTGCTTACCTAATTTCTCTCTTTTATCTTCTTCCCTCCCCTTCTCAGCGTCATAAGTGTATGAAGTGTTTCTGTTTGTAGGCAAACCAGGTGAGGACCTCCAGTATTGTCATTGACCTTTGAGAGGTGCTTGTGCATTCCTTTTCTCTACCTCTGCCCAGGAGCATACCCAAGTGGTTTCAAACACAAAAGGCTGGACACTTGTTATTGAGGCCTCTGGGGAAGGAGGCCTAACTCTGCTCCCACAGTACTGCAGCAGCAAGTGACCTATAACCACAAGAATCAACTTGATTAAATGAACTGCTTTGTAACAGATGTGGCTCACTGACTTAGGGAGAGGATATTCAAAATGCTAATAAAATAATGAAGGGGATGAATTGTTTTTCACTTCCAGTTTCTTCTAAAATTGGTTGAAAATATCTGCAAAACTTGCATCAAGGACATTTTTTATGAAGTATTCTAATTCTCCAGCTTTTGCCATCTTTGGATATTGTTGGTAGTCGCTTAGCATATATGAACATGCTTATATATTTTCTTTTAACTTGGGGCTTGGCACTCGCCTTAGAAAACCTAGCAAGACTGAATGGCACCCGCTGAGGTGAAACACTTGTCTTATAAACTTGTTATGGAGATATGCATGGAGATACATAAAAATAAGACTTACATTCTGGGATGATATCATCAGTGCCTGCCCACTGCCTTAGATGCGTGTTGCCCTATCCAAAGAATGTGCCATACAAAATTTTGCAGTGGATAAGTCTAGACAAAATATTTTTGGATACTTTGAGTATATCCCTCCGGATTAAACACTGTTGCCAAAGGGTTAATCGGATTCAAAGATCCCTCCCATGAGGTTTGAGAGTCTGTGATATAAATTCCATCTGTTTCTTGAAGCATTTTATGGGTTTGGCAATGTGATGTGTTGGCCTGACAATTGTTTAAAAAATCCTTTTTAGCCTGATACAGGTATAATTTTTTTATAGTATCCAGATTTATTTTCTTCAACATCTAATTTTAAATTAGAAACCACTCCAGGTCTGTGTCTGGGATATAAAATTTGTTCTGAATGTGAGTACTACAAAGCCATCCCTTGACCAAAGAGGTGTTAACTTTCATACTGTAGTGTAGGAGTAGAACAATCTTTGTCCAATTTGAATGCTATGAGAATTGGAAAATTGTAAACAGTGAAAGTCGGTCCTGAAATATTTCTTGACTGTACTTTCTTTGCTGCAAGGAATTGTCTACAAACTGTCTTCAGTTGATTATGGTATCTGAGATGACCTCTGGGCTTATGTAAACTGTGTGTGCTCATTTTTCATGAATAACTTTCAAATTGGTAAATCCAGGTTTAAACAAATTGGTAAAACCAGGTTTAAGAACAAACAAACAAACAAACAAACAAACAAAACAACAAGCAAACTCAACCTTAAAGAGTTAAAACTGGGAAAAACCAGCCTGAGAGAGAGTGAATGTTGGAAGAGGAGAGAGATGGTTTCATCTATTTGCCTTAGTCATGGAAGGGATCTACTTCACGTTTACCCCTTCACCACCTATAATCCTGGCTTTGAATTTACATAATGAGCTCCCTTGGCTGTATTAATTCTTGGATAGGGAATTCCTTTAGGTCTGTCTGCTTCAGTCTCCTGGTGAGCTTTGAAACACTGAACTTTTTCTCAAGCCTCTTCTCCTCTTATACAGACCTATTTAGTCACATGATCAGATTGTAAACCTTTATTTTGACCCGGCTTCCTCTTAAATTGTAATTCTAATCAAATAATCTTTCTCTGGCTCCACATACCTCCACCACTGGCAAGAGTTTCCCTTCCTTCAATCTTTAGCAACCACTCCGGAAATTTGCTTATCTCGACCTACATCAACCCTTAGGCATTATTTATATGAAGAGGGAGATTGAGAACACTCACTAATTGTTGTTCAATTCTCAGAGAGACAGGGTCCCCGGTTTTTGAGAAGAGTGTAAACTTCTGTAACTGCTTACCCTATCAACAAAAAGATAAGAAGCCTTAGGTCTTCCTCTGTACCAAAGGAGGTATCATGTTCCATTTTTTAGAACCAGGGCTAGCCAGCTTTAGAACAAGGTAATGATGATCTCAGGAGACTCAGCTAGTTTTTTGAACTGGAAAACTGGAACATCAATTTCTGGGAGAAGTATTTGATTCTGACTCCTTACAGATACATGGGGGTGCCCTATTAAGGACTAGTGCCCACTGAACTCCTGTCCCGTTCTGGTCTTCTATGTCTTCTTTAGATAATGATTTGAGATTAGCAATATCTCCTCACCATCAGTCCCAATTCCAAGATTTCAGATTAATATGTTTAGACCCTGTAAAAGGAAGAAAGCAGTGTCATTAACTCTATAAAGACTATTAGAACCATGAGAGAGTCAGCATCTGGAACTGCAACCTGCTTCTGTGGATGCCTCTTGGGCTGATGTGTATTCCACCAGATGCCCTTTTTAACATGCCCAGCCTCCCAAAAGCCAGATAAAAAAGCTCTGTGTCCACCTGCTTTTTGACTCAGAACTGTCTCCTGGCTCCATTCCTCATCATCATCTCCAGACCTCTCTCTTATTAGCCATCACCAGTCTCCATGTTCTTCAAATGTCACTAGACTCCCCCTCTTTTCCTCGCTCTCCTTTGAAATAGTAGCTGGATTAAAGACTGCCCTGCTGGCTCTCATCTAACATCCCTTTGAGGTGGTGTTTTGGTAAATGCCTCCAACAAAAAGCCTCAGGTCCATGATGCTTTCACTATGTCTTTGGCTTCATTGTGGCTTTAGACACCGATTGAATTCTGTGTTTTTTTATTGGTTAACTAAGTAGTACAGTGCTGAAAGTCATATGGCAGTTTCTGCCTCTGGCTCTAAGTGACGGTCTACTCCAGGGCACTGATTTTATGTGATCAGCTGCATCTAGTGTGAGCAGACATTAAACTTCTGTGTGGCAAAAGTTTTTATATGCCCGTCGCCCAGTGTACTGTCTGGCAGACATAATGTCAACTGAACAGCTTCTGAATGAACAAACATATCCCAGGGACAGTTTGAAGGCCTATGTGGACCTGTAGACTGAGCTCTGTATTTTGTCAAAAACCTCAATTATGAATTTATAAGAAAATGGTAAAAATTGAAGCATCAACTCCAGTGAAATTGATACTCATCAGACATCCAAGTGAGTATGAAACAGATCTCCTATGCAGATTTACAGTTTTATTAAAATTATATCTTGGATTTAATTTATAGAGGCATGACTGAAGATTGAAAAAGAATGGCCAATGCCATTGAAAGAAAATTTATTATTTATGTTTCCCAAGAGATGGCTGCATACCACGCCACATAAGGTCACAGGCGAAACATTGGGTTTTGGTCAGGAGGCAAAGGAGAAAGCCTAGGTCGAAACTTTATTGGGGTTTCTGGAAGAATAGCCAAGTGAGGTAGGGTTAAACAGCTCAGAATTGGCTACGTTGTACAATGTCAGTGGGCTCTTGGCTGTAGGAATTGTCCTAGTTACGGGCCCCTGGGTTATTTAACGCAGGAGAAACAATGGCTTGATGTGAGAGAGAGTTTGATAAGGAGATGTTTGAGGGTATAGGCTTTGTTTTGGTTAGTCTGAATATGAAAGATGTTCTTTCAAGTCAGTTGTTTACCATATTTAGGAATTGGCTAACCTGGAAGGGGCAGTTTCTTCCCATGTCTGTAGTTCTCCCCAGGAAGTCAAAACATCACACCACAGAAAATTAAAAAAAAAAACATGATCAATACTATGGAAATGGTTGCTCACCTGTTCTATGATCCTTGAACCCCTCAGCCAAATCAGAGATCTTAGAAGAGATTAGAAACTGATTTTTAAAGATATTTGTTTGGAGAGGAAACTGTAACTATAAAGTGGTAGTGCCCTTGCTCCCACAGACATGCACGCATAAGAGGTGGAAGGATTAAGGGGTTCTGCTTTCTTCCCCTCAAGCACAGTGCAAGGAGCTGTTATAAGTCCCTCTGGAGGCTTGTGGGGGTTTTCACAGAAGATGGGTGCCTGACCCTGTCTGAGAAAACCAAAGCATCCTGTGGCCAATTTTTCAGGTCATGTAGACTTTGCAATGGAGCAGATGTGGGTAGACGGGAGAGAGAACCAGGGTGGTATCATCTTAGGTCCTGTCCAATGGGCCTCCCTGGAGGAAAGGATGACTCTAGTAGCAAGAGGTTATATGTGAGCCCTGACTTCCTTAGGGCTGCAGAATGAGTTGCGAGGGACCACCCAAAACAGAGACACATCTGCCTAGGTCAAGAGAACTGTAGGACAAGGCCTCTGGGTGAGGAAATCACCACAGAACCCTCAAACACACCCACTGAAAAAAGGCTTTCAAATACCTTCCAGTCCCGAGGAGCCTGAAGGCAGCTTATGAGAGTATCTATTTAAATAAGACCTTTCTCATTTAATAATTCCTTTTTTCTGTATTTGACCTGAAAGGGTCCAGAAGTGGTTAGTAAGCCAGGCAAGGTGGAGATAGAATATAGAAAAATAGAAGAGGCCATTCACTTACCCAATTTCTACTGCAAGTTTCTGGCCTAAAGCATCCTAGGAACCCAATTCTGCTTAATTTCCTGGCAGGACACTTCTAGTTTCTGAATGAAGACTATGATTTTTATTTAAAGTAACTACATATTGTCCATTACCAAAAGGCAAGCAGACAAATCATGAGACCTAACAAAGTTTTCATCAAAGACAGGATCCAAAAAACAGAGGACACAAGGAAATAATCTGCCATATGAAAAAGAGCTACAGTACCTTAACAGAGTTGAAGTAGAGCATGTTTTTGATAAAGATCTACCACAGGGAAGAAACAAAACCAGTGGAAGGTTCTGCTTTGTAGCTCCAATGAAACATTAAGGAAATATGATCTCTTTGAAAGTAAAAAATTAATTGAAAAATCAATAAATTGAGAAGCAGGTTGAGAGAGGTAAGAGCTGAGTGAAGGAATCAACTGAAGAATTAGAGAATTAAAATACCAGAAGAGTACATAAAGAACCAAAGTCACATGCAGAAAACAGAATCAGTGAGGTTGAGGACTAACTCGAAGTGCTCAAAGAATATTGAGAAAAGAGGGCAATGGTGGCTTCTGTTTGAACGAGTACTTAACTGACTGGACACCAACACATTCCAGAGGAAGAAGCAGAGACTTGGGGAGGAGGTCACCTAATGGGTCCAGGAAAATCGCCAGGAGGTGACAGAGCAGAATTCAAATTGACGTCTGTCAGATTCCAGAGGATGTCTATCAGTCATGACCCTTTACAACACAAGGATGAGACATTTGGATCTGAAGGAGAATGAGCAAAGAGCCAACTCATAGGTGTTGGGTACTTAAAGGGAAAAAAGGAAGAACAATTTGAGCGGGGACAAAAATAAAATACAGAATAAAACTTTTTTTTAACTGGAAAAAAAATAATCATACAGGTGAAAGATCTTATTTAGTTAGAAAACTGGACAATTGATCTAAGCAAACTGGTTCTTCAGGCAGAAGTGAGGGTAGGCAATATAGAAATAAAATAGATCATTTGCAAAAGAAAGAGCATTTACTGATGTTAAGAATGTGGTGAGACAGGTATTCTTATTTATGGATGTGTCAAGTAGTATATAAAAAATATTGATTGTAAAAAATAATCTGAAATGCAGACAAGAAATCATCTTAAGGGTCAAGGGGGGGGTGGCGCCTGGGTAGCTCAGTCGGTTAAGCCTCTGCCTTTGGCTCAGTTTATGATCCTGAAGTCCTGGGATCCAGCCACGCCTTGGGCTGCCTGCTCAGCGAGAGCCTGCTTCTCCCTCTGCCCTTCACCTTGCTCATGCTCTCTCTGTTTCTCTCTCTGTCTCTCTCTCCTGCACGCTCTCTCTCTCTCAAATCAATAAATAAAAGCTTAAAAAAAAAAAAGAAATCACCTAAAGGAGGCAGACATTAATTTTATAATTAGAAAAAGATATTTAAAATAGATAAAAAGTTAAAAATGTAAATAGAACTAAATATTTTAAGGTTTATATGATTATTAAAATATAAAAATACTTATTAACAGAGCCTAGTATCTGAGATTTTTCATCAATGGAAAAAGTCGTGGTATCCCCACAAAAATTCTAAGAGGAAACTATGGACACATCTGACATGATAAACTAACAAACAACGTATGACTATGTTGAGTTTGGCAATAATCTTTGAATTCCTTGATGTAATCCTAGCGAAGCAGGATAGGGCATAGGTGGTTGGTCTCTAAGACAACAGATGAGTTCTTTCTGGTCTGCTGTTTATGGTGTTACATTGTGCAAATCAGCATCTCCCTCTAAAAGTCTAGAATCCAGCCGAGAAGACCCTCAATATTTTTCTTGCCCAAGTCACTTGTCCAAGGCCACACAGGTATTTAGTGTTGGAACAAATGAGGTTTGGTGGACTCAAGCTGGCTGGAAGAAAATCAGATTTAGGAAGAGAGGAAATTCCAGTTAGAGGGAGCAGTGTGAAGAAAAAGTGTGGTGCTCAGACCAAGTGAGAAGCTGGCTTTCCCCTGCCAGTACAGACAGATGTATATCCACATAAAATCTCAGCATAATAATAGTATTTCATAATAATAATACATTTGATATAATATACAATATATACTACCTCAGCTTTCTATTATAATTTATAGTTTTATAATATAATTACTAATACATTTTTAAAATTTGGTCTTCAGGAAGATCTTTGGAGTTTGGAAGAATTATTACTATCATCCTCTGTCCCATCCTTGAATTACCAATAAAATAAAACTGAGGGACCAGGAATTTAAAAACACTCTTTCCTGATTGTCTCCCTCCCTCTGTCCCTCCTCCCAAAATACTCTTCGCTAAGTAAGTAGCAGGTCAAGAAATTCAGTTAGGCAACTCCTGGCAATTTGATGGACAATACTGAAACCAGTGGAAACCAACTTAAAACTCAGTATTTGAGAATGACGGAGACTCCGTGGCATGCCGCAGAGAAGCGACTGATGGATAAGGAGGCAGTGAAAATTTGTATGAAATTATTGGCCTATAAGGGGGCTCAGGAACAGAATCCAGGACGCTGGGTAGTATAAAGGGAAAAAAAAAAAAATCAATCCCCACACAGCTGGGTGGTAAACTTCTTTTCCACAGTTTGGAAGGTATGAATGAAGCAAATAGAACTGTTCAGAGGAGATTGATTTGGCAAAGTTCTGAATCCCAAAGACTGATGATCTGGGGAGATTCTCTCTTTTACCTCAAGGCAAGACCACACCTCAACCATCTCAAACAGATAAAAATCTTCCCTAAGAAGACAGCAAGAGATTTCTCAACCTTATACACTTCAAACAAGTCTTTGTTGGGCCAAGATGTGTCAGAGTGATCCAAGGTCTGTCTGCCTGTTCTGGCTGAGCTTCTGCCAAGCAGGATCCAGAAACCAGCTCAGGCATGACTGGTACTGGATACAGACCCCTGTCAACCAAGAGAGCCCTGGTGGGAGCTCCAGAGCAGGGCAGGACTGGCCTCCCCTGTGGTTCCTGGAGGCACAACTAACTTTTCTGGGTGTTTGTACAGGAAGCCTCCGGTGTCTGAGGCCCTCCATTTACGCGAAGGACCAGAGAATGCCAGCCATTCTCTGTATTTTATTTACTTAAGTACAAATATATTTGTACTGGTGGAAAAAAATACCAATAGATATCAAATAAATTTTTAAATGAGTTGTACTAATGTAAATACACCTACTTATACATATGAAGTGTGCCTATACACAGATTTATTGGGAAGAGGGCTCACCTGTCTGTTAACCGGTCATGTACTCAGTGACCTGTGAAGCCATCTTTCTATTTTGGATTAGTTTGGAGGGCAGAGAGTATAAAATCCAGTGAATTTATGTTACCCATAGCATTGTTCAATAGCAATGCAAAAGCCGGAATCTTATCTGATGTTTACAATTAAATAGGTAAGAGGGTCCCTGGGTGGTTCAGCCGTTAGGCATCTGCCTTTGGCTTGGGTCATGGTCCTAGGGTTCTGGGGTCCTGGGGTCCTGGTGTTCTGGGATCAAGCCCCACATCTGGCTCCCTGCCCAGCAGGAAGCCTGCTTCTCTCTTTCCCAGTCTTCCTGCTTGTGTTCCCTCTCTCACTGTGTCTCTCTCTGTCAATAAATAAATAAAATCCTTTTAAAAAAATAATTAAATAGCCAACATATTTCCTCTTTACTGATGATCTGATAGATTCTTTTGAGGTTTCTCAAGTAATTTCATGTTGCTTTCTATTTCCTGAAAAGCAAAATACATCCCACACTTGATCATAGTCCAAAAATTGAGAATCTCCTTGGAAATTCTGTAGCAACATAAAAGCTATAATATTAATTTCTCCTGATGATATATCAGAGTTCTGAAAACTTTTCAGGTAGAGGTTCTGTCATTTCTGATGAAACATTTTACCACGTAAGAGGCACAAACAGATGGAAGTAAATGTGGGTTTTGTTTGTTTGCTGTTTGTTTGCTTATTTCTAGATAATTTTACTAGAGCTAGAGGCAACAAAGTACTTACAAACTTAGAATCCTCTAAATGTTTGAAAATAGTTATTATGGTTTCTATAACAGTTTTTCCAAAATCTCTACTTGCCCCAAACACAAATAAGGTCCAAACTGCTAACCAGCTAGGCCTCTTCTGAAAGGAAAGAGTCAGCTGTTGAGTTTTTCCTCATATGAGGGGCTCTTTCATTCTTCATTTAGATCCTTCCAGAGGAGTTATAAATATCTATGCTGTGGCTGGGGGCAACACTCTACACAGTAGTGTGAGTAAGGAGGTGGAGAAAGATGCTCTGATGTGGTAAGACTGGCTGAGGCAGCAGTGAGATTCCCATTCACCAGGCCATGAAACAGCATTTACCTTTTAACTTGCCCATAAAGAGGTTAGTTATGGATCAGTTCAGGTCAAAGTCTTACTGGGTCTAGCCTCCTTTCTTTGCCTAACGAAGGCCATCTGTTGTGGTGGCTCTATAAAAGTCCTTAAATATTGACTGGTTTGAGTAGTGAAGGTTGGTGCCTAATTGCCTAGAACATAATTTTCCTTTTTCAAGTGATGATTGCTCTGAGTTGGTTGGCCATTTTTTCTATTTTGGCCATTTTTCTCAAGTTTACCCTCCTTTTTTTTTTTTTTTTTTTAAAGATTTTATTTATTTGTTTGACAGAGATCACAAGTAGGCAGAGAGGCAGGCAGAGAGAGAGGAGGAAGCAGGCTCCCTACTGAGCAGAGAGCCCAGGACCCTGAGATCATGACCACCGAGCTGAAGGCAGAGGCCTCAACCCACTGAGCCACACAGGTGCCCCGTTGCCCTCCTGTTTTGAGATCCTGTGGTAACTTTGTCTTTGATTTCTTGGCAGTAACAGAGTAAAGAGAACATTGGATCAGAAACTAGGAAACTTGAGTTCCCCTTCAGGTTTTACCATTACCGACTAAATGAATTTCAGAAGAATCACCTAACCTTCCTATGTCTCGGTTCTTTCATCTGTGAAATGAGGGTGTTGAACTGGATGGCTTTTCCAGAAATTAAATTCTGTGAGTGGGCACAATCGCACACCACCTTTTGTTTCCACAATTTATGCTCTGGCAAATTTTATATTACTATTTTCACAAAGGAGACAATAAAGTAATACATATATTTTATGAAAATTTTAGAATAATACAGAAAATTAAAAGAAGATGATTTTAAATACTAAAATCACTCCTACAACTAACTGGAGATAACTGCTGTTAACTTTTGTGGTATTAGTTGCCAGGGTTTCTTGTTTGCATATGCCTGTGTGTTTTTGACTTCCAGTTTATAAACATGTAATAAACATATTTAATTATAAATATATTTTATAGGTAAATAAAATATATAGTTATATAACATGGAATCATGCTGTATATATAATTTCATATGCTATTTATTTCACAGAACATTATATTATGACTGGGTTGTTAAATATTCTTCAAAAATATTATTTTTAATGGTTGTAGAATATATCCCTTTAGCACAGTGCCTGGAAAGAGAAAAGATTGAGTTACTTGAGGAGAGTATATTCATTATCTTTTGCGGCATAACAAATTACTCCAACATTCAGTGTGTTGAAACAGTTAACAAACATTTATTAATTTGCAGCTTTAACGTCAGGAATTTGGGAGCAGTTTGACGGGGTGGTTCTGTCTTTAATGAGATTGTAGTCAAGATGTTAGCTCAAGCTGCGATCGTATGAAGGCTTGACCAGGGCTGGAGAAGCTGCTTCCAACATGGCTGCCACTCCCTGCTGGTAACTTGATCTTTGCTGTTGATAGAAGGCCTTAGTTCCTCATCTTAGGGGCTTCTCCATGGGCTGCTTGAGTGTCCTCACAACATGGAGGCTCTCTCGTTCAGGGCAAACGACCTAAGAGAAAGTAAGGCAGAACCTAGAAGGTCTTTTATCAAGTAACCTCAGAAGTCATGCTCCCTATTTTTTACAGCACACCACTGATTACACAGGTCACCCCATTAGGGGTGGGAAGACAGGAACATCAGGAGATGAAAATTTGGGGGGTTCTCTGAAAGACTGGTTACAACAGACGGATTCTCAGAAATGTAATTATGGTATCATATTAACAAGTAATTTTGTTGGAAAAAAAATCACATTTTTTGGATTATATTATTTAATATCTGTGTATGTTTATGTAATTCAAGTGTGTACAGTATTACATTCTCAAACTTTCTAGTCTTTTTCTTGGGTCACTTTGCCCTTTTATATTTCAAACAAATGGTTGAATCTCCTGTCCACGTAAGGATATTGTGAGAAACTTGAAATTCTTTCCCTCCTACTAGCCAATGAATTTTGAAAGTTTTGTAGTATTCTGGTCACCTTTTCTTGTAATTTTACAAAATCACTAAATTTTCAGTCCCTTCTCTATATTCCTCTTCCTGCTATTGTTTTCTTCTGAGATTGCTTTGCCCCCTATTCTTATTTCAATCAAAGTGTTTCAAATGAAGGATTGTTATATATAGCAGATTTTTATTAAATATTTGGGGGTAGCAAGGCATATTATAGTCTAGCATGATATAAAAAATAACTTAAAAGTTTATTATTAGACATCAGTGTCCAGAAATTTCATTAACTGCTTTCGTTTCAAGACAGCTCTTATTAGCTATTTCCTTAAGCCCCAGTTTATAAGTTTTTGGTCTTTTTTCTTCCCTATTGCTGACTCACTTTCTTCTCTTCTTTTTACTTTTGAGGCCCATGCTCAATTTGTTTGAAGAAACTAAACATTTCTCTTGCTTCATTATGCAGAATAATTCAGCTATTATTCTATTATACTATTTTCTTCTAAATTCTCTCATGGGAAGCTTCACATTGGCTTCCCAAGGGGCTCATGAATAATTTCCCTAAGCAAGTAACTATCTTTCTTGATATGAATTATACCAACTCTCTAGTATGTTAACATAGCTTCAGTAATTTTCCTTCCTTCTACAGATAGAAATATTACTTTAATTTTCCTCTTTGTGTTTTTTAAGTTATTTTTTTTATTTCAATATGATTTCAGACCTCCAAAAAAGTTGTAGGAATAGCAGAAAAAATTCCTATATATACTTCACCAAGTTTCCCCACATAGTAACAGTTTACCACATTTACTTTATATTTTTCTTTCTGTGTGTGTGTGTGTGTGTGTGTGTGTGTGTAATTTTTTTTCTTAACCAGTTGAGAGTAAGATGGGGACATGGTGTATCTTATCCATAAATACTTCAGTGTGCATATCCTAAAAACAAGGACATTTATTTGCATAACCCAAGTACAATGATCAAAATTAGGCAAATAACATTGATACACCATAACCGTCTAATATACAGTCCTTATTCAGATTTTTCAAATTTGCCCAAGAATGTCCTTTTTAGAGAAATGAAATCTGAGATCATGTGTTCCATTTTGTTGTCCTTTCTTTTCATCTGGAACAGTTCCCCAGTCTTTGTGTTTCATGACATTGACATTTTTGAACTATGTAGATCAGTTATGTTATAAAATATCCCTTAGTCTGGGTTTGTCAGTATTTCCTCGTGATTAGATTCAGGTTGTGCATTTCTGCCAGGAAGTACAGAGGGATGTGTTTTTCTTAATGGACCACATCAGAAGACACATGGTGTTGATTTGTCCATTCCTGGTATGGGAGACTGTTTCTAATACCAATTTTTTCCTTAATGCTTATTACATGATTCTAATTGGTTATAATGTAATGCTTTGTAATTTTTTTTGCAATTTTTTCACAATGTGGTCACTTTATTGTAGCCCTCTTTCTTAAAAAACAAAAAATTAATCTTCTTGCTTAGTAGGTTCTTTCTTTTTTGTACCTATTGAAACCTTTTAAGGTTTACTCAAATTCCATCTCCTCTTTGAGCTAATCCAGAGTAATCTTTTCTGAACTAAAATCTTATAATTATTGAATATAAAAAACTGGCTTGAAGTCTGACATATTGTAAGCACTCATTCAATATTGTATTTTTTGCTTCCTTTCAACTTTTTGTGTGACATCTCATATGTATTGTTTTAAATGTTTGTTTGCTTCGTGTAATTTTAGATTTGCAAGGAAAATCAGTCATAAGATAATCTCATTTTAGTTTGCATATGAAGAAATTGAGGAAAGAGAGGTTGTGTGATATTCTTAGGTTAAAAAGTTAATTTTTAGCACTAGATCTTATATCTAGAGTTCGTAGATTCTTAAGATTTTAAGACTGACCAGAGCTTTTATTTCTTGGAGATATTGTAAGGGCAAAGGAGAAGGTTTGATCATCTAGGTTCCTGCCAGCCAATTCAACAAAACTTCCCTGGTTTTATCTGTTTTAGATGTTAGAATTAAAACAAACAAACAAACAAACAAACAAAACCTCTGCAACTAAAAAGAAAACAAGAATTAAAAATTTGAAAAACAATTGCTCTATTCCACATTAACCCAATGCACAAATGCCCTGCTAGGAACCTATGTAATCTGTACTTCAGATCCCAGAAACAAGGAATCCACTGACTTTTCATTCAATAAATATTTGCTGAGTACTTTGCATGTACCATGCATTTTGTAGGCTTTGGACATACAAAGATAGAAAGACATTAGTAGATGCTATTCTCACATAGCATTTGACACTTATTTGACACTCATTTGACACTCATTTGACACTTAGGAAGCTTAGGAAGCTTAGGAAGTTAATTTATATTAACTTGAGTTCTACTTATTTGCAATTCTCTCTTCAGGGTACACAAAGAAAAGCCAGTGGCATAATCTACATAAAACTCTTAAATTTACTGAGGCAGATTGACAGTATCTTTTCTTCTCCAGGGTAAAACTCCCAAGGTCCTTCAACTGTATATATATATTTTTTCCTGACTTTTTTTTTCTTTTTTAAATTTTTTAAAAAAGATTTTACTCATTTGTTCATGAGAGACAAAAACAGAGAGAGAGAGACAGAGAGAGAGAGAAGCAGGCTCCCCACTGTGCAGGGAGCCCAATGCGGGACTCGATCCCAAGACCCCAGGATTATGACCTGAGCCAAAGGCAGATGCTTAACCATCTGAGCCACCCAGGCACCATTTTCCTTTTAAAAACAAAACAAGACAAACAAAACAAAACAAAACAAAGCTCTTTTTTTAGAGCACTTTCAGGTTTATGATGAAATTCAAAGGGAGGTAGAGAGGCTGCCTATATACCCCCATTCCTACACATTCATAGCCTCTTCCATCATCAACATCTTTTGCCATAGTGGTACATTTTTACCAAGGATGAACCTACATAGACGTATGATAATTACCCAAAGTCTGTAGTTTACCTAATGATTCATTCTTGGTGTTGTACATTCAGTGGGTTTGAACAGATGTATAAGGACATATATCCACCATTATACGATCATACAGACTATTTTTACTGCCTTACAAATCCCTGTTTTCTGCCTATTCATCTCTCTTCCCCACCCCCATCCAGGCAATCACTGATTTTTAAAACTGTATGCATAGTTTTGTCTTTCTAGAATGTCATATACTTAGAATCATACAATATGTAGATTTCTCAGATTGGCTTTTTTCACTTAGTAATATGAATTTAAATTTCTCTATAGGTTTGTAGCTCATTTCTTTCTACTACTGAATAACATCTCATTGTCTGGATATATCGTAGTTTATTTATCCTTTCACTTACTTAAAGGACATCTTGTTTGCTTCCTACTTTGGCAGTTGTGAAAAAGGGCTTCCATAAACATTCATGTGCAGATCTTTGGGTAGATATAAGTCTTTAACTCCTTTGGTTAAATACCAAGATGTGGCATTGCTGGATTGTATGGTGCGAGTATGTTTAGTTTTGTAATAAATCATCAAACTGTCTTCCAAAGTGACAAGTACAATTTTGCAGTCCTACCAGCAATGAATGAGATTTCCTGTCACTCTGCATTTTTGCCAGCATTTGATATTGTCAGAGTTCCAGATTTTGGCCATTTTAATAGGTGCACAGTGGTATCTCATTATTCTCTTTTGGATTTCCTAGATGACATATGAGGAGGAGCATCTTTTCTTTTTTTTTTTTTTTTAGATTATTTATTTAATTATTTGACAGACAGAGATCACAAATAGACAGAGAGGCAGGCAGAGAGAGAGAGAGAGGGAAGCAGGCTCCCTGATGAGCAGAGAGCCTGATGCGGGACTCGATCCCAGGACCCTGAGACCATGACCTGAGCCGAAGGCAGCGGCTCAATCCACAGAGCCACCCAGGCGCCCAGGAGCATCTTTTCTTTTCATTTTTATTTGTCCTCTGTGTATCTTCTTTGGTTAGATGTCTGTTAATTTTGGCCCATTTTTAAATCAGGTTGTTGTTTTTTTTTATTATTATGCTTTAAGAGTTCTTTGCAAATTTTAGATAATAGTGTTTTATCAAATGTGTCTTTGCAAATATTTTCTTCCAGTCTGTGGCTTGTCCTATCATTCTCTCAGCATTATTTTTTGGAGAGCAGAGAAGTTTTTAACTTAAATGAAGTATAGCTGGGGCACCTGAGTGGCTCAGTGCGTTGAGCCTCTGCCTTTGGCTCAGGTCATGATCTCAGGGTCCTGGGATGGAGCCCCGCATTGGGCTTTCTGCTCAGTGGGAAGCCTGTTTCCCCCTCTCTTTCTCTGCCTGTCTCTCTGCCTACTTGTGATCTCTGTCAAATAAATAAATAAAATGTTTTTAAAATAAAATAAAATAAAATAAATGAAGTATAGCTTATAATTTATTTCTGTCATGGATCATGTCTTTGGTGTTGTATCTAAAAATGCATCATTATGGCCAAGATCACCTACGTTTTCTTCTACATTATCTTCTAGGAATTTTATAGGTTTGCATTTTACATTTATGTGTGTGGTCCATTTTGAGTTACTTTTTTTAAGGGTTATTTTTGTGAAGGGTGTAAGGTTTGCATTTAGGCTCATTTCTTTACAGGTGGGTGTCTGGTTGTTTTGGCACCATTTGTTGTAGAGTATTTTTGCTCCATTGTATGGCTTTTACTCCTTTGTCAAAGATCAGCTGACTATATTTGTGGGATTCTATTTCTGAGCTTTCTAATTTGTTCCATCGATGTACTTGTCTAATCTTCCCCAATACCACAGTCTTCGTTACCGTAGCCTTGTAAGTTAGTCAGTGTTGAAGTTGGGTAGTTTCAGTCCTCCAACTTTGTTCTCTCTTAATATTGTGTTGGCTGCTCTGGGTCTTTTGCCTCTCCATATAAACTTTAGTTATAAAGTATAAAATAAAAATATAATATAAATATATTTATATTATATAATTTATATAATTTATAATATATAATATAAAAAATATAAAATACTTTAGTTTATAAAGTATTTGCCTCTCCACATAAATGTTTATTGAATTCATAAAATACTTGCTGGGATTTTTATTGAGATTTCATTGGATCCATAGATCAGGTTGGGAATAACTGACATCTTGAAAATATTGAGTTCTCCTATCCATGAACATGGAATACATCTCCATTTTTCCTTTGATTTAGTTTACCAGTTTTGAAGTTTTCCTTATTTACGTCTTGCATATATTTTGTTAGATTTATTCCTATTTCTCTTAGGAGGTACTAATATAAATAGTATTATGTTTCTAATTTCCAATTCTACTTTCCATTGTTGGCATATAGGAAAGCAACCAACTTTTACATATTAACCTTGTATACTGCAACCTTGGTAGAATTACTTATTAGTTTCAGGAAGGTTTTTTGTTTTGTTTTGTTTTTTGTTTGATCAGTTCTTCCTGTTTTTCTGTAAAGATAATCACGTCATCTGTGAACAAAGACAGTTTTAAATAACCCTTCTCAATCTGTATACCTTTTATTTCCTTTTCTCACCTCATTGCATTTGCAAGGCCATCTAGTACGAGTCGAAAAGGAGTGGTGAGAGAGAATATCCTTGTAATATACCTGATCTTAGCAGAAAAGCTTTGAGTTTCTCACTATTAAGCATGTTAGCTGTAGGTTTTTTATAGTTTTAGAAGTTGAGAAAGTTCCCCTCTTTTCCTAGTTTACTGAGGGTTTTTATTTTTAATGGGTGATGGATTTTTATCAAATTAATTTTCTGTTTCTTTTGTTATGATCATATGATTTTTTAAAAAAAGATTTTATTTATTTATTTGGGAGAGAGAAAGTGAGAGTGAGTGACGCACAAGCAGGGGAAGGGCAGATGAAGAAGCAGACTCCACACTGAGCAGGGAGGCTGACACAGGGATTGATCCCAGGTCCTGGTAGTATGACCTGAGCCAAAGGCAGAGGCTTAACCAACAGAGCCACCCAAGCTCCCCTAATTTTTCTTTTTTAATTTGATGATATCATAGATTATATCAATAGATTTTTGAATGTTCAACCAACTTTGCTACCTGAGATAAAACTCACTAGTGGTCATTAAGTGTGATTCTTTTTTTATATTTTTCTTGGATTTAATTTGCTAATATTTTGTTGAGGATTTTCATATTCTTGTTCAGGAGGAATATTTATCTGTAGTTTTTTTTCTTCTATAGTATCTTATAATGTCTGGTTTTGATATTAGAGCAATTCTGATCTCATGGTTCCCTTTGCAGAATTCTATCCTTTGAAAGAGATTATAGGAAATTGACATAACTTCTTCCTTAAATCTCAGCCTGGTGCTTTCTTTTTCGGAATATTATTAATTCCCTATATAGATTTGGGTTGACCTATATTATTTTTCTTCCATCTAAAGAATGCCTTTTACTATTTATTGTAAGGCAGGCCTACTGGCAACAAATTTCTTTAACCTTTGCTTCTCTTTAATTTTCCTTCACTTTTAAAGGATAATTTTGCAGGATACAGAATTCTAGGTTGGTGGTTTTTTTTTTTTTCTCAACAGTTCAAATACTGCACTCCCCTTTCTTGCTTGCATGGTTTTTGAGAAGGTGGATATAATTATCTTTGTTCCTCTATGGGTAAAATACATTTCCCCCCCTTTAACGTCATTCAATATTTTTTCTTCATTTTTAAATTTCTGTAACTTGAAAATGATATACCTAAGTATAGTATGTATGTATGTCTGTATTTTTATGTTTATCCTGCTTAGTGTTTTCTGGATTTCCTGGATGGTTGTCTGGTGTCTGACATTACTTTGGGGAAATTCTCTATCATTGCTGTTTCAAATATTTCTTCTGCTCCTGTCTCTCTTTCTTCCTTTTCTGGTATTCCCTTTATACATATGTAAAACTTTTTATAGTTTTCCCAAAATCTTTAGATATTCTGAAATTTTTTTCAGTCGTGTTCAGTTGTTGTTAGGTTTTCTGTTTATATATTCTCTAATGCAAATAATTTTTTTTTCCTCAACTGTGTCCAGTCTACTAATGAACCCATTAAAACCATCCTTCTTTTCTGTTATGGTGTTTTTTATCTCTAGCATTTCTTTATGGTTCTCTCAGGATTTGCATCCTTCTATTTACATTGCCCATCTGTTCTTACACATTGTCTATTTTATCCATTAAAGCTTTTAGCATAATCATTATAGTTGTCTTAAATTGCCAGTCTGATAATTCTAAAATTCTTGCTGTATCTGGTTCTGATGCTTGCTTTGTCTCTTCAAATTTTGCCTTTTGGTATGCTTTGTAGTTTTCTTGACAGGTGGACATGACATATTGGGTAAAAGAAACTTCTTTAGATAGAATGTTAGTAATGTGGTGAGATATAGGGGGAAGGGAAGTGTTATATATTCTACAATTAGGTCTCAGTTTTTTAGTGTGTCTATGCCATGGGACTGTAAATTTCACATGTGTTTTTAAGTTTTTCCTCCCCTTCTGAAGTGGCCAAGAGTTGGTATTTCTCTTCTTCATATCTATTAGACTCTGATAATAGCTGAGCAGGTTAGGCTCTAGTTAACTACTTTCTCCTGAGGTCAGGCCTTGATTATAGGAACAGGGTGTTCTGGCATATTTCAAAGTCATTCTCTCCCCTCCCTCCACTCCCACCTCTCACTTGCCAGAAACCTGGGATGATTTTTCTGAAATATTTGCTATAGGAAACTAGCAAAACTCTTGGAGGCAAATCTCACAATATATGGTTCTCCCTGGAGTCTTTAATTCTCAGAATTGCCTGCACTGAGCCTCTAACAAGTCATCAATTATAGTTCAGATTTTCTTATCCCTTCACTCTTTTCTATGGTAGTTTCTGCTTATGAGTCTATTCAGGTAAGCTACGACTCCCTGTGCTTCCCTGTCTCTCCAGTCTTGTGGGCAGCAGTTTGTTCTATGTCTTCCCCTCTCATATGGAATCAAGAAGAGTTGTTGATTTTTGTCTGTTCAATGTTTGACTTGTTGTTAGGATGGAGTAGTAACTTCCAAGCTCCTTATGCATGAAATTGGAAATTGGAAACTATTTTTTAATGACATGGCACCAAGTTGATACACCACTGAAGACACTTAACTCTATACATGTTCCAGTTGCCAACATATCTCTGAATTGTGTGGTACTTAGACCTTTACAGTGGTAATAAAATTAAAATGAGGTCTTTAGGGTGTGCCCTAATCTAATATGACTGGTGTTCTTCCTGAAAATGGAATTTTGGATACAGATATACACATACAGAGAAAAGACCATATGAAGAGACACAGGGAAAAGATGGCCATCTATGAACCAAGGAAAGAGGCCTAGAACAAGACCTTTCCCTCACAGCTCTCAGACAGAACCTACACCACTGACTTAAGATTTGATTTCAGGCCTTTTGGTTCCCAAACTGTGAGACAATAAATTTCTATTGTTAAAACCACACAATTTGTAGTACTTTGTTATAGCAAACCTAGCAAACCCATATGGGTTTAGAAGAATTATTCACAAGTATTAAAAAATGCTTATTACAGATAAGACTTAATTATGTCTGTATACTAAGTTATTAGGAATGTCTAAGCAATCCAAATATATCAATGCATTTAAGTTTTATAAAAATCCCTTTGAGATAGGTACTGTTATCACTTCCTTTGTGTAGAAGAAAAAACCCTCTCTCAGAGAGATTTATAAAATTGTTCTAAGTCACCCAGTTAAGATTTAGATGGCTGGCCTGTGGAGTCTATACTCTTTTTTTTCTTTTAAAGAGAGGGAGAGAGAGAGTTGGCAGTTGCAGGGGTGGACAGAGGGAGAGGGAGAAGCAGACTCCCTATTGGGTAGGGAGCCCAATGTAGGACCCTGAGATCATGACCTGGACTGAAATCAGGAGTTAGACGTTTAACCAAATGAGCCACCTAGGCACCTTATAACCCTACTTTGGGTAGTACCCACTGTCCAGAGAGAGGGAGAGTTTGCCAAATTATAGGGTTACTTATTTATTTTTCCAGAATTTAGGAAAATCACATTTTAATTGGTGAGTGTTAGTGCTTGTATTAATTTTTTGTGACTGTCATAATAAATTGTCACAAACTGGGTCACTTAAAACAGAAATTTGTTCTCTCACAGTTTTGGAGACCAGAAGTCTGAACTCAAGGGCTACAGTCTCCATAGGCCCTAGAAGACATCTGTTTTTTTGCATTTTTCCAACCTCTGCTGACTCTTTGCATTCTTTGGTATTCTTTGACTGTATTACTCCAGTCTCTGCCTTAGTGGTCACATTGTCTGCTGCTCTTCTGTCTGTGAGCATCTCCTCTGAATACCGCTTATAAGAACACTGCTCATTGGATTTAGGGCCCAGATAATCCAGGATGATACCTTCAATTTAAGATCTTTAACTTAATTACATATCTAAAGACTTTTTCTTAAAAATGAGGTAACATTTACAGTTTCCAGGGATTTAATTTGATGTGGACACATCTTCTGGAGGGCTACCATGCAACGCACTACATTGCTGTCTTGTATTTTTAAGTCAGTGTGCTTTTCTTGTGATTGTAGTGAACCACAAACATTTAGGTAAACTAATGAGGAAATACAGTGACAAGAGGGGAAGAAAGGAAAGAAAGAGGAAAGGATAAGATGAGAGGAGAGGAAAGCGTTAGCTCTAGGGACAATGACCATTGTCCCTATGTTTCAATATGTGCTACCAAAGTTGAATCCTTGTTATTTGAGAGTAGTTTAAAACAAGTGAAAAAGTTATGGATTTGTTTGGGGAAAATACGGGTAAGTGTTTGAATAAAAAATAGGGGAAAAGGATTTTTAAGGCAACTGAAATGATCTATTTTAAAATTATAAGTCCTTCTAAAGAATATTATCATAAAGAAATAGCAATTTAAGTCATCATCATAATCTTCAATTATGATCTTCAATAGATCTGTCTCCCTGCCTCTGTTTCTATGGCAAACAAATAACATTTCAGCATAGTTTCATACAATTACAAGGCTAAGAAACAGTTTGTCATTGGCAAGCCTTGTGAATGTAAGACATTAGTGAGACTCCTGCATATGCATGTTCACATTAATTTGCCAAAACTTAATTTAAAATCCAGAAACTGAAATGTTATTCATAATAAGAAAGTTGGAACTTTCTTAAAAGCTTTTCACACCCTAATAATAATGTAACAATGAGCACGAGCAGACAATTCACAAAAGAAGTCCTATAAACACTAAAAATAAAAATCTAACTCAGTAATAATCAAAGAAATGCAAGTTGCATGTTTTTATCCACATACTGGTAGTGATTAAAAAGAATAATTCTATCCAGAATTGTAAAATATGTGAATGAAAGGGCATTTTTATACTAACTGGTGGGATGTAAACTCGGACAAATTTTCCAAAGGGAAAGTCTTCAAAATGTGCAGATACTTTGACCCAACAAATTCAGTTCTAGGCAGTGTATCCTAAGGATATAAAACATGTTTACTCAAAGATGTATGCACAACAAGGTTTATTCTGATATGCTTGTATTAGTTATGAAATGAATCAATTTTGTGAAAAGCACATTTTATTTATGGATCTTATTCAAATATATAATTCACATACTTATTACATAAAATATCTGGCAACAAAAACATTAAGAATATTATCTAGATACTAAAGTTATGTGAAACTTTTAAAGTATTTATTATTGTTTTTCATTTTTAAATAATTTGAACCACATGTAAAATAAATAAAAATGTATTTTGAGATATTTAAATATACTCCTTATTGGGTTCTTCATTATAGAAGAAAACAATATGTTAGATAGTGCTTTATAAGTGTATTTTTGAGATTTTCTCCACTAAATTTTGCATTGTGCATATATGTAGTTAATAGAAAATACACATGGAGATTTTTTTTTTTTCAGGTAAAATTTATAATTTGTTGCCATAGAGAAGAATAAATTTCCAAAACTAAAAACAAATTCCAATAATGTGTTCTACTTACTTCAAAAGGATAGGCATTTAAAATTTCCAATAGATATATACTTGGCAAGTTAAGAATGTTTAGGACGCTAAGCCCCTGGGTGGCTCAGTCATTTAAGTATCCAGCTCTTTATTTTGGCTCAGGTCATGATCTTGGGGTCATGAGATTGAGCCCTATGTCGGGCTTCTCTCTGGGTATGGAGCCCACTTAAGAGTCTTTCTCTCTCCCTTTCCCTCTGCCCTCCCCACCCCTGACTTGTGCATGTGTGTACTCTTTCTTTCTCTCTCTAAACAAGAAAAAAAATGCTTAGGACTCAAAGAAATAAGATTAAATGGAGGGGAAATAGTTAAATATGAAAGTAGAGATTTTCTACTTTTCTTGCTACTGCCTGCTTTATATTGTAGAATAAGATACTTCAAGGACATTTCTTCACATTCAACTCAATTCAGTAAATATTTATTGAGCTCAGTCATCATGTTCAATAATGAAGAAGTTACTGAGCCATCATCACTTTTTTCTAGGAGACCAATCCTGGACCTTCTCATATTCAAGTAATTTCCAGATTCACACGAGAAACACTTCAATAGTAGTACTCAGAAATACTGCCTAGGCAATGTGACTCTGAAATTCTAATATTTTAGTTATTAGTTTTCTTTTGTCCATGCTGTCATGAGTGCCATTATAGGCAGAAGATTAAAGTTAAAATCCAGTATTTTCTCAAAGTAAACAGTATGAAGGCTCTGTTCCTTTTCCTTCCTCAATAACATATTGCTTAGTCCTTTGGGGCTACTATAGCAGAATAACACGGACTGCACAGTGGATAAACAACAGAAATTTATCTCTCATAAGTTCTAAAGGCTGAGAAGTCCAAGATCAAGGTACTGGCATGGTTGCCTTCTGGTCTGTGGACCCTTTTGCTGGTTCAAGCTGGCTTGTTGTGTTCTCACCTGGTAGAAGGGGCTGTGGAACTTTCTGGAGTCTCTTTATAAGGCACAAGTCCCATTCATGAGGGCTCCACCCCCATAGCACGTCAGAAAGGCCCCGCCTCCTCACACCATCATCTTTGGCATTTGGGATTTAACACATAAATTTTGAGGGGACATATACATTCACACTGTGGCATGCTCTAAGAAGAGCCATAAACATGACAGGGCCCTCAGGAATGGATTCTCTCTCAGTACTGGATATGGTGGTCTTCATTTACTTTGAACTTGAGCATCACGTTTAAGGTGATTATAACTGTACCATGTCTCTATCATCTCATGCTTTGGATTTATATAATTAAACATAATGTAAATATGTATAAAAGACACACCCATTAAAAAATAAAATAGAACTTAAAGGAATTAAAACAAAGGGGAAACACTCTATTTTTCACTCTTTCCTGCCCTCAATACAATTGCTCTTGAGGCAACCAATTTAAATCTCTTGTTGTGTTTTCCTCCTTGTTGCTAAATAAGGCATTTATACGTATTACATTCTCTGCTTCCTGTTAGGATATTGAGGATTTAATTTCTTATACCTCCTTCCCGCTTTATACCGATCCTTGCAAAATAATCATGTATCTTAATTTTAGGTACACCATTTAACAATATTTGCATTAGAAAGAGATAAATGATTCCTGTAGTGTCAAGTATTGACCTTGGATTGTATTTCTTTTCTGGTAAAATTTTGTCCCCTAAAGTTGCTAATCATTTTACATTTTCTTAGAGGACTTTCTTATCAAAATGGTTATATTTCCTAACAGAGCTTCATCAGAACCATTTTGCTGTTAAAAAAAAAAAATGGGGGTGTGTCGGTGGCTCAGTGGGTTAAAGTGCCTTCCACTCAAGTCATGATCCCAGGGTCCTGGGATCGAGCCCCGCATCAGGCTCTCTGCTCAGCAGGGAAATGCTTCCCTTCCTCTCTTTCTGTTTGCCTCTCTGCCCACTTGTGATCTCTGTCTGTCAAATAAATAAATAAAATCTTAAAAAAAAAAAGGACCCCAGTATGCTTATGTTAGACTCTGTCTGGACCAGTGGCTCTAGGCCATAGCCACAGTGTTGGCAGTTTCAGATACTCTGTCTTAGGTCACAAACATTTTCCTTCTTAAGGTACTCCTTGGTGTAAAGATGACTACCTCCTTAAACACTTTGTATAAGGTTACTCAAAAGGCAAGTGTATGCAGCGATGCATGCCTGAATATGTTTTTAAACAATCCACACTTATGATGGATAATTTTTACGTTATAGAAATAGGTAAAGAGCTAAGATACAAGAAAAAAGTAAGACACAAGCCAGAGCTCTCTAACATTTGACTACTAGGTGTTCCAGGAAAGACACAAAAAGAACTTGGGGCAGGATGATGTAAAAAGAAATAAAGAACCATAAAATTCCAAATTGAAGGAGCCAAGCTACAATTTTTCCTCAGAATTTTGAAGAAATATCCCATTGCCATATAGCATCCAGTGTTACAGATGAGAAATCTGAAGATATTCAGGTTTTTATTTCTTTGCAGTTCCTTCTACTCTCTGGAAGATTTTAAGATCTTCTTTTTACCTTCGGAATTCTAAAATTTCATAATGAAGCACTTTTCTGTCAATATTTTTAAAAATCATATTGCTAGATGCTCTCTTTGCCCTTTCAATGTGGGCCCTATGGTTCTTTCGCTCCAGTAAGGTTTTGCTTTAGCTTTGTTTTTTTCTTTTCCTTTTCTGAAGCTTCTATCAACCAGATGTGAGATCTCCTAGTTTTGTCTTTTATGTCTCTTGCTTTAAAAAAAGAAAATGTTTTCAGCTTTTTCAGTTTTTTTATTTTTGAGAAATGTCTTTTATTTGTTTTATTTTCCAAACTTTCTGCTGATTTTCAAATAGTTATTTCCCAAGAACTCTTTGTTTTCTTTTGTTGTTTTTTGTAGTGCCTGATTAAAGACATTTAATCTGGTTGGTATACACACTGGAGGGTATCATTTTTGTTATTATTCCTATTAGTCTCTGATCTCAGTTTTCTCTTTTTCTTCTGGGATTCCTGCCCCCCCCCCCCCCCCGTTTATCTTGTTTGTCTTTCACATTGCTTGTCTTTTCACATTTTTTCTTAAACCATGTTGACTTTCAATTGCCCATTAAAAATCTGGCTGTGACCTCTGTGTTTGATTCCATTTTCAGCTGGCAGCCCTGTTAGTGATCAGAGAGCCAGAGGACTCAAAAAATGTCAAAATACCAGACATTTGTTCTCTGGGATTCTTCATTTTCTCTTAAAAAAAAAAAAAGCCTTCATTCTCTTGTCTAAGAATTAGACTCCTGACTCCTCTTTCTCGTATTCCATGAGAAGTGGAGTGTGTTGGTGTGGACATGGGATGAGACAACTGGATGCACACCTTCAACCAATCCCACGTTTGTAGCCCATAATCTTATCACTCCTAGCATTGCTTTTCTGTCTGCAGTTCTGCTTTCTTCCTTTTTCCAAGCATTTATCCAAGCTAAGGTCTCTTCTGAGGTGCTGTGTCGGGGTTGCGCCCCTAAGATGGCGCCATAGAGCATGGTAACTCACCGCAAGTATGGCTTAGCATGCTGGATCGGTAGTCAATGACGGGTAATGAGGACGATAACAGGTACCAACCTAAGACAAAAGCTGCAGCATGCTCTGCAGTATTTGATGATGGGTAAGGATGCAAGTTGATCGTCCCAACCTAAGACAGGCACGGTCTCTTATCCATACAAATAAATAAAGAAGGGGCAGCTGTCGGGGTCGAGCCCCTAAGATGGCGCCGGCTACATAGCCCGAGCAGCACGGACAGCCTGAAAAACATCCGCCCTGGCCACACATGACCTCGTGCTCCTCACATGAACACTGCATGCCACCACTGCCTACGAGCCCCAGATACCTCCTGTTCACGTGAACACCTCTGTGATTGGCTGTATACCTCCTGTTCACGTGAACACCTCTGTGATTGGCTGTTATGCCCTATATAAGGCAAGGGAACTTCCCCGCAGGGGAGGGAGAAAGATCGACCAGGGAATAAACAAGAGCTTGTGCATCGACCTCTGTGTGTGTTGGTGTTGCCTCATCTCTGCAGGGAGGGAGGGCGCGACAGTGCTGTATCCGTTACTACTCTTCCACCTGCTTTTCATTTTCCAAAGTTGTGTGAAGTCTGTCATCCATTGATAGCCCTCTCCTATCTTTTAGTGATTCTTGGTTTAACTGCATATTTCTTAATCATGAAGTATTCATCAAGTACCTGATCTGCTTATGTGCTCTAAAAGATACAAGAGAACGTCAAGGGACAAAGACTTTGCCCTGAAGAAACTCACAATTAATGGAAGAGAAGAGACCGATACAAGTGATGGTGAGCTATGGATGGTATTATACAGTACTGAATTATGGGCCCCAGTCTTAACGGTGCTGTGGGAGTTCAGAACACTTGGACAGAGCTCTGAAAGAAACATTTTGAACCTGTGGAAGAAAGAGAATTTAATGAAAGTACATATCATTGATTTTTCTAGGCCTTTACTCAGGAATATGACAACTTTATACACTAGTAAGGAGACTGGCTAGTGCAAAGGTTAAATGTTGGAGTAGTAGCAACAGAAAATCAGTGCTTTATAGTTTAAACTTCATGTGATAGTAATGATAACAAAAAAAAAATTTAAGAATTTATATGTTGCATGGAGGTTGAGTCCTTATAACTCTGTTGAATAGATAAGAAAAACAAAGTGCTGATAATTTAATTTGTCTTTGAGTAACAAAGGAAAGGATCCAAGAATCCAGCCTGGGGATATAGACCTCACTGACATATGATCCGTGGCCCTTTTCAATGCACGTGGTCTATACCTAATTTCTGATGATAATTTATAGGTTCTTTTATGTAAGAATTCTTGCACATATCCAGAGATGTTACTGGCTGAATATTATAATGCATAATTGTGAAGCAGAGGCATACTTGATACGAAATTACTTTGAGTCATATCTCCTGCAGGCTTCATTGACCCATTCACTTCCTCATTAATGCATTCAATATTTTAGTCCTTCTCTTCATGTAGGTGCTGAGTGCTGGGAATACCCATATGAATGAGCCAAAGAGCTCATTTTATGTATGTAAAGGGATGATATTCATATTTCTTTGTTTTATATGATTCAAACAATAATTTTGTTTCTTTGGATTATTAAGGTTATTTCTAGCCCATGTTAGTTTATTCTTTTTAAAATTAATCAATTTAATTAATTAATGAAAATTCCAGAATAATTAGCATACAGCGTTACATTAGTTTGAGGTTTACAATATCATGATTCAACAATTCTCCATTTTACTCATGCTTATCACAAGAAGAATATTCTCAATCTCCTTTACCTATTTCACCCTCCGACCACCTACCTCCCTTCTGGCAACCACCAGTTTATTCTCTATATTTGAATTGGGTTTTTTTGTTTGTTCATCTATTTCTTAAATTCCACATATGAGTGAAATCATATGGTATTTGTGTTTCTCTGACTTCTTTCACTTAACATTATACCCTCTAGATTCATTCATATTGTTGCAAATGGCAAGATTTCATTCCTTTTTTTATGGTTGTGTAATATCTCTTAATATATATATATATATATATGCCATATCTTTTTTTCATGTTGATAAGGATACAATTTGAGTGTAATTATAAAGGACAGAGCAGCAATCTAAATCACAAGAAGATAGCAAAACAAATTTAAAATACAGGAGATTCAACAGAACAAATTACATGGAATCTTCAACAAGTCTAAATGTCCTCACAAGAGCCCCTATTGAAAATTTTTTTAAAAAATTGAGGCAAAGCTGTGCGATTTGTGTGCTACATCTTCTTTATCCATTCATCTACCAATGGACATGGGTTGTTTCCATATCCTGGCTATTATAAATAATGTTGCAATAAACATAGGGGTGCACATATCTTTTCGAATTAGTGTTTTCATTTTCTTTGCATGATTACCCAGTAGTAGAAATACTGGATCATATAGTTGTTCTATTTTTAACTTTTTGAGGACCAGAAGTACACAATGGTTCCCATTTATTCACATCCTTGTCAACACTTATTTCTTGTGTTTTTTATTTTAGCCTTTTTGTCAGGTGTAAGGTAATCTTATTATTGTTTTAATTTGCATTTCCCTGATGGTAAGTGATGTTGAACATCTTTTCATGTGACTTTGGCCATCTGTATGTCTTCTTTGGAAAAATGTCTGTTCATGTCTTCTGCCCATTTTTTAATCAGATTGTTAGGTCTTTCTTCTTTCTTATTTATTTATTTATTTATTTATTTGGTGTTGAATTGTGTAAGTTCTTTTTATATTTTGGATAGTAATACCCTTTATGGGTATATCAATTACAAATATCTTCTCCTATTCAGAGAGCTGTCTTTTTTGTTCTGTAGATGGTTTCCTTTGCTGTGCAAAAGCTTTTTATTTTGGTGTAGTCCCAGTGTTTAATTTTGCTTTTGTTTCTTTTCCCTAAAAAGTTATATCTAGAAAGATGTTCCTATGGCTGATGTCAAAGAAATTACTACCTATGTTTTCTTCTAGGAATTTTATGGTTTGAGGTCTCACATTTAGTTCTTTATTTTGAGTTTATTTTTGTGTATGGTGTAAGAAAGTAGTCCAGGTTCATTCTTGGGCATATAGCTATCCAGTTTTCCCAACACCATTTGTTGAAGAGAATTTTTCCTGTTGTGTATTTTTGCCTCCTTTGTCAGAGATCAATTGACCATATAGTCATGTGTTTATTTCTGGGATCTCTATACTGTTGTATTGATCTATGTGTCTATTTTTGTCATTATATAGTTTCTGTTTTGTTTTTTCATTTAAGTCTACCTACAATCTGAAAAACAGAATTCACTTTTACCTTTTCCTGATAACCCTCAGCAAGAACAACACTATGGCCAGGTATTAGAGTTAGCAAACACATCCCCAAAGTATTTTTTCCAAAATATTTAAAAACTGTTTTGGATTTAGTAGAACCCAAAACACAATGTATTCAGAACATTTTCCCTCTTGATTTCTAAATCCTGACTCATTTACATGTAACTCAGTGCTATGTTATTTGGGAGAGTGGTTCAATGTTTAAGATTTTTCCTGAGTTTTTGGCATTTATTTTTTCTCAGTGCTAACTTCAAGTATCCCCACCCCACTCCATCCAACCAGGAAATCTATTATATTTACACAGACCTAAATATTCAAGTTTTGCTTAAAACCAAAAATACAGAAAGTTTGAGGTCAAAGACGTATGTTCATGGCCCTACTCCATATCTGTCCCTTCCTATGAATGAAGAATATTTCAGAAAAACAAGGGGTAGGAAAAGAAAGGAAGAGCAATTTCTTTCTACAAATGTTTTGGCACATAGGTGTTCTGCTGGATTTTCCCCACATGCAAGTGTGATCATGAAGACGGAGCAGGACATTCCTTTTCCTTGAAGAATATACTGGCATGGGTATTTTTATTGGAACCTGGTCTTTTGCAAAAGCTATGCTAAATCAGAAGAAGAAACAGTGGTGGAAAGTTTCAGCCTCATTCTGTCTTCTCCTCCTTTCTATCCCCAAGGAAGGGGGAAACCCACAGAGAACATGCAGCACATTCCAAGAGAGTTGATCATTATTGTGTTTTAGCAGTCCTTCACACTTGTAAAGAAATACCTAAATTAACCTGGTGGAGCCTGCAGTTTCATATCCTTTTGCCTTCTAGTAACCCCTCTGATTACTACAGCCATTGCCATTGTCATTACTGCGCACATTGCACTACGCTTTCAAACAAAAGCCTGGCTCCCATTTCCGAAAATGTCATAAGAATTAAGCTCTCTGTAAAACTTTAAGGAAACATTTTAAAACGAAAACTGCACAGGTTCAATCTGAACTTCATTAATGGCCTCCTTGAAGCCAAACATAGTCTTGCGAGGCCTATTAGTGTGATCTGGAGATGCTGAAGGCCTGCATAGTTTCTTAGAGTCCAAAAATGCCTCCCTCAAGCTGGCATCATTCCCTGAACTGAGTTGTTTGAGGCCTTTGCTGGGTCCAGGTAAAATTCACATCTTATTTTTTCCCCTTTCCCCTTTCTGTCAGCTAAGAGAAAATATAAGACAGCACTGCCCTGCTTGGAGAATTAGCAGTCAGATGAAGGGCCTTCTTTATTGGCAGGACTGAGAGGTTTTCTGCTTCCTTGTAAGCAGAATGTCCTGACGTTGCCCTGTGTGCATGCATTTATGGTTCCTTAATTAAAAATGTAAAAATTCCCTCATTCTATGGCCAAATACATTACAAGGGATTCATGGGAAATAGAATTCTTCGGGGAGCCTGGAGTGTATCTGCATCTTCCTGGGAAGGAAAATTTATGAAGGGACTTCTGATCCTTAGGCTTAAAGATCACATCCAGTGATGAATAGTTGAATTTCCAACTCAAATAGTAATGACTTTCATTTACTCATTCAACCAATACTCATAAATGAATTTCTACCTACCAAGCACCATCCTGGGAGAATGGTGGTGAGCAAGACAGACTTATTTATAGATTCCTCAAGGAGCTTGCAATAGAGTGATGGAGACAAACCCAGAAACACATAATTTTTTAAGTAATGCTTTAGGTACTTCCTTTAAAGAAAATGAAAGCAAGATAACAGGATGGAATGTAATGGGGTGTGTGTATAGGTGGTGGGTGTGGCAGTTATTTTAAATATGGCAGTCAGAGAAGGACTTCCTAAGGGACTGGCATTGAAGAGGTATCTAGATGCAATGAGAGAATGAACCATGGCATACCTAGGAGAAACCCGTTTCAGGGTAAAAACCAGTGCCCTGAGGTTGGGATGAGCCTCATGTACTTGAGGAGAAACAGAAATGCCAGTCTGGATAGAGGGATTAAAATAGGAGAAAGTATTAGAAGATGAGGTTCAAGTATGGAAGGTATTGAATGACTGACCTGATTTTTTACCTCTCACTGTCTTCTCAAGGCTAAAATATATCTCTTGCTCCTCGATCTTGGGATTGTCCAAAGAAATTAGATGACTTTCTTTGGCTAATTGCAAGTGAGCAGAGACAACAGGATGGCAGTTCTGAACAGAGGATTTAAGAGGCTTGGCACATTTCCATTTCTACTGCAGCTAATTCCCTGGTCCCAGGAGAAGGAGGAGAGAGGCAGGTCGAAACTTCCAAACTGCTTCAGCCTGAACAGTTTTGCTTCAGGAGGGCCTGCCTGGTTGAAGCAAATCCACTAGCTCACTCACAGATCTGCGAGGATAAATTATTGATGTCCTTGAGGTTTATGGTTGTTTTTAATGCAGCATTACTGTGGCAATGGCTGATCAACACAGATACCTGATCATTTAAGACCTTGGGAGTTAAAATTGGGCATTCCTGTAACTGTAATGGAAAGCCAACTGGACGGTTTTAAGGTAGGAAATGACACAAACTGAGTTAAGATTTTCAAAGATTATTGTTTTAAAAGGTCTTCACTTTCTGAAGAATAGACTATAAGGAAAAAGTGATATCAGGCAGTTCAGGAGCCGTGATTCAAGAGGAAGATGTTGGTGGCCAAGATACTCCCTTGTTTATAAAAAAAAAAAAAAATGTAAAAATAGTAAATTCTGATTTCTATCTTAGAAACTTGGCAATCATATTACAGTCAGTGACATCAAAGGCATTGATTTGTTCTGTGTTAGAGATCTCTGCTTTACAACTAGTTGGAGCATTGCTGTCCCCTCGTCATGCGTCAATCTAGTAGAGTTATTTTGTTTTTTCACAGCAGAGCCAAGGGAACTAACTCACAGCTTGAAATTAGGAAGAATCTCTTCTGATGACAATTTTTTTTTAATGACAATTTTTAAGTAAAAAGGGGCAAGTCAGGGCATGGAAAGTAGAAACCAAATTATGTTGTTGGTGCTATACTTTCAGGCCTTAAGAACTAAACAGATATAATATGGTAAGAAAAAAAAAAAATAGGAGAGAGAGACAGAGCGAGAGCCCACTTTATCAGGAAGACCAGATAACGCATGTCTACCTAATGTCTCTCTAATCATGGGCAACAGTAGTCTTAGATCTTCCTGAGGTTTCTGTTCACCCACCAGAAAGATGGGATAACAACTGCCTAACCTGCTTTTTAGTTTATCCTGAGTTTATTCATATGCTAAAGTACTTTAAAGAAAAGTATAATGTACTCTATCAATGGAAAGTACAATTATAAAACTTGAGAACTAGTCAAGGTCTTTGCTAGTGAAAGATAATTAGTACTATACATGCAAAAATTCCTCCTAATTTATTTCAAGTGCTATAATTACTCACATACCTAGGGAATTTCCTTTTTTATTGAATGTAGGTTAGAATAACACTGAGCAAGTGTGAACCACTGTGTCTGCTCTTATGTTTAAATTTTGAGCTAGTATCTCCTAACACTGTGGCAGAAAATACACCAGACTTTAAAGGTGTTTTGCTGTTGTGGAGGTATTAAGGAAGGATTTGAATTGTTCCAGACAGTGAAATTTAAATGCTTTTTTCCCCTCTCAGAGAGAAAAGAAAAAAAAAAAAAACAAATCTACTAAAATTACAGATAATTCCCCAAGTCTAGTACTTCACCCACAGCACACATGAGTTGTCTGTTCTAATGTTTTTGCTAAAAGAGAAACAGGAATAATGCGAGCTCTCGTGCATGCTTTTTCAATCTCTCCCGCCCACTTCTCTATAATCCCCACATCCTCTGAGGGAAAATTCTCCTCCACTTACAAAGACAACTGTAAAATCTTCATGTGAACTGACATTTGCTAAACCAAACTGCCCACTTATATTTTATCATTTGGTCAAAAATATTCTTGATCTTGTGTTCCAAATTAAATGCAAATGAGGCCCTAAGTGGAGAAGTTGGGTCAGGCTGCAAGGACACTGTCCAGAGGAAGGTGACCTGGCCAGCTGGCTGTCCTTCTCAGGTAATAGGGAATTTCAGACTTGCCAGCAGAGTTGACCAAAAGGCAGAAGTGTTTCTGCTTTTCCTTTACCCTTTCATGTCCGATAAGGCAGAAAGTTTTGGAGGGAGCCCGCCATCCGGTTCAGGAGTCAGCCTTCTCACTTTGCTCTGTATTTATGGCCTGTTATTGTGGCCCCTTTCCTTGTCTGAGCTTGACACTGGTTGTTCTGGTGAGATAGCAACAAGCCCTTCCCCTCCTCAGCGTTCTGGCCATCCCATGATCAGACTTTGTGGGAAATGATACGTGTGTAGATCAAAGACTTCCTTGACAGCTGAGATATTCACAAGCACAGGTGTTGCCATGACTACCACTTCTCACTAGCAGGGGGAGGGCAGCTAGGGTGGCACTGGATGGCTTTTTCTTTTAAGATATTAAGAGTTTCACACTCCTGTCCCAACTGAGTTATTTCTTGATTTCATGTATGTTTTGACTTTTTTTTTTTTTTTTTTTTTTGCCCTTCTATTGTTTATAGCACTTCATGAGCTGTGGCCTTTGAACTTTAAGGAGAATGTATACACAATTTTCTATGTAAATGAGTATGCATATTGTGGAAGATTGAGGTTCAGAAGATTTCATGATATTTTCAAAGAGATCTGTGATGCAAAAATGGGTTAAGTACTATTAGCCTTGCTAATAAAGGTCACTCATATAATGGCTCCAGGATGTTAGCCTTAAGCCATTAGGGCACGATCTGATCCACATTCCAGTGGGATATAATAAAAGCTGGAGCAGCTACCAATTTGCTCAGGGAATCGGGGACACCTAACTACTTTTATACCTGACCTTTGTATCCCCTTTGGGTTTCACATTCTAGAATCATTTCACTTAAAACCTAGATATTCTTTTTAAGCATACCGCCTTATTACTGATAGGTTATTTGACCAATTTATTGTTTGGATTTGAGCCTTCTTTGCACGAGGATCAAAAGAGGGGAGGGGAATTGGGAAGGGCTAGTGAGGGGCTGAGGGGAAGAATGAGAAACTAGAAATGTTTCCTTTGTTTTTAATTAGGTTTCCTTGAAGTCGCTCCCCAGTTCTGAATCCAGAACCACAGATTTCAAGGTTTCAGGGCCTTGGGCTTTGTGGGAAAAAAATTTGGACTTGTAATAAAAGTTTCGGTGGTTCTAAGAATAAAAAGACCTAAGACCTATCTTTCATCTACTACTAATTGAAGGACTCCATTCCAACCCTCCAAGCCATATGGAGCCTGTTTCTTTCAATGTCTAACAGATGAAGTGGGTTACTTCCCTCTCTTTACTTGGATTAACTTGACTGGCCCCAGAAGGCATCTGCTCTTGGTTTGGTACTTCCTGTTGTCTAGTTTCCTGAAGATGATCCTTCCTTTCCAGGACTATTTGGACTGTAAGAAGGTTGTATCTTGGCTTCTTTCTATCTTTGCTCAATCCTCCTCTTGAAATGTTTTATCAGACAAGATCTGACAATAGCTCTCTTTCTGACCTCCTGAAACATGTCTGTTTAGCTGGTTATATTATCTTTTCTTGATCTTCTCTTTGAAAGTAATCCAGTAGATGGAAGAGCCCCAGATTCTTAGGCATTTCCTGACTTTAGATATTCTAGAAATACAATTTAGCACTTCTCAACTTTGTTAAAAAATATTTTACAAACACCCAAATGAACAAAGTTGGCATAATAATTAAGATTGTTGTGAAGCTAGGAGGAAAATGAAAAATCATTTTTTCAAAATGTATCACTAGGAAAAATAGGGTAGTAATTCGGCCATATAATTTATTCTCCAAAGGGAAGTGAGTCCTGTATCCCATGTAATGACTCCTCAGTCTCCGAAGGCCAGGCTAGAAGTAATCTCCGTTTAGATGCTAGTTCTTATTCTGTCATGTTAACTATGAATTTCCTTGGGTCTTAATTTTTAATTATTTGAACCCGATGATTTCTTAGTTAGAAGACTGTGACTACTGTAACTTTTGTATCCTTTAGATAGTCTTTAATACAGAAGCATTCTCTTCAACACATAAGCTTCATATATGCACAATAAATCATAAAGAAGGCACATTTTTGTTAACCTCTGCAATCTAAGTACTTTGTAAGAGCAAGCTACTTTTTTTGAAGTTACATTTTTTCCAAGTTCCTAGGTTTGCCATTTAGGACACTGAACCATGACTAACAATTTGGTATCTATGGTAAAATTGTTAATCAGTGTCCAAGCAAGACAGCTAAAATAAGTAGTTGGTTCCCATCTTTGAGCATATGTCATGACTAAACTGCTCTGAATGAGTTTGATTGTCTGAGAGATGTCAACTGTGAGTGGGCCAGCTATGAGGCTGCAGTAAGATAAAAAATAGAGTGGACAGCTTAGAATCTCAAACCTTCTTATCCACTGAACCAGATGCTTGCATCCAGACCTCAGCTCTGCTCCTTCTCATGAGGACCTGAAACTCTGAAACTGAGGTCTTATGAAATGGTCTTCAATTCTTGATCATTGTTTGATAGTGTGTTCTTATAGCAGGATCCTTTTCCTTTTCTCTCTTCTCTCTCCTTTTTTCCTTCCTTCCCACCCAACATCATCTCTCTGTCTCCTTGCTTCCTCTCAGTTTGACACCTTTTCTTGGCATTTTAATTTTCCATAGCCATTCTTCTTATGTTCAGGGAAAGGCTTAAAAAACTGTTTTAAAGATATATCATATCTGATCCAATAGGAAGGTCTCCAAGACACAGAAACTAAGGCTGACAAGGCAAACTGGAGCAAAGTTTTAGCATATTTTCACACTCCAAATAAACAAAATCCTTTTATCCTGAAAATGCATTTTTCCTTTAATAATACATACCTTTATTGCTTTAAGTCCAACATCTCTTGGGATTCTCTGTTTAATTAGCTGTTTTTTACGCTGACCATGAATCTTTGTTTTGTTGTAAATTTCTCCTTTCTCTTTTCAGATACCCTTGCTGGTCTATCATTTATTCTTCTTTGTATCACTCTCCCGTCTAAAACTTCAATATTAGAAATTCTTTTTATTTCACATTTGTAGTAACCTGTATGAACTTTAAAATATTTTTTCTTGAATTTATTTTCCCTGAGATCTGGTTCATGCACAATTGTAGAGGATATTTTTCTTCACTAGCCCACCCTTTTCCAGATACATTTATCATAGCCTTTCTCGTGTCTCCTTTACTCACGATATTTCCTTCACTTTCTGTTCTTCTCCAGTTAGGCATACCAATCTCACTCTACACAATTTCTTGCAACTTCCTTTCTCCAGGAGATTCTCATAACACTCTTTACACACTAGGACTGTAAGAATTTTCATTATGTGACCTAGTTCTTGCCTAAGTTTCTGTGGCTCATATGATAATAATTCTTCACTAATGCATGACACAGAGTAGATTTTCAAAATATATTTTGATTGAATACATTAACATTAAATTTCCTTTTTTCTATTTTCTCATTTATATATTTAATAATCACATTGGTATACTATAGCTGGCTCATACTAGCTTGTGAGAGCTGATTGTTAAATTTTCAAGATTTTTAAAAACTGTTGATATAAAAAATCATATAAATGGTATTAAGTCAATTAAATTAAAAACAGAGGTAATAAATACTTAAAGCTCAACACTACTTAATTATTTTATTATATTTTTCTATTGTCTATGCTCTTCAGATTACTTACATCTATAGAATCTATATTGTAGGAACACTATAGAAGGTGTGCTACTATGCATTTTTTCCCAACAGTGAGATTAAAACTGATGATGGTGGGAGTATTGCCACAGGAGAAATTGGCAAATGCAAATTGGGTCTTGGTTTATTTTGTTGATTTTCTAGACATAAGAAAATGATGGAGAAACTGTTAGTATTGGTGTCTAAACTTTGAACTGTATTGTGTTTGTAGTAGTTCCATTGTGAATAGCACCAAGAGTTGAGAAAATAAATTTCTTGTATTCAAAAACTACAATCTTACTCAACCAACAAATTTCTTACAGAACTGATGAACAAGTGAAATTCCAACATACATCTTCATCAATTTCACTTTTGTCTGATTCATTGACATAAATAAAAATATCAGCCTTCAGTCATGTCTAAACTATACTTACTCCTCAACTCCCCAACTGCAACCATAGGTTTGGTTACAGAAACAAGAGTTAGACAAAAATCACTGGCATAAAAACAGACACATAGACCAGTGGAACAGAGTAGAGAGCCCAGATATGGACCCTCAACTCTATGGTCAAATAATCTTCGACAAAACAGGAAAAAATATATAGTGGAAAAAAGACAGTCTCTTCAATAAATGGTGCTGGGAAAACTGGACAGCTATATGTAGAAGAATGAAACTCGACTATTCTCTTACACCATACACAAAGATAAACTCAAAACAGATAAAAGACCTTAATGTGAGAAAGGAATCCATCAGAATCCTAGAGGAGAACATAGGCAGTAACCTCTTCGATATCAGCCACAGCAACTTCTTTCAAGATATGTTTCCAAAGGCAAAGGAAACAAGAGTGAAGATGAACTTTTGGGACTTCATCAAGATCAAAAGCTTCTGCACAGCAAAGGAAACAGTCAACAAAACAAAGAGGCAACCCACGGAATGGGAGAAGATATTTGCAAATGACAGTACAGACAAAAGGTTGATATCCAGGATCTATAAAGAACTCCTCAAACTCAACACACACAAAACAGACAATCATTTCAAAAAATGGGCAGAAGATATGAACAGACACTTCTCCAATGAAGACATATAAATGGCTATCAGACACATGAAAAAATGTTCATCATCACTAGCCCTCAGGGAGATTCAAATTAAAACCACATTGAGATACCAACTTACACCAGTTAGAATAGCCAAAATTAGCAAGACAGGAAACAACATGTGTTGGAGGGGATGTGGAGAAAGGGGAACCCTCTTACACTGTTGGTGGGAATACAAGTTGGTGCAGCCACTTTGGAAAACAGTGTGGAGATTCCTCAAGAAATTAAAAATAGAGCTTCCCTATGACCCTGCAATTACACTCCTGGGTATTTACCCCAAAGATACAGATGTAGTGAAAAGAAGGGCCATCTGTACCCCAATGTTTATAGCAGCAATGGCCACGGTCGCCCAACTGTGGAAAGAACCAAGATGCCCTTCAACGGACGAATGGATAAGGAAGATGTGGTCCATATACACTATGAAGTATTATGCCTCCATCAGAAAAGATGAATACCCAACTTTTGTAGCAACATGGTTGGGACTGGAACAGATTATGCTGAGTGAAATAAGTCAAGCAGAGAGAGTCAATTATCATATGGTTTCACTTATTTGTGGAGCATAACAAATAGCATGGAGGACAAGGGGAGATGGAGAGGAGAAGGGAGTTGAGGGAAATTGGAAGGGGAGGTGAACCATGAGAGACTATGGACTCTAAAAAACAATCTGAGGGTTTTGAAGGGGCGGCGGGTGGGAGGTTGGGGGAACCTGGTGGTGGGTATTATAGAGGGCATGGATTGCATGGAGCACTGGGTGTGGTGCAAAAACAATGAATACTGTTATGCTGAAAAGAAATTAAAAAAAAAAAAGAGTTAGACAAAAATCAAAGAAAACATTCATTCTGCAAGAATTAATTAGTTACATAGAATTTAAAATAAATTTATGGATTTTAATATTATTTATAAATTGCTAAACATCATTTATATCAAGATATTTATAATAAAGCTACATAAGTACATATATTTATATGCATACTTTTTCCAGATTTTTCTCCATATATACAATATTCAACTATTCACCTTTTCTTCCACTTATAACCTAGACTTGTTTTCTTTTTATTTCTTTAAGTAAGGTATTTCCATTTTCCTTATAATATTAACTATCAGTATACAGCCATCCAAAGAATACTACAAATTAACTACTAGTATTACAGGCATCCAAAGAATACTATGGTGTAGGTAATTAAGAGTGGCAGTATATTTTTATGGCATTTATATTCTCTTCCTTCAGAGAACAATTAATATAGCAAATGCTGGTTTCGTGATGATTTCTTTTTCAAGAAGATTGTAACCAGTTTTTACTCAAAATTATCTGCGGTGTTTGTGCATCTGGAATTACTGTACACCTCACCTGTAATGGTGCCTGTTCAGGATAGTATTTTTGTGTGAAGAGGGAAAATATAGAAAGTGGGTATAGGTGCATAGCTCTAGAACAGCAAGAGGCAACCAGGCAAACTTTCAATTCAATATTAAATTTTAATAGCTTATCCAATAATTGACATTTTAGGTTTGTTGTGTGAATGGGCAAACTCATTTAACTTGGTACCACACATTTTATTAATTAACACTTTACTGTCATTCTGGGGGTAATTCTAAGTTTTGGGGGGGCTGAGGCTTACAAAATTTAGGAAGCTCCCTGTGAAGAAAAAGAATACATAATTGTGTATAAAATATTAGGTTACAGAGGTGAATACTTATCTAAAATAAGAATATAACAAATTACAAATTTTACACAGCTGACACATAGCATAAATGTCATAACATCTAGAAAAATAACACAACAATTCACAGCTTTCATATGAAGTCATCTTTTATACAAAGGATAGAAAGATAATTTTTTAGAATGATTAATAAAAATTGGTTTTTATGACTAATAGAAAATTTTCTGTCTGCTTCATAACTTAAAAGGAATGTCATGTAGATTAAACCATCTTTTATACAAAGGATAGAAAGATAATTTTTTAGAATGATTAATAAAAATTGGTTTTTATGACTAATAGAAAATTTTCTGTCTGCTTCATAACTTAAAAGGAATGTCATGTAGATTTTTAGGATTGTTGTCAAGTCTGAGAAAACCTCATTCATATTTCTTTCATATATGAGCTGTGAGATTTCGAGGTTTTTTGTGTGTATAATGATTGTTTATAAATACATTTTGAATTGGTACTCATTAACTGATATATCATTGATATCTTCATTGTAGTGACATTTAAGTTTTGTATTTTCTTTGTCAACATCAGTGTTTTACGTCAAATCAAATTGGTGAAATATAGTAATTCAACAAAGAAAGAGTATGAGCAGTTATAGTCCATCAAAGGCAAGCAGTCCAGTTTGAATAGAGTGTAGTGTGGGATAAGACAGGAGGAGGCAGAGGCAAAGAGGCAAAAAAAAAAGTCTCAGAGCCAGAGAGGAGTAGGGAAGTAATATCACTTCCTGGAAGGAGCTTGAAGAACAATCATTAAGAGGTCTGCTGATGGATCATTAGCATACGGAAGGGCAGTCTAATGGAAATGTTAAGAGCATTATAGAGTCAGACAAAGCCAACTGTGAATCCTAGCTCTGCTACTTACTAACATAGGAGACCTTGCTACCAATAACTTAGGATACAAAGAAATGCCTGCAAACCACAGACCTATATCCAGCGAAACCAAACTAACCCTTTTCAAGTTGCTCTTAGCCAGATCCCCCAAATGCTCGTGGCTCTTCCAGCACCACCCAAGATAAGGGGAAGTGTGATAGACAAGAAATTCGAGGGGCAAGAGTCAGTGATATTCATCAACTGCAGTGAAAATTTTATAATTTTTTTTTATACATTTCTAGGGCTTCTCATGCAGCCTTAGCATGGATGGTACAAGGGAGAGACCCCGAAGATTACATTTTATCAGGTCCACAGTAAGTGAGGCTCTGTTGGCAAAGTCATGGTGGGAATGGTACTTTGGGTGTTTCCTATACAACCATGAAATGCACATGTCAAGGTAGAAATTGAGGCTTCTTCTCAAATGCCTGCACTCTTGCCTTTTTCATCCCGTGTGCTTAATAGTAATATCACCTTTCTCTGTGTGGCACAGATCTGTCTTTTAGCTGCCATAGAAAGTCAGAAGTGCTTGTTATGGGACAACTGAAAAGAGATTCCAGAAATCACTGTATTCCTTTGCTGCTTCTGGCAAACTTCAGTTGATTGGAAAAGGCAAGGGGCTGTGGCAGGTCCGCACAAACATATTGCCTGTAATACAGGGTTGCTTTTAAAAACTCAACACATTTTTTCAGGACTGAGGAAGAGATTTTAAAAATAGGAAGCCAAAATTTCTTACCTTCCAAAAATTAGGCAAACAGAACCATGTTTTTATAAATGAAAAACAATGTCTGCAGTTTTGTGCTATTGGAGTACGTGCTGAAACTCACAAATGCTTGTTATAAAAGGCTTTTATTTTATGATATTACTGCTCCTCTGTGTTCTTACTTCTGAATGTGTTTTCTTTCCTCTACCAGGCCAGTGCTTGTTAATCCTGGCTGAAAAAGACAGTCACGAGAGTACTTTAAAAAAAAAAAAAAAAAAAGCCCATTTCCTAGGGTACTCTTAGTATTTGCAACTAAAGAAAAAAAAAAAAAACAAGCAAACAACAACAACAACAACAAAAAACTAAATAACTTTGACCCACAAGAAGGGCTGAGAACCAATGTATGAAACAAATATCAGGCAAGGTATCTCTAGGCTAAGCTTGAGCGGTTCCATTGCTGTGCTCAGATTTAGAAAGAGGAAACAGAGTCAGGCTTCCTTGTCCCAGTCTACTAGCATTATAGCTCCACCTACTGGGAGGACAGGCCTTAAAATATCAGTATTTACTCTATTTTTCATAAACACAGTAGGTTTTATTTCAGCTACTGGCAAAATAAGTTCAATCTTGATTAACAGCAACAACAACCACCACCAAAACAATTACCGAATACTGTTTGGTAAAATACAGTTACCAAATCCATGTTTTATAAGTTAAGTAGAATTCCTAGTTTTTTGTTCATGATCAAAGGTGAGGCCATCAAAAGAAATGAAATCTTGCCATTTGCGACAACATGGATGGAACTAGAGCGTATCATGCTTAGCGTAATAAGTCAAGCGGAGAAAGACAACTATCATATGATCTCCCTGATATGAGGAAGTGGTGATGCAACATGGGGGCTTAAGTGGGTAGGAGAAGAATCAATGAAACAAGATGGGATTGGGAGGGAGACAAACCATAAGTGACTTTTAATCTCACAAAACAAACTGAGGGTTGCTGGGGGGAGGGGGGTTGGGAGAAGGGGGGTGGGGTTATGGACATTGGGGAGGGTATGTGCTTTGGTGAGTGCTGTGAAGTGTGTAAACCTGGCGATTCACAGACCTGTACCCCTGGGGATAAAAATATATGTTTATAAAAAATTAAAAAAAAAAAAAAGGTGAGGCTGACTTGGATAAACAACGTACTTCTTCAAACGCTGACGTTATTTGAAGCAGGTATTACATTCTGTCTTTGCTTCATACCTCAACCCGATATTTATTCCGAAGAACTCCAACCCATATTTACGGATGCATGAAACAATTTTATCACGGGAAAATAGTAAAGAAGATACAAACTTGCCCTTTGGCTCCTGACCTATCCAATACACCTTCTTCCTCTAACAATCCGTTTTGGAAAAAGTACTCTGACTTTGATCTTTACTGTTTTGCTAAAAATCAGTTTTGAAACTCCTCCAACTTTCAACTCCACCGTTGGGGGAGAGAAGAAATGACAGTCTCTCTCTTCCCTTTTCCCTCGGGCCAGAGCACAAGGGACTGATGGTCAGAGTTGAATCTAATTCATTTACATCCAACCAAGACCATACTATAGAAAATATAAAATAAAAATATTTTATTTTTATTTTGTATAAAATATAAAATGGTGGCTCAGTGGGTTCAGCATCTGCCTTCAGTGCAGGTCCCAATCTCAGGGTCCTGGGATCGAGTCCCACATCAAGCTCCCCTCCGTGGGGAGTCTGCTTTTCCCACTCACTCCCCCTCCATACTCTCCCTCTCTCTTTCTCAAATCAATACATAGAATCTTTAAAATAAAAATATGATCTGGTCCCTTCCCTAAGAAAATGCGTGTTAACATGGATTATAAGAAATAGTATAGTGCAGGGGTGCCTGGGTGGCTCAGTGGGTTAAGCCTCTGCCTTTGGCTCAGGTCATGATCTCAGGGTCCTGGGATTGAGCCCTGCATCGGGCTCTCTGCTCCGCAGGGAAACTGCTTCCTCTCTCTCTACCTGCCTCTCTGCCTACTTTTGCTCTCTCTCACTCTGTCAAATAAATAAATAAAATCTAAAAAAAGAAAGAAAGAAAGAAAGAAAGAAAGAAAGAAAGAAAGAAAGAAAGAAAAGGAATAGTATAGCGTAACGGTGAAGAGCAGTTCCTGACACCAGGCTGCTTGACTCCAATCTGACCTCACGATCAACTAGCCCTTCCCAAGCAAGTTACTCAATACAGGCGTAGCCTGGTTTCCTCCTCATCTGCAGAAGAAAACCGATACTGGTACCTATTTCAGAGAGTTGCTGTAAGAATTAGATGTGGTAATATTTTCTAAATAACTATAGATAGATCACTGCCTGGTACATAGTAAGGGCTATATTTATTAGCTTTTTTCATTATATTAACTGATGCTTACTTATTTTCCAATATGCCAGTATTCTTCTTAGAATATATTGCTGTATGTTATTTTAAAATATTAACTTTTTTCTTCCTTGTAGTTTCCTGGTTTGCTCCCCCCACTCCCAATTCAGTCAAGTTACCCGCATTACGCTTATGACCTTAAGGGAACACGTGCAACTATAAATATATAGTTTTGAATTGGATCCAAATGATATTCGCATATGGTGATTGGGTGGTGCATCTCTTTTCTTTATAAAGGTTCCCTTCCTTTGTCTTTTTATTGAAGATACCAGATTCTATGTTCCGTGGGTTTCCCATAGTCTGGATTTTGCTAATTGCATGTCTATAATGTCATTTCATATGCTCCTCTGTCCCCTGTTGTTCCTGAAACGTGGTAACACTTTCTGGAGAATCGTTAAGATTCAGGTTCAATTCTTTGTTTATTTTTTGGAAAAGTACTTCATATGTGGTACGTTCTTCTTTTAATCAGGGGGTCCATGATTGGTCGTCTCTGTTGCTGTGTTGTTGCCAACGACGGATGGTCACTGCCTGGATTTTTTAGTATCAACGAGAGTGAAAATTCTATCTCTTCTTCATCTATTATCTGAGAGTATAGGAATGTTGAGCATCTTTTCCTATGTCTGTGGCCATTTGAACGTCTTTGGAAAAATGTCTATTCAGGTCCTCTTCCCATCTTTAAATTGGGTTATGTGCCGGGGCAGGGTGTTGTGGGTTTTAATTTGTTTTAACATAGAATGTATTATTTGTTTCTGGGGTGCAGGCATGTGATTCATCAGTCCTGCAGAATACGCAGCACTCATCATAACACACAGTACAAACTTCTGTTGCAGAGCGGTCTCCTTGTCCTCACGCATAAAGCGGAAACTGCCCAACTGCTCTCCGTTTCAGCTACTGTTCTCGGAATGGCCCACCGTGCTTCTGCTGCTTTGGGGGTCCCCATGTCATGAATATCCTATGCCTTACTCCCTTCTCCTCAGTTCTTCTTACATAGACACTGATAAAGCAGTTCAGGGGGTGGTTTGATTCTACCCGCTGATGTGAGGACAGCTTGTCCCTAGTTTTGTGGTAGCTGCTGTCTATGGAGTTTTGGTTTTGCCATTCTTGTTCCTCCATATAGTTTTATGGGGAAGTTTTCAGAGATTCAAAACCACCTCAGCTAGTATCTTCTGAGAATCTTTCCTGTCAGTTAATTCTTAATGTTGTTACGTGGTACCGGGTCCTCCGCCTTTTTCATTGTCATTCCGGACCTTTTCTGGACTGAAAAGCAAGCTTGTATGTAAATTAACCGTAAAACAAAGTCCTGAAAAATCTCACGGGGAGTGCTATGAGCAAACAATTTGCACAATTGTTAAGGCTATGGATTCTGGAACTGAGGAGACAAGGGTTCAAATCCTATCTCTGTCACTTACTGTCTGTGTGATCCTAAGCAAACCACTTACCCTCTCTAATCCTCAATTTTCTTATACTTAATACACTTATTTCATAAGAATATCCTAGGGATTCACAAACAAGACATGTAAAGTATTTGGCACAGAAAGTACATAGACATCATAGATGTTAAAGTTTTAAATTGTCATTTGTATATTATTAAGGTCTTTTTTGGTTTCTTAGTTTTGCTGAGGACATATCATTCAGACTGGGGAGAGGCATACAGACAAGTAGAGTGTTACTTTATATTTATTTAACTACTGCATGAGGTTCTGCAAACATCTAATGTTTGATTGGTTAAATTATTTGAGTAAGTAACTGAAGTAGCTTGAAACACAAAGGCTCTTTGTGAAGATTGTGTTTTTTAGTGGGGATGTTCTACTTTTTAGGTATAATCTGAACAAGCTCCTTGATTCTTGGAAGCCTCATGTCTTCAAAGTAATTGAGATAGTGGACTAAATAATTTAAAAAATACTCCTCGTCTTCAAGCCCTTTGATATTATATTTTTATGAGCTTTTGCTGTTATTTTTAGCTGCAGATTTCTCAGCTGTCTGGGAGTAGGAGATAGAATAGAGAGGTATCTGGGAATGGAAAAAGCTACCTCACTATTGTGGGAAGTAACATTAAGATAGGTGAACCTGGAAATGACGAAGAAATCCTAAATGCCTGAAATACAGATGACTGAAATAATGAGTGCTCGATTTGGGTATAAGATTTGGGCAAGGAGTATAGGAGAAGATTGTATACTCAGTGGAAAGAAAAGGTATTCCTTGGCTTAGCAAAGCATGGTCCTCGAAATCTTCCAGAACTAGCATTCTAAACACTTTAAATTTACAGAGTTGTTTGCCTAAGCTCAGATTCTTTGATCCACCAATGTCTATAAGCTCTAAAAGGAAATCTGAATTTCTCCAAGTGTCTCATAAGGAATGACATAACTTTGTAATGCATACAATGAGAATAGAGATTTCTCTGCGTACCATCTACAAATGTAAAACTCTCTAGTTTCCAAACAGGTATAGGGAGGCTTAAACTAGGGCCTTCAACTGAAGACATTAGGAATTTGCTTTCTGATGTGTTATTTAAAAATATCCAAAATGGTTTGGGTTTCAAAAGCACTTGACTAGAAGTCACAAATAAGTCACCTGGATTTTCTTTTGTAAATATGACCTTGGCTGATTTGGGCTATCCCAGAAGAAGCTAGAATATGTCTCCTTGCCTGGCTGTCTGAACAGTATCATTTCCAAGACCCAGTTAGTTTCTATTTTCTTTTCCTTTTGTAAGATTTCAGCTAATATCCAAAAATTATTAAGCATTTTTATTGTATAAAGGTATAAGAGGTCATTTCACTGCGGTACATCATTTTGAGCCCTAAAAAAGGAGATGTTTCTGATTTTCTCTATGAAGGCAGTCTTGCCATTAGCTATTAAAAGGAATACGTTGATGAATACCGTGATGAAATAGATTATGTTGAGAATAAACACTAAACAAGTGGAGTGGGATAAGAATTTGGAAAAATCGGAACAAAAGCATAGCTGGCTGTAGTAATAATTCTTCCCCAACCCGATTACCTGTTGTAGAAAAGGGGGATCCAGAGCTTGAGGTGGGAAGGAGAGAACAATGCATTCTGGCTCTACGCTCGCAATCGTCATACCCTCTCCTCATTCAAGGTTTGTGAATCCTCTGGGCACCCTGAACAGACATTCCTGCTAGTTTTAATTTGTTTCTTTTCCTTCTCTCCCTTTCTTCTGCTTTCCTGTTGCTTGAATCGGAAGTGGATGCGTAGGGAGACTGTGCACATCGCTTCCTTCATCAAGTAGGTATTAAGCGTCTTCAACACACCACACACTAGGCAGGGGGTGGTAGGTTTGTTGGGAAGCAGAGATGAGGGAGGTTATTTGAACTTCTTTCTCTCTTCACAGTTTAAGCCCAAAGGGATGATGACTAAAATGTTGAATCGGATACTGGAAAGTACTCAGACCCATCCATTTCTATGATGATCTTTTTATTTGGTGAGAACATGAAAATGAAAGACTAGTATTAATGTGATGTGTACAGTCACAGCGTATTAAAGTTCTCCTTAACAATATAAAGGGGGGGTTCCACCCCACCTTGAGCCCAAGTTGGATCTACGAGAGATTCATGCAAACACAGGAAAATGTAATGAGCTAATATGGTGGGTGGTCTGACGGTGTCTAGTTGCATAAATCGATTAGCAAGGGGAAGGTTGACTGCCAAAGAGGAGAGTGGGATGGGCTACAGAAAAGGCTTTAAAGTGTCTGTTTTAAGAACTTGTATCCTAGCACAATGTCATGGAATTGTTAATGAGACTTAAGGAAAGAAAGACTTAAAGCAAATCCTGATTTGGGGACATTAGGGAGGGCTCTTGGGGCAGCACCCAGGAATATGGATATGAGACAGTAGTCGAAAGAAGACTTTTCCCCCCCAACTCTACTCAAATATAGCACCTTGGAATTGGTAATATCAGGAGAATCAGGAGATTGTGGTCCTGGCACAATCATCAGAATTCTTTCTGTGCTTCCAAGTTAAGACAGCCTCAAATGGCTTCATACGCAGCAGACATGGAGGAGTGAGTGGCAGCAGGAAGAATGGTCAGATTCCAAGTAGTTAATGTGACTGACAGGATGGTTGTGACACATGTGACATACTGAGTATTAGTAAGCATAAGAAACTCATAGAAGGAAAAAGTCCTTTAAGATATGAATCATTGTTATTAACATGAAATTTAGATTACGTATGCTTTCAAAGGGTACTTGTGTAGAAGGGTAAAAAATATTCAACTTGTTCTTATTTGGTTATTTATCTTTTTTGTTTTTCTTATTCTTTTCATTAGAGGGATCTGAGCATTCACAGATCCTCAGTATTTCCCCTACCCCTCTCACTCCCATCTCAACACCAAAGCTCTGGCTCTACTTCTGGGAGCATTTAAAAAGCAAGCCTCTCTCTCTGACTTCAAAGAAAGACAAACCAGCTTTTTAGTAGTAATCATTTGGGTCTAGTTATAATGCGCTAGCAAGATCTGTTAAGAAAGAAACAAGAAGAGGGGTGCCTGGGTGGCTCCATTGGTTAAGTGTCTGTCTGCCTTTGGCTCAGGTCATGATCCCAGAGTCCTGGGATCAAGCTCCACATCAGGCTCCCTGGCCAGCAGAAAGCCTATTTCTCCCTCTCCCACTCCCTCTGCTTGTGTTCCCTCTCTTGCCATCTCTCTCTCTCGCTCCGTCAAATAAATAAATAAATATCTTTAAAAAAAAAGAAAGCAACAAGAATTGACTAGGCAATAGGAGTAGAAGAATTAAGAAGCTATGACAGAAAAAAAAAAAAACCAGAGAGAAAATTGTGTGTAGGAAAAGAGAGAAGACCCTGGCCCCAAAGTCTGGAAAACTATCCTAGGATATTTAAGGAGTGGGGTGGAGTTTGAGAGAGAAAGCAACTACTGCCCAGCAACTTCCAGGCTGATAAAACTAAGACCATGTTGAGGGGCATGCAGTTAGAAATTATAAACATCAAGAACAAAACAACAAAAACAACAAGCCTTCCAACACTTAGTCACTTAAAACAATAACTATTTTTTTCCTCACCAGGTTATAGGTAGGCAGGTGAGCTATGATGATCAGTTCCTATGGCACAGACATAGTTCCAAGAGAGGAAAGGAAACATGCAAGTATTTTTTTCAAATATCTATTTGAGTCAAGCGTGTACTTCCCATTGGTCAAAGTATGTCAGATGGTCAAGCTGAGCCTCACTGAGAGAGGGCATTATTGAAGGCATGATAGGGAAAGATGGCGTTATTGAGATTTCCAGGTGCCATTTGGGAAGTTGATCTCTCACAGGTTACACAACAGAGAGCCTCTCACTGCCCGCACCCAAGACCTGTACCAACGTTTGCCCCAGCCATAGCACAGTATAGCACAAAGGTGGGTGGGTGTGGTTGGCACTTGTGTCTCCCTTTTGCCCTCAGCTCCTGATGTTTAAAGATTTTGGTTCTAGTTTTCGCCAAAATAGTTTAGTAGAAAGCTAAACCATACTGGTAATGATATAACTCTTCAAATAAGTTTAAAAATTTTATCTTATATTTTTGAATGGTTGTAAAACATTTAGAATTATTCAATTAATTAGTTAATAGTTTTGAGGTAAGACTGTTTTCTTAAAGATATTTGTCTTGTCCTTTCCATTCAGAGTGAAAGCATAATATTAATATTATTGATAATAAATATATAATTAATATAATATTAATATTATAATATTAATATTAATAATAATTGCTATCATCTTGGGCTGGCTTCATTTGAATTTAATAATAATAATATTTTCAGTACCATACAAATATGTGTAGTTGATATATGTCATCCATTTATTCTTCAAAAACTATAATAATAAAAATTTAAAAATTTAGAAAAAAGAGTCAAAACATAGAAAAAAGTTTTATCTATAACTAACAATATGGATGGATATTCATACAATATATAATATAATATTTGGTAAAAAAATTCTAGAATATTATATATAATATGATATACATTAAAAAATTTCAAAAAAAACAAAAATAAACAATATATTTTTTAAAGATTTTATTTATTTACTTGAGAGAGAGACAGTGAGAGAGAACTTGAACGAGGAGAAGGTCAGAGAGAGCAGCAGATTCCCCATGGAGCTGGGAGTCCGATGCGGGACTCGATCCCGGGACTCCAGGATCATGACCTGAGCCGAAGACAGTCGTCCAACCAACTGAGCCACCCAGGCGTCCCAGAAATAAACAATATTTTTAAAGGAATACTTATAAAATAAAACTTTAGTATTTCTTTATTTAAAATTTTTTAAAGATTTATTTTTTTTATTTTGAGAGAGAGAGCAAGAGGCATAGGGAGAGAATCTTCAAGCAAACTTCCTGCTGCATGTGGAGCCTGATGTGGGGCTTAATCTTACAACCCTGCAATTTTGACCTGAGCCAAAATGAAAAGCTGCATGCTTAACCAACTGAGCCACGCATGTGCCCCAGAACTTTTTTTCTTTTAAAAACGAGGTTATGGTATGCAAGGGGCTCCGGATAATAGATACGTTGAGTGGAAGTTGAAGGGAACAAGATGAAGGAACATCATAGGGATATATAAATTATTGTTAAAATTGTAGTTGTCACGATGGGTGTAGGAATACACAGGCCTAATATTATTAAAAATATATTTATACATATGTACCAACGGGGAGACCATATACAGATCAGTGGTGAGAGTATATCAGGGACCAAAATTATGATTAATTCAAATCTGTATATCTAAGTTTATATATTTAAAGCAGCATTACTTAAAAGAAGGTTTAAATGGTGAAGAAAATGACTTAATTTCGAGGGTACACAGTATGCTTTATATATATCTTCCTACCTCTTTTTAAAATACTTTCTCTTATCTTAATGTCTTTGAAGAAATAGCTTTGGTATATGTAAAATAGTCTTTATGAAATAGCTTTAAATCTCATTGGTCTTTAATTGCAAAAAGTACCCAAGCTATTAATAATAATGATTACAAACCTTCTGCCTTTTTAATTTGGTTTTATAAACTATCAACAAAATGTGAATTTTATAACCATGGTTTGTTTATTTTCACATTAGCCATTCTAAGACAGTATTACACATAAAGTCGGTTTTCAACATCCTACCATTTGGTGGTCACGGTTAATGAAGTTACATAGATCTGCAAGTTTATTTTTCTTAGATTTTAAAATCATAAGGAGAAAGACTTGGTTACTCTCCACTTGAAATTTCTATTTAAAACAACGGAGCAAAGACAATTAAGCAAAATGCTTATAAATGATTACAAACAATGTCAGCAGGACAAACAGAGATCTAAGAAGTAAATGAACACAAACTGTTCATTGATTAAATTACATGAGTTTTATTCCCAGCTGGGGAAAAGGTGTCACCATCTACCTCACCAACACAACCCCAAATTAAGAAGAGGGAGATCAGGGCTGTGAGAGACCAGGAAAAAACCAAACCAGATACTCACCCCTGGAGGCAACAGCAGATGTTTCCCTTCAAAGATGATTACAACTGGGAAGCAGTTAGTGACAGTAAGGTCCTACAGAGAATTTCCTCATTGAGAGGATGATTTAAAATAAGTTACTGAGAGAGGCACAAGTGTTCCTGTGTGTTACTAAAATTAAGCTGAATTAATTCCTCAAGGAACTGACCATAAGGAAGATTCCAGTGAAAAGGACCCAGGGGACTTGAACACTACAAATTAGACAGCAGGGGAAGGCTTTCCAGAGGATGGGCACCCAGTGGTTCATAAAGCTCACTAGAGATAGGGCGATTGTAAGAGTCATGGGAGGAGCCATCTGAGAGCTCTGCTTGTGAAGATGCTTTCATGTTTGAGACATTCCCCCTGTTACGGTGAAAGAATACAAATGTGTCATACTCTGGTGTTCTCCAAAGGGTCTCTCTTCTCTATTCGCTGCCGCTCTTCTTCGTTGCTCTCAAATATTAATACACATGATTATATATATGTATATAGTATCTATGCTACATATATGTGTATATATAATACAACAAACAAATTACATATTTATATTTATATTCATCTACATACTCACATGGGAACTAAGTCTAACTCTCAAAGGGACTATGATGGCTTAGAGTTTAATGCCTGTTTAGATTTCCTTTCCTTTTCTCGTTTCTTTTCTTCTTTTCTTTTCTTTTCTTTTTTCTCTTCTTTTTTAAATATAACTTCCCTTCCTAAGCCTTGCACGTTTTCTAAGGACGGTGAGATTGAATAAGAAATTTCTCAGGCTCATCTCACTGACTTCAAACAAAATAATTACGCACTTGGGCAGCAGATGCACAAAACATCTTAATTATTTGGCTTGTATCGAGGAATTGGTGATCTCAGAAAGCAGAGCACTAAACATGGTGATGAGACACTAGAGGATGGTCTTTTTAGAACAATAACAGACAAACCCAACACTAGAAGAGAGTGACCCTAAAATCAGATCTTTCTTGAACAGAAGCAGAAGCAGCGTTTGCTGGTGCCCACAGGGGTCCTTTCAGAGTCGGTGTGGATTGGTGCACATTGACGAGGTACATATTTGCCCTGCAATAAACTGATTACCATCAGAAACTCTAAACCGGCATAAGCTAGGATTGAGAATTTTCTAAGGATTTAGGCTTCACTAGGAGTATGGCGTAAAGCCGAACATAGAGCTTTGTTAGAGCCACTGAGGGGCCCAAAATAAGCAACTAATTAATCATGAGAATGTGCAAGTCAGAAGTCTCTTAAGTAACAAACCAGTAACTGAGACTTGATTTAAAAAAAAAAAAAATTCTAAATGTGAACTCCTAGATTAGCTTTGACAGGAACCAGGGTGGAGAGGGTTGGTGTTGGTCATGGTGGTACCACCTTTCTTCAGTGGTCATAAATTTAGAAAAGATTGCTAACCTATGGGGTCAAGAGGAGGCATAGGGATTTCTGTGTTGTTACTAAGAAGATTGACACCAAGGATGAGAAACATCTCTACCTGCTGATCTCTCTGTTTGGAGAAATCTTCCCCAGGCTCACTTCTACCGTTTGATGGCCCTGAAGAGACTACAAATGGAGTCCTGGCCAATGGCCTGACCCTTCTCTTCCCACTTTGATCTGTCTTACACTGTGAAGGACCTTGTGTGTATACATTTGGACAACCAATTATAAATTCATGTTCTATCCCAATTCCCCTCCACTAGGCAACCCGTAGTCTCTTGGCTACCCATCCGCTCCAGGAGGACAGAAGTGATTCCCCTCCAAGGTGAGAATCTGGAGATAAGGCCTGCATAGGCCCTGAAATAAACTCAGGGCCATTTGTGCATGAAATGTGGTCTAACATAGGTAGGCATGGACTCTGGTGGCCACCTCCCTTGGTCCTACAGACTCTTTGCTCAGTGATAGGAGCATGATACATGCCTGAGTGGGGTCCTCTTGAGTGCAGACCCAGAGCAGGGGCCCTCAGTGCCTGTTGCCTGCTGTATCTTCGTGGTTCTTTCCCTCACTTGTCTCACTTTTTCTTCAGAGTGCAGGAAATTGGAATAACTTATAATTGCTTTGGACCTTTTCCATTTCAGTTTTGGAGGCATTTACTCCACAGAATTGTCGTCTGCAATGTTTAATGATGTAAACACAGAGTATGCTCATCTTACAATAGTAAATGCATTTTTCAGAAATTAAAAAATTGGTTTTTTTCCAAACTTAACTGTGTATGTGATAAGGATCAAGGAAGAATGGGCCAAGAGAAGTGGAATACAAAAGAAGATGGCTTGGTGAAATTATGCCATCTGGGTCTTTGAGCAACGGGCTACCTCCAACAGGGTTGGCATCTTAGACTATGAGAGCATTTTCCATTTCATGGAAATCTTCTGTGTTTTCCACCCTGGGTAGTAAGTATAGTCATGGTAAGTGAAGAAGGGGGGTTAAATATTCTCTCTCTGCCAACAATCCAAGAGAAAATTAAATCAACTCACAGAAGCTGATTGTTAAAGTTTCAGGAATTTTGCAAGCCAAAATTGTGTTTAATGTGGTCATTATTAAAATTAACCTATGGAGTGCCTTGCTGGCTCAACCAGTAGAGCATACAGCTCTTTATCTCAGAGTTGTAAGTTCAAGTTCCACATTGGGTGCTGAGATTCCTTAAAAATAAAATCTTTTAAAAAACAAATGTATAGGGATGCCTGGGTGGCTCAGTTGGTCAAGCGGCTGCCTTCAGCTCAGGTCATGATCCCAGCATCCTGGGATCAAGTCCCACATCGGGCCTCTTGCTCGGCAGGGAGCCTGCTTCTCCCTCTGCCTCTGCCTGCCTCTCTGTCTGCCTGTGCTCACTCTCTCTCCCTCTCTCTCTCTCTCTCTGACAAATAAATAAAATCTAAAAATTTTTTTTCTTTAAAAAAAATGAATGTATAAGCTTACAATTAAGGAATTTATATTCAAAACAAAGGTAGTAAGTACTAAGACTATACTAAGTTCTAATTATTAAGCTATATTATATTTTTTCCTATGCTTTAGAAGTTATTTGTGTCTGTTGTATGTACATGGTAGGAATACTGCAGAATGGTGTGCTGCTGCATTTCTCATCTTCACTTCATGTTGAGAGATATGTCCTAGACCACAAAACCTTATCAGTTCATTGATATGCTCGATTTATTTCCTATGTATCTTTTAAGTCTTGTGTATATATCTTATAGGTCTTGGTCTGATTAATGTAATCTCACTGATACAATGCATCAGAGGAATGTTCTTCAGAATATTCTGACAATTGGATCCCTTTGAACTATATTAAGATAGAAGGTAAGAGAGTTTCGAAAAGACATAGGGTAAGACCATAGGGGTCCATCTCACACGAACGCAAACTGCTTCTGATCCTCTTTTTGCTAGGAATGGAAAAGAGCAAATTTGCTGGATCAATAGTTACATGCCACACACCAAAGCTGCGCTAATTTGCTCTTGTCAAGATATCACATTTAAACTGTCATGATTTGCAGATGACAAGATGCTATTACATAGAAAATTCTAAAGACTGCATCAAAAAAAAAAAACTGTTAGAAACAATAAATGAATTCAGTTTAGTAGCAGGATTTAGTAGCAGGATTAGAAGCAGGATCCAAAGTTAATACCAGGAAAGCAATTGTGTTTCTATACACCAGTAACAAGGTAGCAGAAAGAGAGATTAAGAAAATAATTCCATATGCACTTGTACCAAAAAGAATAAAATATCTCGGAATAAACTTAACCAAGGAGGTGAAAGACCTATACTCCAAAAAATATAAAACACTGATGAAAGAAATTAAAGATGACACAAACAAATGAAAAAATATTCCATGGTCATGGGTTGGAAAAACCAATATTGTTAAAATGGCTATACTTCTATACTACACAAAGCAATCTACAGATTCAGTACAATCCCTGTCAAAATACCAAGAGGTAAACTAGAACAAATAACCTTAAAATCTGTATGGAACCACAAAAGGTCCCAAATAGCCAAAGCAATCTTGAGAAGGAAGAACAAAGCTGGAGGCATCACAATCCCGTATTTCAAGACCTACTACAAAACTTCAGTAAGCAGAACAGTATGGCACTGGCAAAAAAAAATAGACACATGGATCAATGCAATAGAATGGAAAGCCCCCAAGTAAACCCTTGCTTTTATGGTCACTTAATCAATGAAAGGGAAGGAAAAAATATACAATGGGGAAAAGGTAGTCTCTTCAATAGCTGGTACAGGAAAAACTGGACAGCTGCATACAAAATAATAGACGTGGATCACCTTCTTACAAACACACAACAATAAACTCAAAACAGATCAAAGACCTAAACGTGAGACCTAAAACCATGAAGCTCCTAGAAGAGAACATAGGCATCAGCCGTAACAACATTTTTCTAGATATATCCCCTCCAGCAAGAGAAAGAAAAGCAAAAACAAACTATTGGAACTATATCAAAATAAAAAGATTTTGCTCAGAGAAGGAAATTGTCAACAAAATGAAAAGGCAACCTCCTGAGTGGGAGGAAGATACTTCCAAATGATATATCCGATAAAACGTTAATATTGAAAATATATAAGAAAATATGCAACTCTACACCAAAAAAAAAAAACTACAATTAATCCAATTAAAGATGTGCAGAATACTTGGGTAGACATTTTTGCAAAGACATACAGATGGCCAACAGACCCATGAAAAGATGCTCAACATCACTAATTAGGGAAATGCAAATCAAAACCACAATAAGTCACTACCTTACACCTGTCAGAAGGGCTAGGCTCAAAAAGGCAAGAAATAATAAGCATTGGCCTGGAGGTGGAGAAAAGGAGCCCATGTACTACTGGTGGGAGTGTGGTGCTGCCAGTGTGAAACAATATGGGGCATACCCCCCCAAAATTAAAAATAGAGAAAGATATCATGTTCAGCACAACAAAATTGGGGTTTCTTTGCTTAACCTTTTATTCATCCATCATAATCCATGTGGTTTTGTAAGGAGCAGACTTATGTATTAAATCGATATGATGGGACTATCATTTCTGTTAAGTCTTCAAGAGTGAAATTGATATCTATTATTCCCCTCAGCGTATGGTAATTTTAAAAATGTATTAGCTTTGTTGGAGTGGACCAATTTCAGACATTTCCACTTAGCCTTCACCACGAGGATAATTCTTCTACCACAGGTCAAGGAATTAATGTGGGGTTGTATGAACTTTCAAGTATGTCCGCTTTTTTTTTTTTTAAGTCCATTTCAATATGTGATAGCTTTCAAGGAAATGTCTACCAGATGCTTCTGTGGATCCAGGGGACCCACTATGAATTTCAGCTACTCTATGAGCTGGTTTACTGGTACTGATGTCAGTGTGGTAGCACTTGGAATTTCTGGGTATCAGTATCAGTGGATACCCCATAACAAGTAATTTTTGAAACAACCTGCTATTATTCTTTCCCCCAATTCATGGATACCCAAGTAAATGCCATAGGTCCTGATATTTCAGGGTCTTTCCTCATAGGGATCTGGCCTCTCTGTGAGTTAGTAGATTCTAGGTCTGGAAACTAGGTCAGATCTGAAAACTGGGTCAGGGATTGTGACTTTAATCAGGCAATTTCTTTCAACTTCCTGAACATTCTTCCTCAATTTCTTGTCATAACATAAATTAAGCGATACCTGTGTTGGCTACCTTTGCACCATGCCTCTAGAAATATCATCTATTTTTAACATCTCCATAGTTCTTCATAGTTTGGGCCACTCCTGACTACTGCTTCAGCCTTGCCTCTCATTGCAATAATTGCACACCGTTTGCTTCTGATAGTTAAATAACATCACCTGGTCCCTGTTGCTTTGGGAATTTAGTTTAATAATAACATCTAATGCCCCTGCCTATGTTCAACAGAGGACACCACAGCCAAGCTTCCCAGTAATATGTATGTCCAGTCTCACCACTGATTTCCTTACCAATTTACTAAATGGGGTTTCCTCTGGTCCTTTACTGAACATATTTGGCTGTTGGGTTTTATAGCCTTATATAGTATAGCCACTTTAGGATATCTACTTTGGGATAGGAAAAATGATTATGGGTTTTATTAAATGCTGCCAGAACACCCTCTCTTCTGGCTTTTGCGTTTTACATTGAATTTTACCTTTTGATTTGTCACCCTGCACATCCCATTATTTTCTCTTTAATGACTCAATGGTGCACCCAGTTCCATAGTTACTTTTTCCCCCCTCATATCTCAAGCAAGCAGGTCTTTGTAACTAAAGGTAGTCAAATAATCCAGTCCTAGCCAGGCGTGTGTGGGGCCAGAGAAGAATGTTTGGTGCTCAGTTAATCCACTAAGGTGTCTCTTGATGCTACATGCCCACTTTTAACAGTGAACAGGCAAGAACAGCAGCCATGGCCTCTGAAGGGGCCAGGAAACCTCAAGTTCAGATTCCTCAGGGATGAGGGTGTAGATCACCCCACCAGCAGAGGCGCTAGCTGAAGGTGAGGGCATCTAGACCGAGCAGTTGAAGAAGAGAACAGTTACTGACCAGAGATCAATTACCATCTTGAGGTGCAGTTCCAACTCTTGCTAACCCTCTTTTTGTACTTCTCTTGGAAACGAGAGCCACCAGCATCCTGGAGAAGCTGTTCCCAGATGGACACACTGGCTGTCAGAGCCAGTGGACCTGAGCAGGGAAAAGATGCTCTTTCAGCCCCGAGCCCTTTGGGGTGACATATCCATCATCACCTGCCGGCGAGTACAGCTACTGACTACTCACAGATATGTCCTGCACTGGAGCAGTGAGCAGGTGTAAACATTTCTGTGCTCAAAATTACGCCACCTCAAAGGGGGTGGCTTAGAAGCAATGACTGTTGGATGTGGGGACACAAAAGCCCAAGCCCTTTGCCTTAAGTTGGGGCAACTCTGAAAGATCATTCAGCTCCAAAATTCGCAGTGGGACTGGCTAAGACCTCATTTGTAACCTTGTAGATTTGCTTCTTCTCTGCCCAACCTTGCCTTCCTCACTTTCTTACAGATATACATCCTGGGAGGAGTTTCTAGTTAATTCTTCCAGATGCAATGCTCCATCTACAAATCTGCTTCTAGGGAACCCCATTAAACCAGTGCAGTTGGGTTTCTATGGATGCAGTCAAAGAGCAATCCCCAGTGAGGATATAGTTTGAGAAATGGGATCCTCACTGGTACATTCCAAATCACAGACATCTATGTCACTCTTATTTGTAGAAGTAGCCTTTAGTTAAAAGAGCCAAAAGTCTTATAATTTAAGTGACAGGTAATTGGTAAACTGAAATAAGACAGAGACATAATTTCTTAGACTTCATAGCAAATGGGAGAACCCATGACTGAGTAGACTTCTTAGAGACCCTGAGCAGACACACCTTGAGATAACTATGACTTAATTCAATTGTTTTTTTCTTTTCAATTAGCTCAAATTAATTTCTGCTTTTGTATTTATGAATTATTTCTTCTTGTTTTATAAGAAAATATTTTTCCTCATTCCAGCTCTCAAGTTGAATGCATAAAGTATTTATTTTAATTCATATGTCGGAAAAAATCAAAGCCATAATTTTTTTGGAAATCAATCACATTTTATCTCAGAGAACACTAAATTGATTCTTTCAGATGTAATTCAAACAGCTTATATACATGGATGTTAAGACAAAAAGATCTAAGCTCTCAGTTGGTTTTTAGTTTGTTTGTTTGTTTCCATGACCTAACCACAACTTCAACATCACAAAAAGATGCTCTTTTTCATTTATGTTTTTGCTTTTGTCCTATTTTTATTCCCATTGTAACTTAAGCAATGTAGGCACTTAAAAAAGTTTATCCTATATAAAATAAAGTTTATCTTCCAAGTGTATAAAACTTCAACATATTATATAGTAAATCCAACATTTCTAGAATTTTTAAAGTTTGGATTTTAGAACAATAAATCATAGCAAGATATTCAGGACAGTATCTCTAAGCTTGAAATCTGAAAATAATATTGATTTCTACCAAGGTTATTTTAGTGCATTCATCTAGTCATCATTTTTCTGTCTCAAGAGAAATTGTGAAAACAAAAATATCATGTATAAATACTTTTAAGAAAAACTTCTGCCAACATCTGAAGACACTATCTTTCATATTTGTAAGAAACTTTCTACAAAGCAGTGTTTGAGATGCTTCTTTTGACAATAACGTTTATAAATCCATGAATTTATATTCTCTGTTTCTTCCTTTCTTGTTTCCCCTTTGATTCCTGTTCTCTTCTTTTATTCAGTCGTTTCCAGTTAATTAATTCTACCGGTTGAGGTCTAGACTTGTCATTTTCATGGTCATAGTAGCCAACATGAAGGGGAAAAACTAAAAGAAAGCAAACAGGAGAATGGCCAAAAAAAGAGAGACAAAGATCTCTCCTGGTATTTATTAATCCATAAGTGTATCATTTTCACAAATCTCAACATTCCATATTCTGTTGTGAGATCCTTCCTGAGTTCAAGAAACCAAGATATTAACAAAATAGGCAATTTGATGTTGGTTAGGCATAGAATTGAATTTAAATCTTTAAACTTAAGGGTGATGTGACCTTGGGGAAGTTCTGTTAAACTCTCTGAAACACAGTTCCCTCCTTCATACGTGGAGAGAATGCCTTCCACGCAGACTTTGTATTACATAAACACATAACATGCATTGGACAGAGCTTGTTCGTTCACTCACTGTCACATTTGACAAACATCTAATGAGCACCTTCTGTATGCTGCGTGTTATGTTGGGTTCCAGGGTGTACTTCAAGTTTTTGAGAAATAAAAATGGTGCATTTCAGGCATACGGTAAGTGGCAACTGCTAAAAGACTAGAAAATGTACTCCGGAAAGAAACTTAATGACTCCAGGAAGAAGTAATGGCATGTGGGAATCGACAGTGAGCACAGAAATTATACAAACTTATTATTCATTCCCTTCAAGTGTTGGCTGACAAAAATGAAGAACAAATGAGAGAACTAAAAGCTTTCTAAAGTTAGTAACATGTTCTGGGAGAGGTCACAGACAGTGATATACTCTAGATATTAGAAAATACAAAATCTTACTATAAATATTAATTGTGTTTACTTTAAATGTAAATACTGAAAGACTGAAAAGAGAATATTTAGTTTTTCTATCTAGTAAATAATAGGATGGAAAAGATAATCTTTCTGCAAAAGGAAGAGAGGAGTTAAAGATAGTAGAAATTTCTAGTAAAAATAGAAAACAGATGAAAATGTCAGAGATAAAGGTCATGACATATACCTGGTGATAAAGGAACATTTTAAACTGAGGTCCCTGCTGTTGTAAAGCATTTGGAAACTATGAAGACAGGCTCGGAGCATCTCAGCATTCTGGTGAGGCCTTCACCAGAGCCTTTACATTATAGATTTGCTGAACTTAAGCAATAAATATCTTTCTGGGTTTGCTTCTGTTAGTTGATTTTTTTTTTCTACTCATGGGCAGAGTTATGGTCTGCACTCTCTAGACTATAAATTAAAAAGTGAGCTTAAACTTTTGTAAATTCCTATAAAATATATTGTTAGCTATTGGTACATTTTCATGACACATTGTCGCTCACAACAATTTTGCCTACTAAAAATTAAATTTCACTTAACTGACTTTTGTTTCATGAGTATTATGGAATAATGAACATTCTCCATTTCTTCTGTAAAAGATAAGTCTGTGTCCTGTAGCCCCTGAGGGCTTGGGGCTTACAGTCTACTCTCACATATTTATGTACTAGAGCTCCCACTTGCTGAGTTTAGTTTTGTTTCTGCCAAATATTTATTATTTTAATGACATAATTTAAATATTTGTGTATATCAATGAAATATGAATGGGAAATGGGAGAGAGAGATTTGTGTGAATATTAAGTTACATGCTTTGGAATAACTCAGTAAAGAAAAAAATGGGTGAAAAGTGATGTTAAATTAGGGGGAAACAAGATATTTAGAAAAAAATAATCAGGGTGCCTGGGTGGCTCAGTCAGTTAAGTGTCTGCCTTCGGCTGGGGTCATGACCTCAGGGTCTTAGGCCAAGTCCAACATCGGGCTCCCTGTTCAGCAGGGAGTCTGCTTCTCCCTCTCCTGCTCCTGCTCTCTTTCACTCACTCTCTTTCTCAATTACAGTAAATAAAATGTTTAAAAAGAATTGTCAAACCATGGACATCTAGAAGGATTTTAGCATTCTTTTTGCTTCACTATAGTATTTGAATTCCTGTATCCTTTCAAACAACTGAAACTGGAAATCTTAGTCAATATTACAGGAGTAGCTTATGCAAGAAAAGCCAGAGGAAATGCCCACCAAAGAATATATATTCTCAAGGGATTTAGCTTTCACCCTACACCAAAAGACAGGAACTTGAATACATACTTATTCACTTTAAGTTAATATAGAGTAAAATATTGATGATATTTATCAGTTTTTATTGTTCCCTAATTTAACTAATTTTCCAGATTTGTTAACTACCAGAATCAATAGGGAAAGTATTTCTCTTATATTTTATGCACTTATTTCATACTCTACCAAGTTAATTAATTTTAGTAGGGGAATAAGTCACTTGCTTTTGCTTCTGACTCTCAACTGGATTTCAGTCTTCTGATTGAGCTATAATGTTTGATCTGACGATACAATAGAACTCTGACTGTATCATGACTATTCAAATAGCCGTACTTGGAGTTTTAGTGTGTAAAGACATAGTATAGCCAAGTGAATTTTCTGTGTTGGTCATTTTTACAATGTATGCTCGCTCCATATAATTGTAACATAATAAGTTATTTCTCCAATTATTTGTGAGTCCTAAAGCCTTTTTTTTCTCCAACACGTAACTGATTCACCCTCATTTTAGCAGCAACAATTGACTTGTGATTCACTAGTTGTGAGAACAATTGTAGCAAGCCTCTGGTTTGGTTCTGGAACAGAATAGTTAGCTTTGCCTGTGTAAGGAAAGGAAGTCTGCTGGAGGCCACGTTCCTAAATTACCACTGAATTTCCAAATGTTCATTTGCATAAGTTAGGGTATATATTGTGGGTGTCCTTTTTCTGATATAATTCTGTCCTGTCATTTCATTACAGAGTAGATAGCATCTCAAACACGTGGAGGGGGGAGTCATGTGAACGCCCCGTGGGTTACGGCAGCCTGGCGTTTCTTATGCACAATTCAGAAGGTCACTAGCAAGCATGTGGGTGCCACTTGTTCTGAAAATCAAGGCACTTAGTTGTTAAATTCACTATCATACATACTTAGCCAATTATGGTATTACAAGAGAACCTGACTTCCGGAAGGAGGCTACTTCACAGATTTTACAGCCTCAGTACAGTATGGCATGGAAGGCTTACCAAATGCTGGGGTGTCAGCTCTAATGTTTAACTCCTAAATTACCAGGCTGGGAATAGCTTGCCACGCTTCTCTCTCCATTTCCATATTGATCTAACAGTAGAAATTATTCTCATATGGCCCAAATCCAGTCGCTGCAGAGAGTTGGAGAGCTACAAAAACTGGCATTCACTACTATTTCACAGTATCATTTTTTCCCCTCAAAAATAAGCAGAATTTTGGCTTAATTTGTGGAACCAAAGGATACCTGACATAGTAATGATGCTTACCATCTCCCCAGTTTGTATGTTTACAAAAGGACAACCTATCCTAAGAACCTTCTTTAAAAGATCCTCTGGCATTTTCCAGACACTTCTTTTTCAGATGAAAAATTTTAAAAATGTGTAAAAAGCATCTGACAGATGCCACGGAGCCGACTTCACACTCCGCCAGTACTAGGAGAGGCCGCTGTGGTGGAGTGAATATTGGACAGAAGCAGGGAGGTTAGGAGTTGAAATAATCATCAAAGACTTAAGGCCAGAGGCACAAATCACCTTGCCCGGTGGCAGTCAGACTCCAAGTCTTTGGGGCCACCCGCACATAAAAGGATACTGGGTGCTGTGTGCTCGTGGGCACAGCTGTCCGTAAATCGCTGAGGTCAAGAGGAGTTCTTGACCTGGAGGAGGCATGTAGTCGCTGGGTGTTGGAGCCAGCGCCATAGGGCTGCGTCTCCAAGTTGTTCTCAGACCGAAGGGGGGCGGGGGGAGGTCGGTTTTGAAGTAGCGCTGGAAAGGTGTTTCCTAACTTTTTGATTGCCCAGAACCCCGAGCCCAGGTCTGTGGTATCATTTACCCCATCACCTCAAACGGCCTGCAGGTCCGCTCATAGGACTCTCTGGGGATGGTTTGCCAACTCGGGCACCTGTTTCTGTGCTCCGCGGCGTTCTTGCTGCGGAGTGGGGGTAACCAGGTTCCTCCCTTGTGGGCGCACCTGAGGCTCAGGGGACCACACGTGTGCGTGCGTCAACAGACACCTGCTGCGCCCTTCCCTTTTCTCCTCGCGTGCCCTTTCTTGCCCCGGGGCTGGGCTTCGAGGGGACGAGGGTCCCCGGGGCGGGTGGGGTGCGGGGGGTGCGGGAGGGGGTTTGCCCGGAAACACTCTTCTTTGTGTTCTCGGTGAATGGGCATTACGGAATTTCGTTTTTAATCGGAGAGGCCGTCTTGGACTGCGGGTTTTCTTGGGCATTTGCCGGGAACTGGTGCTCGGATGGGAGGAGCGGATCGCAGCGCCGGGGCAGGAGCGGGCTGACAGCTCGGTGCCCACACTGAAAAGTTTTCTGTTTCCTGTCTTCCTCCTCCGCATGCCTGCTGTGCAGCTCGGGAGGAATCAAAGAACGAGAGGAGGAGGACAGTGGCCTCGGGGTTGGGACTGAATGCGTGGGAACGTGGGAGGTAATGTGAGAAGGAGAATGGAGAGCTCGCGCTGTTAAAAATCTGTAAAATGAAATTGGAGAAGCATTGCACCTATTGATTGCCAATCTCGCCCGAGGGACCAATTAATCTTGATGAGATTTCCCAGTCAGTGTGGGGTTAATGCATCCTCATGGAAATCAGACAAAGGGCATCAGACTGCTAAATTCAAAGACCAAGTCTCGGGGGCATCTATTTAACAGTCCTCTGCGCTTATCTATCTGTACTGTGTCGATCATTATCCTGTGCTTTGTCCATGTCACGACAGATATCATAGGATCATGACGTCTTTTGATTCCCAGCGTCTCGCAGGATACCTTGCAGATAATAGGGACCGTGTGTAAGGAGAGAAAAACGAGAGGAAAGCTAGGAAAAGGAAAAGAAAGGAATGAAGGGAGGGAGGAAGGAAAATTCAGGCTAGTGTTTATTTTTATAGCTGTTGTCAATAACTGCAGACAAATTATTTTCTTAAAGAGCTCTAGGAAGGAGTATATCCTGTAATCTTTCCCAATAGTACATCCCAGAAAACAACAATTTGAGCAGACATGTTATGAAGACCATAGATCTTTATATAATTTAATCTTTACTCTGGAAGAGTAAGTTTTAGGGATATAAGAAATGTATTAAAGAGAAGTTAATCTGGTTAAATGTAGATAGTACATATATTTTTTTAAAAAAAGCCACATTCATTGGGGGGGGGGTGGAGAAAGGTGATGTGATCCAGCAAATATTTTGCATAATGCAATTGAAATACTATTGTGTTATTCATCAAGAGTCCTTCCAGAGTACAAATATGAACTTTTCACCTATTTTTAATTCCTTGGTACATTGTATAAATTAAACCATTGTGCTTTTGTTAAACCAGAACACCTTTCAAAATTTTCTTAGCCTCTTGAGGTCGATGAATTATTTATTGTTAACTAATTTAGTTGCCAGAAGGAGACATTCTAATGAGATTTTGGAAGCTAAATATGAAAAGTCTCATGCTTTTGAAAGAAAATAGTGCATTTGTTGAGAAGTGGTTTTACTTCTATTTAGTGATTAGCTCAGCACTCAATAGATGTGCCATTTCTCACATCTATTGCTAACTAGCTTACCAACCCCAACTTGGAAGGGAGAGGCAGCATTTCCCACTGCTATTTCTACCGGTGTTCATTGAGAAATATTTAAAAAAAAAAAAAAAAAGTTTAATCTTGTAAATGTCTGCTAGAGGTAAAATGGTGATTAGAAAAAAATATAATTCCTTCATAGATGTGTTAATTAAAAGTAAGATGTCAAGATTTTAATTATAAAGGAAAATATGCCCCTCAGTTCAGGTTTCCTTGGATACTAGGACAGACTTCTGGACTTTTACAGTGTTTACTTCTAGACCGAGCAAACGGGAAGGGGCTCAAAAATATTTTAGCAAACTCTTCAGTGTGGTTTTTGTATCTCTCAAGGTGTGAATATAGATGTCTACTTCGGACTTCCTCCTTTCCCAATTTAAAGGGGAAGCTGGAGGCTTTTCCATGATGTGTAACTTGGAGCTATATACTAATGGAGTGTGCCTCTAGCTAGATACGTGTTTTTTACGTATGGATACTTCAAGCACCCCAGCCATCCCAGGGACACAGTAATATTTTGTTGAGCTGAACTTGAGAAGGACTGTTTGAATGAATGCTTGATGACTCCTGAGTTATGCCCCTTTCTTGCCTGTCACAATGATTCAATGTGCATTAGCATGGCATGTCAAAAATTCAGCCTTGTTCTTAGAGTCGTTCATGCAAATACAAACTTTTTCTCTTTAAATTCAGCAAGTAGCTCAATTTCGGGGACCATAAATATATACTGTATAAAGCAAGTAGCATTTAGTGGATGAAAACAGAACACACACTTGGCCTTCCCATCAGCCATGCGCCTACTTTTCCTACGTGGAGACACTTATGCATGAATTTTTACACTCATTGGAAGAAAAGAAATGGTAAATTATCATTTTTATAATTGAGGAAAGTCTTTTTCATTTTCTTGGAACTTAAAGATTGTTTAATTGATTTTCCTCACACTCTTCAATATGAAATTGGCAGAGATTAAACATGGAATGTTTCTGTTTAAAGTGATTGTTTTTCAGGAGTAACAGCCAACTGTGTACAAACTATGAGAATGGAAATCATATCCTCAACGCACTAGTGTCTCTGTAGGAGGCTATCCTTGAATCCTTTCCTGGGAAGACTTCATACAGGCGGAAATGTATCGGCTTTGAGAGACTTGAGTTAGTAATGGCCTTAGATGAGGTTCAAATTAAGACTACGTTAGCAGAAGATGGGAGGTCACATGTTCGGAGTGTCAGTAGCAATATTAGTGACTCCTGTCTACATCCCACAGAACTCTAAGCAGGCTGAGACAGGTTCTTTGAACCAAATTGACCAGAAAATGCTTTTTGAAAATGGGTTTAGTTTATGCTTTGGCGAGTATGTGCAGACACATTCTCATCTCTATTGGTCCATCAATGTTTCAAGAAAATGACAAAAGAGAGCTTTTAAAGAAAGACGATTTAAGAATGGGGATGGTAAGTCTGTTCATCCATACTGAAGGAAAAGAGGGAACTAAAAGGAGACTGTTAGAGTTGGAAAGGGCAACGGAGCTAATTTACATGTCGTTCGGCGCCTCCATTTTGTAAGTTACCAAAGTGAGTTCTAGGAAGACAAATGACTTGACAAACTTAGTCTGTGGTGAACAGAGCTGAGACTTCAGTTCTGAACTTCATGTTGCTTCTCTGTAATAGGACACCTTAAATTAATGTAGCCCCAAGCATCTGGAGTTTTTAAAGAATTATGTGAAACTGTGGGATATTTAATCCTGTTGAGAAAATGGAGCCATTCATCAATGTCCTCGTGCTAGTGGTGCTGGGGTGGAGAGAGGAAAGACGAATTGTGCTATTAAGCAAGAGGAAGCAGGTGGTAGGATGAATGTGACTCTAACACAGACCGTGAGACTGATATGATAGTAGGGTAGATAAGCTGAAAGTATGGCATCCAGTGAAGAGAAGTTAGATTAAAAATAACACTACAAGTTCTTCAATGTCTAGGTAGTATATAAATAAAGAACTGCATGGAAATAAGTGACACCCAATGCAGGATAGTTTTTAATTGAAGGACGAGAGAGAGTGGCACAATCTGGGAGAGGTAGCTGAAATACTTTATTACAATAATATTTCATTTTAAGCTGGAGGTGTTCTTCTCTAAACTTGCACACATCTTAAATATGGTATAATGACTTTTTATAAGTTTGTGCAAGAGGAGTCTTTAACTTGAGATATGGTTGTAAATGTTATGTATGCTTATCCTCATTTGCATTCCTTTTTCCCATCCCACCATGCAAATCCTGGTTTTAGCACACAAAGATAAAATATTGATATTAAGTTGTCAAAATTTAACGTTTCACACTATCGCATTATCAGCAATGTTCAGACTCTATTAGCGGCCTTTCGTCTGTCTCTCTCTCCAGTTGTCACTATCTATTTCCACCAGATTTATCCCCACTCACCAACTCGTGCTTGGGCCAACCTGGCACTCTTGGGTTCACGCACTCACCATCTCCTACAAACTCAGATCAGCACATAAACATGCTTGCTTGCCTGTGTTCCTTCCTCACTGACGGGCATTATCCATTTCACTAGGTTCAAACCTCTTCTAGTTTAAACTTGAATGCTACAGAGTTCAGATGCCCTTAGTAGGCAATTTATACAATACATTCTTCTTGATAGTTTCAATATCAGTATATCCTCAGATCAGTAAATTGAGTCCATACAGTTCTGAATGCAAACAATATGAAGATTCACAAATGACTATTTTGCACATTAAGTCATGAATTAACCTAACAGGCATGTGTTTTTAATCTCATTGAACTCTTCTCAACTCTCTGATACCTAAAGCTCCACTGAATTAATGTACACAAAGTGTCAGTTATATACCAGGACATCACTAAGTCTTTCATCTAATTTTTTTCCTGCCAGGAATAGAGGCTATTCTCTGTCTTCATCATCCAGCTTCTATTTTTTTTTAAGATTTTATTTATTTATTTGACAGAGAGATCACAAGTAGGCAGAGAGGCAGGCGGCGGGGGTGGGGGGAAAGCAGGCTCCGCGCTGAGCAGAGAGCCAGATGTGCGGCTCCATCCCAGGACCCTGAGATCATGACCTGAACTGAAGGCAGAGGCTTAACCCACTGAGCCACCCAGGCGTCCTATCCAGCTTCTATTTTAACTGAGCTGTCTGAGAAAAAAAAATAAAAAAAGAAAGAAATTCTTCTTAGGTGCAACAAAATGTCTACCCAGGTTTAAAGACGTGAGAATGCAAAAATCTCAAAAATCTCATGGGAGTGATCATACGGAGTGAGACTATGTGAAAGCATATGGCACTGCACTGCCCTCCAGACAGAGCATCACGATGGTCTAACTTCTCAGGAGACAGCAAAGGTACATAGGCAGGAATGAAACTGGAGGCCAAGTTTATGCCATGCCACGAGGGAAGAACCTAGTTGCGAGCATAGTGATGTCATGGAAGAGACACTAGACCTCATCTCTTACTTTCTGTATCTCTTCCATCCAATCTCACACAGTAGCCTGTGTCATGAGGACAAGCAACAACCACAAGAAGAGAGAACTAGTTTAAAATCTTAACTAGGGCATACCACAAGTGGCAAGGTCAGACGTTATAAACTCTGGAAATTCCCAGGAGTACATGTTCTGCTTTGAGATTATCCACTTAAGAAGGATGCCAAGGGGACCCGCTTCCCTGATTGGCCTCTACTCCTGGCCTTGCTGTGGACGATAAAACCGTAGATGGCCTCATTTCCCCTCTGCTTGTCTCCGAATGCCATGTGCATGGAGACGGTTGTCGGAGGAGGCATTCCTCTTTTACGATCCCATATTATTTTGGCTCAGCGGCCTGTGGCATCATAAAAGTCATTACTCAAAACAACGTGTAGCTAAACCACAGAGGCATGGGCTTTTCCACGCTGCCAGTTGGGAGGGGCAGTCGAGAATTTGGCCTGACGTGGACCTCTAATGGGATTATGCTGGACAGGAGAAACTCTCGGCTACCCTCTAGTAGCTCTTTGGCGTGAAAGGTGGGAGCACCAGTCAGGGGGGCAGTAGCCTCTAAGAATGGATGTAGTTTCATCTTCTGGCTTCTTTAATGTCCCCTTGGGCCAATTTCCAGGCAACGATTATTAATAAGGGAAAGAGCTAATAACTGAGACAAGATCCCTGAGAAGCTTCTCAACCTGTTGGTTGGTGTTCAAAGGACTCATGTAGGGCCTCTGAAGGAGTTATGATGCTATGAAAGATGGCTTAGACCTTGTAAGATGTAGATTTTTATTTTCAAATGCTGACTCTTTTTTCTTTAAAAATTTACTTGTTTGTAAATTATTAATTTTTTTCCTTGAATTTTCTATCTTTCTCCTAATGACTTAAAGAGCAATGTGTTGGGGTGCCTGGGTGGCTCAGTGGGTTAAGCCTCTACCTTCGACTCGGGTCATGATCTCGGGGTCCTGGGATTGAGCCCCACATCGGGCTCTCAGCAGGGAGCCTGCTTCCCTTCCTCTCTGTCTGCCTCTCTGCCTGCTTGTGATCTCTGTCTGCCAAATAAATAAATAAATAAATAAATAAATAAATAAATAAAATAAATAAAAATACAATCTTTAAACAGTTATGTGTGCATATATATATGTATGAGTATTTTTATTACTCAGAAGTTGTGACTCAGCACTAAAACACAAGCACTGGCTTACTCTAGCCACAAGAATAGTACATTGCAGTTCTCACAAAAATCTCACAAAGATGTGAGATTTTGATAATTTGATATTACCACCACTATTTTATGAATGAAATTGACTCAGAGAAGTTAAAGAAGTTATTCAAAAATACATAGCAATTATGTAAAAGTGCTATATTGTAGCTAAAGGAATCTATTTTTTACTTAGTTAAAAGTTTTAGCCTTTAAAGTACCTGGATGTTTATGGTTAGGCAAATATTCCTTTTTATGTTTAGGGTTTTTTTTTTTCTTTTTCTTTCTGTAATGGAAATAGGGTTAAGTAGTAAGTGAAATGTCTAAACAATGGATAATTTGAGACTTCTGTTTTCTTCCTAGTTTCCATTTGTACATGTACAATTCTATGTCTAATTTTTTCCTGTTCTGAATTTTTCTCTGTCACAAATAATGGTACAATAAATATCTTAGTGGCAAATGGTTCTTGTATATTTATAATTACTTCCTTAGAACATATCACAGAAGTGAAATGAATGGGTGAAGGGGAATGAGTATTTAAAAATTACTGATCTACATAATAAATAATTTTCCTCTGTGCTGTAAAAATAACATGTGGGTGTGAGCTGCCTTTTATTATCTATGCAGTTATATATATCTATATATCTGAACATATATATATATACAGACCATATGTATGTATATATGGGTGTATATATACCCAAGATACATGGATATATATATAAACATTTTATATATATATATATATTCTATTATCTGTACAAATATTTATATAATTATAGAAATCTGTACAGAATTACAATTAATGTTGTCAGTGTATTCCAGTTTAGCTGATAGAGTCAAATGCTGACTGACAAATGAAACCGATGGAATACTTCTCTGATAATTGAAAATTTAGAAAAAGACACTTTTGGAAAAAAAACCTAAAATTATACTTAATAGATACCTTGCTTCAGATAAGCATCTTTAGCATTGACCGAGGACCGATTTTTATCTAATTAAATACCATAAATATGTAAATATTTTAATCAACTACAGAAAATTAGATAAGACTTAAGAAGTATTGGAACACAGAGCACATAGAGCGCATAATAAAACATAATAATTTGAAACGATGCAACAGTTTTATTTATTTATTTATTTATTTATTTAAAAGAAGGGATTTTACAAAGCTGATTGGAATTGAACCACTATGAGTCATTCCTTAACATTTACAGGCACCCTACATTCATTGTTTTCAAATATGCATGAAGCAGGGAAATTCCCAGGTATATGATCCTGAAACTGAGCAAACCTAATTGCCATATATGATCCTTAAACCACTAATTAAATTAATATATTTATTTAAATGTATTCCAATAATAAAAGAGTTCTTGAAGAACTGTCTTCAAAGATGGCATATGTCATAGATATAAATCAACTTAGAACCAAGAAGATGTCTCAATAGAGTGCTAAAGAAGTGACCAAGAGTATGTCAATAAGATGGATAATCTAGGTATGTGTTTGTTATTTCAACTTACAGGAACGTCAATGAAATAAAAATAAAATACCTGCTCCCAGCATTTTCATTGACAGCTCCTAGATTTTTCTCAAATGGAGTTCAAAAAGCTATTATAGAAAATCAGATCTGGAAATTATGCTCAACTAAGTCAACTTAAGAGTGAATTGAATAACATCCACTAATGGTCATTCATTATCAATAAAAAGTGTCATGAATTTAAACAAATATTTTATTTGTATTTCATGTTACATATTATGATAGTTACTTTGTAAAGAAACTATTCCTCTTCTCTATGGAATAGTGCCATTTTGGCTGTTTTCCTGGTCCTTTGTGAGACCCCTGAGACTAAACATACTTTGTCAGCCTCCCTGCTGTGCACTCCACCATGTTGACAGGTTTCCAAGGACTTGGGGCGCTCCCAGGAAGCAAGGGCAGAGTGGGCCTCAACCCTTATATTACCAGACTTCTATGTGTTCAATCATCTCTCCTTACAGCATTACAACACACACGCCTGCACACACATGCACACACACACTCAGTCTGTTCCAGTGGGGAAAGTGGGAATCCCTCTCTTTCCAACACTAAACAGCATCTAAGTCTCCCTCTCTGTTCCAGCCCTCCCCCTTTCCTCTTGGTCAATGGAACCCTAAGAGGTTTGTCTCTCCTTTTCAATACTTTCCAGCTTTGGCTCTTGGCTAGAGACAATGAAAAACACACTTAGTGTAGTTGTTGAGTTTCAAGCAAGCCTTTCTCTAGAGAATGTCAAGACTCGAGTCCACTGTGGAGTGTGGAGAACAGGCATAAATCACGTCCTCACCACCCGCATTTTTTCACATTGGACTCAACCTACATACACTTGAAAGACACTGACGGGGGAATACGTTTTCTTGATGATGAATGGCTATCATAAACCATAGAATTAGTTTCATTGGACCAGCTCTTTACTGACCATGCTCTATTTCTACCTCACTTCAAAACCTAACATACCATGTTCTATATCGTAGTGAAATTGACATCAAGATAATTTTCTCGTCTACTAGTCTGTAAACATCTCAAGAACAAGAACTTTGTCTCACTCATTTTTCTGTCCCCAAAACCTAGCAGGGCGACTGGTCTTGAAGAACACTCAGTAAGTACTTGTTGAATGAACGAGTGAATGAATGAATGGTAATCCTTTTGGTTTCAGTGTTTGAACCACCTCAGTCTTAAACCTTACTGGCAGCTTTTGTGAATCACCATAACATAGGCTGCCTGGAGTATAAAAATGCCAAGAGGGTAGACCAATGATTAGGAGACAAGGAGAGGAAGACTTAGCAATTTTAGTAACTGCATCATATTTTAACTCTTCCTCTTCTCATGAGTAGGTCCAATTCAGGGGTGTTCCAGTTGTGGACTGAATTGGTCAGGTGCGTGATATTATATAGAAGAATCAATCATCTTTCTAGCCATGTCAGGAAATAGATTTATTTTGCTATTTTTTCCTCTATAATAATATTAATATTAATTTTATATCATAAAGTATCTTAAACTATTTTATATTTTACAGTTTAAATAATGGCTTTCATACCATTATCATATATAATCTTAAAAATATATTGACATCTAGGAATTGATAGTCAGAGAGGTTGAGGGTCTTGATAATGATGACACAGCCAGAAAGGGGTAGACTTGAACCTAAGTCATCTCACCCCATATATTCTTTCCATCATGTTATCATGCAAGACCTTAAAAGGAAGAACCCAAAGGTGAATCCGACATAGACACCCTAAGACGTTGTAGGTGAGATCACTGACCACATTTTGGAGTAGAACTTGGAAGTACCATCAGAGAAATAGAAATAACTTGCAATGGAAGCATAAAGGAGTGAGAGTTGATTTCCACCTGGGGAAGGAAGAAAGCCTTCACAGATTGGTAAATGAAAAGGACTTCTAGGATGCCAGGAATTTGGAAATTTGGGTTGTAGAGGAAGATTATTTTGAGTTGAAGAAAGGACAGAAGGAAGCACAGGGCTTGGGTTGTGGATCAGGGAACAGCAATGGCTTAGTTTGGCAGGATCTTGAGTGGGTGTAGCGCACAATATGGTCGGAAAGGTCAGCTGGGGCCAGATTTGAAGGAACTTGAATTCCAGACTAAGGCATTCAAATTTGTTATGGAGACAGTGATCACTGAGGATGGAAGTCTTCTACATGGACCATGAAACTGCTGAGCAGGGCGAATGAGATGTCTGGACCATGGCCACTGCACTCGTATCCCCCATTTTTATCAAACCAAATATGTGTGCACCTGTTTCTCTGGCTGATGTCAGGAAATCCTTTGATATTTCCCCAGGGTAATATTTTCCTTGTATACCTCAAAAAAGGGAAACTGAAAATCCTATGAGCATTTCCAAGAAACGGGCTGTCCCAGGGCAATGAGCCCTGACTTCTGCCCGACAAAACAGGTCTGCTTTGGACAGGGTGTGCACTGCACACACTCAATTGATAGCAATGCGAAAAGCAGATATTCCATCTGCCAACGATAAAACACATAAAATCACACAGGAATGTACAGTATGCTGGTTTGAACTACATAGGCGTTTGCCGCAACCGGAGAGAAAGGACCTGCCTATTTATGTCCCCTGGTAAGGACATTAGGGAGGAAAAGCTTTGATGTTTAAGCAATCATATAATTGACTCTACTGTTGGATCCAGAAGCCCAGGGTTGGTTTCAGGAATGAGCACTGAACATTTTTAATGGCACGATGAGTAAAGGAGGCGTGTGGCAAAAAATGTTAGGCAGATAGACTATTATCCGAAATATTCTGATTATGCAGATTTTCAGCTTTCCCTCTCAATGGGTACGCTGCTAGCCTGGCTGAATTTTGGCTTCAGGTTCTAGATCCCTGGGATAATAATAATCTAAAAAACAACATAGATCCTCCAACGCGGTGGCCAGCTATTGTGTCCACGTTTGGAGAGAGCCAGGTAGATGGAAAGGGCTCAGATGGCTGCAGGACGACACATCTGTCCGACGATTCTGCGATTAGATCTGGAGCCAGTTTCTCATCCTTTCACTTCGCCCCGTACAGCCAGTGAATGTGCCCAGTCCTACCGATTCCTCTTGGACAAAACGACAACCATCTGCTTCTTTCTGTCACCAGCTTCGTCCAGAACTTCATTGCCTTCTTCCTGGATTAGTGTAATAGTTTCCTAACTGATTTTCCTGCCTTCGGCCTCCTCTTTCCCCATCCAATCTGCAGACTACCTCCTTTTTCCCCCATCCAACCTGCAACCATTCCAAACTAACATTCTTAAAATACTGCTCTCTCGCCCTGACTCATCTGTTCATGCCCCCGCAGAGTTCCCCCTCACCTGCTCTGCAGCCGGGCGGTCAAGTGGTCCTGATTAGGTGCACCGAGGAGCTGAAACTCCTCGCTTCCAGCTTCTATCAGCACATGCCCTGCACGGGCCGCACTATTCACATTTTTTGTTTGTTTGGTTTTGGACATTTTTCTCCCCTTCATCCCTTCCTTTCGTTAACACGCTCTTTGCTCCAACCTTCCCCTTTATCAGCCTAAATCTCAGCTTTTCCATGGTTACTCCAGCCCACTTGGGTGTCTGTTTTCAGAGTGTCTTTCCAAACTTATATCTGAACTCCTACTCTGGCGCTAGCTTACAGACTGCCTTGTTTGGTTAATTAATCTCTTTAATATTGGGGATTGTCCCCCAAAACACTTTTATGTGCTGTGAGAGCAAGGATCGTTTGTAGCGCCGCTTTTGTAACCTCTCGTGTTCAGCAGCTTTATAGGATGATCTAAAAAGAAATGCTTTCTTAAATGAATTTAAAAGAACTGCATTCTTTTCACCAAAGAAGGTAATACATGGTAACGAAGTTTAGCTAACTTACTTTATCCCAAAACCAGAGAAATGATTAAAAAGTGAGATAAAAAAATTTTTTTTTAAAAAGTGAGATAAATAGGGACAGCTAACAATTAAGTTGTTGCTTCTTTTGTTCCAGCATACTTTCATAAACATTAGATACATTATTTTATTTAATATCTTCAGCAGTCTTGTGAGGTAGGCCCTGCTATTATTCTTAATGTATAGAGCAGGGAATTGAGACTTCTAGAGATAAAAAATTTGTCCAAAGTCACAGAGCTGGTAAATGGTGTTTAAGCTTATTTGTTTAACTTCAGAAACCATATTCTTTTTTCTTTAATATTTTATTAATTTATTTGACAGAGAGAGTGAGATCACAAGCTGGCAGAGAGGCAGGCAGAGAGAGGGGGAGAAGCAGGCTCACTGCGGAGCAGAGAGCCTGATGCGGGTCTCGATCCCAGGACCCTGAGATCATGACCTGAGCCTAAGGCAGAGGCTTAACCCACCGAGCCATCCAGATGCCCCCAGAAACCATATTCTTAATTACTCCTTGCTATGGTCTGAATGTTTGTGTTCCACCCCCCACCCCCAACTCAGATTCATAGGTTGAAATCCTAACAAGGTGATGGTATTAGGAAAGGAGGACTTTGGAAAGTAATAATGCCCAGAACTATGGGAAATATATTTCTGCTGTTGACAAGCCACTCCGTGTGTGGTGTTTTGTTACTGCAGCCTGAACAGACGAATACACTCAGATAGTCTGAATTTCTTAGAAGAAATCTCAACCCTCCATCTGTTTTTTAGTAAGACAAATAAATATACATTTTGTGATAGAGTATGATTATTTTACTATTGATTATATTTTCCTGGCTAACATGTGAGACAATTGGTACCAGAATAAAAAACAGCTCTACTTATGAAAAGAAAAATTGGGGGAAAAATGATTTTATAGAAAACACAATGGGATGGATAAAATTTATAGAATAACAGCAAGGTACATTAATATAACATGTCATTTAGGCACTGTGATTTATATTTTCCAGTCTGAAGATATATCATGTTATTATTTATAACCAATAGTTATTATTTTTGAAAAGAAATGACTTGTTTTCTGAATTCAGCCATAATTTGTCTTTCATTGGAATTTTTTGCTCAGTGTGAAATCTGATAGCTGAAAAGTTATAAAGATAACAATGTTTCAGAAAAAAACGATATTTAGAACTATTTCTTATAAATCATATTGTAGAATTTTATAGAAAACAAGACTCTCCAGCTGTTCTAAATTTTCACTGAAAACAAATATGAGGAAAATGGATTTTCTTCTAGCAAGAGGGTTTCAGGCAGTAAGTATTGTGAGTTTGGAACAGTCTTCCAAGGGACAATTATGGTTGCATATAAAATTAATGTTTATACTATCATTTATTTAAAAACCTCAATGAGAGCATCACTATTCTCTTGAAAATATCTGCATGATCTATCAATAACAGAGAAATCTGGAAAGTAGTTAGAGCTGATGACCAAAAGCAGGACCTAGCGGGTGTCCAAAATGGGGAGGAGACATGAGCTTGGAAAGAGGAAATTCTGCTCTTCTACGTTAGCAGAAAAACTATACAACTTTGAGTAGTTTCGGATGAACATGACCTATACTAGCAAGGACCACGTGATCAGCCTAGTTTAAAACAAGAAGTCAGGAGTCAAGAGCTTTGGAACCTACGTTGACAAAGAGGGATGAAGAGTCCATTTATGAAAACATTTATTCAAAAAAATAGCTTTTATCCAACACATTGATACATCAAGCACTCCACTTGGTACAGAGGTTATAAAAAAATATATGATACAAAAGTAGGCTTTGCCTCCAAGGGGTCAACATGGTTTTGAACTGTGACTTATAAAGAGAAGTGGGTTAGGGTTGAATATAGGACTCTTAGGGCCTTAGATGTACCATGGTGGGGTGACAGATATCAACCTTGCAAGGTTGCTTGACAGAATTTTCCCCAGATTCATCTTGGGTGTTTGAAGGGGAAAGCCGAGGTGCTTATTCAGTTCAGTATAGACAGAAAGCACTTAGTCTTAATGGCCAGGGGGGATGTGGACTGTGACGGGATCAGCTCCAGACCTAAGGGCCATCAGGGGCCCTGCAGTAAGTTGTGAGTCTAGTCTTAGAAAACCAGAATTGGTGCTAAGGATATACTCCGTGGTGTATCTCCTCTGGGCCATCAGCTCACTGAGGATTGACATCTCTTATTAAATACTTTAGTGAAACTAACTTCCCTAAGAAAAATTAATAAGATTTAGAAGGAATGTCAGGGTCATCTTTGAATTATAGGATTAATTTACTTCCTATTATGTCCTCCCAGTGCCTCACCTTTGTTCCATCCTTCTGCTAAAATTCATGAAACTGACCCATGAACAGAACAGTGTTTTCATTGCTCCCACCAAAATGGAATGGAAAATGGCCCGATTCCTGACCCACGTGGGTATGCTGGGTAACTTCTCTTGAAGGGAGCTGATGTAGTACCTCCAGGGAGGAGACAACTGGGTTAACTGGAATCATAAAGGATCTGCCATTGGGTCACTGCTTGCTGTGCGCCAGGCGTGGCACAAACACACTCTGAAGGTGTAGATCTTAGATTCTAGTTAGAGATTTCTCAGGCTCTCTGCCTTTGCTTGTGCCATTTCCTCTGCAAAGAGCCCCCTTTCCTCTCAAAACCATCTGAAAATCTTTTGCATCATTCACAACTCACAATTTGGCACCTACCTGAAGACTTAGTTCTAACTTCCCCCAATCTAAGAAAACTCACCTTCCGTTCTCTATGCCTCTGTGGTAGGTTCTTGTGTTTCTCACCTAGAACCTACTTTTTGCCCTGGTTGCTGTGCTCTCAGTTCACAAAGCATATGGCTGGCTTCCTTACTGGATGATCAACTCCTTCAGAGTAGGATACACTCTTTTTTTTTTTTCCCCTAAGATTTTATTTATTTATTTGACAGAGAGAGAGAGAGAGACAGTGAGAGAGGGAACACAAGCAAGGGGAAAGAGAGACAGAGAAGTAGGCTTCCTGCCCAGCAGGGAGTCTGATGTTGGGCTCGATCCCAGGACCCTGGGATCATGAACCAAGCTGAAGGCCAACGCTTAAGGACTGAGCCACCCAGGTGCCCCAGAAAACACCCCTTTTAAAAGCTTTATCTTCCCCAAGCGGTGTGGTTTTCAAGGTTTCCTCCATATCACAATCCTTTGGGGAGCCTGTTAAAAATCTGGATTACTGGTCTACATCTCAGATTTGCCAGGTTAAATCTCAGGAGGTAGGGTCCCAGGACTCCCATGTCAAACCAGTATCATGAGTGAGTTTTGTGCTGAACAAAATTCTGGACTCCGTCTTAGGGTAGAGCATTGGTTCTCAGCTGGGATCGATTTTGCCTTCCAGGGGACATGTGGCAACAGCTGGAAACATTTTTGTTGATCACCACCAGGACAGGAATGGGTGCTCCTGGCATCCGGAAGGGAGAGGCCTGGGACACTACTCGATGTCCTACAATGCCTAGGACAGTCTCCAGCACAAAGAATTATCTGGCTCAGAATGTCAATGGTGCTGAAACCCTGGTATTGAGCAAACAACACCCTGTGCATGCAGATGATCAATAAATGTTTCTTGAATAAATGAGTCTAAGGTGAAGTAGGTTGGGAAAAGTAAAGTGAGGTGTTTTTCATAAGGGTTCAGTTGCATTCCTTCTGGGACAGGCCTGATGGGGCTGCTTTACAGCTTCCTAGCTGTTCAGTTGTGCAGGGTCACGAAGGCCCAGGACCTCCTAAAGACCACCCATTCTAGCAAGAATAGTAACCTTTGTATAAGAGAGCCAGTATTATTATTTTTATAATGTTCACATCATAGTGACTTTCTCCTTTTAGTTCTTTATGGATTTCTTTTTTTTTTTTTTTTAAAGATTTTATTTATTTATTTGACAGACAGAGATCACAAGCAGGTAGAGAGGCAGGCAGAGAGAGAGAGAGGAGGAAGCAGGCTCCCTGCTGAGCAGAGAGCCCGATGTGGGACTCGATCCCAGGACCCTGAGATCATGACCTGAGCCGAAGGCAGAGGCTTAACCCTCTGAGCCACCCAGGCGCCCATCTTTATGGATTTCTTAAATTGTAAAACTAACATGTATTTCCTTAGGTGACCCTGGTATTCCTGGGATGGGGGGTAGCATGACGTCTGTGGTGCAGACAAGTTCCCTCAGGGCAGCTCTATGATTTGCTGTCTCCGTGTAGTTAACCGGTGCCCTTCCTAGGACTAGAAGCCACTGTTTTCCACACACAGACCAGAAAGCCACCTCGCTTTCCAAATCCTTGTCTTGACAACTTTGGGCCTTGATTTGAAAACAGAGTTCTGGAATTGAACGTCTCCCTTTGTTCTTTGCGATTGCTCAGTCCTGAATGAAGCGTCCTCCCCCCAAAATCATTTCCTCTGTCTGGAGAGAGGCTGCGTTTAGATTGTCTCTATAGAAGTCAAGGATCAGCTCGTTTTGAGAGTGTTCAGTTTGGGGACTTACAGCTTCTGATCCTAGCATGACGGTTATTTTCAAGTTATTTTCAAGAACTGGTGGCTGTGCTGTGTTAGCCTGGCAAGCAGAGGATTTGTTCCTGGAGAATAAACCCTCGGAGATTATGTGTGTGTGTAAATGTGTGTATACACATATCATTCTACAATACTGAGACCAAAGATAGGAGACTGACATAAAAGATTTGGATGGGTTCATTTCTGACTCTCCGACTCCACTACAATTTCCCGCTTTTGATTTTTGTTTGGGTTAGAAGTCCCCAGCTAGGCTGCTCTGTGTTGAGGTTCGCCGGTATTTGGACAATGCTTTGACTCAGTAACATCAAAAAAGAAAAGAATGAGGATTTGAGTATAGTTTTCCATCTTAGAATAAATTCTTATTTTTTAAATGATATTTATTGATGCAGAAATTTTTAAGGTATAACTATAACGTTATAACACATAATTCTGTGAAGAGTTTGGACATAGGCTATGTTATTTTCCTTTTTTTTCAATATTTGAGAAATTAGGTTCTAGTCTGTTCAGGTCAGAAGTAAAAATGAGTTTAAAAGACTGGAAAGTATTTAATGGCATATAAAAACATTTTTTTGTGGGTGGTCTCCCTGTAACTCATCTTTTTTTATTTTCCTTCTTCTTATCACCTTTATTTTCAAACACGTTTCAGTGTCAGGCAAGTGAAATAAGAAGAAATAGTGTCTCTTCTTCTTTTTTTTTTTTTTTAAAGATTTTATTTATTTATTTGACAGACAGAGATCACAAGTAGGCAGAGAGGCAGGCAGAGAGAGAGGAGGAAGCAGGCTCCCTGCCGAGCAGAGAGCCTGACGCGGGGCTCGATCCCAGGACCCTGGGACCATGACCCGAGCCGAAGGCAGAGGCTTCAGCCCACTGAGCCACCCAGGTGCCCCAAGAAGAAATAACGTCTTTAAAAATCAAACTAAATAGGAGAGAGAGAAGCAAGGCAAAGGCTAATTAATGAGGTGTTTTGCATTTTCTCTCCAGCATTTAGTACAAGGCTAACTTTCACTGCTGTCTAATCAAGTGAATCAAGAGTGAAAAGTTCAAATATTAGGCTTTCCTGTGGAGCTGGTTTCATGAGGTCCCGAAAGCCAACATCAGCGGAGTGACAGAAGGGCGTTCATGTTTCTGTCTCGGCTGTGGTGGGCTGCTGAGGTGGTCACTGGAGGCAAACGAGACTCCCCAAACCAAAGTGGAACCTGCGCCTCAGGATTTCGGTGCCCTAAGGTGAAGGCCTTTGCTTCAAGTCTCCACTGACTTCCTCTGCATTTCACTAACCCCTCTCCCCAAATTGCTTCCTTAAAGCTAAACAAACAAAAACGTCAAAACACCAGACTTCTCAACAAAAGGCATTTTGTTTTCTACCCAACTGTTGTGTACAATATATGAAAGTCACAGTCATGGCAGAAGGAAACTTACATTAAATTAACTTCCCCAAAACAACTTAAAATCAATGGATGTGTTTTCCTCCAGAGAAATCCGTAATTACCTTGGCTTTGGCACAGCGGAAAATAACAGAGTATCATAGACAGTTTCTTGAGTTGACTATAGTTCAGATCAAGATCCACATATGCTATAAATCTCTGTAATGGCAAATAACTATCAGGGACCTACGAAGCCATTTAGCGATGTAAGTGGTCCACACCAGAACTTCCAAACAGATTGGAACAACCAGTGTTCATTTCTCACAGAATACTCTGAAATGACCAATAGGTGAAATTAAAGTAACAGCTTAGAGATTTAAGCTTGTGTCTGTAGAATAGGTCCGCCAGATAAAATGCAGGGCTCCCAGTGAAATTTGAATTTCATATAAGCAATGAATTTCTTTAGTATAAATATGTACCAAATATTATATAGAACATGATTTTACTAAGAAAGTATTTGTTATTTATCTGAAATTCAAATTTAATGAGGTATTCTGTGGGTTTTTTTTCACCAAGTCTGTCAGCCTTACCCAAGAAGATATTTTCAAACTTCTATTTTATTATTTTTTTAAGATTTTATTTGTTTATTTGACAGAGATCACAAGTAGGCAGAGAGGCAGGCAGAGAGAGAGAGGAGGAAGTGGGTTCTCCGCAGAGAGCCTGATGCCGGACTTGATCCCAGGACCCCAAGATCATGACCTGAGCCGAAGGCAGAGGCTTTAACCCACTGAGCCACCCAGGCACCCCAGAACTTTAATATTTTAAATGAGAGAATTGTACTTTGTGACTTTCTTTTTTTTTTTTTTTTTTTTTTTTTTTACTTTGTGACTTTCTGTAGGTTTGGGGCTTCTGGAGGTACAGAAGAAATTTTTAAAATTAAAAAAAATTTTTTTTAAAGATTTTGTTTATTTGACAGAGAGAGATCACAAGTAGGTAGAGAGGCAGGCAGAGAGAAAGAGAGGAGGAAGCAGGCTCCCTGCCACGCAGAGAGCCCAATGCAGGACTCGATCCCAGAACCCTGAGATCATGATCTGAGCTGAAGGCAGAGACTTAACCCACTGAGCCACCCAGGCACCCAAAATTAAAAAAAAAATTTTAAACAGATACATTTTACTTTAGGAAAGTCACCAGAAAGACTCTTGAGTTACTCCACTGTAAATGAAGGACCAATGAATCCCCTGGGTGGTATTGTGAGGTTGTCTTACCCCTGACTGTCAATGTTACCAACTGAGATATTTTGTGTTTCTTCACTAGAGAAGCTGATGTATTTTTTTTTTTCTTCATTTCACTGTATTGTTGAAAAATTAGTATAATGATTACATAAAATGTAGATTTTGGTCAAAGTGCAGAGATGTGTCATATGACGTTGTTTTAGATTAAATAATATAGAGCTATTAGTTCCTATTATTGTTCTATCAAGACCCTACAGGTCACAACCCATACGTTGAGGATTGTGCCTTCTTTTTATTTTTTTTAATTTTTAGATTTTTAAAAAGATTTTAAAATGTATTTGTTTGACCGAGAGAGAAAACTTGCTCACAAGTTGGGGGAGGGGCAGAGGGAGAGGAAGAAGCAGACGTCCCGCTGGCTGAGCTGGGAGCCGGATGTGGGGCTGGATGTAGAGCTCAATCCCAGGACCCTGAGATCATGGTCTGAGCCGAAGGTGCCAGTGCATTGTGCCTTCTTTGGTTGGAAATGGATGTTCCAACCCATGATTTTACCAGGGTAAGAGATGAGATTTTAAAAGTGGGGAGGAGAGGGGCCTCCATTCTGTAAGATTAAGAGTCATAAGGCTAGACTTAGAGACATGGAAATGCCCCCAAACCGAACAGCTTCGAGGCTAGAGCTGGTGCAGGTGCACGTGATAAATGCTCCGAGTCAGCTGCTTGGAGTGTAGGTGGGGACCCTTAGGCCGTGCTTCATTCCTATAAATCTCCAGCATACCCACCCCTATTAGTCATGAGAGACACTGAATCGTGTCCTTCTGTTGTCACTTGAGCATTCAATGAAGTTTTGTAAAACACTGCAGTGAGGACCCAGCCACCTTTGGAGAATTAACCCAGGGATCTAGGTCTCTGCCTGGAGGAAAGCGGAATGAGGAGAGAGCAGCCCAGAGAATCAGCTTCTAAGACGACGGGATGTGACCTGCAGGAGCTCCGGACCAGAGCTGGGGAGGCCAGACACCCGGCACATCTGAGGGACACTAGGTTGGATCAGTAGAACATCTAACAATTGCTCAGAGATCCCCAGAAATCACGCGGGAGGAAGAACACAGTACAAGAGTGAACTTCTTGAAATCGATTTGTATGTTAAAAGAAACGTAACCTTCTTTGGCATTACAGACTCGTGGGATTTGGAAGCATGTTGATTGCATTATGTTCCTCTTGGCAGCCGGAAAGCTTAGGGCTGAAAGTATTGCTTAATTATAATAATCATCTCATCCAGAATGCCTAAAATCATTAGAAGCTACCAGGAAGGAGGGAAATTGAAGTACAACACCTTCTCTCCCCTTAAATGGTTCATGACCCCTCTTTCGATCTTTATTACTGTAGGAAGTTTTTGTGTGTACAGGACTAAGGGGATTTGATTTGCACATAAGCTGGGATTTAGAGATGCCTGAGCACGTGCGGGGAAACCGGAGGGCAGCCTGCCAAGAGTCTGCTCCGATGAGAGAGTAGGGAGGCTCTTGAGAAGATCGAGTCGCTCACAAGCTGGACCCCCAAATGAAACAGCAGAGGGGGAGGGCAGGCGTGACCCTGGGTCGAATTGTCTTGTCAACTGTATTAGTTATTGATTCTCCCCACTCCCCGCCGTGGATATGTGTCAAGTCTTCTGGGGACAAGTGTAAGTAAAGCCAGAAAAAAAAGAAACCGCAAAAAGGTGTTTTAGTAAAACTGCTACATAGGGGCACCTGAGTGGCAGAGTCGGTTAACTATCTGACGCTTGGTTCACGCTTGGTTTTGGCTCAGGTCGTGATCTCAGGGTTGTGAGATCGAGCCCCACATCAGGCTCTGTGCTCAGTGAGGAGTCTGCTCAAGATGCTCTCCCCCTGTCTCCTCCCCAGCCCCGCCCCTCCAAAGCAAACAAACAAACAAATAAAATAAAATAAAAAGCCTGCATGAAAAGGAGTGGCTTTAGATCTCTCCTGAAAATGTTACATCCCCCTAAATGGTTGGTCCTTCAAGGTCCACAGTGATCTCCCCTGGGAGACACCGGTGCTTTGGGGCCTGGTAGCAGAGACTAAAGGCAGGGACAGGCGTGGCCGACGGCCCCGAGAAGCTCCCAGGCAGCATCCCAGGCAGTGGGGTGTGGTGTGTGCTACAATGACTCCCGGTATGAGGAGTGGCCAGACTCTCTTCCTCGTTCAACTTGAGTCAGCCTTCTCTAAACCCTCTGTGCCTAAGCTTTGGGGTCCGTCCTCGCTGGGTCTGGGACATCCAGTTGTAACAAGAATCTTGCTAAGCAGGTTTTACGAGAATCCTCACCCTCCATGTCTGAGCAAGCTCCCTGGTCCACACCCTGGCCATCTGGTCATCCTGGCCTCCCTGCAGCAAGCTCTCACCCGGTGGATTTTGCCAGAATCCCCCCGACTCCTGAGGTTTCCTCTTACAAATTTTCTATCCACTAGCACCCATCCTGCTCCTGGGCTGTAAATCCTCAGTTGTCCGTGCTGCATTCTGAATGGAGCCTAGAGCTATACTAAGGTCTCTTTTCCCTACGTCAGTAGTTCCTGTAGGAATAGATCTGGTTTTACCACTCTCCTGTCTGGCTCTGGTTCTCTTTAAGAGAAGAGATCCTCTGTGCACCAGAGGCAAGTAGACCTTGTACGGAGGAGACTGTGGCAGTACCCACAGTGCTTCACAGTAGGGGAGATGGTACCCAGAGGGGGTGATGCTGCCCGTGTTCAAAGCAGAGCCAGCCGTGTGTTCTCGAGTGTGCAGTGAGACAGGTGACTGCGTGGTTGAGGGCACATACGAGAGTTACCCCAATGAGTCTCAGAATATGGGGAAAGAATCTTTCCAAGGAAGCAGAACAAGAGGCAAAAAAACCACAGAAATTATATTAAATCTGATAACAGCAGTACTGATTATAAATGAAATATTGTGCTGTTTTAAATACTCACATTATTATTTTACAGGTAATAAAAACTGAGACTAGAAAAGCCAACTCCCCCTGAAAGGGCAGAATTAGAACAGAAATACAAGTGTTCTGATACATTTCCAGTGCTTATTCTAGCACAATACAGCTGTCTCTCATTTAAAATATTTCCTATACAGATTTTGATGTCTAAGATCTTTTATAATTTGGATGATGTATGCATTAACAAATTTCTTTTTTCTATATGTCTATGTGGGATATATACTTTCTTAGAGCTTATTCATTACAAATTTAAACTTAGATTTAAATTTTTGAATTTAAATTAAATTTATTAAAATATATTGAACTATATTCATTAAAAAGGTGACTCTGCTCATCTTTTTTTTTTTTTTTAAGATTTTATTTATTTATTTGAGGGAGAGACAGTGAGAGAGAGCATGAGCGAGGAGAAGGTCAGAGGGAGAAGCAGACTCCCCATGGAGCTGGGAGCCCGATGCGGGACTCGATCCCGGGACTCCGGGATCATGACCTGAGCTGAAGGCAGTCGTCCAACCAACTGAGCCACCCAGGCGTCCCTGACTCTGCTCATCTTTATTTGAAGAGAGATCTACTGGGAGCCTGGGTGGCTCAGTCAGTTAAGCCTCTGTCTTTGGCTCAGGTCATGATCTCAGGGTCCTGGGATCGAGTCCAGCATCGGGGTCCCTGCTCAGTGGGGGGGTCTGCTTCTTCCTCTGCCTGCAGCTCCCCCTCTGACAAATAGATAAATAAAATATTTTTAAAAAATGAAGAGAAATTGACTAAGTTTAAAAATAGGAAATATATTCCAAAATCTGGCAAAACGTAAGAAGGTACATTGTTTAAAAAAAAAAAAAATAGGCAGTTGGAGGCTCTGAGGATGCATAAAAGAATTCTATCTCTGTTTTTATAACTACTCTTGAAAATGACATCCAAGCAAGATGGCGACATGGGGCTGGACAGGGTCAAAACCACAGATTTTTGCCAGGTTAGTCCAGAAAAACTAGAGCAGGCACCCGACTCACTCCACAAGCAAAGAGGCCGAGAAAGCCAAGAACTGGAGGCTTTCCAGAAGCTGAGCAGGGTGGACGCCAGAGGAGTAGCCAGGAGAGCAAGCCAGGGGTTAGTAAGTAGAGAAAGCAGCAGAGGTACCAGGAGACAAGAGCACGGGCAGGGGCTGCAGGGCTATCTCCACGGCTTCTGGACAGTGTCTCCTTAGCGTGATAGTGCCTCACTTAATGCTCCGAGCATGAGCTCACTGCATAATGTCTTAAAGGTAATTTTCTACACCCGATACCACAGAAACCAAATCTAATCTACCCATTAAAATATAGGATTTGGGTGCGGAAACTGAGGGACATGGGCGTCTGAGTTATCTGGTTTGTCATTAGAGTGTGCAGCAGACTTTCTGGTTGGTTTCTTAGACCTGTGTCCATCCCTGTCCCCAGCCACGGCCTTGGCACTGAGGAGAGCAGGACGGAGTCTGGAAAATATATTCCTATTTCTAGCCTATTGTTTTGGAAGCAAGAGAAGTGAGATTCCAGATGGAATTGTGGAGACTGAGGGACAGTGTATTAGCTTCAAGCCTGGAGGAAGCCCTAGAAAGAAGGCCATGGAATTAAAATCTCAGAACTCAGGAAAGAGAGTGGAAATTGATGAGAGTTTTTAAGTGGCCCAGTAAAGGGATATGTCAGCAGCATTATTAGATATGGTTCACTATTCTAAGAGACCCTATCCTATCTTAAGAGTTGTAAATATCATCCTTGCTGTGGGAGGTCTATGGTCTTGAACTTGTGTTATGAGAATCTGTGGGATGTGCTATGTCCTTTCTTTTTGGCCAGATATTTGATTTGGCCCTAAAATGGATGATGGTTGGGACAAACCTTTTCAATATCATTATTTCAAGCAACTCAACTTTTAGGCTTTATGTACTCTTACCCCAAAACCCAAACTCTTCAAACCCAAGAAAGGGGAAGCAGTGGAAGGCCCAGATGATGTAAAGGGCAGAAGTGAGGGTTCTCCATTCTAAGAAGGCAGTGGGCACCTTCCAAACCACTCATCTCCCTCGGACTGGTGCGTGGGGTAGGGGTGGTGGAAAAAAGGGCATCTCTGTAGGAGAGGTATGCACCGATCCATCTTTTTAAGACCTTTGTGCCATGTCATATGTCCAGAGTTGTTGTGGAGATTTGCTGTTATTTTGTACTTATACAGTGTTTTACATCACCGTCAAATAAACATTGAAATCTTAAATCATTCTCCCTGCAATGTAAGCTCCTAAGACTTTCTTGAAGTGAAGAATACATCCCCAAGTAACTTAAACACACTTGTATAGAAAAGGACAGGATTTACCTGGGCGGTGGGGGAGAAGCAAAATAGAACAAAGAAAAGGGAAAAATTCATTCAATCGTTCTATGCAGAAAGACTGTTCAATTTCTTATATAACCTGTGCAAATTAGAAGGAAATGCATTGCATTGCATGGTGTTCTGGCAAGAAAACAGTTTTCAGAAACGCTCCTACACTGTTGGTGGGAATGTAAGCTGGTGCAACCACTCTGGAAAACAGCATGGAGGTTCCTCAAAATGTTGAAAATAGAACTGCCCTATGACCCAACAATCACACTACTGGGTATTTACCCTAAAGGTACAAATGTCGTGATCTGAAGGGGAACGTGCACCCGAATGTTTATAGCGCAAAGTGCAGAATAGCCAAACTATGGAAAGAACCTAGATGTCCATCAACAGATGAATGGATAAAGAAGATGTGATTTTATATATATATATATATATATATATATATATATATATATAAAAAATGGAATACTATGCAGCCATCAAAAGAAATGAAATCTTGCCATTTGCAATGACGTGCATGGAACTAGAGGGTATTATGCTTAGCAAAATAAGTCAATCAGAGAAAGATAACTATCATATGCTCTCCCTGATATGAGGAAGTGGAGATGCAATGTGGGGGGCTTGGGGGTAGGAAAAGAATAAATGAAACAAGATGGGATCGGGAGGGAGACAAACCATAAGACACTCTTAATCTCACAAAACAAACTGAGGGTTGCTGGGGGGAGGGTAGAGGAAGAGGGTATTGGGATTATGGACATTGGGGAGGGTATGTGCTATGGTGAGTGCTGTGAAATGTGTAAACCTGGCGATTCACAGACCTGTACCCCTGGGGCTAATAATACATTATATGTTTATAAAAAAATTAAGAATATATTTTTTAAAAAAGAAAAGAAAACAGTTTTCACTCTAGCAACTGGCCTGCTCAGAGTTCTGCTTCTCACTTGTTCATGACACTTATTGGGTTAACACTGTGGTCCCACAGTTGGAAATGCATAGAGGCTATAGCCTGGGTGTTTTTGGTGGATGTATGATTTTTAGTACTAGGCGCTAAGTTCCATAAGGAGAAGGAAGAATGACCAGGGAAGAAGTTGACAAGCATAGCCTTGTGGGTGTTGACAGAGTATATATGTTCTTTGTTTGTCTCTTCTTGGGATTCTCAATAATAGCAGAAGACAAGAGCACCTTCATTTGAGGATATTAGGGCAGCTCAAAGCTACCCCTAAGAATCACTGAGAGCAACAGCCAGTCATAAAAGATAGGGGTATTGAAAGCAGTTGCTGAGCTAGTCTGCAAATTCTACCATACGGGATCTGATCCGTATGATGGCAACAGAGCAGATTCAAACCAGTATCTGACAGATTCCTCTTCAGTTAATGGATTGATTGTACTGTAGTTCAATCTAAACAATACAAATACTTGAATTAATTTGCAGTCATGTTCATTATCAGCTGCATATAAAACATGGACTATTGACTTTTTTATTACTGAGAAACAATGAAGCCTTGGTAAAGGGGTAAAGTTTTGCTGTCCAATCACAGAATTTTAAAATGTGTCATTTCTGCATTAGTAAAGAAGGAGAAACCTTATTTTAGTCATTTCCCAGGTGACAAGGAACCAAATTTTCCTGTCCCAATATAAACATTTTAGATGTTCTCAAATGCTTTCTCCTATTTAATGGGGCCAGATTTACAACAGACAGCCCTGGAGAGGCTACTTCATTCCAAAAATATTGTCTGTAATTTAGAGTTTGATAGCAGCAGGCGGGTCCCGATATTGGGCCTGGCGTCACAACCCCAACAACCTGAAGGAGGGTATGGCTGCTTGAAGAGAATGACAGCAGGCTTTGCCCATCCATGGTGCGTCTCTGAAAAATGAGATGTGGGCCTATCGGTTCTACTGTAGCAATGTTTCCTTGTTAAGCTAACATAATTAGAATAGGATTTAAAAAATAATAGCTTCTGACAATTTCTATCTATGCCTTTTCCATCTGTTCTCAAAATCTGAAAATATTTGCATATACACCCCCCAAAACAATTACAAAGCAAACTCCCAAGGGTCCACCATGCATCTTAAGAAACACAAAATGGGTGGGAAATGTTAAAAAGTACAAACCTCCAGATATAAGATAAACAGCCCTGAGGATAGAATGTACAGCATAGTGACTATAGTTAACAATACTGTATTGTATATTTGACATTTGCTAAGACCCTAGATCTTAAAAGTTCTTATCACAAGGAAAAAATTTTTTAGTGATGGATGTTAACTAAACTTACTGTAACTATTTCAATATATCTATCTACACAAATAGAAATATATCTCAAATCATGTTGTGCACCTAAAATTAATACGATGTTATATGTCAATTATATCTCAATTCTATAAAGAAGAAAAAACAGAAACTTACCATCCCTTTGAAGTCCCCTTTCTCTCACACGGCACGGAAGGACGACCACTACTCTGAGCTTTGTATGTACTATTTCCTTGCCTTTTGTTATGTGAAAATACAGATTTCTCAATTGGAAAATGGGATTATGCAGGACATATTCTATTGCAACTTGCTTTTTTCACTCAACATCCCTTTTTGCGATTCATCCATGTCCCAGCTATATAGTACCTCATTGCATTAATGTATCACAACTGTATTCAATTGCCTCTCCATGGACACTTGAGTTGATTTCAGACTTTTCACCAATATCTTTGCTTTTATGAACATTCTTGTACATATCTCCCAGAGAACAAAAACAAGAATTTTTCTAAAACAGTGCTCCCAATTTTTTTCACAGGTCAGCACGTATAAGAACTAATCTTCATTCTCTGATTCACAGGGACAGTTCCATCAGGTTGCCCTGGTCCAAGGCAATTGCCTTGACCCTCCCAGAGATTCCAAGGGCTAAGGGAACAATATTTAACACACCTGTCACTTAAGGGACACTATATAGGAAGCTCCACTGTATGGATTTGCTTTCTCTTATTGAGTTAGATTGGCTCAAACCTTCACCAGGGTGTTAAATCATAAGAAAGATAATGGGCACCCTTGTATATTGTTCTTCACTTTAGTAGGAATGAATCTCACGTTTCTCCATTAAGGGTGGTGCTGGCTTTTGGGTTGAGGAATATATATATATATATATATATATATATATATATATATATAATCATACTAAGAAAAGATTCACCAATTTCTATATCATCAAATATTTTCTTATCATTTGAGGTTGATTTATGTGAAATTTATGTGAAATGCTTTTCTGGGACATATGTGGACATAATCAAATAAATTTTCCTTTAGATCTATTAGTGGGATGAATTTTATTAAAGGATTTTCTATAACATTGAAATATCCCCCTTGGGGAGCACCTGGGTAGCTCAGTCAGTTGGATGCCCAACTTTGATTTTGGCTCAGATCATGATCTCAGAACTGTGAGATCAAATCCCCAGTTGGACTCTGTGCCCAGCATGGAGTCTGAGTGAGATTCTCTCCTTCTGCCCCTCCCCTGTTCTCTCTTTCTCTCTCTCTCAAATAAATAAATAAAATCTTTTTTTAAAAAAAGAAACCCACCTGATTTTGATGCACTATTGGATTCTTTTTGCTAGTATTGTATTTAGGATTTCCTATCTATATTTAGAAATAAGATTGGTTTGTAGTTGTGTGTATATATGCATGTATAAGTATGTATGTATGTAAGGGTATGTGTGTGGAGTTTTTATATCAATGTTAAACTCACCTAATGAATATCATTTGGAAGGTGTACTTATTTATCAATGCCCTAGCATAGGTTAAGTAGCACTGAGATTACTTGGCCTTAAAGGTTTCTGTTGGCTTGTTTTTACGGACGCATAATTGGCATACAATATTATATTAGTTTCAGGTGTACCACATAGTAATTCAATATTTATATATGTTGTAAAATGATCACCACAATAAGTCTAGTCACCATACAAAGTTGTTTCAACATTATTGACTATATTCCCTATGGGGCGAGTCACATTCCTGGGTCTTATTTATTTCATAACTGGAAGATCGTACCCCTTAATGCCCTTCACCTATTTTTGCCCAATCCCCTACTCCCTGTCCTCTGACAACCATGAGTTTGTTCTCTGTATCTATGAGTCTCTTTCTGTTTTTCATTTGTTCATTTGGTTTGCTTTTTGCTTTTTGTTTTTTTTTTTTTTTTAGATTCCATGTATAACTGAAATTATTCAGTATTTGTGATCTTCAAGGTTTTGTAGAATTCCTCTTTCATACCATTTGTTCTGGTGACTTTTATGGGATGGGGAGGCTTTTTGACGACTTTTTATTTCTTCTGTGAAAACCGGACTACTTAAACTTTATACTTCTATTGCAGCTAGTTTTATAAATTATATCTTCCTCAAAAATACTGATTTGAAGGAGCACATCCACCCCAATGTTTACAGCAGCATTATTAACACTAGCCAAATTATGGGAAGAGACTAAATGTCCATTGATTGATGAATGCAAAAAGTTTCTTTATATACATTTATAATAGAATATTACTCAGCCACCGGAAAGAATGAAATCTTATCACTTACAATGACATGGATGAAGCTAGAGTATTATGCTAAGTGAAATAAATCAGAGAAAGACAAATACTACGTGATTTCACTCACATGTGGAACTTAAGAAACAAAACAAATGAACATAGGGGAAGGGAAAAAGAATGAGAGAGGGAGGAAAACCCTATACTGTTAAGTATAGAGAACAAGCAGGGTTGCTGATGGGGAGGTGGGGGATGGGCTAGATGGTTGACGGGCATTAAGGAGGGCACTTGGGATGAGTCCCAGTTGTTCTATGTAAGTGATGAACCACTAAATTCTACTCCTGAAGCCAATATTATACCATATGCTAACTAGAATTTAAATAAAAACTTTAAAAAATAAATTATATCTTTCTAAGAAGACATACATTCCATCTAATTTTCAAAAGTTAATTTCCATATAGTTATACAATAAGATCTAGAACTTTAAAAAAATCTGTGTTTTGATCCATATGGCTGCCTTTTGATTTATTTTGTGTATGTGTCATTCCCTCTTCTTTTCTGAGCTAATTGTTTATCCTGTTTGTTTTTTTTTTTTTAAAGAATCCACTTTTTGTTCTCTGTTCTAACTCAATTAATGTTTACCTTTAGAATATCTTTTATTTGTTTTATTTTGCTTTACTTTGTTGGTTCTTTCTATTCTTTTCTAGTTGTATGTTTTATTTCACTGGTTTCATTTTATTGTTATGTGTATTTAATACTATGAATTTCTTTGGAAACCTGCTTTAGCTATGTCCCACAGGTTCTGAACATAGGTCTAAGTGGATTTGAACTCCATTCCTGGTACCAAATATGTGTTTGCTTTCTATTGCTATATATCTAGTGAGCAACACCTAGTGGCTTAAAACAACACACATTTGTTTGTTTGTTTGTTTGTTTTTAATTTTTAATTTTTTATAGACATATAATATATTTTTATCCCCAGGGGTACAGGTCTGTGAATCACCAGGTATACACACTTCACAGCACTCACCAAAACACATACCCTCCCCAATGTCCATAACCCCACCCCCCTTCTATCAATCCCCCTCCCCCCAGCAACCCTCAGTTTGTTTTGTGAGATTAAGAGTCACTTATGATTTGTCTCCCTCCCAATCCCATCTTGTTTCATTGATTCTTCTCCTACCCACTTAAGCCCCCATGTTGCATCACCACTTCCTCATATCAGTGAGATCATATGATAGTTGTCTTTCTCTGCTTGACTTATTTCGCTAAGCATGATATGCTCTAGTTCCATCCATGTTGTCACAAATGGCAAGATTTCATTTCTTTTGATGGCTGTATAGTATTCCATTGTGTATATATACCTCTTCTTCTTGACCCATTCATCTGTTGATGGACATCTAGGTTCTTTCCATAGTTTGGCTATTGTGGACATTGCTGCTATAAACATTTGGGTGCACGTGCCCCTTCGGATCACTACGTTTGTATCTTTAGGGTAAATACCCAGTAGTGCAATTGCTGGGTCATAGGGCAGTTCTATTTTCAGCATTTTGAGGAACCTCCATGCTGTTTTCCAGAGTGGTTGCACCAGCTTGCATTCCCACCAACAGTGTAGGAGGGTTCCCCTTTCTGCGCATCCTCGCCAGCATCTGTCATTTCCTGACTTGTTGATTTTAGCCATTCTGACTGGTGTGAGGTCATATCTCATTGTGGTTTTGATTTGTATTTCCCTGATGCCAAGTGATATGGAACACTTTTTCATGTGTCTGTTGGCCATCTGGATGTCTTCTTTGCAGAAATGTCTGTTCATGTCCTCTGCCCATTTCTTGATTGGATTATTTGTTCTTTGGGTGTTGAGTTTGCTGAGCTCTTTATAGATTTTGGACAATAGTCCTTTATCTGATATGTCGTTTGCAAATATCTTCTCCCATTCTGTCAGTTGTCTTTTGGTTTTGTTAACTGTTTCCTTTGCTGTGCAAAAGCTTTTGATCTTGATAAAATCCCAGTAGTTTATTTTTGCCCTTGCTTCCCTTGACTTTGGCGATGTTCCTAGGAAGATGTTGCTGCAGCTGAGGTCAAAGAAGTTGCTGCCTTTGTTCTCCTCAAGGATTTTGATGGATTCCTTTCTCACATTGAGGTCCATCATCCATTTTGAGTCTATTTTCGTGTGTGGTGTAAGGAAATGGTCCAATTTCATTTTTCTGCATGTGGCTGTCCAATTTTCCCAACACCATTTATTGAAGACGCTGTCTTTTTTCCATTGGACATTCTTTCCTGCTTTGTCGAAGATTAGTTGACCATAGAGTTGAGGGTCTATTTCTGGGCTCTCTATTCTGTTCCATTGATCTATGTGTCTGTTTTTGTGCCAGTACCATGCTGTCATGATGATGACAGCTTTGTAATAGAGCTTGAAGTCCGGAATTGTGATGCCACCAACTTTGGCTTTCTTTTTCAATATCCCTTTGGCTATTCGAGGTGTTTTCTGGTTCCATATAAATTTTAGAATTATTTGTTCCATTTCTTTGAAAAAGATGGATGGTACTTTGATAGGAATTGCATTAAATGTGTAGATTGCTTTTGGTAGCATAGACATTTTCACAATATTTATTCTTCCAATCCAGGAGCATGGAACATTTATCCATTTCTTTGTATCTTCCTCAATTTCTTTAATGAGTACTTTATAGTTTTCTGAGTATAGATTCTGTGCCTCTTTGGTTAGGTTTATACCTAAGTATCTTATGGTTTGGGGTGCAATTGTAAATGGGATTGACTCCCTAATTTCTCTTTCTTCTGTCTTGTTGTTGGTGTAGAAAAATGCAACTGATTTCTGTGCATTGATTTTATATCCTGACACTTTACCGAATTCCTGTACAAGTTCTAGCAGTTTTGGAGTGGAGTCTTTTGGGTTTTCCACATATAGTATCATATCATCTGCGAAGAGTGATAGTTTGACTTCTTCTTTGCTGATTTGGATGCCTTTAATTTCCTTTTGTTGTCTGATTCCTGAGGCTAGGACTTCTAGTACTATGTTGAATAGCAGTGGTGATAATGGACATCCCTGCCGTGTTCCTGACCTTAGCAGAAAAGCTTTCAGTTTTTCTCCATTGAGAATGATATTTGTGGTAGGTTTTTCATAAATGGCTTTGATAATATTGAGGTATGTGCCCTCTATCCCTACACTTTGAAGAGTTTTGATCAGGAAGGGATGCTGTACTTTGTCAAATGCTTTTTCAGCATCTATTGAGAGTATCATATGGTTCTTCTTCTTTCTTTTATTGATGTGTTGTATCACATTGACTGATTTGCGGATGTTGAACCAACCTTGCAGCCCTGCAATAAATCCCACTTGGTCGTGATGAATAATCCTTTTTTTTTTTTTTAATTTATTTATCAGAGAGAGAGGGAAAGAGAGCGAGCACAGGCAGACGTAATGGCAGGCAGAGGCAGAGGGAGAAGCAGGCTCCCCGCCGAGCAAGGAGCCCGATGTGGGACTCGATCCCCGGATGCTGGGATCATGCCTGAGCCGAAGGCAGCTGCTTAACCAACTGAGCCACCCAGGCGTCCCAATGAATAATCCTTTTAATGTACTGTTGAATCCTATTGGCTAGTATTTTGGTGAGAATTTTCACATCTGTGTTCATCAAGGATATTGGTCTATAGCTCTTTTTTTTGATGGGATCCTTGTCTGGTTTTGGGATCAAGGTGATGCTGGCCTCATAAAATGAGTTTGGAAGTTTTCCTTCCATTTCTATTTTTTGGAACGGTTTCAGGATAATAGGAATTAGTTCTTCTTTAAATGTTTGGTAGAATTCCCCCGTCTGGCCCTGGTTTTGTTTGTTTGGAGATTTTTAATGACTGTTTCAATCTCCTTACTGGTTATGAGTCTGTTCAGGCTTTCTATTTCTTCCTGGTTCAGTTGTGGCAGTTTATATGTTTCTAGGAATGCATCCATTTCTTCCAGATTGTCAAATTTATTGGCGTAGAGTTGCTCATAGTATGTTCTTATAATTGTTTGTATTTCTTTGGTATTAGTTGTGATCTCTCCTCTTTCATTCATGATTTTATTTATTTGGGTCTTTCTCTTTTCTTTTTGATAAGTCTGGCCAGGGGTTTATCAATTTTATTAATTCTTTCAAAGAACCAGCTCCTAGTTTCCTTGATTTGTTCTAGTGTTTTTTGGGTTCTATTTCATTGATTTCTGCTCTGATCTTTATGATTTCTCTTCTCCTGCTGGGTTTAGAGTTTCTTTCTTGTTCTTTCTCCAGATCCTTTAGGTGTAGGGTTAGGTTGTATACCTGAGACCTTTCTTGTTTCTTGAAAAAGGCTTGTACTGCTATATATTTTCCTCTCAGGACTGGTTTTGTTGTGTCCCATAGATTTTGAACCGTTGTATTTTCATTATCATTTGTTTCCATGATTTTTTTCAATTCTTCTTTAATTTCCCGGTTGACCCATTCATTGTTTAGAAGGATGCTGTTTAGTCTCCATGTATTTGGGTTCTTTCCAAACTTCCTCTTGTGGTTGAGTTCTAGCTTCAGAGTATTGTGGTCTGAAAATATGCAGGGAATGATCCCAATCTTTTGATACCTGTTGAGTCCTGATTTAGGACCGAGGATGTGATCTATTCTGGAGAATGTTCCATGTGCACTAGAGAAGAATGTGTATTCTGTTGCTTTGGGATGAAATGTTCTGAATATATCTGTGATGTCCATCTGGTCCGGTGTGTCATTTAAGGCCTTTATTTCCTTGTTGATCTTTTGCTTGGATGATCTGTCCATATCCGTGAGGGGAGTGTTAAAGTCCCCTACTATTATTGTATTATTGTTGATGTGTTTCTTTGATTTTGTTATTAATTGGTTTATATAGTTGGCTGCTCCCACGTTGGGGGCATAGATACTTAAAATTGTTAGATCTTCTTGTTAGACAGACCCTTTGAGTATGACTGAGTGTCCTTCCTCATCTCTTATTATAGTCTTTGGCTTAAAATCTAATTGATCTAAGGATTGCCACTCCTGCTTTCTTCTGATGTCCATTAGCATGGTAAATTCTTTTCCACCCCCTCACTTTAAATCTGGAGGTGTCTTTGGGCTTAAAATGAGTTTCTTGTCGGCAACATATAGATGGGTTTTGGATTTTAATCCATTCTGATACCCTGTGTCTTTTGACAGGGGCATTTAGCCCATTAACATTCAGGGTAACTATTGAGAGATATGAATTTAGTGCCATTGTATTGACTGTAAGGTGACTGTTACTGTATATAGTCTCTGCTCCTTTCTGATCTACTACTTTTAGGCTCTCTCTTTGCTTAGAGGACCCCTTTCAATATTTCCTGTAGAGCTGGTTTGGTGTTTGCAAATTCTTTCAGTTTTTGTTTGTCCTGGAAGCTTTTAATTTCTCCTTCTATTTTCAATGATAGCCTAGCTGGATATAGTATTCTTGGCTGCATGTTTTTCTCCTTTAGTGCTCTGAATATATCATGCCAGCTCTTTCTGGCCTGCCAGGTCTCTGTGGATAAGTCTGCTGCCAATCTAATATTTTTACCATTGTATGTTACAGACTTCTTTTCCTGGGCTGCTTTCTGGATTTTCTCTTTGTCACTAAGACTTGTAAATTTTACTATTAGGTGACGGGGTGTGGGCCTATTCTTATTGATTTTGAGGGGCGTTCTCTGAATCTCCTGAATTTTGATGCTTGTTCCCTTTGCCATATTGGGGAAATTCTCCCAATAATTCTCTCCAGTATACCTTCTGCTCCCCTCTCTCTTTCTTCTTCTTCTGGAATCCCAATTATTCTAATGTTGTTTCGTCTTATGGTGTCACTTATCTCTCAAATTCTCCCCTCGTGGTCCAGTAGCTGTTTGTCCCTCTTTTGCTCAGCTTCTTTATTCTCTGTCATTTGGTCTTCTATATCGCTAATTCTTTCTTCTGCCTCATTTATCCTAGCAGTGAGAGCCTCCATTTTTGGTTACCTTATTAATAGCTTTTTTAATTTCAACTTGGTTAGATTTTAGTTCTTTTATTTCTCCAGAAAGGGCTTTTATATCTCCCGAGAGGGTTTCTCTAATATCTTCCATGCCTTTTTCGAGCCCGGCTAGAACCTTGAGAATTGTCATTCTGAACTCTAGATCTGACATATTACCAATGTCTGTATTGATTAGGTCCCTAGCCTTCGGTACTGCCTCTTGTTCTTTATTTTGTGGTGAAGTTTTCCGCCTTGTCACTTTTTCCAGATAAGAGTATATGAAGGAGCAAGTAAAATACTAAAAGGGTGGCAACAACCCCAGGAAAATATGCTTTAACCAATTCAGAAGAGATCCCAAATCGTGAGGTGGGAGAAAGGGGATAAAAAGAGGTTCAGAAAGAAAGAAAGAAAAGAAAAAAAGAAAAGAAAAGAATTAATGAAAACGAATAAAGAAAAGTATAAAAAAGAAAATATATATATATTAGATAAACTAGTTAAAAAACCTTAAAAACGAAAAGGGTAAAGGTTAAAAAAATTTTAGCAGAAGAAGAGAAAAAAAAATGAAAAAGAAAAAAAATTAAATTAACTTCCAGACTAACGAATCACAGGGAGAAAGCCATGAGTTCCATGCTTTGCTTTCTCCTCCTCTGGAATTCTGCTGCTCTCCTTGGTATTGAAACCGCACTCCTTGGTAGGTGAACTTGGTCTCAGCTGGATTTCTTGATGATCTTCTGGGGGAGGGGCCTGTTGTAGTGATTCTCAAGTGTCTTTGCCCCAGGCGGAATTGCACCACCCTTAGCAGGGGCCGGGGTGAGTAATCCGCTCGGGTTTGCTTTCAGGAGCTTTTGTTCCCTGAGCGCTTTCCGTAGAGTTCAGGAGGACGGGAATACAAATGGCGGCCTCCTGGTCTCCGGCCCGGAGGAGCCGAGAGCCCGAGAGCCCGGGGCCCCACTCCTCAGTGCACCCTCAGAGAATAGCACCCAGTCACTCCCGTCTGCCTGACCTCCGGCCCTGCTCCGAGCTCACTGAGCCTGCGACCGGTTCAAGGTAACCCCGCGCTGTGAGCTTACTGTGGGCTCTGTCTCTGTAGCCGGCTTTCCTGTTCCAGTACCCGCAAGCTCTGCGACACTCAGACACCCCCGATCCTTCTGTGACCCTGCGGGACCTGAGGCCATGCTGACCCCGCGTGGGCTTCGCCCAGGTTTAGCCTCTAGAGCGATGTCCCTCAGCGGAACTGACTTTTAAAAGTCCCGATTTTGTGCTCCGTTGCTCTGCCGCTTGCCGGGAGCCGGCCCCTCCCCCCGTCGCTTTGGAGTCACGTCTCCGCCAGTCCTACCTTTCAGAAAGTGGTTGTCTTTCTGTTTCTAGTGTTGCTGTTCTTCTTCTCTTTGATCTGCCGATGGATTTTCAGGTGTTTGCAATCTTTAGATAAGCTATCTAGCTGATCTCCTGCTAGCTGAAGTAGTCTCAGCCTGCTGCTTCTCTGCTGTCTTGACTCCTCCCCCAACAACACACATTTGTAATCTCAGAGTTTCTGTGGGCCAGAAGTCCAGGCATGGTTTAGCTGGGTTCTCTGTTCAGGAACTCTCAATCTATAATCAGGGTATTAGCTAGGCTGCATTCTTTTCTGGAGCTTGAGGTCCTTTCCCACTCTGTATAATTTGTGCCAAAATTCATTTCCTTGTGGGTGTAGGACTGAAGTCTCCACTTTCTTGGTGTCTATCCACTGGAGGCTGCTCTCAACTCTTCTAGGCTCCACAGTTACTTGCTATGTGGATCTTGCAGAGGACTTCCCACATATGAGTTTACTTCTTAATGCCAGAAAGGGAGAGTCTTATATATTAGAGCCTAATCAAGAAATTACTATCCAATCACTTTGTCATATTCTCTTGGCTAGAAGAAAGTCACAGGTTCAACTTAAACACAACAGAAGATTATACAAAAATGTCACGTATCAGATAGTCATTGTAGGATATGTTGGCCGTGTCTTTGCAGGTTATTTGACTTCTCTTTCTAGCTGTCTTTTTTGTCTTTGATGTTCTGTGGCTTTACTGGCATGGTTCAGGTGCAGATCTGGTTTTATTATTTTAGGAGCTGATCCTTATTTCCTGTAACTAGATATGTAACTCTTCAATAATTCTGGAAATTCTCAGGCATTTTTTCCCCCAAATATTGCCAGGGGGTGTCTTTCAATCAGGGACCAGGTACATTTCTCAGTTTGAATTTTCCATGAACATATGAGTGATGTAAACTTGAATCTTAGATCTTTGTGAGAGAATCTTGTGGTTTTCTTCTTTTTTCTAGTTTTGAGATATAATTGATATACAATATTGTATTAGCTGAAGGTATACAACATAATGGTTTGATATATGTATATACTGTGATATGATCACCACAATAAATTCAGTTAGCATTTATCACCTCACACACTTAAAATATTTTTCTGGTGATAAGAACTTTAAGTTTTGTGATTTTCAATTCTCAGTGGAGACTATTATTATTATTATTATTATTGCATCTAGAATTTCTGAGACAAATATATTTTCTCTCAGTTTCCTGACCTGGTAGGCCAATATTTCTGTCAACATTTTCATTGAAGGAATAGCCCATTTGGTTGTACAATGCAAAAGCTTTAGTTCATTTACCTTCTGTTGAGCAAGCCCTAGGTTTTGTTTATTGGTCCTTCATGTGCAACCATTGGTTCCCTATATTAGCTCCTGGTATTGTAATGGACCCTCAGGCTGGCCTTGTTTTCCACTTTTGTTTACTATGCTGGTTTCAACTTATGATTGATAGATTGCTTTTTTGATTGATTGGTTGGTTAGTTTGGTTTTACTTGATCTTTGTTGATTTTTCTAAAACTGAGGTATAAAAGACATACTTGGTGATTTCTTTCTCTTACTTTCTTGTAATTTGGAAGGTCATTTAAAGTTATTCTTGTCATTCTTTACCCAGTATTGTGTTTACACAGTGGGGGTATATTTTAGGATGTAGCCATATTGTTGATGTCACAGCCCTCATTTTTAAACTGTTTTTACACATAATTCCTAATCTAGCCTTGGCTTTCCTCTGAAGGTTAAATAGACTTCTTTTTATTTACCTGGGATGGTCATCTTGCATCTCTAAGCTTTTCCCTCAGCTGGCTGATGTCTCTCAAAGTCCAGTATATTTATTATATGACAACAGTCCCAGGTTTGTTCATTTCTTCAAAGAGGCAGAATGTCTTTAGCAATATTTTTTATAATGAATCCTCTATTACAAGGCAGGAGTAGATGAAAAATTGGTCTGCTACAATCAGGAGTTAAAACATTTTGTTAGTAAACAACTCAAAATATTTCCTTATAACTTTTAATAAACATGTACTTTTATTTGGTTACAACTCGTCTTCCCAGACTTAATATAATCTAATCCCTACTTTATAAATCTGGAAGATTAGAATCACTATTTTTACTACCAGGAAAAATGTGTTATATCGTGAATTATGATGAGAATTTGTCTGTAAACAACTTCACCTGTGATCTTTTTTCATCTCCTATACTCCAGAGCTGTTTCTACCTTTACAATTAAATCAAGTCCTAGAAGACATGCAAATTTTAGTGAATGTAAGAATATTTTCATGTGTTTGATAAAGTTAGGTTTTCCCTAGTTACATATCTGTTCTGCTTCTACATGGTAGATAAGACCATAACTTGCATTTTTAACCAATACCTAGATAAGTCTCATAACAAGGATTAGGACTCATAATCTAAGCAAATCTGTAGTATATTGACTCGACAAATCATTCTAAAATCTCTCCTTTCTCTTTTAGTGTTTGCAGCACTTTCAACTTTAGAAGATAGCCACAAACTAGCAATATACTGAATTGAATTATATTTTAAATTATAATTTACCTACACGCTGATTATTTCCAGCCCTAGATTAATTTATTTCATGTTCTGGGCCTTTGGAATTTTTCTGACTTGCACATTTTTATTTTATTATGTTTTTAATATTGAAGTTATAAATTATAATTTTGACATTTGATAACTTTCTTAGGGATGTTTAAATACCTCCTTTGGCTGTCCAGTCTTACATTTTATGTTTCCAATTGACTGTGGGTACTTCTTTCCTTTTCCTTTTCTCTTTTCATTTTCATACTCTTGAGGCTACAAGCAGTCATCACTTTCCACTGCTTTTCCTTCTAGTCATGTTACGTCGATGTACTTTATTGTGATTTTCTTTAATTATCCTATAATTTGCTTGTGCCTTTATTCAAATTATGTCTCCCTTATAATAATATGCATAGGGGTATTCAAACTTTATATAAAATGCATTTAATAAGTGTAATTAATAAGGATTAGCTTTATATATGTATAGTTCGTTGTTTTATAATTAGATTTATTTTCCTTTTGCTTAGTACAATTTTATAACTTTAATAGTATGCTGTTTGTTTGTTTTTGTTTTCTTGAATTCATATCCATAGTTTATCTGTGTGAGAATGAAAGGATCATAGTTTGATTTTCAGAAAAATTTTATTTTTTCAGTAAAATGAGTAATTGATTATAAATGTAGCATAGAATATACATTAAATAAGCAAATCAAAGTAAGTTTTATTTGACCATTGTCTGGACACTAGTGAAATATCTTACACAATTATAGAGTTTGTTCTCTGAAAAAGAATAGATTAACAGCACATGGAGTCATTCATATCTCATGCTTTTATTGTTCAAAATTAAGTCTAGGGTGATGATTTGCTAGAAAAGCTCAGCAGACACCGAGAAAATCAGAATGGCCTGAGATATTAAATCTAGATGGCTTACATGTCATCCTATTGTAAGAGGGACGAGACCCACACAAAAAACGAAACATGAACAAGATGAACCAAGGACTGTTCTCTTTGTTTAAAACTTCCAGCAAATTTACCTCATACTGAAAAGAAAAAATACAACTACCCAGGGTCTTTCTTGAGCCTGTCTTCTGCTCTCCAGGGGCCACAACCAGGTATCTTGGAGATTTCGTTGCAGTGCTCAGGCATCTGGGGCAAGAGCTCACCCTCTGAGAAACATGGCAACATGTGCTGGGAACCATAAGAGATTAGAAGAGAATAGCTTCAGACTGAAATTGACACAAATGTAGCCACAGAGTTCAGTTGGGAAGGAAAATGAAAAAAAAAAAAAAAAAGATGATGATCCAGTAGACTTTAAGTCTGTGTTTTTGTTTACTCAGAATTTCATTTCATTATATTTCGTAAATCTACAATTCAATAGGCTTTTTTGTACTAGAAGTGATTTTTTTTCATAGATTGTGTGGTTTTTTTTTTTAAGTAAAATCATCAACAAATATTTAGTTTCTTACTTTGATCAGGAAACTAAATGTAAATGATCAGTTTTAGGAATTATTTAAAATACCTTCATAAATATGTAATCCAGGGTGGTGAATTTTAAACTACTATTAATGTTTTCTTCTTCCCTTCTGATCACCCCCAAATTTTTAGAATTAGAAAATATATTTGAGGGAATCTCATGTCTATTTGGATCCCCATAGGTATGAAATTAAATTTAAATCTCTCCTGTTAAAAATGAAAAGAAAAATGTTTGATAGATATCTGAATCATTAGCTGTCATGTATTTGGTGCACTGTCCTCCACCTGGGATCATTAAAATCATGATTAATTATAACAGTAACAAATGTATTACTGAAGACTTTTGTGGAAAAGATGGACTTAACACCTTAAGTCTTCAGGATTTCTCTACAGTTCTGTTTCATATTTGTTCAGTGATATTTATTGGTCCTGTTTCCTGGGAGGGAATTCTTGACAAGGAAAGTACTTGAACTAAGGTACAAAAATGGGAATAGCTGTTTCCTGGATTTCTCATACAAGAACATTTACCAAGTGCTATCCCTGTGCATATGTCAAAACCCGTTTACTTCAACTGAAAACTGTGTTTTCCAAAAGAGAGAAAAACATACGTTCTTCAAGAATATTAGGAATATTTAGGAATGAGAGTTCGGGTTTGAATATTAAATCTTTGAGTCGAGGAGTTTGCTCATATTTTAAAGTCTAACACTTGCTTATTTATACTTCAAATCCTACTTTGAAATTCAGAAATGAAAGTATTTTAATGATGCTTTTTCATACCTATAGATTTCCTTTTTAAAGAAAAGACACCTGAGAAAGCAGGTGCATTTTGTTTCCATAAGTGTGAAGCTTGGAAGCAGAATAAGAGACTAGAAAGGAGATCGCTGGAACCATGGTTGGGTCCATGTTGTGTCTTTCAGCTGCACGGAATGTGTGTGAGGGTATCCGGAGCACTTCACAGAGCAAGGTAGGAATTGGTCTGCTACAATCAGTAGTTAAAACATTGGAGCTTTCCAGAGCAGAGCAGAATTGAGGAAAAGAGCTCACACTTTGGATTTTGCCTTCCTCATATACTAAAATATATGGAGTAAAATTCATTAGGAAAATCAGGCAACCTCCTAATATCTCAGATTCTGATCCAGAACGGTATATATGGAGAATAGAACACAATTTACTGTTGAATAAAGTATCAGTTGTGCTGAAAATGGATTGGCAGTAATAATAGCAACATAATAACAGGAAGACAAGTAATTTCTGTTGAGTGCTGGTTATGATGTGCCATGAATTTTACATGTATTAGTTTATTCGCTCCCGCAATAACCCAATAAGTTAGAGGCTGTAGTTACCCATATTTAAAGAAGGTTTAACTGAAATTGATCTCTTTTCCTATAAAGCTTGCTTAGTAACAGCTCATCATTCTAGCAATGACCCAGTGTTTGAGTAGTTATTCCAAGTATAAATGCACAGGCAGGCTGTATAATGTGAGAGCGCTCCTCAAAGACAGAACTTTGATGTCCTATTTTTTAAAAGAAAGAAATATCCCCTCATTCTCAGACGAAGGTTGTGAACGAAATAGACATAAGTTACAAAAGACTTAGGAAAAATAGATAAACTTACATTTGTCGTAGATTTCAAAAAGTCAAACAAACGGGCGTTTGTTCAAATTCTTTGTCTCTGTCCTCTCTCAATGTCCCTCTCTCTTAGTTTCTCTCTCTCAATATATATAGTATACATATGTATCCTTGAATACATTATTTAATATGTCTAAGCCTTAATTTCTGCATCTATTAAAGCAAGGATGAGAATACCCTTCCTAGTATATTTTAGGAATTGAAGTTGATAACATAAGGAAAGTACTACAGACGGCCCCTTACATAATACATCCTTTTCCATGTTCTTCACCTGACCTCCTGATGATAAAGCATTTAGAAATCTCATGCTTTATGGATAGTAATATTTTTTAAAAAGTCAAATGGGCCCCCATAGTAACTTTCATGTAGTTTACTTATTATCAGGAAACAAAAGCAATTTTATAGTAGATACTGTGGGTTTTAAAAGAGCTATGAGATGTTTAATGTTTCAATATACTAGAATAAGTGATATGCATAAATGACTTAACAGTGAGATGACATATAAAATTATATTGATGTAGTAAGAGCTGAATTATGTGTGGGCAACAGCAGGGCAAGGTGATAGACAAGTTGCTAATTGTTCTGAGGGATTAAAAAGAAACTTAAGGAAATAGAAGCTATTGAGGTCCTAGGCTTTTAGGGAAAGCCTTCAGTAGGCCCTGGGAGAGGAGGAGGTCTGTGTATATACGGGCAAGAAAAGGGAGCAAATTCTTGACAGGGAAAGTACTTGAACTAAGGTACAAAAATGGGAAAACTCTGTGTGTGTGTGTGTGTGTGTGTGTGTGTGTGTGTTTGATGTGCACACAAGTGCTGGGGCTGTCAGCCTACATTGATCACCAGGTTCTTATTAGTCAGCAGGGAGAAATAAAGTTGGATGGATACACTGAGGCAGAATTATGCATTCTTACGGTCTAAGCACAAGAGCAATATTTTATCACTGGCTTGGCATGAAAGATTTCAACAATTTCAGTTAATAATACTAAGAAAGCTGATGTTGGTCATATGTTCAGTATGAATGATGGGCCATTTTTCCCACTAATTTATGTGTTTTTCCTAGAATATCAATATATTTTATTAGCATTGATTTTTTTTTCTATCCAAAGTAAATATATTCCTGTATCCATCCACCATGTACCAAGCTAGAGATAATATAAAGAAATGGACTTAATTTAAAAACATTTATTAAGTGCCTCTTCCGCATCACACTCTGGGGCCAAGTTCGGAGGGGACAGCAGTGACTAAGAAATACAACCTGTGCCCACACGGAGCTTAGAGTCTAACAGGAAATCCGGGCATTGATTTAAAAACAAAAAGTGCAAGGAATTTTGAGAGAACAGGGCATCTGGGGGCTATACCCTCACTTAGAGAGTAAGTGGAAATTCACAGAGGAGTGGAAGACTTAGCAGTTTCTCATTACGGAGTTATGCAGTAGCTGAACACGTCCTCACGGTCTCCTCCCTCACTATGGGAGCGTCGGTAATTTAGGGGATGGTGGGTCTTTATTCATGAAAGTTTCTTTGTGTCTTACCACCTGTGACGTGCTCTTGAGAAGAGGCAATCATAGCAGGAAAACCAAACACCTTTTCTTTCGAGATTTTATTTATTTATTGGAGAGAGAGGGAGAGCGAGCACAAGCAGAGGGGAGTGGGAGGAGCAGCGCCCCCTACCCCTCAACCCCCCAACCCCTCCAGCTGGCTGGGAGCCTGACCAGGACCCTGGGATCATGACTTAACCAACTGAGCCACCAAGGCACCCCAAAAACCAAACAGCCTTTAAGGGGCTGTCGGGAAGTACTGTAAGCACATTTAAGGAAGGCAGCAGTGGTAAGCTGCAATTTGCTTTTATTTTGGAATCAGAAACCATCTAAACTGGGCTCCGCCATCCCTGGAGGTGATGGTTGTTTCTAGATGCACCAGAGGGTTGTCTGTGTTGGCACATTAAACTCCTAAAGGACGACCCTGTGGATTTTGGTGGTTAAGGCAGCTTGGAGGCTGTGGCCACTGCTCGCATCTTAGTGTTAAGCTGGGATTCTGGAACATCCACGGTCCTGCGGCTCCTGGCCCATGCAGAGACGCCAACCTCAGTCCTCACGGCAGAACGTTCCACAGGACTGGCTTCTGGTACTTCTTCAGAAGCTGGAGCAGGTCATACGTTCAAGCTTTCATACAAAATTCAGATACACAGAGGCTCCAAAATGCTGTTAGGAGAAATACCACTCTTCTGAGACCTGTGAATAGGTCTTCCTTTAAAGAACTGTGGCAAGAGAGGCTTTTCCTTGGTTTTGTAAAGTGGGTAAACCCCAGATAACCAGGTCTTTCCTCCCTGTGGCATGTGAATATCTGTCAAGACTCTTAGACTGGGTTATGATATACAATATCTCTCAAAAGCAGCTCACTCTAGGCCCTGGTACCAACTTGACACACCAGTGTTCGGGCTCTGTTTAGAAAAGGCCACAGTAAACCATAGCAGTCTGATCTCGATTATGGTGACATTATTATTTCCTGACGTCTCTGAGATCCCAATCAGTCTTCCTCCGTTCTGTACCCCTGACACAGAGACTTTGGCCTACAGCTGAAACCAGTCTTGGCTTGTCAAAGGAACTGACTGAAGCCAGGCTGAGTGTTTTTTATCAAAGGATGCCACACACAAACTTTCAGAAACTTTACTCTCAGTAAGATGCTCCATCCAAAACAAATTAAATGCCTCATGCTCTAGCTTCAGTCATTTCTGATTCTGACCTCTGAAAATTCAAAGCAGCTGATAACTATTACACAATCATTCTCATATAGTTGTTTACTGTTAGCAAATCGCTCCTTAGTTGTTTCCTTTTAAATAACAATTTATCCTAGTTCCTTTTAAATCTGTCACATTGAAACAAACACTTGTTTCATTTCTGGCAAATAATCCCAAATATTTGTCTATCTGCTGTTATGAGCCCTGTTCAGAAAGAACTTGTTGTGGAGGTATGTTTGAAACTCTGCAGAAATCTTTTTGAAAGAAATTTGCATATCGCTGCCACGTGTCTTTGTTTTTGTTTGTTTTTTTTTTTTTTTTTTTGACAGAGAGAGATCACAAGTAGGCATAGAGGCAGGCAGAGAGAGAGAGAGGAGGAAGCAGGCTCCCTGCCGAGCAGAGAGCCTGATGCGGGACTCGATCCCAGAACCCTGAGATCATGAGCCGAGCCGAAGGCAGCGGCTTAACCCACTGAGCTACCCAGGTGCCCCACTGCCACGTGTCTTAATCTGTATTTTAACTTTGGTGTTTTGGTGCGTGTGTGTGTGTGTGGAATGACCACTGATTCTTGTGACTATCAGTACTGTTTTTACCTTTAAATTACTGTTGCCAGACAGAATAAAGGATGCCCAGTTCAATCTGAATTTCAGATAAGCAACAAATAATTTTCTAGTATAAGTATGTCTCATATACCCCCAAATTCCTTACTGTTTATATGAAATTCAAATTTGACTGGGAATCCTCTATTTTTATTTGCTAACCCTAGCAACCCTCATGAGATAAAAGCACTCACCAGCAATAGCCACCATTCTCCTGTTTTTAAGTTAAAATGAGTCACATACCCCTTCCCTATATCAGAAGCAGAGAATATTCCAAAATACTTGCATAATACCTACTAGGTTCTAATATTGAAAACTCACTACAGAGATTGGTGTTTGAAAGAGTCTCATACCTATCTTAGTGAAAAACTTGGAAATCATAAACACTGCCAGGACTGTGTCATCTTAGCTTTTTTAATTGCTGTGAAGGTCAGATACCTTAGTTAGTGGAGATAATAATAGCTACTTTTTAAGACCACGGCAAGAGGGGCGTCTGGGTGGCTCAGTGGGTTAAGCCTCTGCTTTCGGCTCGGGTCATGGTCTCAGGTCCTGGGATGGAGCCCCGCATCGGGCTCTCTGCTCAGCGGGGAGCCTGCTTCCCCCACGCCCCCCACTCCACCACCCCCGCCATCCCACCTGCCTCTCTGCCTACTTGTGATCTCTCTCTCTGTCAAATAAATAAATAAAATCTTAAAAAAAAAAGACCATGGCAAAGGATGAGAATAAGGGGCCAGAAACAACCCGGAGCTGCTTCTGCCACATCCCGTAAATACTGTACAAGGACAACATACGCCACAGACCGTCCTCAGCATCAGGGAGATAACAGTGAACTAGATAAATCTCAGGAGATTATTAACTAGTAAAGAAACAAAAGAGAGAAGTTTAGGTAATGCTAAGGGCTAGGCAAAACATTAATCGAGGAAACAGGAAGGACCGTCAGAAGCACCGTGCTGCTGAGGATGGGCAAGGGAGGGTCGTCCTGAGGTGGCCATATTTAGTGGGACTGGAGTAGAAGAAGGAGCTGCCCTGAGAAGACCCATGGGCAGGGCCTTTAGAGTAAAGGGAGTTCTAAGTGCAGAGGCAGAGAGAGCTTGGCTGGCTGGAAGTGTTGGGGCACAGGGGCAGGGGAGGGGAAACAGAGCTACAGCGTGAATGAGGGGCACGTTTCTAGAACACTGTTTCTCAAACTATCTGTGGTGAAGGACAATTTTGTTTTATTCCCAGTTCTTCTACAAAACCCCCAAATTACCATACAAATGAAATGAAGAAAACCACGTACACAGTACGGGCCCACATTTCTTAGATTCAGCAGCATAAAATTGTATTTTAATAAGTAACATCAGAACCAACATGACAGGGAAAAGAATTACAAAAGCTGTTGCACATTCACGGAAAATGCATCTATTGGCAAACAATATACCTTGCTTAATAAGATACGCCCACCAATCACACATGTCAACATTGTGGTGATGCCGACGGCTGTACAAGTTTATTACTCTCACTTCCGCACATGGATCTTGGGGCACAGACCACACTTGGCATAGCTGGAGCATTGTTCGAGCAGGAGAAAGGCAGAGGTCATCATGGCCATGATAAGTCAAGATTTAATTCCACGTGCTAGCCAGATACTAAATCAATAATAATATGAAAAACGATGACAATAATGAAGATATGTTTTTATGGTCAACTGTGAAGGAATGAGATTCTCTTTATCCTACACTTCCCAGAGGCTTAGGTCTAAGCAGGGTGATTCATCGTAGAAGATACCCACAATGGCCAGACGTCCACATTCTTCCAAGACTCCTATCATTTCCATAGTACCAGATGGCTCTTCCTTTCAATGATGTGCTGGAAAGAGAGATCTAAATGGGGAGACAAGAGAACTTAATTCTAGTCTGGCTCCAATAGCAAGGCTTGGGCAAGTCTCTTCACATGTCTGGGTCTTAGTTTTCTCACCTATAAAAAAATAGGATGGAGGACTAGCTAGCTAATCTTCAAGGTACTTTTGAATTCCAAACTTATAAATCTATGATTATAAATGTGTTTATTTTCACTGATAGAACAAACTTTTCAGAAAGAGAAGAACCTGCTAAATTAAAATCATAGTAATAATAATTTCAAATTATTTTTAATCAAGTCAAAGTAGTTTTAATCAAAGTGATAAAAATAAAACTAAAATAAAAATATATATTTTTTAATTTTAGTGTAGTGAAACTGCTAGCAAATATTTGAATAGCTGAAATGTCTTGTAATTACCATATCCTATCTCTGCACTGGGTTTAACTTACTAGGACAGGGTTTCTAGCATACTCTGGCTAAACTCTCTATAGATTCAGAAATTAGTATTTATTCACTTTCTAACTCTTTTCTTCTCATCCCAGTATTCTTCACCATGTTTCAGGTTTTAGGTTTACTGATTTCTATATAGGTTCTTTGTGGTAGTTTGGGGCAGATGCCAACAAAACAAAACATTCCTCCCTAGAATATTTTAAATGTACATTTCAAAGTGATTCAAATAAAGATGTTCTAGAAATTGTCCATTCATCCATTAGATATTTATGGAACACTTCCGTTAAATATTGGAATAATATAAAAGTAAATGGTACCCAACTAGGCTCAGGAGAAGATCATTGATGGGTTTGGGAAGAAACGCTTGATTGGACGGGTAGAAGTCTGCAAATGAGAGAAGTCCTAAGTGCTGTGAGAACCTGAAGACCCTGACACCCCCTGGCAGAGCCAAGGCAAGGGTTTTGGGGATACTAGAATGGGAACTTGAGAAATAACTGGAAAGGATAGTTCAGTCCCGAGGAAAAGCACATACAGGTGCAGTAGGGGAAAGGCAGGCAGTTTCGTGAGGCAGGTGGAGGCAACAGGCCTGTGCTTCCAGTGCTGTATTCTGAAGACTCTCTATTCCCTTACCGAGTTTGGAAATGATTTCCTAGCAAAGGGGAATACACCTTCAAGGCTTTCCACAGGGAAACGAAGGGCCGCTGAGAGCCAACAGCGCCAGACATGTTAGCATCATTACCTCAGCCATGTAGGTGGTTTCGACCTTCCTAACTCACCAAGGCAGAAATGGGCCCAGAGAGGTTTGCCAACATCCCTGAAGGAACAGAGGTAGCCGAGTGGCAGAGCTGGCATTTGAGTTTCATTGTTTGACTTCCCCGTTCCAAAGGCCAGGCATGTCACACCTCAGCACGAGGCTTCCAGAAGGGGCGGACATGTTGCTGGTGGGAAAAGTTCTCCTCTGCCTTTGCCCTCAGGCCACCCAACTTCTCAGGCTCCCTTCAAAAGGTTACCCCCCAGGGCACTGTATGTGGGAGGGGATGGGAATTTACCTAACCCCCAATGCTGGGCCCTTGCTTATCAACAATGGCCTCACGGGGCCTGCCTCCAGGCTTTTCATCCCGCGGCAGCAGGTCTGGCCCAGCAGTTCACAGGCTGAAGGGACAAACTTAATTAAATTCAAGTGAGTGTTGTTAGGAGAGCCTGTCAGGCGCAGTTGTGTGCGGCTGAATAATTGAGTTGTGCACGGTTTTTTTTCCCCCCCTTTGCCTTCTTGGTGGTAGGCTTTTTTGGGGGGTTTTGTTTTGTTTTCTTTGGGTTTCTAAAGATGACCCTGACACTTTCCATAAAGCTGTTTTCTAGTAGGAACGCCCTCCATCAAAGCGAGGCCCTTTGGTTGCCAGGCTACCGTGAGAAAAGAGAACTCCGAGGGGACAATGCCGACCTTTTCCCGGAGGATCCAGGGTCTACACTAGCTCAGTACGAAAGTGCCTCCCAGGGACCTCACAGCTAGAACCGCGCAGCGGCCCTACCTAAACGCCAGACCCGTAGACAGGAAGGCACAGCCTGGCCCGGAGGAAGCTCATCCTTGCTGGTCGAAAGCAAACCGTATCCAATTGGCAGGGAGGAAGGAAACCGGTCACTGAGGGATCCAGTCTAAAACTCTGACCTCAGATAAGCCCAGATGAAAGCAGTTAAGGAGTGTTTTTCCCAGTATAGCCCTCGGGCCCGGGGGAGAAGGGTGCCTGCTTGGGAGAGGGGAGGACGCGAAGGCTTTGCAGCTGGTTGCCTAGACATTTGGGGCTGGATCACTTACAGTCTGTGTCTGCGGTCTCCGAACCTTTGGCACCTCCGATTTTAGCCTTTAGGTGTTTATTTTAGATGATCTTTGTTTTTTCTGGCTGTTTAAATATCACCGAGCTTACCATTCAGGGGTTCCTGCTTTCCCGAGGATGGTCAGAGGTCATCCTGTCTTTATAGTAATTTCCAGGTTTGGGTTTTTTTGTTTTGTTTTTTATTATTTTTTAATTTATTTGCTAGAGAGGGAGCGAGTGAGTGAGAGCACAAGCAGGGGGAGGGGCGAGGAGCAGAGGGAGCAGAGGGAGAAGCAGCTCACCACTAAGTAAGGCTCCGCCGTGGGAGACTGGAACCCAGGCTCCTGGCATCCGAGGCCTGAGCAGAAAGATGCTTAACCACCTGCGCCACCTGGGCATCTGGTATAATAATTTTCAGTTGTAATTAAGCTCCAGTACAGATTTCCAGCATGCAATACAAAACAGATACAATGATGGAATGAATATTTCTTTTTTAAAGATTTTATTTATTTATTTGACAGACAGGTCATAAGCAGGTAGAGAGGCAGGCAGAGAGGAAGAAGCAGGCTCCCTGCTGAGCAGAGAGCTTGACTCAGGGCTCAATCCCAGGACCCTGGGATCAGGGCCTGAGCCGAAGGCAGAGGCTTTAACCCACTGAGCCACCCAGGCGCCCCTGGAATGAATATTTTTAAAAAACTGCTGCTGTTCTTGACGTGGGAATCACTATTTGAAAGACCATGAAGTGGTAGAAGTTTTTAGTTTTTCATCAGTGTAAGTAGGTTTTTAGAGAGGGTTTTTGGCTTGCAATTAGTTGACTCTTTCACTATAGTAGACCATACTATGGTCCAGTTATTGACGTGCTTATAAATTAAGTGCTTATTTTTCTTCTTTTAAAATATTTTAATGTAACAGATGACTCCATCCTGATAATGGTACAGAACTCCAAAGTTCATAAAATGTTATCTTTTACATTTCACACATTATGAAATGGAGATTGACTATCCAAAGCTATGCATTATCTGTGCCGAAACTGGGTTGTTTCTCAAAAAAGTCTCCAGACCCTTGTACTAGAGTAGGTAAAGGGGAAATTCAGGGACACAGTTTCATCCTCTGCTTTTTTCTTTTTCTTTTTCTTTTTTTTTTTAAATGGTTTCAGAAAGTTCCCCTCTTTCTTTGGACCTCTGAGGATCTTTGGGTTTTTTAGAAAAAGCTCTTGTGTAATACATGATCTGGCCATTGTGGGCCAGAGATAAATTCCTGCATACATCTCTATGGCTTCCCCTCCTCAAGCAGAGAACATTGATGACTTTTAAATCATTTATTGCAAAAAGTATCATAAAGTGATTAATTTATAATTCATTCAGAGGTTGTTGTAGCAAAACTCCTGACAGTTATAGATGAAATAACTAAGGAATCGAATATATTAATTTAACCAAATATTAAGTGAGCACCCACATGATGTCAAACATTGTTCTGAAAGCTGGAGATTTAACAGTAAACAAAGTAAGTGCCTAACTAACTAGATTGGTGGAGATCCATTGCAAAGAAAGCATGAGGTCAGGGCTCTAAGAGTGACACAGTCATGCTCCCTGATTAGTGTTGGCACACTTTCTAAAACATCTACAAGTGATTCCGATGTTCTACCCTTGGTATTTGGAATATAACACAAAGCTTTTTCCTCACTAGGGAACTTTGTTTTGCTTAAAATGGTCTGTAGTGGCTTGGGACATAAATACAAGTATATCCTTTATAAATAGCAGTCAGAAAACACTATATTGAGAAAGCCTAGAGCCTGAAGTTTGGGTCTAAAAAGCAGCAGGTATTCTTCTGGGCAGTTTTTTCCCTGAAAAGATGTTTTGTGGAAGATGTCAATATTGGAAACAGGGAATTTAATCTATGGGATTGGTTAAAGAGATTCAGGAAGACAGAGAAGCCGAACAGAGGTCAGTGAGGCAAAGAGAGCAAGAAGTTGTTGAACCCCAGGCAGGAAGGGAAAAGGTGAAGGTCTAGGAAATGCCAGGGTCACACAGCAGAATAGGGATCCAGGATGGTAAGTCTGACAGGAGCTAAAATCCTGAGTGGGATGCTGCCCAAGGCAGAAAAAAAGGGGCGAATCTGCTTTGTCCCGTGCTCCCATCTTCCAAGATCCCATGACTGCCTCTCATTACAGGCAAAAGCCCGTTAGCAAGGGAGCTCGAGAAGTGCAGGCAGCAGGAATCAGATTCCTTAGGATGCAGAGGAGAGCAGATAAAGAGAAGAAAAGAATCGACCCAGGACTAGCACATTTATTGACTTTTCTTTGTTCAGAGTGGGTTCTGGAACCAAACTGCTTGGGCTCAAATCCTGACTTTGCTACTTATAATGTGTGTAATCTTGGGCAAGTTACTTAGTCTCACAGAGTCACATTTTCATCATCTGTAAAATGAGGTTCAAGTAGGAATGACCTTATATAACTTGTAAGACGGATCTTAAATGAAATAACATATTTTAGTGTGTTATTTTTATCATTATTATTGTGTGTAAAGCATTGCATAGGTGATGAGAGAAATGTAATAAAAGCCATTCCTATTCTCAAGGTCATATAGAATTTATTCTGGGAAGGAAACACATTCATAAACAATATAAGGGATTATACCATAGAGAGGGAAGAGTGAATGTTGTCTATCAACCAAGTACAGGACCACTATATTCTGCTTTCAATTTGCAAATTAAAAGAGGTGGTATTGTGTGAAATTACTTTTAAATCCCAATAGTATGGTTAATGTTTAAATGCCCTATTTAGATTTGTGGTCAAAAGAGCAGTATTTTTTTTAAATATTTTTTGTATTATAAAAGTAACAATGTTTATTGTAGGAAATTATATTAACTATATTAAGTGACTCTTAATTGCTTATAGTTCTAGTTTTTCTGAAGGTGCATGAACTTCCTGAAAAGATTCAATGTTAACCACAATTCTATGGAATTCAATAAACATGTGATTTCTGTTATGTGCTCAATAGTTCATGAGGGAGAGGCCCCGGGGGCGGAGTCAAGATGGCGGAGAAGTAGCAGGCTGAGACTACTTCAGCTAGCCGGAGATCAGCTAGATAGCTTATCAAAAGATTGCAAACACCTGCAAATCCATCGGCAGATCGAAGAGAAGAAGAACAGCAATTCTGGAAACAGAAAAGCAACCACTTTCTGAAAGGTAGGACCGGCGGAGACGTGAATCCAAAGCGACGGGAAGATAGACCCCGGGGGGAGGGGCCGGCTCCCGGCAAGCAGCGGAGCAACCGCGCACAAAATCAGGACTTTTAAAAGTCTGTTCCGCTGAGGGACATCGCTCCAGAGGCTAAACCGGGGCGAAGCCCACGCGGGGTCAGCGTGGCATCAGGTCCTGCAGGGTCACAGAAGGATCGGGGACGTCTGAGTGTCGCAGAGCTTGCGGGTATTGGAACGGGAAAGCCGGCTACAGAGACAGAGCCGACAGTAAGCTCACAGCTCGGTGTTACCTTGAACCGGTCGCAGGCTCGGTGAGCTCGGAGCGCGGCCGTAGGTCAGGCAGACGGGAGTGACTGGCGCTGTTCTCTGAGGGCGCACTGAGGAGTGCGGCCCTGGGCTCTCGGCTCCTCCGGGCCAGAGACCAGGAGGCCGCCATTTGTATTCCTGTCCTCCGGAACTCTACGGAAAGCGCTCAGGGAACAAAAGCTCCTGAAAGCAAACCCGAGCGGATTACTCAGCCCAGCCCCTGGTAAGGGTGGTGCAATTCCGCCTGGGGCAAAGACACTTGAGAATCACTACACCAGGCCCCTCCCCCAGAAGATCAACAAGAAATCCAGCCGAGACCAAGTTCACCTACCAAGGAGTGCGGTTTCAATACCAAGGAGAGCAGCAGAATTCCAGAGGAGGAGAAAGCAAAGCATCGAACTCATGGCTTTCTCCCTGTGATTCGTTAGTCTGGAAGTTAATTTAATTTTTTTTTCTTTTTCTTTTTTTTCTCTTCTTCTCCTAAAAGTTTTTAACTTTTACCCTTTTCTTTTTTAACGTATTTTAACTAGTTTATCTAATATATTTTTTTCTCTTTTATAATCTTCTTTATGCGTTTTCTTTTTTTTAATTCTTTTCTTTCTTTTTTTCTTTTTCTTTTTCTTTCTTTCTTACTGAACCTCTTTTATCCCCTTTCTCCCCCCTCACGGTTTAGGATCTCTTCTGATTTGGTTAAAGCATATTTTCCTGGGGTTGTCGTCACCCGTTTAGTATTTTACTTGCTCCTTCATATACTCTTATCTGGACAAAATGACAAGGCGGAAAACTTCACCACAAAAAAAAAGAACAAGAGGCAGTACCAAAGGCAAGGGACCATATCAATACAGACATTGGTAATATGCCAGATTTACAGTTCAGAATGACAATTCTCAAGGTTCTAGCAGGGCTCAAAAAAGGCATGGAAGATAATAAAGAAACCTTTTCAGGAGATATAAAAGCCCTTTCTGGAGAAATAGAAGAACTAAAATCTAACCAAGTTGAAATTTAAAAAGCTATTAATAAGGTGCAATCAAAAATGGAGGCTCTCACTGCTAGGATAAATGAGGCAGAAGAAAGAATTAGTGATATAGAAGACCAAATGACAGAGAATAAAGAAGCTGAGCAAAAGAGGGACAAACAGCTACTGGACCATGAGGGGAGAATTCAAGAGATAAGTGACACCATAAGACGAAACAATATTAGAATAATTGGGATTCCAGAAGAAGAAGAAAGAGAGAGGGGAGCAGAAGGTATACTGGAGAGAATTATTGGGAGAATTTCCCCAATATGGCAAAGGGAACAAGCATCAAATTTCAGGAGATTCAGAGAACGCCCCTCCAAATAAATATGAATAGGCCCACACCCTGTCACCTAATAGTAAAATTTACAAGTCTTAGTGACAAAGAGAAAATCCTGAAAGCAGCCCGGGAAAAGAAGTCTGTAACATACAATGGTAAAAATATTAGATTGGCAGCAGACTTATCCACAGAGACCTGGCAGGCCAGAAAGAGCTGGCATGATATATTCAGAGCACTAAAGGAGAAAAACATGCAGCCAAGAATACTATATCCAGCTAGGCTATCATTGAAAATAGAAGGAGACATTAAAAGCTTCCAGGACAAACAAAAACTGAAAGAATTTGTGAGCACCAAACCAGCTCTACAGGAAATATTGAAAGGGGTCCTCTAAGCAAAGAGAGAGCCTACAAGTAGTAGATCAGAAAGGCACACAGACAATATACAGTTAACAGTCACCTTACAGGCAATATAATGGCACTAAATTCATATCTCTCAATAGTTACCCTGAATGTTAATGGGCTAAATGCCCCAATCAAAAGACACAGGGTATCAGAATGGATAAAAAAACAAAACCCATCTATATGTTGCCTACAAGAAACTCATTTTAAGCCCGAATACACCTCCAGATTTAAAGTGAGGGGGTAGAAAAGAATTTACCATGCTAATGGACATCAGAAGAAAGCAGGAGTAGCAATCCTTCTATCAGATCAATTAGATTTTAAGCCAAAGACTATAATAAGAGATGGGGAAGGACACTATATCATACTCAAAGGGTCTGTCCAACAAGAAGATCTAACAATTTTAAGTATCTATGACCCAACGTGGGAGCAGCCAACTATATAAACCAATTAATAACAAAATCAAAGAAACACATCAACAATAATACAATAATAGTAGGGGACTTTAACACTCCCCTCACGGAAATGGACAGATCATCCAAGCAAAAGATCAACAAGGAAATAAAGGCCTTAAATGACACACCAGACCAGATGGACATCACAGATATATTCAGAACATTTCATCCCAAAGCAACAGAATACACATTCTTCTCTAGTGCACATGGAACATTCTCCAGAATAGATCACATCCTCGGTCCTAAATCAGGACTCAACTGGTATCAAAAGATTGGGATCATTCCCTGCATATTTTCAGATCACAATGCTCTGAAGCTAGAACTCAACCACAAGAGGAAGTTTGGAAAGAACCCAAATACATGGAGACTAAACAGCATCCTTCTAAAGAATGAATGGGTCAACCGGGAAATTAAAGAAGAATTGAAAAAAATCATGGAAACAAATGATAATGAAAATACAACGGTTCAAAATCTGTGGGACACAACAAAGGCAGTCCTGAGAGGAAAATATACAGCGGTACAAGCCTTTCTCAAGAAACAAGAAAGGTCTCAGGCACACAACCTAACCCTACACCTAAAGGAGCTGGAGAAAGAACAAGAAAGAAACCCTAAGCCCAGCAGGAGAAGAGAAATCCTAAAGATCAGAGCAGAAATAAATGAAATAGAACCCAAAAAACACTAGAACAAATCAAGGAAACTAGGAGCTGGTTCTTTGAAAGAATTAATAAAATTGATAAACCCCTGGCCAGACTTATCAAAAAGAAAAGAGAAAGGACCCAAATAAATAAAATCATGAATGAAAGAGCAGAAATCACAACTAACACCAAAGAAATACAAACTATTATAAGAACATACTATGAGCAACTCTACGCCAACAAATTTGACAATCTGGAAGAAATGGATGCATTCCTAGAAACATATAAACTCCCACAACTGAACCAGGAAGAAATAGAAAGCCTGAACAGACCCATAACCAGTAAGGAGATTGAAACAGTCATTAAAAATCTCCAAACAAACAAAAGCCCAGGGCCAGACAGCTTCCCGGGGGAATTCTACCAAACATTTAACCCACTGAGCCACCCAGGCGCCCCATACCAAACATTTAAAGAAGAATTAATTCCTATTCTCCTGAAACTGTTCCAAAAAATAGAAATGGAAGGAAAACTTCCAAACTCATTTTATGAGGCCAGCATCACCTTGATCCCAAAACCAGACAAGGATCCCATCAAAAAAGAGAGCTATAGACCAATATCCTTGATGAACACAGATGCAAAAATTCTCACCAAAATACTAGCCAATAGGATTCAACAGTACATTAAAAGGTTTATTCACCACGACCAAGTGGGATTTATTCCAGGGCTGCATGTTTGGTTCAACATCCGCAAATCAATCCATGTGATACAACACATCAATAAAAGAAAGACAAGAACCATATGATACTCTCAATAAATGCTGAAAAAGCATTTGACAAAGTACAGCATCCCTTCCTGATCAAAACTCTTCAAAGTGTAGGGATAGAGGGCACATACCTCAATATTATCAAAGCCATTTATGAAAAACCCACCACAAATATCATTCTCAATGGAGAAAAACTGAAAGCTTTTCCGCTAAGGTCAGGAACACGGCAGGGATGTCCATTATTACCACTGCTATTCAACATAGTACTAGAAGTCCTAGCCTCAGCAATCAGACAACAAAGGGAAATTAAAGGCATCCAAATCAGCAAAGAAGAAGTCAAACTATCACTCTTCGCAGATGATATGATACTATATGTGGGATACCCAAATGACTCCACTCCAAAACTACTAGAACTTGTACAGGAATTCAGTAAAGTGTCAGGATATAAAATCAATGCACAGAAATCAGTTGCATTTCTCTACACCAACAACAAGACAGAAGAAATAGAAATTAAAGGAGTCAATCCCATTTACAATTGCACCCCAAACCGTAAGATACCTAGGAATAAACCTAACCAAAGAGGCTAAGAATCTATACTCTGAAAACTATAAAGTACTCATGAAAGAAATTGAGGAAGACACAAAGAAATGGAAAAATGTTCCATGCTCCTGGATTGGAAGAATAAATATTGTGAAAATGTCTATGCTACCAAAAGCAATCTATGCATTTAATGCAATTCCTATCAAAGTACCATCCATCTTTTTCAAAGAAATGGAACAAATAATTCTAAAATTTATATGGAACCAGAAAACACCTCAAATAGCCAAAGGAATATTGAAAAAGAAAGCCAAAGTTGGTGGCATCACAATTCCAGACTTCAGGCTCTCTTACAAAGCTGTCATCATCAAGACAGCATGGTACTGGCACAAAAACAGACAGATCAATGGAACAGAATAGAGAGCCCAGAAATAGACCCTCAACTCTATGGTCAACTAATCTTCGACAAAGCAGGAAAGAATGTCCAATGGAAAAAAGACAGCGTCTTCAATAAATGGCGCTGGGAAAATTGGACAGCCACATGTAGAAAAATGAAATTGGACCATTTCCTTACACCACACAAAAATAGACTCAAAATGGATGAAGGACTTCAATGTGAGAAAGGAATCCATCAAAATCCTTGAGGAGAACAAAGGCAGCAACTTCTTTGACCTCAGCCGCAGCAACATGTTCCTAGGAACATCGCCAAAGGCAAGGGAAGCTAGGGCAAAAATGAACTACTGGGATTTTATCAAGATCAAAAGCTTTTGCACAGCAAAGGAAACAGTTAACAAAACCAAAAGACAACTGACAGAATGGGAGAAGATATTTGCAAATGACATATCAGATAAAGGACTAGTGTCCAAAATCTATAAAGAACTTAGCAAACTCAACACCCAAAGAACAAATAATCCAATCAAGAAATGGGCAGAGGACATGAACAGACATTTCTGCAAAGAAGACGTCCAGATGGCCAACAGACACATGAAAAAGTGCTCCATATCACTTGGCATCAGGGAAATACAAATCAAAACCACAATGAGATATCACCTCACACCAGTCAGAATGGCTAAAATCAACAAGTCAGGAAATGACAGATGCTGGCGAGGATGTGCAGAAAGGGGAACCCTCCTACACTGTTGGTGGGAATGCAAGCTGGTGCAACCACTCTGGAAAACAGCATGGAGGTTCCTCAAAATGCTGAAAATAGTACTGCCCTATGACCCAGCAATTGCACTACTGGGTATTTACCCTAAAAATACAAACGTAGTGATCCAAAGGGGCACATGCACCCGAATGTTTATAGCAGCAATGTCCACAATAGCCAAACTATGGAAAGAACCTAGATGTACATCAACAGATGAATGGATAAAGAAGATGTGGTATATATACACAATGGAATACTATGCAGCCATCAAAAGAAATGAAATCTTGCCATTTGTGACAACGTGGATGGAACTAGAGCATATCATGCTTAGCGAAATAAGTCAAGTGGAGAAAGACAACTATCATATGATCTCCCTGATATTAGGACATGGTGATGCAACATGGGGGCTTAAGTGGGTAGGAGAAGAATAAATGAAACAAGATGGGATTGGGAGGGAGACAAACCATAAGTGACTCTTAATCTCACAAAACAAACTGAGGGTTGCTGGGGGGAGGGGGTTGGGAGAAGGGGGGTGGGATTATGGACATTGGGGAGGGTATGTGTTTTGGTGAGTGCTGTGAAGTGTGTAAACCTGGCGATTCACAGACCTGTACCCCTGGGGATAAAAATATATGTTTAATTAAAAATTAAAAATTTAAAGAAAAATAGTTCATGAGGGACCTTATCTGGAGTATTTGTATAAAATGAGGGCTAGAGGAAACAGAGTTAATATCATCACAGAAATAAATATAATGCAATTTAAATATGGCCATTGCCACAGGAGAAGTACAAACAATATGGATTGGGAATTTAAAGAAGGGAGAAACCACCTCCAATTTAGGAGGCAGAAGGTTTCAATTATGAAAAGTCATTTGAGATAAACTTTGAAGACCTGTAGACTTTTGACAAAGTCAGTTACACCTGTTAGTTTCATCTGCTCCAAAACGATTTCCTGTCTTCTGGTATCATCACTTTGATTTTCCTCCAGGCATAACCCATCTTCCACCCTTAGGCTCTATGGTTTGGGTCAGGTTGACCCCATTTTTGTTTCATGTTTTGAATGTGACCCAAATCTGACCAGTCAGGTAATAGTTATACCTTGAAGATATAAGACCCAGTGAAAAGGAGTTTTTTCTTTTAGGGCTGCTGAACTTGGAGCTAAAGGAGTTTCCTGCATGGAGAGATCTTGAAAACAAGCTGAAGCCAATGCAAAGGAAAGCAGAGGTGAGAGGCGAAGCAAGTATGAGATGAAGCAGGGTGGGAGGGGGTAGAGAGAGAACGAGAGTGAATCTCACATCCTGATAACATTGCTTAAGCCTCCAGTAGTTTCTGAAACTGACATCATGACTTTTCAGCTACCCAGCCAATAAAATGTCTTCTTGGTTATGCTTTCTTGTATTAGGTCTTAGTTATTTCATAAAGAAAGTATCCTAATAGAAATGGAAGGCAGGGAGCTGTAGTAGGTGTGAACCACATGAGCAAAGGCAGGAAGGTGGTAAAGACTGGGAGTATGATCAGGGAAAGCAATCGTCTGAACTGAAGGGAGTGTGTGACATAGACACAAGCTCACACCAATATATGTAAACAATGGAGAAGAAGTGGGGAAAGAAAATTGAGAAAATATAGTAGATTTTGCATGGAAAGCTGAGTATACCCTTAATTGTCTAGGCAATCACCGTCTGAAGAAATATAATGTGAACAGCATGTGTAATTTTAAATTTTTATTTATCCTTAATGAAGGTAAAATTAATTTTAATAATGTTCTATAACCTAATACATCCGTAATATTACCAATTCAGCATTTAATCCGTATAAAAATTAGTATAAAGATATTTTGCTTATTTTTTTTGTACTGTTTTCAAAACCCAGTGTGCATTTTACACTTCCAGCTGGTCTCACTTCTTAATAACCACATTTCAAGGGCTCAATAACCACAGCTGTTTAGTAGCTACTGTATTAAACTGCAGAGGTATTAGTAATGCAGAGATACAGAGATTTTTTGAGTAGCCTATCATTATGAGGGGTGTGTTTCAAGAAGTTTAATCTGTCACGATTTTCAAAATTATTAGGGAAGGGAAGTAGGAAGCTATTCATTGAATTATGTAAATGTTCCAGGCAATAAAGAAAGCTCGAACTAGAATAATAAAAACTGGAATTAAATGGAGCTCTATTAAAGACTCCAGAGGTAAAAACGCATAGAATTTGACAGAGATTTGATATGAGGGTGATGGAGATAAAAATAGAAGAGATTACAATGATTTAATTTTCCCATCAAGAAAGACCAGGAATACATCAGTAGTAAAGATGATGACTTCTACCTTGTAGATGTTTCAGGGAGTTGTAGGACATCTAAGTAATATTGATCACTAGGTAATTGAAGAGGTGTGTCTATGGCTCAGGATATGGGGGTAAGAGAAAAGATTGGAGAGAAATGTATATGACTTTTGAGGTCATGGGAGATGACCTAATTAATGAAATGAGATTAAGGGGGAGTGTTGAGCAGCTTCATGTGAAGCAGAGACCAATAAAGATGAGATGATGACAGACTTTTGTAGAGAAAAACCAAGTACACAGTCGTTCTATGTCCTTGGCAAAACATGAAACATTCCTTGCTTCAACTTTCTCATCTGTACAGAGATGGTGGACGTCTTCACCTCTGAAGCGCCTCCTAGTGCCGACGTCTTCTAGTGCGATCACCTCGGACCAGGTCAGTAGGAGCTCCTAGGCAGAAAGTGATTAAGATTTTAAAACATTATGAAATGAGGGAATGATAATGAAGGCAGAATAAATATGAATATGGTGCTAAAATATCTATTCGGTAACTAGAAAGAGAAACCTCCTCAAGGGAACGATTCTGTCTCTTCAGTTAGAAAAGAGCTGAACCTGTTTATAGGCAGAAAGTAGGAAACTTGCAGGGGACCTGGGTGGCTCAGTGTGGGTTAAAGCCTCTGCCTTCGGCTCAGGTCATGATCCTGGGGTCCTGGAATCGAGCCCCACATCCGGCTCTCTGCTCAGCGGGGAGTCTGCTTCCTCCTCTCTCTCTCTTCCTGCCTCTCTGCCTACTTGTGATCTCTGTCTGTCAAATAAATAAATAAAAATAAATAAAAATCTTTAAAAAAAATTAGGAAACTTACAGAAGGGAGAACTAAAGGTAACCTGGTGCGGAGCCACAGCGCGTTCAGACATAGATTCTTCTAGCATTTACTCTATGTCTGCTCTATTTTAAGCATCTTGTGTGATGTTCTTGTAAAGGACATTTAATTCTTACCACAGGTCTGTGAGAGCAGAATTATTGCATCTTTTACAAAGGGAGTTGTGGTATTGTTGCTAAGACCATGAGTTTCAAAGGCAGATGGTCTGGGCTCAAGCCACAGCACCATATTTGCTTAGCTATGAAAACTTGGACAAGCTTCTTTTCCTTTACCCTTTTGTTTTTTGTCTGTTTGTTTGTTTGTTTGTTTTTGACATACCAATTTCATGGGATTTTTTTTTAATAGCATATTTGGAATACTTAGTGCCTGATACATGTAAGTATTCTATAGCAATAGTTCTCAGTTAGGGACAATTTTGCTCCCCACAGAACATTTGGCAATGGCTGGAGTCCTATTTGATGATCATGGCTGGTGCCTGCTACTGGCTTCCAGTGGGTAGAGGCCAGAGATGCTGCTAAATAATGTACAATGGACATGCACAATTTTCACAACAAAGAATCATCTTGCACATATGTCAACAGTGCCAAGGTTGAGAAGCCCCCTTCTACAGGAATTAGCTATTATTATTAGTCCTTCATAGGGGCAGAGAAGCTAAATAACATAGCCAAGATAACATAGGAAGTGACTGAACCAGTCTTTGAGCCTCTTTTTTTCTCATTCCAAGTTTGAGTCCAATTCAGGTGCACGTCTCGCTATATCATGACTGCCACTTAAAAGTAAGGTTACGCCTAACCCCTTGATTTCTAACACCATCCTCCAATAAAAGGAGCCAAGGTCATGTCTAGAATGGGAAATATACAAGATGATCTTACAGCATCTTGTAGTGCCATAATGAAAGAAAAACAAGCCAAGAAAAACAGATACCCATGATAGGAGTATGTCATTGGGTCACAGAAACCAACGGAAAGAACTCCCAATGGCCAAAAGTGAGATAATTTGAGCAATAACACAATATAGTGTTGGACCATCATCCAAAATAGAAAGTCAGTGCCCACAGTTCCATATTGTTATAAATAAATGATCAAATGTATGAAATAATGGGAGAAATAGACAAATCTTCCATGCAGAAGAATTCCAAATAATTTACATAGTTACTCTACTCTCAAAAAAGAAGAGAGTAGGGGAATAACTCCCTGATTCTTAAGTGTACAGTAGATCTAGTGACTTCTTTCAAAAAAAAATAATTTCACAGGAAAGACAACTGAAAACACTACCTCACTCAGGTGATCAAGGTTAACATCAATAATAAATTCATGTTGATAGTATGTACTCTTGATTGATATGATGAAAATGATTTTATCTTTGTGGTCTTTCTCCCCACAATGTATAACTTGTGTAATTATTAGAAAAATATCAGATTTCATTTGAGAGACATTTTTCCAAATGATCAGTACTTCCTAAAACTGCCGTCAAAAACAAGAAAAGTCTAAAAAAACTGTCACAGCCACAGGGAAACCAAGCAAACATAGCAACTAATGTGGTATCCTGAATGAGACCCTAGAACAGAAAAGGGACATCAGGTACAAACAACAACAAAAAAATCTGAATGAAGTACAGATTTTAGTTAATAATGTATCAGTCTCGGCTCATTTATTGTTACAACTGTACCATACTAAGGTAAGATGTTAACAACCGTGGAAACTAGATGTGGAGCTTATGGGAATTCTCCACAACTGTTTTGTAAATCACAAACTATTCTAAAATAAAACGTTTTTTAAAAACAGCAAATTTGCATGATTCCCCTTGAAATGGAGGGCTGACCTTTACTTGTCCTTCTCACAGACAAAAGGCAAGGTCAAGTACTGCTTTTGAGGAGGAGAGATGAAGCTATAGAAGAAGGGATGCCTTTGAGATTCTCAACAAAGTCAGTATCAAGTGAGATATTATGAAGTATTACACAGTTGGAGGAAATTGTGTTCTTGAAGATAGTTAAAAGATCTGAAGTAATAAATTCAATAGGGATTTTATAGTGAATTTCAGTAAGTACATTATATAAATTATTCTAAATCATCCATGTGAAGAAAAATATATTTAATGTATTTAAATGTACACAAAAGAAAACCTATTGAGGGATTATTTAAAATAAATACAATATTCAAGTTGTTCAGATAGTGAGAGAAACCGTATACACAACTCATGTGCACCGATAGGAATCATTTGTTACATGACCAAGGTCTCTAACAACGTGCTACTGAAAACCTGTTTAGCAGATAATGTTCTTTATTCAATATCTATTTTTTTGTTGTTGTTGCTGAAAGTTCCCAATTTTGTTGAGAGGCAGTTGACCCCCCCCTAAAATAATGCAATGTCCCAGACATCCTGGAAGCTAGAGATGGCTATGTGACACAGCTGTGACCAGTGAGTATTTGTCAGTTTTGGCGAAGACTTTGTGTTCTTAATTATGGATACCCACATTTCTTCCCTTTTTTTTTTCCTCTTCCTCTCTGTAACATCAGTTCTATGCCTAGAGTGCACCAGGATTTTTGTGATCAGGAGTCCATAAGAAGGAGGAGGAGGAGGGCACGGTGGAAAGATGGACAGCCAGATCCTTGGTCTTATTTTTAAGTACCTACTCTAGCCAGAAGAGACCTCCGTCAGACCTCTGGTTGTCTGGGGGCAAATGGTGTCACTCTTAGAAGAGTTTCTGTCCTATGAAGTCAAAACCATTCCTTACTGATACAGTTCCCTAAACTGATTGTCCAATTTCAGGAAAAACTCTCCAACATGGGTGAAGGAGGGAGGAGGTATTAATTTAGCACATCAGATTGGCTCATAATCCAGCAATCTATGGGATGTCTCTACGGAGACAGAGCATCCTAATATCTGTAACAGGTTTTTATATAACCAGTTTTCTTTCTTGATCTACATGAATCTGATGCATAACAAAATGGTGTCCTCTCTACCTGTGTTTCCTTGTTTTCACTAAGCCTGTCTTCCAGTACCCGGTGAGTATCCAAAAGGGTTTACGTGGAAGGCATTTTCTTAGAACTTTACAATCTGTTACATATCGGTCTAAGATAGTACATTTTGAAATGTACAGTTGAGGGGAATTCCCCATGACTGATTACATGAGCAAAAAGGTGGAGTTGCTGTCTTTCCCAGAAGTGTCATGGCAGAGCGTAGTGGGTTGATTTGTGACATTTTTGTGAGCGGACTACGGAACAGGCATGGTCGGTATCTCCAAGTTAAAAGAGAAGTGTTTGTATTATTGGTTGCATTCACAGACAGCCTTCCTTTAAAAATTGCATTGCAGTGTTGAGGTACAATTTGGTGGTAATTTGTAAGGGATTGGATACCACAAGTTTAAGAGGGAAATTTTGGGAGGGAAAGAAGTAGATTTTATAAATAAAAATCTAAAAGATATATTTCTGATGATTTATCTTAAGAGGATTTTATCTTTTCCTATATTTTCTTTATATTTTAATCTGAAAATATTTAATTCATTTCTTTATATTTTTATTGCTTTTACAGTCAAGAAAGTATGTATGTTGGGATGCCTGGGTGGCTCAGTCATTAAGCCTCTACCTTAGGCTCCTGTGATTGGCATCGGGTTCCTGGCTCAGCGGGGAGCCTGCCTCTCTCTCTCCCCTACTCCCCCTGCTTGTGCTCCCTCTCTCGCTGTGCTTCTGTCTGTCAAATAAATAAGTAACATCTTTAAAAAGAGAGAGAGAAAATGTGTATGTCTTACAGTAATACTATTTACTTGTTTCAACCTACAAATGAAATTTTTCTTTTTGTTATAAAGAATGAACCTCCAGTGTAGCCTATCTTTAGATTAAAAATAAAAACTTTTTCCTGAACATTGTAGTGGAATGGATTATTATTAATCCACTGAGAGAAAGATGTTTGGAAAAAAAAAAGGCTAAAGGGATCTTTGAAATGCTGGAATAAAACTTTCTTTGCAGCTGTTTTGGAAGATGCTGGAAGCTAGGAAAAGGTGAAGAGAATAGCATAGAATTTTCTTCCATTCATGGACCAACGTAAGTCTAGCATTTTCCCAGATGTCAAAGGACAAACTGACCCAGTTGTTTAACACTATTTTCAGAAACTTCACAACCAGAGCTAGAAATAAAAGAGAAGCATTGAACTACATCCATGAGTGCAAAAACAAAACAAAAAGTCCTATATTAACGAAGATGGTTTATTAAGCACATATGACTAATGGTTGTATGACTTGAATGGAAATGACCGGTGGAGTATTAAAGTAAGAAATAACTTTTCCCAATTCTGATAACCCCAGAAGCTGGGATTTTCTCACATGAGAAGCTTAAGCATTTTTAGTTGCTTGAAGAAACAGGGCTGAAATAAATAAATGGTTCATTGGACACAAGATCCTCTATAGGTGAAGTAGTAAGAGCAAGTGCAAAAGGTCTGGCAACATCCACGTTAACCACAAGCCTTTTCTCCTTTTCCCCCATCCAAAATCAGCAGAACAATATGGATTCTATTACTGCTTCTGGGAAAAACAATTGGTTCCAGGAGGTCATGGCAAGCAGAGATGCCCAAAGTGGCATTCACTCCCTGCCTACTTGGCCCACTCGGTAAGAAGTAGGGTTCTTCTTTGGCTGGCTCTGAGCAAATGTACGTATGCCAGGCAAAGAATGGTGGTCCTCTGCCAGCTCATTCCTGGCTACTACTTGCTATCTTTGGCTTCACATACTTCCTATTTCTCCCCAGGCCACTGTACCTCTGACTAGCAAAGTATGATTACAGTAAATCTCAACTTTTCATATTTATGTGTTTTTATGCTAGAAAGGTTTGAACAGAGAGACTCCTACAGTCTTGGACAGTTCCCTATCAGCTTCTCATCGTAGACAACAAGAGAATTTCCTTTGCCACAGGTGTGCCTGAGGAGACAGAAAAAAATCATCAGGCACATAGTTATTTTAGTACAAAGGAAGGGGACTTCTCTGAAGCATCAGAACTTACTAGAAGAAACAGGAATACATTTGGAAACTTTTTGTGACTCAGTAAGATTAAAAAAAAACACTACATTTATGTAACTTAAAATGGTCACTGATAAAAAGAGACCCACCTAAGTACAACTCAACTGTAATTTGAAGATAATTTTTAAAAAATGGTTGTCAGGAGTTCCTAGGAGGCTCAGTTAATTAGGCATCTGCCTTCAGCTCGGCTCATGATCCCAGGGTCCTAGGATTGAGCCTTGTGTTGGGCTCCCTGAATAGCAGGGCGTCTGTTTCTCCCTCTTGCTCTGCTACTCCCCCTACTTGTGCTCTCTCTCTCTCTGTCAAATAAATAAATAAAATCTTCACACACATAAAAATCTGGGCCAAAAGCAATGAGATGGCAAATAAAGGTTTATTTATTACAGAAAATTGAATTTTAAAAAAGTTTGACATGTCCAATAAACTCTTCAAGAGCCTAAATAAAGAGAAATAGACATAAAAGTGATGAAATGAAAGATGAGGTATAGAGAAAAGTAAGAAATGTGTTATACATATGATAGAGACTTCAGAAAGAAAGAGAAGCCAGAAAGAACTAATGAAAAGAAAAAAAAAATTTAAGATTTTATTTATTTATTTGACAGAAATCAGAAGTAGGCAGAGAGGCAGGCAGAGAGAGGGGAAGCAGGCTTCCGCTGAGCAGAGAGGTAGATGTAGGGCTCCATCCCAGAACCCTGAGATCATGACCTGAGCCGAAGACAGAGGCTTACCCCACTGAGCCACACAGGCACCCCAATAAGGAAAATGTTAAAGAGCTGAATAAAGTCTTGAGTCTGAAACTAAAATGGGCTCACTGAATACAAGCTCACTGAATAAATAAAAAGGGAAACTAATAGCTTAGGCATAAAGAAAATGAATTCAGTTACTTCTAACTAATTTTTGAATAAAAGAGAAAAAACTCCAGATTGTCTAGATAGAGACACACAGAAAATAAGAACAATAAAAATTCAATCTACCAAAGCTACGGTAAAGGGCCAAAGCCATTGTAGATAAAGTGATAGCCTACATATTTCTATTACCAAATACAAATGAATGAAAATAAATGATTAAAAAAAACCTCAAAACTTTTGAAAATGTGTAGTCAAGTTTAAGGAAATCAGAGAAAAAAAACTAATACTAAAAGTAAAATAAATAATTAGAAATTTAAAATTTATAGGTATTCATAAAACTAGAAACTGACTTTTTGAAAAACATTAAAAATATGTAATGTACTGGTAAATCTAAATAAAAAGAATTAACATTAATATGATCTATACAAAATTTAAAATAGACTTATTAACTGTGTTAATGTTAAACATCTTGATGTATAATATTTTATGCAACATTAATTATAAGATCAATTCTAAAGAATTTTAAAACCTCAAAAGACTAATATCTAGAGAAGTAATTAAATATTGTGGGTTTTTTAAAGGCTCTTGTCCTGATAGTTTTGCAGGTGAATTCTTCTTAAACTTTCAGGGAAGAATTAATATGAAGAGCCTAGGAAAGAAGGAAAATTTTCTAATTCAGCTAATATAAGCCTAATAGCTAAATCTTACAAAATGCAAAAAGTTTTAGTTCTATCTCCATTACGACAATGCAAGCATTCATAGATATTAGTGAGTTTAATACAACATGGTTTTAATATAATAACATACCATGATCAAATAGGAACTAAGCCAGAAAATAAGATTGTTTTAAGGTCAGGAGATTTATGAAGCAGTGTACAGCAACCATAGGCCAAGGAAGAATACCTACAATAAATATTTGTTGGGTGTTTGGTGTGGGAAGAGGGGAATAAATGACTCTCATTACCTTACTTGCTACTCCTTCTAGAATGCTGAACCAATTGAGATGCAGACAAAGGACTTAAGCTGATAGAAATTAACAGATCAACTTTACAACTACTAGCCATTAGAAAAACACAATGAAAATAAAAGACCTCATTCACAATGTCAACAAAATCATAAACTAACTATAGATGAATTCGAGAAGTAAAGAGCAGTAGTGATGACAAAATTTATGAACATTTACAAAGGTCCTGGAAAAGACCTAAATGGAAAGACATATCACATTCATGGAAGGGAAGGGAGGACTTAATTTCATAAAGATACAGTTCTTCTCGAGGTAAGTTCCATTTCTAATTCCAGTGTTATTTTTCTTTTTTCCTTTCTGTCCTTTTCTTACCTCTCCTCCATTTTCTTCTCCCTGGTTTGCTACTTTGCTTTTTTAAAACTTGAGGAACTTAGAAAGTTTTAGGCAAAAACAAAATAAAACCAAACCCTGAGATATTATAATACTATAGTTATTAAAATTGCTAGATTTTATGTGTGTGTATATGTGACTATATAATGTTGTTATGTTACGTACAACATTACATTATCACTATGTTGCCATGATACATGAATATCCTTTTGGGTCCTGGACCCAATGTGTCTGTGTGTGTGTGTGCATATGTAGGCTTCCCTGTACCAACAAGTAGTTCTTAGACATCAGCAGGGTGTTTGAGAATTCAACTCAATTCTGACAGTATCCACCAGAGATGGCTTCAGATTCCACAGGTAAAGGGTTCAGTCCCACAGAATAGCCCTCCACTTCAGATGCCAATCACAGTCCGCGGTTGTTACCCATATTCCTGTCAATTGGCTATAAATCAGAGTTTTTCACTACCCCCTCCTTGGATTCAATTAATTTTTCAGAACCGTTCACAGGGCTCAGAAACTTGTTTACACGCTGGATTACTGATTTATTGCAAAGGATATTAAAGGTCACAGATCAACAAAAAGATGAAGAGATACATACAGAAAGGTCCTGAACAAAAGAGCTTCTGTCCTCTTGGAGTTTAGGGACTTCAACTACCTCTGTTTTAAGCCCAAACTTTCCAGCTGATGAAATCCTTCTTCCTAGCTTATCTCTTAACTCAGGCAAAAGACCCTGCAGGCAAAACATCCTCAGAAGGGAACCAAAACTACCTCCTCAAGTAATAAAGACTGCCCTGAGTCAGCAAGACCTGTGTGACTGACCCCAACACAATGGTCAGTTTGACCTTTGCTGCCCACCTGCACGTACCCCCCAACCTGTGCCCTGTATAAACCTGGAAGTATTTTCAGCACTTTGGAGACAGTCTGAAACACTAATTGGCTGTCTTTCTGGTGTTGGCCTCATTAAACTAAATTTCTTTCACCTTTCACCATCACTCGTTTCTCTGCCTTTGGATTTTATCAGCAGTGAGTCACCGAACGTGGTCTGTTTGGGACCCGAGAGCCAGGTGATCTCACAGATGCCCTGGCTACGCAGTGGCATCTGAAAGCATTCTGGTTCACCAATCCTGTAGAATCCTCTATGAAACCCCTCCTTTTGGGTTTTTATGGAAGCTACATTACATAGGCATGATTGATTAAGTTATTGGCCATTGGGGATGGATTCAACCTCCAGCCCTCTTCCTTTCCAGGAAATCAAGGGGTGGGATTGAAATTTCCAACCCCCTCTTCTATGGTGCTTACCCATGGCCATCAGCCCCCAGCCTCAGAGGTTTTCCAGAAGTCAACTTCATTGATGTGTATAATAAGGGACTTCTAGGGCTCTAAAGTATGTTTAGGAATTGAGGACAGGACACCAAATATTATAACAAGAGATGCTTCCACTGCTCTCATGGATCAGGAAATTCCAAGGTATTTAAGAACTGTGAGCCAAGAACTATGGATGAAGACCAAATACACATGACAAATATATTTTGGTCACCTGAATGACCAAATATATATATTTCTTATGGATCACAATATCACAAGTATAAATAATCTTCATATTTTAATTATAGTAGCATAATATTTAGGATATATGTATATGCTAATATAGTTTGTTACATATGTGTATAGTTGTGTATATATATATAAATATGTTGTATATTACATATATAAATAGATAAAAGTAATAGTATAACACAAATTTCACACAGTAAAATGGGTAAATGAATTTAATTTGAAGTCAAGTCAACTAACCAGGATAAAGACTTCATATCAGTTTCTTCCTGCATGGAGATAGGGGTTTGGAAAGAATTACAAGCCAAATAGGGTAGTGGGTAGGGTTACCATCCAGTCCAAAAAGAACAGGGAGGAAGTAAGTTTGGGCTGAAATGAAATCCTAACCTTTTTCACGGTTTTCCTGAGAACTCAGTTTACTGAAATACAGATGTCGCGTACCTAGTTAATGGTCAGTCAGCAAATTGAGACTCTAGTTTTCATGTTTATAAGGATTTTGTTATATTTTGTTTCATTTTCACCAAGCTCAATGAGTATGAAAAAGTTATAATCCCAGAGCATTTGTTAAAATACCACGCTAGAATGTTTAATGCAATAGTTGTTTCAGAAAGCTTCTTACGATGGCTCATCTTTTATGTATAGCTTTTTGGTAACAGCGGGTTTTCTCTGTCTTGTTAAAATAAGGTTTCCCTTTTGAAGTCACTGACACTTATGGGAAAATATCTGGCAAGAGACACGTATGTAATGTAATGAACTAAATGTATGATATTCTTTAAGAACGAGCTACAGTACTTGAAGAACTGGAGTTTAGAATATGTCACTGAATTGAGCCTTGATGGGTCTTCTATGGAAAACATTTTCAAGGATGAATTCATTTCAGTGATAAGTGGCTTTTTTGTGTTTAAATGTTGATTATTTGTCAGTGATGTTTTCAGCTTGTCTTTGTCTTAGGAAATGGAGTTTTGTGAATGCGCTTCCTTCACTTTGTGTACATATTACAAAGGAACAGTGAGGAGTACCTTGATAGTCTATGTGATCACGATTCAAAGTGAAAATCGTTACATGTGAACAGACCCTGTTATGGAGGTTCTGTTCTTCCCCCAAAAGAATTGCTTTGCACCTGGGTTTCTGATCTGGAACTAATTCCTTCCTCTGACTGCAATTTTAAGTGCCCTTCCTCTACCCCAAGGATGAAGAGGCTACAGGGTAGAATGTTGTAGGGCTAAGCAATTGGGAATTTCTCCCAGAATAAATACAGTACATTACCGGCATTTCTGAAGTCTGTAAGATGGAGAAAACTTCTGGAACTCTAGAGAAATGATTTTAAAGGTAACTGTGATCATTTGCTACTGCAATGATTTTTTTCAATAAAGAGGTTCAATATCTAGAGGTTCAATAAAGAGGTCATTGCAATGACCTCTTTCAATAAAGAGGTTCTTGATAGAGGAAAGCAACTGATCTCTTTGAAATTGAAACAGAACAAAATCAGCTTGATTCACACAAATAATCAACTAAGCTTAAACAATGCAGGGAAGTAAGTCTAGACCCAATTAGATGTAAGGCAACTGTTCTCTTAGCCACTCCAAAGATTCTCACCAATTCCTTGGTGTAAAGTAAGTGTGGTTTATACTAGAATTTCACGGTATACCTTGTCTTTGTTTCTATTAGACTTACCATGTGGTCAAATACATGAGAACTCTTCATCCATGGTATAGGTATGATTTTTCTCACCAATTTTTTTTTTAATTTTGTGAAGTCTTAACTAAGTGAACCCTCTTATTGCTATATATATATATGGGTGGACACCATTGCCCTGTTATAACCTTATGCCTAGAATGGACAGATGTAGGTTTATCACGTATGCTTTTGCAACAATTGGGGTGTTCAAGCAGTCTTACTTTTCTTTCTTTTATATAAATTTAATTAAAACATCTTTAAATCCCCAGATCTCTCCACTGGCAAAAAATTCAATCTCAGTTACCTGGTCTCATCTGTGGGATTTCACAGTCACCGAAATACAGAGACCAGCCTCACTAGGTTTGGGTGACACAGGTCACCTTCCAGATCCCCTATGTGGGCCTTTGTGGTGTGGTGGGGAGCACAGGTGCCTGGGTTTCATCTTCCCCAGGCCCCGTGACAGCTCTTTCCTTCCAACACTTTGCTGTCTCCATGGACCTTGGCTTCCCAGGTCTTCTGGGAACATAGATGTCCAAAATCTCTGTCTCTGTCTCACCAGTCAAGAGAGGTCCCCCACTTCTCTTCCGCTAAGCTTCTGAAAAACAAAAGCAAGGAGACAGGCTGTATGGGGACATTTCTTTCTCTTTTTAGCCTTTTCTTGAAACAAGAGAACACAGAACTTGGTGTGTGTGTGTGTGTTGAGACAGGGGTTGGAGGTGGAGAGGATACGATGGAAAAGAAGAGTAAGAGAACAAAACAGGTAAATATGTGCTGCTTCGTAGAAAGTTCACATCTTTGTATAGAACGCTTCCAATAAGGCTTCTGTCTCTGTGTGTGTTAGTCATGGGAACACTTCATCTAATTCTCACAGAGAATGAAAGAACAACACTTTCTAGAGTGATCAAAGAGATTAATGGAACATTTATATTCCCCAAAACAGGATTTAAAGAGGTCCTATTACATGGATGTGAGAGAAAAATGGGCATTATGACTCTAAGAAAAATCTCTGTGGGCTTGAAGCATATGCTAGAATATTAGACTTACTTAAGACCTACTCTGACTTATATCAACCAAATCATGTTATAAAGAATCCAAGTCCCTCTCACTAGAGTCCCTAGCGAATGCCTTGTGGTTAGTCTCTCAATAAAAGTTTCCACCTTCCTTTTCTCAAAGATGAACGACCTCAGACAGTTCCTTGATTTCCAATACTGATTTTAGGCCAACGGCTCATGGAGAGCCAATGGCAGGCACGTCTCCTGCCTCAGTGAAGGGTGGTCATTGCATGAAGAGTTCATCAATGTGGCACCTCAAGAGGAAGTATCTGTTGTGTTCCTGTGGGCAAAAAATGTGCCTCAGAGGGGTTGTAGATTGCAGACTGTGATTAATTTTTTAAGAATTAATAATTAACCATTCTTAAACTGGTTTTATTTAACATGCTCACTGTGTGAGAAAGAACACGGCTCAGTGACTTTTTAGTAAAAGCATGTTTAATCTCTCAATCAGTGCTGCAGAGATGCTTCCTGGGGCTCCTTTCTACCCAGCTCTGAATTACATGTTGATTGTATAATAGATACTTAGCAAGGTATACACAAAATTAGGTGTTATTCTAAATAGCTCATACTTGGTTTTATTGTCACATGTCTTATTTTCTGTAATTATCTCTAAATTGTATGTGCTAGGGTCTTGTGACACAGTGTTTGCTGAGGACAAGCTCTGTCACCATCACCTGGGAGGCCCACCCTAAGTTTACTGCATCAGAATTTGCATTTATTCGGTACCTAAAAGTTTGAGCAGCAAGTCTTCAGACACAATGTAGACTGAATTATCTGTGTAACTTTGGAAAAATATAGACACCAAGTTTCCACAGCAGATCTACTAAATCAGAATAGCTGGGAGTTGCCCATAAATGTGCATTTAAAAAATGTTAATTCCAGTGTAGTTAACATACAGTGTGATATTAGTTTCAGGTGTACAATATGGTGATTCAACACTTCCATACATCCCCCAGTGTCCATGATAAGGGCACAAATGTGAATTTTTAAAAATATCTCCACAGGTCATCTTCTTAATGTTTCTTCTAATACTGGGAAGAGAACACCATAGTAAACTGAGATTTGCTTTTAGCATGAATTGTCACAAGCAGGTATTTAGTTTATATATTGGAAATTTTTTTCCTACTAAGTCAACAGATTTTAGGATTGACTGAAGTTTATAGACTTGCATTACTTCCTTACACTAGTAACAATTTTAATTATTAGTAAAAACAAAATGGAGACTATTTTGGAGAATTTTTTCCCTAATGTGTAAAAAGCATTTAAATATCGTTAGAATATTTGATTCTTTATAAAGTTACATTGATGGTAAATGTTTTTTCTGAAATGTTTGCATCTCTTTGAGATGACATAAGACTACGGTTCTATAATTTCACATTTGAATTGTCTCCAGTAAGCACTTATCATTGGAACTTGCCAGAATAGTGGTGGCTTCTGGGTTCTTGCTTCATTTAGTGTGACAATAACAAAATAAAGACGCTAGACATAAATCTTAGTGTTTTTTTTTTCTTCTTAAAACCAATGAACTTTTGTTATAATAGCAACCAAGTAAGAGCAGCAACAACTTCTAGACTGACACATCTGCTTTATCATCTGGCTGAGAATCTCTTCAGATAAAAACCCAAGTCTTTCCAGATCAGTGTTTGGGCTCTGTTTCGTTATTGTTTTTGTTTCGTCCTCACCCCCCGCCCCCCGAAAAAGCTAGATTCAGATAAAAACCTAAGTCTTTCCAGATCAGAGTTCAGGCTTCTTTGTTTTATTTTTGTTTTTATTTCTGTTTTTTGTTGTTGTTTTTCCTAAAAAAGCTAGATTCTAAGATTGTGAATTTTGTTTTCTTAAGAAGAGACAGTCTAAGACTGGTTGTTGATTTCATAACGAGTTTTCCATTTCTCTGGTGGTTTGTTTTCTGCCCATTTCTCTATGCAAATTATTCCTAATTTCAGTCTGGAAAAAAGTTAATTGCTGCCTTAGTGAATGCATATAACACCCTGAGAACTCAAGAACTAATCTTATTGAAAGGTTGTTTTCATGTGGTAAAACTGGGGATGACTTTTGATAACTCAGAGGAATGCAGAATTTGTTTTTCCCGTAGGAATAAAGATAAAACCCTTGTAAACATTTTGTGAGCACTTTGCCAGTCAATGGATACAAAATGTGGTTCAGAAAGTTAATAACAAAATATAAACTCTGTTCAGATGTGCTGCAATGCTGTGTGAAAGACCCTTGCTGCCTCCCAATAGAACAGAACCGTGGTTTTCTGTGTAGTCATTGGATTGGATAACCAGAAGACATCTGACTCTATTTCTTTGCTTTTAGACAGCATGGAAAGAGTCAAGTGTCCTAATCTCAAAAATCTACAGGAAATTTTATTGCAGAAGTTGCTTTATTAACTAATAGTAACAACTCTTCCTTAAGTGGAGGGATTCTCCTAAATGTTATTTTAATACAGCTTTTTTCCACAGAAAGCCATTTCATCCCGTTTGGACTCTAGCATAAATTCAGAACACTTAATTAAGTTTCTGGCTTGAAAGTAACTTACATTCTCCTGTAAGAGAACTCGATTTACGAGCTGTAAGTGTTAATTTGCTAGAGCTCTCTCTCCCTCAATACATTCTTTTGAATTCCATTGAAAATGGTAAATTCTACTCTACTTTTTTAAAATGGTAATGAATTCATAGACTTTTGTACTGTGAAGTACCTCCCAAATGTTATGTATCATTGAGTTGAGAATTACAGAAAACAACACACAGTTTTGAAGTTAACAATTTGGTGGTATTTCAAAATATAAGGATTGGTATAATTAGTAAGAGTCAGTTAACTATTTAAATTTATCATATATTTATCACATAGTCAACTGTATGAAAAGCACTGTGCCACATCTCTGATTTTGAACCTCTCTGAGAGAATACATTGACTACCTTCAATAGGCCTAAGTATTCATATGTTTTATCCTGAGTTCCATCCACTACAGTAGAGTTCCTTGAACTATCAAGAGGGAAATTATGGCATAAATGCAAAGTAATCTGATGATAATTCTCAGTGCTTCACTAATAGAATAGCTATAACTATTGAGGTGTGCCTTATCAAGGAACATTTGGAAGAACTTTAAATTTTAATTATTCTCTTATTTCTGTTTCAACCCCAAGAAGACTGATTTTTTAAGCTTTTTTGCTTCTTCCAAGCAAAAAACATTTCAAAAACTTGAAGAAAAAGAGAAAGATTATAAAAGTAATGGAAGGTAGATGGTAATATCTGTTTGTATTAGTTGGTATAAACAGTTAAATACATCAATTGTTAACTCAAACTTTGTTAAGGAAAGAAGGCTATTTATGGTGCTAATCAAAGATAGGGGTACAATGAATAATCCCACGTCAAGAAAAAGGAAAATCAAGGAACATGAGGAATGATTTTCCCTCATGTCTTGTCCCATGGTGGAATTATTCTTCCAAAAGCAAATGATGAGATAAAAAAAATTCTGGATGTCCAAGTTTATCCACATAAGATAATGGTTTCCCTCCAAAGGAAAAGACTGTGGGAACAGCACTGCCTCAACCACAAACCAAAGAATGAACTTGATGACCAAGTAGGGCTTTTCCATTTCTAATTTCTTGATCCTTCTTTTCATGAATTTTCCTGTTTAATTTTTTTTTCTTTCAGTGGGGCTTCCAAAAACGCCTGTAAAAAAGGTCAAGTTGGAAATAGCTTACTCACTGATAATAGGAGGGGAAAAGAAAATATTCATTCCATTCTGCTAAGTAGAGACAGGAAATATTCCCTGCCTCATTCATTGAACAAATATTGTCTGAGAGCCCACTATGTGCTGGTCTCTATTCTATGGGTATGAAAGTTCAGCATCCTAACTCCTAACCAACCTAACAACTTGGTTAATAATACTGACAGTAGTGTATACACAGCATGATTGATTCTCTGATCCACAAATGAAAAATCAGTATTATGTAAAACAGGGGAGGGTGTTATGTGAGGGGAAACTCTTATCCTTAATGCAAAAATGCAGCAAACTCATTCCATATGTGATGCTATCAGCCCCATTTCCTCATTTTGCAGTGAGAAAAGGCATCTCGTAGCAGTGTGCTTTGAGGTTATAGGGGATTGGAGAAGTGGAGAAGATAGCCAGTAGGCCCAGCTCTCATGTTCCTCTAAGGCTCAGTTCCATGTACGACCTACTCTCATGTTTCTCTGTGTTGGTTCTAGATGCCAAGAATTCCAGGGCCTGGAATAAAGCTCATCACCAGGTAGGAAAAAAAGCACATGATTTTTCCTGAACAAGCTCAGGAAGTAGGGCAGTACTCTGTAACTTCCATGGGATAGAAGTTTGTCTAGATACCTGTAACTGAAAGTGAACAGAGTAGAGGTCAATGTCCTCAAGGAACTTGCGGTTTAGAAGAGGGGGTGGATAGAAATCTGATTACTTATGGTGCAGTAAAGTTCTGTACTTATATTTTGAACCAGGTGGAACAGAGAATTTCTCACATTTATTGGACCATGGGAAAGACATAAAAATGACAATCTAATTAATATTGACAGGAGGTCATAAATATATTAAAAGTGGGGAGAATACTTAATTAAAATTAAAAACTTGTGCTCTGTGAAAGACAAGGTCAAGGGAATAAGAAAACAAGCTAGAAACTGGGAGAAAATATTTGCAAAAGATATTTTGCAAATAAAGATAAAGAATTATTCTCTAAAATACACAAAGAACTAAAACTCAACAATAAGAAAATAAACAACCCAATTAAAATATGGGTCAAAGACTTTTAGCAGACACTTGAGCAAAGAAAATATACAGATGGCAAAGAAGCACATGAAAAGGCGCTCTACCTCAAGTGGTTTCAGGGAAATGCAAATTAAAACAATCTTGAGATACGAATCTCTACGTTTCAGAATGGTCAAAATCTGGAAAATGGACACCAACAGATGCTTACCAGGATGTAGAACAAGAGGAGCTCTCAAATAGTCCTTGCTGGTGAGAATGCAAAATGGCACAGTCACTTTGGAAGACAGTTTGGCAGTTTCTTGTAAAATTAAACATACCTCAACCATATGATCCAGCAATCATGATTTTTGGTATGTACCCAAAGATAGTTGAAAACTTATATCCACACAAAACCCCGCACATGGATGTTTCTAGGAGTTTTATTCACATCTGCCAATCTTGAAAGCAACCAAGATGTCCTTCAGTAGGAGTGCCTAACCTGGGGTATATCCAGGGAATGGAATATTATTGAACGCTAAAAAGAAATGAGCAATCAAGCCATGAAAAGACATGGAGGAAACTTAAAGGCGTATTACTAAGTGAAGGAAGACGATCTGGAAAGGCCCCACACTGGATGATCCCGTCTATATGACGTTCTGGAAAAGGTGGAACTATGGAGACAGTAAAAACCATGAGGGGTTGCCAGTGGTTGGGAGATGCGGAGCGATGAGAAGGTGGAAACTAGAGGACTTTTAGGGCCGTGAAAAAACTCCGTATGATAATGGTAGATGTAGAGTCACTATATATTTGTCCAAATCCACAGAATATACAAAAACAAGGGTGAACCATATGCCAACTGTGGACTTGAGGTGGTTATGATGTATCAGTACAGCTTCATGCATTCTAACATACCACTCTTTTGTTACAGTTTGGAGGTGGGGATATTAGTGGAGGTTCTGTTGTGTAGGGGCTGGGGGGTATATGAGAAATCTCCATCTCCCCCTCAGCTCTGCTGTGAATCTTACATTACTCTAAAAACAAATCTTATTAAAAAAAAAAAAAAGCGCAGAAAAGGTAAGTAGCAGAACAACAACAAATTATTAATGATTTTTTTTTTTGCTATAAGAAATGACAAAAATTTGTTTATATGTTTAGAACACAATATGCATGGGGTATGAAAATACTGTCAAGTTATGACAAGATGCGGAACATTGACCAGTTAGCCTCAAATGGAAAACACACACACACATACACACACACTCCTGCCCAGTTAATTGTTGCCAATGAGGATGCACAGATTTTTAAAATGTCCACACATCGACTGATTTCATGAAACTTAAGTCTTAAAGGGACTGATTTCACAATTAGGGAGACTACATATGTGTGACGACTTCTGAAATTATTTCTCTATTTCAAACATATTTTGGAAGAAAACCTCCTACAAACATTGGTTTAGTATTTGGGCTAGTGCATGGACATGAGCGTGGGAAACAGTGCGAGCCAGAGGCAAAGAAACGTGTGGGGAAAGGCAGGGATTTATCTTAAAGCAGGCATGTAGGGGGCAGTTTGTGAAAGGAACTTAATGACTGCTTTGCTTTTGATTTCCTGTGTTATGTCTGGTAAAATTAAAAGTTCATCACATTTTAGCTCTTTACATTTTCCTACTTTTCTTAGAACTCGCCATATTTCATTCCCATCGAGCCATCTGTACATTCGCCATACAGTTTCAAGTAAAAAAAAAATCTTCATTTAGGCCCTTGTTATATTCTAGACCACGTGCTAAACAGTTGACATGCAAGGTTCTGTTAATTTTCATGAACATGTTGCAAAAGCAGTATTATTAAACTAATTTTAGATGGAGAAACCCAAGCTGAATATGCACGTGAATCTTACCTATCGGACTCAGAGTTCACTTTACCTTAATAATTGGTCTTTGCAAAGGCATTTCCCTCAAGTAGTGTGTTCTTCAGAACATAAGGCCCAAGAAAAACGCATTCTATGGTCAAATCAGGACCATAGTGCACTGTATCTCCCTCTGGAAGACTCCCAGGGCGCTTAGAATATCAAAGTCCCTGTGAAGTTCTGAAATAAAGAAATCCATTTCATGTTGTTTATCCGAGTACTTCACAATCTTTAGTTCGCTGTCAAAGAAGTGTGTGTGTGTGTGCGTGTGTGTATGTGTGTGTGTGTGTAACATTTAACATTCCAGGACATACTTTGAGAAACTGTGTCTTAGAGTATACTGAGAGAGCCTTATTAATCTGAACTCAACTCATTTAGAATCCAGAAATATAAAACTTCTTATAAGCGCTCAAATCTATGTTTGTCACAACGAAGGTCATGACTCACTGGGTCATGAAAGCAACGAAGTCGATTCTGACCAGTACTGGGTGGGGGGGGACCCAGAAAACAATTAAGATAGAAAATATCAGAGTAGTTGCGTGTAGCACATACTGAATCATGAAATTTTTACTGGGTCACAATGCAAAGTACATTTCTCTCTGTGGTCATGGCCCCAGATGTCCAAAGCCACTGTTCTCGTGAAAGTCAGATGAATTGCTTGTTGCACTATTTGTGATGACAAATGCCGGAACTTTGTAAAACTTAACACAAAAAGGGCTAGTGTAATGCCATGGCTAAAGACAGTATTTGTTGTTACTTCAAATCAGAATTTTTAGAGCTGAAATATCTCTGGGGGGAAAACCAAAATAGTTTGGTGGCTTGTCAAGGTCAAACAGACCAAGCTGGGCCCAGAACCCAGGTTTTCTGACTTGTACTTCCGTATTCTTTTACTTGTCAGTGTAAATTGATGTAGGTTTTACTTATAGAACATGAGGATTCTTTCTTTCTTTCTTTCTTTCTTTCTTTCTTTCTTTCTTTCTTTCAAGATTTCATTTATTTGTCAGAGAGAGAGAGAGAAAGGCAGAGGAAGATGCAGGCTGCACTTAGCAAGGAGCAATGCAGGACTCATGGGAGGGCCCCTGGATCCTGACCTGAGCCACCCAAGCATCCCGAGGATTATTATTATTTTTAATGAATAAGAAAACTGGGTATAAAATTCAGCAGATCACTCCTGGATAGAAAGTCAACGACAGGTTACAAACATGTTGAAGGGAAAAAGTAACTTAGCAGATTTCAGGGTTGGGGTCTAATTACAATTCCACCCCAAAACTAACCGAATACCCTACTGGGGTATTAATACCCTATTGGGAGTCCTTAGGTTATCTGGCCATTCCGCTATCTGGTTTCTCGATTGTACATATAAGCGTCCCATACACATGATTTTGAGAAGACTTAGCAGATAACGCACCGGTGACCACAGAATCTTGCTAGGTGTAAGTTAAAGAGGCAACCCTTAAATAATGAATCAAAGATTAAGAAACCTCTAGACTCTGCACCATTTTTAAAGAAGAAAAAAAAAATTGATTTACCGAAGAATCCCTTAGCAAAATACTATCTTCTACACCTTTTATCTTAGGTGGACCTTCTCAAGACTCCAGCTCAAGTTCTGAGGTTTAGATCAGAAGTTGTGCCTGATCGCCCGCATTTCATGGTCTGCTGTGGGGAGGGAGGACCCGAAACTGGTCAGAGGAGGGGGGAAATACTTTCCTTTCCAGTCCTCGGCTCCCAGCCCCTGTCTCCCTCAGGAGGTGACCTGGGCTTGGATTCCTGCAAAGTGTCTTCGCATCTTCAGGGCTCTGGAAGCCCAGGTTGGTGTCCTCTCCCCCCAGGAAGCTTCAGCCCCAGGGGGCAGAAATCATTTGATAACCTAATCTTGGAGGGAGGAAGAGACGCTGAGGCCTGTGTGCCCCAGTGATAAACGGAAGCATCCGGGCGAGTCTGGAACAGACGTGGTATCTTTCCAGAGTAATACAAACCAGGGAAGCGTACCCAAGAACTGGAAGCCGGCAGGGACCACCCCTACAAAACGTGGTGGGCGGCTGGGGGGCCCCGCAGGTTCCTGGGGCTCCCTCCGGGCAGTCTCTTCCCGGGCTGGAAGGGCGCTGGAGGTCGAAGGAGGTGAAAGTCCTAAAGCCCAGGAGCGGCCCGGGGACCCTCCCCCTTCCTATAATTAACTCAACGCGGGTCCCGCCAGGAGGGACCCGTGGCTTCCCCGGACCGCCCCCCTCCCCTAAGCCCGTCTGGCGGGGGCCGGGGAGGACCTCGGGGCGGGGGGCCCCCCGCCGCACGAGTCCCCACCTAGGCGGTTTCAAACCCCGACCCCGCCTGGGGCCGGCCGCCCGCGGGATCGTCCCGCTCCTCCCCACTCCCCGCCGTCCTCCCGCGCCGGCCGCGCCCGCCCCGGCCATCCCGGCGGGCGCGGGGGGCGCGGGCTCCGGCCCCGCGTGACGTGGGCGTCGCGGCGGGAGGGGCCGCCCGGGGAGGGGGGGGTGCTCCGGCCGCCTTATGAGCGCCCGGCGGGTCGCCGGCAGCCCGCAGAGCGCCGCGCGGAGAGCAACAGGAGCCGCGCCGACCCGCTCCTCCCGCCCCCTTCGCCAGCCTCCTCCTCCGCCCCTCCGGCTCCTCCCGCCCCCACCTCTGCGCGAGCGGCGGAGTCGCCCTCTCGCTGCCTCTTTCTCCCGCTCGCTCCTCTCGCTCGCCACTACTTCCCCCTGCTGTGCTCCCGGGCGCCCAAGCATTCTCCGCGCGAACCTCAGGAACCCGTGGTGCTCGAAAAGCCCAGGGAAAGCCGCCTCGGGCCGAGACAGTGGGAAGCCCCCGGCCCCTGCCCCCTCTCCCGGCGCAGCCCGTGCCCGGCTCGCAGCACCTTCTCGCTCCGGCACCCTCGGTTTGGGAGGACGGGGTGAGAAGGTGAAGTGGGAAGGACGCCGAGCCGAGGGGCCGGTCTCAGAGCTCACATTTCATTTTCATTGAAGCAAATCACAGAAGATCAGTTGTGTTTTTTTTTTTTTTTTTAATTCTGCATTTTTTTTCTTTCTTTCTTCCTTCCTTTCTTTCTTTTCTTTTTCTTTCTTTCTTTCTTTTTTTTTTAAAGAAACTTATTTTGGGGGGTTTGCTCTGAGCATTGGCTTCGCCCAGTAGTCGAAAAGTGAACTCGACTCGTGATGGTTCTCCTGTCACTCTGGTTGATAGCAGCCGCTCTGGTAGAGGTTAGGACTTCAGCTGATGGACAAGTAAGTGGAAAATAATAACAATCAAAAACTCAAACCCAACCTTTTCCCGAAAAAGTTCCTCCCCTCTTTCCCCTCCTCTCTTCCCTCCTCCCCCCTCCCACCCGTCCCTGTTATCTGGCGCCTTCAGGAGCGGTGTCCGAGCGCTGGGCGCCGCCTGCGGGGTGTTCCGGGGCGGGGGGTGGGATTGCAGGGGTGGGTCGCGACTCCCACGCGGGGAGCCCCGGCTCGTCCCACCTAGCGCCCCCCCCACCCACCCCGCCGTTGCGGCATTCGCAACGATTCGTGGCGACAAAGTGCAGCCAGGTCGCGTCCTCGCCGGGCCGTCTGGGTCTCCCCGATCCGGAGGGCGGTCTGGGCGCTTGAATGAAGCTCCGGACGCGGCGCCCGGGATCCCCGCGCTGCGGCCGCCCGCGTCGGGCTCGCGGGGCTCCCTCTCCTCCGCACTGACTCACCGCGTTTTCGGGCAGCGGGAGGCGGGGGTTGCAGGAAGTCCCCGGGTCGGGCAGGGAGCGATCCGGCAGACACGTGTCCTGGGAGGACCGCGGCCGGGCTGGGGTTTGACAGTTGGGGCGGGGGGCCGGGGACGCTTCCTGCCCTGCGTTTTCCTGGGCAGCGGCTGGCGGCGCCGCCGCGGTCCTCCCCTCCCCCTCCCCCTCGGCGCGGCTCCTCCTCCTCCTCCCGAGCGAAGTGGAGCGCGGCCCCTCGGCTCCGCGGCCCAGCCCCCACGCTCGGGGGCTCAAGGTGAAGCCGATGCTCTCGGAAGATCGCTGGAGAAGGCTCGCGGGCCGGCCCCGCCGTCTGTTGTAAATCACATCAGCTCAGGGCCCGTGGGACTTGGGGCACAGAATTTCCCTGGGAGTTGTTGTAGCTTCTCCGGTCTGCCCGGTTCTGGCCGTAGGTTAAAAAGTAGAAGATTGCCTGGTGGATTCTTGACCTCAAATCTGATCTGTCAGGCCCCCTTTTAGGTTTCTTTTCACGCCTATGAATACAGAGGCTTTCTTGGCTAATCCGCACCCAGTATCTGAGTTTTAAGAAAAGAATATTGAATGTCAGTATTTATTTTTGCTGGCTTTAGACATATTAAAATTAAAACGGGGAAACCACTCCCTGTTCCAAACTGTTACTAATTGGCTCATTCTCTTGCCGCAAGAACCTAGAAACCCAGGCGCAGCCTTCAGGCACCAGTCCCCATCTCGGGCATCTCCTGATTAGCTCCTGAAAAGCGTTAATGGTAGAAATAAAACGTACAAGGTGATAAGATGAAACCCAGTAACTGTTTCTTTTTACTTTTCCCCTCCTTTACAGGCTGGTAATGAAGAAATGGTGCAAATAGGTAAGCCTTGTTCTCAGATATCTTTCTTATCTTGGTAGAAAGTAGAGAATGAAATAAGCTCATTAAAATATTGTTTCTGAAATTTCTCCCATTGGTGGTTTTTTAAAAAAATGTAGTTTAGGAACACCGCTGTTCTTCTCTTCGTCTTTATGGAGGAGGGTCCCAGTTTTCTCAGACAGAGTTAAAGGGATATAAAAATTCTGCCATTGGACTTGTGATGCGTCAGTTTTTTACTGTCCCTGGACAAGCCACTCCAAGGTACTTGGAGGATGATGTAGAGTTTGGAAGAAGACATGGAGATAAGTCAAATCAAATCAACTCGTGTTGCATAAGGACAGGCACATCTGATTAGAATGGAAGGCAAAGTGTAAGAATGCTACAAAGAAGGGAAAAATGAAAGAGGATGAACATTTTTCTCTTAAAAGTTTTCCAGCTTTGTATAAGCTTTTTGATGACTTCTCTTATTCCGTATGCTTTGCAATAACTATCTGCTAATGTGCAAGATATTATTAGGTATTTTGCAAATAATGTCTAAAACTGTAGGATGTGGGAATTATTCCCATTTTATGGGTGAGAGGACTGAGGCTCAGAGAGGCTAAGTGACTTGGATTAGGTCACTCCGAAGTCCACATGATCTTTTTTTTTTTTTTTTTTTTGAAGCTATTTATTTGTTCTGAATTCAGAGACTGAAAGTCATCTGGCCAGAAGCCAAGCTCCATTCAAAGTCTTTTTATACACATTTAACTTGGATTACTTTAAAGATAAATTTTCGTTTTGGCAGAGTGTTAGTCTAAATGCTGTATTTGTCAGATGATATTGTAAGGTCCCCTTTGAAATGAAAACTTTTGATTACCACAAGCATAGTTACCTGTCCTTGCTTGTGTACGGTGCATGGGGCACCGTGTTAATTGCTTTGTGTGCATTGTGTCATCTACACACATGCATTGCGCACATCAGGTGTGCAATTGCACACATTGTGCCTGTTTCAGATTTGGAGAAGATGAGGCTTGGGAGGCTCTGCAGCTCCCAGCTAGAGTGCATAGTGGAGAGCTGGGAAGATTCCATACTTGTAAACTAATGGAGGGACCCCAAGATCCAGGCCCAGAGCTGTCCATATGTAGCTGCCTCTCGTCATCTGTCAGCGTGCTCCCCTCCTGTGCAGGGTTTGGCGTTGTTGGAACTCTTCTCCAAGCTTAGACCTCCATAGTAAGGTAGGACAGAGGGGAAGACAGTGACCAAGAACTGCATAAAAGATGCAGTGTCTGTGAAGAGACATTTGTAATTTGTAGCTGATAACATTCAGTCATGAATATGTATCTTTTAAAAGAAGGATTTTTAAAAAAACCCTCGAACAAGTAGAAAACTATCTTCTTTTTTTATCGGTTAAACATTTGATTACTTAAACATCCCACCTTTTCAATTTGTAAATTAAAAAACTGTGTTAAGACGGCCCACCCTAGGGGCACCTGGGTGGCTTTGTTGGTTAAGCATCCAACTCTTGATCTCAGCTCAGGTCTTGATCTCTGGGTTGTGAGTTCAAGGCCTGCAAAAAAAAAAAAAGAATAAAGATTACCTATTCTTTCAAAGATTATCCGTTCTATAAAAAAGATTACCCATTCTATCAAAGGAATAAAATATATGCTTTGATTAAATTTTCCAATAGCATCATGATGCCCTCCTGTAAGAGGCCCTGAGTTAGACTTTGGTCCAGTCCTTTTTTAATATAAATACTTCAGTCACATGTTTCTTTTCTTTCTTTTTTTTTTTTTTAAGATTTTATTTATTTACTTGACAGAGAGATCACCAGTAGGCAGAGAGAGAGAGAGAGAGAGAGAGAGAGAAGCAGGCCCCTGCTGAGCAGAGAGCCCGACACGGGGCTCGATCCCAGGACCCTGGGATCATGACCTGAGTTGAAGGCAGAGGCTTAATCCACTGAGCCACCCAGGCGCCCCCACTTGCATGTTTCTAAGAGAAGGAGGAGGTACAGGTGTGCTTAAATTTGATAGAGGAAGATGACCAGCAGTGTGGAAGAGGGGAAAGCAGGGGACTCTTAGATTGTGTTGCTGGAGATTTTCTTTCTCCCAAGTTCCTCTGCTATGTAGGGTTTCTCTCTTTTATTACTGCCATTTTTTTTTTTTTTTTTTTTTTACCATTTTCAAGTTGAGTGAAGAGAAGAGATAACGATTAAAAATGGGTTTGACTCATGAGTCCTGTGGTAGTGAACATGTAGCTATCATTCGGCTTTGGGAATATAATCATTTATGTAGCTCTTAAAAGGGATTTAAAAATACATTTTAAGAAATCTGTGTATAGGAATGAGATTTCTTTCCCTTGTCCCTACATGCAAAGATGTTGTTAACCTGAAAGTTTGGTAAAATGCCCTCTTCTACATATAATTAAGTAATTTTTTCCCAAGAATTAATTGAAAAGTGGTTTTATATAACTGCTTGGAGGTGCAATTTGATTAATGGTACGATTAGGAAAGATGAATAAGGCTTGTAGAATTAATTATTTTTATTGGTCTCCAAATTGGCTAGAGAGGAGTGCATGGTTCTGAATGAGTTCTATAAAATCTCATGTCTTGGGAAGAGAGAACTGTAGATTAGTGACAAACTGCAAATTATTAAGAAGCTGAGTTAAAAAAATTAGTTTGCACTGAGGTATACTATGCATGCGGGGTGGTGCGTGTAAGTACACACCTGGCTGGCCCTTCAGGAAGAGAACTCGCCTGTGTGACTAGCGTCTTGATCAATAAGTACAACTTTTTACACCTTCTTAGCACTATCCCCACGTGATGGGTAACCACTCTCCTGCCTTCTGACAGGACAGGTTACTTTTGCCAGTTTTGAAGTGTTTTTGATAAGTAAAATAAAATAAAATAGTTTTTAGTGTTTTTAATAAATAGATAAATAAATAGTAAATCAATCAATCAAATCAAATAAAAATAAACAAATAAATAAAAATAAGATAAAATAATAAAATTAAATAAATAAAATAAAATAAAATAAATTAAAAATAAAAAAGCAATCTGTGCTTCAGAAAGCAATAAAAAAATATGTCTACTATGCTTCAGGCCCTAGAGTAGGAAGGCTTTTGTTTATGGAGCAAGAAGGTGGTTGTGAGGAGAGCAGGTGAGAATGTGTAACGAAATATCACCTATGTAGTGTGTGGACGGGCCTTTTCTTCTTTCCTTCTCTCTATACCGAGTGGGAAAATGCCTTCTTGGTATGTGGGAAAGTATGATTCACCCCAGAGAAAAGGGGTAAATAGGCTTTGAACTCTGACCTACTTCTCTGCTGCTTGGTCAACCAAAGAGGAGCTCCTTACCTCCTACCTGTCTGCACCCGCACACACCTGCACTCACACATGTATACAGACGTGCACGTATGTACATAGAGCTACGTGTGTGAGTGTGTATGCTTTGTGCATATATGTGTAAGTGTGGTTCCTGACACACTCACTTAGCATCTGTGGCGTATCAGGGAGCGTTTTCATTCTGACTCAGAGTATGGCCTTGGGAAGTTGCCTAGGGTCATTGTGGGCAGCTGCCTGGCTGGTCCGATTGGGTAAGGACACATGTGGCTCAGGAAATAATCATGGTTCTGTAGAAACTGGAGATGTGTAGAATCTGCAGAAGGATCCTCCAGCTTGTTTGCTAAGCTGCCACTCAGATACTGCCTGAGCATCAGTAGAAGAAGAATCACTGTGAGGCTTTGGTGTTGGGCTGAGTTCTCTCACTCACCTCTCGGAATCGGGCATATCTATCTTTCTCTGCCCTATTTCTGTTTCCAAGTCTCAAATTCCATTACTTTTTATTCTTAACAAAATAAGGCCGCTAATCTTGTTCCCTCAAATATCCAGTTTACTGAGAAATATTGTTTCATCCTTTGCAGGTCTTTATTTGCTTTTCAAGGATTAGTGTGAGTCACTTCACTGAGTCCTTGGCTTATAGTAGGCGTATCTACTGGTGTAGACCTCATGAGAGCCGACACTTTGTCGTGATGATTGCTGTATCCCCAGTATATAAAACTGGGCTTGGTACCTTGTGGGACCTCAAATATTTGTTATTCAATGCATAGATCAAGTCAGCAGGGTATTAGATTGCGATTTACCTGTGTTCTGTCTTTTCTTAAATGCTCTCGGTCTGTGCCCCTCCCCAGGTTTCATTAGTCCCTAAGAAAATAAGGATGGTGATAATGGCTCTACAATTAATGATTCAGTGTTATCAAGGCTCCTCGGGACTTCTCTTTTCATTCCACAAAGCTCAGGGAGCTGGGTTTATTGGTTTCTTACACTGTTCTGTTTCTGTTCAACAAGATTTGGTAAATTGAACAGAATCACGTGCAGGTTCGGAACGCCCACTAATTTTGCACTAATGTCTGCTTGAGATCATTTGCTCTGTTTCAGGCATCAGTGGAATTAAGATAACCTAAGATTAAAATCTCACCACCCAATTTGCCAGGAGCAATACAGAAATGTGTGATTTAAAGGAGTTTAAAGGCTTAAAGTTTAGAATTTTAACTACCTATATAACCACTGTTCTTTCTTGTACCTAAAGATCATGCATTTGACGTCATTGATTTAGCTTCCCTCCCTCCATTGGGCCTCATGATGGCTAATATCAAATGCTTAAGATTTGTAGATGAAGATCTTATTTAGTGTAACATGTTAATCTGTTACTAGCAATTTATTGTTGCTGTCTGGCTGAAATATTTCTTCCTCATACATTCATTGTTTTTTCTTGCCGTTGTACCAAATCATCGTAATGTTGCTCAGAAATGTTAAGAAATCCCCGTGGTCACTTCTGCTTCCAGGATGATTATCTCTAAGCATTCTTTGCTTGTGGGTAGCCAAGCCAGATTACCTTGGAAAGCCATTAGGGACAATTCCAAATTGCTTGGTAAAATCATGAATGGTTTCAATAGGAAGGATTTGGTTATGCTACTTGGACTGGATATGTTGACAGTGATGACTTAGATGGAACTCTCATGCCAGAATTTTGGGAACCTTCTCTCTGTGTTGCTCCAATAGAGATCAGCTTTTACTCCTGAACTGTGATGTGTGTATTATTAGGAATTGTTGGATTAATTCTTTTTAATTAGTTTTTCTTCTGAATAAAGACATTTTACATGTGCCCATTATAATTGTCTTCTTTAGTTTTTCTGTATTCCCCAGATTTCTGACAATCTTCCTAAGTACCGAACTGTTAACAACTTAGCATATTCTTACTCAGTCATCTTTCAGTACATTGATTGTGTGGATTATTTTTCTATACCTGTGTTTGTTTTGTTTCCTATTTTAGTATAGTTTTCCATAACATTACACAGTCCTTTTAGACATAATTTTAATCTCATTATCCTGATAAACCTTAATGTATGTGCTTATTTCCCTAATGACATGTATTTTCTCATGACAATGAACGTTGCCCCCCAGTGTTGTATATAGATAGCTGCCTGCTTTTCACGGGACTCCTCTAGGAGAAGGCCCTAGAAGCTGATTGCTGAGACAGATGGCTTTTAAAGAAGTTTGTATGATCTGAACTTTTACTAGTGGTATAGGGAAGTGTTGATCTTTAAAAATTTCAGTCTTAACTTAGTTTTAGCTCTGCTGTCCCTAAATCTGAGTGTAATTTTTAAATCTTTGATTTTGCAGTCTTTGAAATATGTAATGAGTTAATCCTTTTTCTAGTTATCAATCATTATTCTAGTTATCAAATACCCAAAAGTGTAATCAATTACACAAAATTCTTGTAAATTTTAGTAGTGCTATGAGAAGATTCATCCATCTCCTAGAATTTGAGAGTTGTATTATTCTTTCAAATGGTTAGTAAAGCATGGGAAGAGTTTCCTAGTTTAGGAATCTCTGTTCCCACAAGTAATTTATCCATCCTGATTTTCCAAATATGTTTACATGATTTTGCTGACTAACTGTAAATCCTTAGGAGAGATTTTGTGGTCATGTCAATGATAGCATGATGAATCTTCATGGAATTTAGAATAAATTGTGACCAGCATGAAACAGTCTACCTTGTTTTTGAAGTGACTAAAAAAACAAAAGAAAAAGAAAACATTTAGGAAACTCGTGGGAAGTAAGATAGGATTAAACATATGAATCTTCAAATACTGGGATCTTAGATGTTAAATCACATTTCCTACAATCTTTCTTCGTATTTAGTGTTTGTATTTTTCTACGTGTATATGCACATAAATTAAAAAAAAAATGATTGAAATCATTCTTCAAATGAGCTTGAGGTCCTTTATATGTAAAAATCTCTCTTTTACATTTCTTAATCTAAAACCTAACCAGCCTATCCAACAGACGACCTATTAATACTCATTGCCATTCTTCCTTTATATGGTCAGGGGCACAGAACCTTGTTCACTGTGTAGTTTACTACTTTCCAGCTGACTTTAACCTCTCACAGCATCTCTTTCTTCCGTGTGAACATCGGCATACTACTACTGCTTAGTTCATAGAATTGTAAAGGATTCACAGAGTGCTGGCACATGGGAGGCAAGCTAGGATAATGGATAGTAGCTATTATTAGTAGTATATCTTAGTCTTGTGCTTTTTAAAAAAGCACTTTCACTCAGTGAGAGCCACCCCATTCTAATCCGTACATTTTTGGTAGGTCTGCCGACCACTATGAATTTCCAGGAACCTTAATTTACTGTGTCAAGGACTTGTAAACTCTCCAGCCACTCAGCTCGCCATGTGACAGCTCTTTGAGAGGTCTATTTTCATGTATTATCTGAATGTTGATATCTCAATATAGTATTGCTTAACTCATTGGAATATGGTAGCACAGGGGGCAGTTGGGTAAGGAATGAACTGTGCAGAACAACTCTGCATACAGACTCCATGCCAACTTTATTTCTTGTGTACTGGACAGAATTCTTTATTCTTTTCATCTTGTTTACGGAAAGTCTTTCCAGTTCCATTGAGAGAAAGTTCCTGTATTGATCATGACTCCTTTGGATGCAAAGAACACGAACCCAGTTGATACTTGTTAAGGACGACGAAATTGATCAGGCGATCGGAGTCAGGTATAGCTGAACCCCAGGGGCTCAAACAATGTCAGAAATCCTTCCCTCTCCTCCCCCAACTCTTCTTTCCTTCTCATTTTCCTGCGTTGGTTCTATTTCTTTATCAGGATATGATTGGTGGCCCCTCAGGCTGTGGCTGGTATTGTCACCAGCATTTCTAGGCTTTCATTCTGCCTTTCACCCCACTAGATAGAGCACTTTTTTTTTTTTTTAATTTATTTGACAGAGAGAGATCACAAGTAGGCAGAGAGGCAGGCAGAGAGAGAGAGGGAAGCAGGTTCCCTGCCGAGCAGAGAGCCCCATGCGGGGCTCTATCCCAGGACCTTGGGATCATGACCTGAGCCGAAGGCAGAGGCTTAACCCACTGAGCCACCCAGGTGCCCCAGCACTTGTTTTTTGATAGCCCCCCACCGCCGGACTTCCGCCTTGGGGAGTGAGGTTGATTGGCTACTTGGCTTGAGTCATAAGCTTATCCAGGAACCATTCGCTGTGGTCAGGGGATGCAGTGCTCTGAGTGGCCTGGATTGAGATATTTCACTCTTGATTTACGGGGACTGAGAAGAATGCAGGATGGTTAACCTGAGGGCACACTGGGGCGCAGTTAAGGAAAAAGGAGGACGGATGCCAGGGAGCACAGGAGTATTAATGCCGTGGCCTGAGGGCGCCCCAGCACACTGCTCGGGAATGGGCAGCGGGGTAGGTAGAATAATGCCCCCCCTCAAGGGGTCTGCATCCGAATCCCTGGAACTCATGAGTATGTTCTGTTATATGAACAAGAGCAGTTAAGTTTGCACATGGAATTAAGGTTGCTAATCGACTGGTCTTTAAATAGGGAGATGACCCTGGATTTTCTGAGGTCTGTCCTCGTAAATAAAAGAGGGAGACAAAGAGACAAAACTAGAGAGATGGCAGCATTAGAAAAGACTTGGTCTGATGTTTCTGGTTTTGAAGACGAAGGCAGGGACCCAGGAGTTAAGGAACGTGTGTGGCCTCTGGAAGTTCGAGAAGTCAAGGAAACAGATTATTCCCAGAGCTTCTTGAAGACATGCAGCCCCGCTGACCCCTTGATTTTAGCCCCTGTGACCTAGTTCAGACTTCAGACCTCCAGAACTGTAGGATAATAAATGATTATTGTTTGAAGTCGCCGCGTTTGTGGCAGTTTGTTATGGCAGCGATAGGAAGCTGAAACAGTGGCCTAGTGGACTGTCCTAGTCTCTCATACCTTTGTTATATTGTGAGCAAGACTATTTTAGATTTGGGAAGTATAATCACCACAAGTCAGTTTCTGTGGAAATCTTTAAAAATGCTGCTTGCGTTTCTTATCTGTCATATTTTCCTCAGCCTTTGGCCCTGGGGACAAATGGTTGTTTTCCTGGCTTTAAATTCTGGGCTCAATATTCATCTTTAAAAGTATTATCCATCAAAAAATTGTGAGGTGTATGAGAAATATTAATTTATAGAATGTCTAATATAGCTCCTGAGTTTATAAAACTTCCAGGGATGATAAATATAACCATTAGATGTGCTTCTTTAAAAACTGAGATTGAATGTTAACATTTTGACAATGGAGCCTCACATTAAAAAAAATATATCTTCTCTCCTTCTTCTTCTGTTATTGATTACTTGATCATTTTAATATGTGGCAAACAGGGCACCTGGGTGGCTCAGTCATTAGGTGTTTGCCTTTGGTTCAGGTCATGATCTCAGGGTCCTGGGATCGAGCCCCACATCGGGCTCCCTGCTCAGCAGGAAGCCTGCTTCTCCTTCTCCCACTCCCCCTGCTTGTGTTCCCTCTCTCACTGTGTCTCTGTCAAATAAATAAATAAAATTTAAAAAAATGTAGCAAACAAAGAAAATACTTGGACATTTTTCTTCTTCTTTTCTTTTTTTTTCTTGAAAGATCTTCTTTTACCTGATTTCATGACCCGGAACACTAAGGAATGTGTTGTTCTTTCCTAAGTGACTGTCTTGAATGTAAACATTGTGCAATTGCAACAAATATTTATGAAAAAGCCAGATTTAAAAAAATGTGAAGAATTTTTAAGTTCACAACTATTTTTTCTTTCTTAATGAGGGGAAAAAAAAAAAAGGCTTTCTCTCTTTTTTCTCAAAGAGCTTGATGAGAAATCTTTGAGTCTGAGAGTAGGTTTGCAATTAAAGTAAAAGACTTCAAAGAGGTTCTCTGCCTTGTGGTGATAAGAGCCTAGAGGAGATGAAGTGAGGAAAAAGACTTTGGCTGTGTTCAGAAGTTCAGCACGTGTCACAACGAACTTTTAACTGCCTCTCGGTGAAGATGCGTCCCCGTCTTCCTTGGTGTGTATAGCCTTGGGAAGCCCTCAGCGTGTGATGTCTTCCTTAATGTCCACTTGTCACCTTGCTCACATTTTTCCTGGAGCAGCTGGCTCCTGTCATTTCCGATGAAACTCATTCTCCTGCCCTCGGCAAAGGATTTGGAAATGTTGTTGTTGGAGCTGCTTCTTTAGCAGATCTTGAAAATGCTTATTTGCTTTCCTTCTTGTGGCCAGATTGTTGCATGCTGAGATTTGTACCTGAGAAAGGAAATTGCCTGTGTAAACTCTCTCTTTATAGTCATCAACCAATTCTTGGGAGAGAATCTCCGTGTCTGGGTGGGGTAAGAGAGTACGGGTTGTTTCGGCTGGCCTGGCCTTCAGGCCCTCGGTTGGCATGGAGCTGAAGATCCCTTCTGGTTAGAAACACCAGACTGGGGTGGGAGTGGAGATACGAGAGGCCTGAGAGGTGCTGGGACGTGGAAGGAATCTTCTGTAGCTCCACCTGGATGGGAATGGTCAAGGCGATAATAAGCTCAGCTAATTTTTCTTTTTTTATATTGTTACAAGATGAACTAAGTCTTTTATGTGCCTTACCTTGTTTGAATCCATTAGTATCCTCCTTTTACAACCTCTCAGCTTTAATTTTGATAATTTGCTTGCAGAGGCCAAAATGCACATCACTCTGAAATCAGAATTTAAGCGCAGTACTGACTCCAGACCTTGGGTAATCAACTGCCGTACCCCACCGTCTCCCTTCCTTGCTTGGGAACTCAAGCCCTATTGCATTAATCAAAGTGTTCCAATATCGTCTGTGCCAGGAGTAGCTTTGGGCTTCGTTAGATCAACTAACGGTTGCTGTGATGTGTGTGAGCTTTGTACCGTAGTCCCTTGAAGTCTTAGTGATTCTGTTCTCTTACTATTCTATAGTGTGGTCTTTGTAACGTGTTGGGGATATCTGGTAACCTCTGGGAGACATTTGGGTATCACTGCACAACATACTAGATGGATACCAAGCTGCCTGTCCCAGTTGTGAGCTTTGGACACTGAATGTGTGAAGGAATTAAGATGATCTCAGAGCTTGGGCCACAGGGGCATACTATGAAAACATTCCCCCTCAAGAACCCCACTTCCAAAAACTGCCATTGATTTTTTTTTTCCCCCAAAGACTGCTGTATGCAGGGAACACTTAAACATAGTTAAGATACCACACCTTCATCCCAAAGCGCTTAAAATCTCTGAAAAGACAGAAGCAAGCATATAAGTTTTCTCCCATAGAGATTTTTAGAACTTAATACAGGTAATGCATGACGGTGAGATCTAAGAGGCTTAGACCAGCAGGGGTGTGCTCTGGACAAGGTGTGTACTCTGGGAGAGATGGGGCTTGAGACAGGTCCCACAGGCCAGGTTGGAATTGTACAGATGGAGAGAAAGCAGCAGTCCTTTCCCTGGGGGCGAACGGTAGAGTAGGACTTGGAGGACAGACGGGATTAAGTTGGGTCTAGGCAACCCATTAGAATGTTCCAGTAGGCCAAAATGAGAAATGATATTGCAAAGAAGTTAGCTGACAGAGCGTGGAGGGCCTTAAATGACAGTTTAGTTTTGATTTGGGTTCAGTTATCTGGTCTGCGAGTTTCAGCTCGTTATTTGTGAAGAGAGAGGATTTGATTAGTAGAGGTCTTTAAGGTTATTTCCATGTCTAACATGGAAAAAGCTCTCAGTTTTCTGAGTCTGTTTTATCCTGAAGTGATGATGAGCCACTGAAACTATTCAGAGAGAATAACCTAGTAATACCAACACCTAACATTTATCGAACCCTTCCTATGTGCCAAATAGTGTCCTAAACACTTTGGATTAGGTCAGTTCATTTTTACAAGTCTGTGAGTTAAATACTATTACCCTCGTTTTACAGATGGGTACTGACATGGAGGTCTTAAGTGGCCAAAATCACAGAGGTAGCAAGTGGCAGAATTAAGGCATTTTACATGTGGGACTTTGAAACAGTTTTCCTGGCAGTAATTCAGATAATATTTTTACAATTTATACAGTATTTGGTAGTGAGAAATGATGTTGGGGAGTTTGGACTTGGCACTTCGAGGTTGGCGGTGTGTGGTGACGAAGACTTGAAGCAATCTGAAGAAATGGGATTAGTTGGACAGAAATTTCTAAGGAGAAAACAGTAGGACGTGAATGATGGTAAATGGGGGGCGGGAAATGGATACAAGGTTCGTTTCCTAGCCTGGGGCTTTGGGAGAATCAACGCGTCATGAACAGAAATGGTGAAAGCTGGAAGGCAAGCTGAATGTTTAAGTGAAAATGAGAGTTTTGGTTGAGATATTTTAGGGGTGAAGAGAATGTAGGGCACATTATTCTAGGCAAAGAACTGCCATGTTCAAATTTCAGTGTGAGGGAAGTTCCTTTTTTTCTTTCAACGTGTATTTAGAGAGGGCCTGTTATGTGCAAGTACACCGACATGTGAAAAAGGGCCCAAAGTCTCAGAAATGGTTACAATTTTGAAACTGTGAGAAAATTCTAACGGCGTTGATGTTAAAATGCAAAGTCTGATCAGCCACAAGGTCTTTAAGTATATGGAAACATAAAACATTGCCTCCTCAAATACTTAGATGTAGATTATTTTTAATATTAGTATGTATATATACAGATGTATACACATCTCTCACAAACACACACACACTCTCTCTCTCTCTCCCCTACAAGAATGTGTCTCTTTGATTCAACCCAAGGAGGAAGACGCTTTAAGTTCAACTCTCAAATGAGGATTCTAGAGAATTCTCTGACAAGGAGACTTGTTAGTATTGTCATCCAGAGGAGATACGATGATACTTTTTCTTAAAGGTAGTTTGAGTTTCTGAGGAAATCTTGAATGAAAACACAGCTCTCTCACTTGCTTGAGGGAACAAGTTAGAAATAGCAGATATAAAGATGTAGTAAATATATCCTTTACAAACAAGGCCAGGGGAACAGGAGGCTCTCACTTTGATAGGAAGTACGTACCCCAGGCGGCGTCTGACAGGGTCTGCTGGGCTAGGGCAGGGCTTTTGCCCTATGATGTGAAGGACAACCTGTGCTCCTTTTCAGGATCCTTCCGAGGAGGAAGAATGGGGAGGGAGGTGCTGAGCTTTGCAAACTTCTTATTTTTCCTAGACTTAGCAATCACAGACGTCACTCTTCTTTAACTGGGAAAAGGGTGAGCTAAGAGATGGAGGGGCCCAGGAGAGTCAGAGAAAAATCTTTCTTCACAGAGAGCAGGAGCAGGTTAAAGGCTTTCCACCTCTAACTTAAAAAAACAAAAAACAAAAACAAAAAACTCAAAAAACATCTACTTGAGGTGCCTTCATTGTAAGAAATAGGCAAAGATTAGATGGTTTTCAAGGTCATTTTTATTTTTGACCTTTATAGATATTCTATGAATATCTAAAGGAATAGCAGAATGGGGTTGGTTTCCTGTTACTTGTTTCTAACTGTGAGGGGCTCTGTGTCTGCATTCCAGGAGATCTGTTTTAATGACCAGATCCACTTTCTGGTTCTTAGTAGCTTAAATCTAAGACCTAGATACTATGAAATGTTTGAATTACTGGTCAGCGAGAGCTGTGAGAAGTAGAAACAACTTTTGCAAGCAAAATTCTGGTTGTAGAGGTATAGACAACTTGTCTAGTTAGCTGTCTTTGATTGCTTGGTGATTAAATTGTTCTTTGGGGAAAAGATGGTGCATTCTAATTTTATTTATTTATTTGTTTGTTCATTTGATAGAGGTCACAAGTAGGCAGAGGCAGGCAGAGGGAGAGAGTGGGGGGAAGCAGGCTCCCCGTTGAGCAGAGAGCCCCATGCAGGGCTCGATCCCAGGACCCTGAAATCAGGATCTGAGCCAAAGGCAGAGGCTTAACCCACTGAGCCACCCAGGCCCCCACATTCTAATTTTAGATACACCCTTGGGCTCAGTCTGCTCTCATCCATTCATTCCTTCAGGTTCTATTTTAGGCATTGGCGAGCGGTAGAAAGAGAACGGATAAAAATCTGTGCCCTCCTGGAGCTTATACGCTAGTGGAAGGAACAATAAGTACACATAAGTATAATTTAGGGTGTGTCAGAGTGAGTGGTAAGTTTTGTGGGGAAAAATAAAATGCAGAAAGAGGATAGAGTGATGAGATGGAAGCTGGTCAGGACTGAGCTCAATGAGAGAGGCTCACAGTAAAGCAACACCTGAAGGAACTGAGGAGGAGATCCCAGAGGAAAGCCATCCCAGCGGCCTGGAGATGTGAGAATTCTCAGTACCAGGCTGTGGGACAGAGCAAACCCATTTCACTCTGGGATGGGTTTTGAGGAGAAGAACAAGGGGTTGACCTGTCACTGTAACTACTCTGGCTCTATTTTGAGGATAATTTATAAAGTGGAGGAGCAGAAGCAAGAACAGGTATGGGGCTCAATAAAAACTGGGACCCCTGGTTTGGACCAGGGCAGTGGCCGGGCTGGTGGTGAGCTGAGGTCACTGTTTGGTGGCATCTTTGAAGGCTGAGTCAATAGAATTTGTTGGAAGATTTGATTTGTGATGTGACAAGAGTCAAGGGTGGTTTAGCCAGGTGTTGGGTCTGAGTGGCTAGGAGGATAGCCTTGCCAGTTACTGACCTTAGAGCAGGGAGAGAGGAAGTTTACTTCTGGGAATGTTAAGTTGGAGGGCTTAGGGAACGTCCACCTGGGAAGACAATGGAGTTGACAAGAGAGGAGCCCGTGGAGGAAGCCGGGGCCAGAGATAAAAGATGGTAAAGACACTCAAACTCATGGGATGAACTTACCATCCTGCAGAGGGTAAATGCAGGAGACAGGAGTCCATGGACCAGGTCCTGTGGCTCGGCCGTGTATGCAAGTTGCAGAAACCAAGGGATGCGAGGAAGGGAGAAGGAGGAGGAGAGATCACGGGGAAGGAGGAGAGCCACAAGGGCAATGTTCTGGAAGCTGGGTAGAGAACTTATTTCAAGAAGGAAGGAGAAATAAGCTGGGCCAGAATCTGCTGAAGCAGCAAGGAAGGAGCGGGCGTGTGGACCATTGGTTTCAGCCACATGGGGTCTCTAGTGACCTCAAGAGCCTGATTGGATCAGGCTCGAGAAGGAGCAAGAGTGGGAAGAGAGGAATTGGAGACATCTCTGGTAGTCAACCTTTTGGAGCATTTTGCTATAAAGGGTCATGAAGTGATGGGGTATTAGCCGGAGTGGGATGTGACGTCAGAGGATTTTTATTAAGGATGGGAGATAAGAGGGCAGCTTGTTTATTTGTCGGTGGGAATGATCTAGTGATGTGGGGAAACGGATACGGAAAGAGGAGAGACAGTTGCAGAGGCAGCTCTTGCAGAGGCCAGAGGGGTTAGGATAAGGTGCACGAGTGGAGAGTTTGCTCCTAGGTAAGACCACAGGCAGCTTCTCCGTAGCGCCTGGAGGAAGATGGACCACGTGTGCACAGACGCCAGTCAGGGGTGGGAGCTTCACTGCATCGGAGTCCTGTTCAGGTGACTCAGTGACCGCAGTGTGGCTTTATGGTGGCTCCAGCCATTTGTGCTTGTAGAATTTATGGCCCACGAAAACCTTTATATACGAATTGCCGTGGCCCTTCGGCCATCTCTGCTGGTGGTTATACAGTTTCGAATCTTAAAATTGCACATTGGCAGTCTTTGAATGAGTAGCTAACTTGCATTGAAGGTTTCAATAACTCACATTTATTGCATCCTCTGCATAATCTCATTTAAACCTCTCACTAGACCTATGAAGTGGGAAGTATTTCTAGCTTCCAGTTAACAACTGAGGACACTGAACCTGAGGGAAACTGAAGAACTTGGTCAGGGTCATGCACTGACTTAACTTACTGCTTTCTAATGGTGCAGTTCCTTCCTTATCCACAGGCTGTCCTGCTTTGTGGAAGGATTTGGACCTGTGAAGTTTGTCATGTCTGAATACAGTAACTTACCGCTGGTATAATTTAATTTGCTTGTATGATTGTAATCTGAGATGAAAATACTTTTGATGGCGGTGAGCTTTCCCCGCCACCCTCTCCCACCTTTCTTTTTGCTTTCCAAAGAGCAAATTTAAGAGCCTTCCCAATTTAAGAGCCTTTTACAGAAATTTTCGAAACTATACTGGAGGCAATATTGGTTGTCTAGCTGCGGGTAGACCGAACATGGTCATTCTTGTGTTAGTTTTCCTTTATAAGTCAGATCTTAAATTAGAAATCGACAGCAAGATGTTCTATCCATTTTGAAGTGAATAAGAGCATAGCAGCATGGTCCTCAGTGTCAAAATGATAAAAATTGAATTTTCCCCTTGGCTTCTTGCTTGCAATGTGTGAGGCCTCCTAGGCCTGCCTTTTCATTGATAAACTAGGGATAACACCCACTTGCTGCGATTGCTGTGAGAATTAGTGATGGTATATATATTTAAAATATTTTATTTATTTATTTGACAGAGAGAGAGAGAGTTAGAGAATACAAGCAGGGGTAGCAGGATAAAGGGAGGGAGGAGTTAGGCTCCCTGGTAGCAGGGCGCCAGACTCGGGGCTCGATCTCAGGACCCTGGGATCATGACCAGAGCCAAAGGCAGACACTTAACCGACTGAGCTACTCGGGTGCTGTAGAGATGGTATATTCTTGATCACAAAGCACAGTGCCCAGCATTTATCATGCCAATAAGTGGCAGGTGTCCTGGTAGCTCCTTTGTCAGTTCTGCTAACTACTGCCCAGGGGGGTGGCAGCCTGAGGGGTTACTAACTGCATCTTTTCCTTTGGTTACAGTAATTCCTAATTGGAAAATCACTCATTCTGGGGTTAATTTCAGCAGTGTGTCTTATGTGTACATTTTAGGAAGGACTTCTTATTTAGCATCAGAGAAGACCAAGCTCTGTAGAAATATGCCATCTTTATTTTGTATAAAAATGCAGAACATACTGTCTGACAGTGGAAAAATGGAACTGTCCCAGAGAATCTAGGATGCACATTGTGCTGTAAGCCTGAGGCTCTGGGTGTCCTCCTGGGTGTGGAGGAGTCTGCTTGCATTCTTCCTGAATTTTCTAGTTCTCTAGTAACTTAATCCAGGCATCAGTATATTGTCTAGACTTTGGGCGTGTGAATTTCCTTTGGTGGAGATGGGAAATCTCCTTCCTTTGAAACAGTGAATGAATTGTTAGAGAAAGAGTTATAAGTGGGATTACTGGTGCAGCCAGAAGCCCTTGGCCCTCTGGTAGGATATTTTCTAAGTCAGTGTGTGCAGCATGCGCAAAGCAAAGGTTCTCCGGTTACCTGCGTTACTAACTTAGACAAATCCTACTGACAAGAGACCGTGGCGTGTACAAAATCTTGTATTAGATGATATTGGAAATACCAAGCTGAGTGGGGGAGTTTCTTGTCCGTAAGGAGTTTGTACTTAGTTGGGGTTAGGCTTTGTCAGTCTACATCCGAGAGCTGATTCACCCCTTACTGTGGAGAGCTGTCCCTCCATCATTCTGCTCCTGCAACACTCGAGATCATGCCTTAAAATTTCGAGTTCTTTCTATAAGCCAGAAGCTACAAAAGTATTCCCCAGGGATTAAGCTGTAAGAGAGACGACATCTTTGCATCTGTGCTTAATGCTGATGCCTAGTGTGGGTCCTTGACTCTGGTCCAGAGAACTCACAAAGCAAGTATCGTGCCTCTGTTTCTCCTCCCAGGGTTGGAGTCAGGCTTCACTTTACTCTGGGAGGCAACAGTTCTCACTCCTCTGCCTAGTAACTATTTGATCTGTGCATTTAGTAAAAAAGGGTATTTTGTTTAAATACATCGAGCATTCTAAATGGCATAATGATATCAAGCATGCATTCAGAGAATTTCCAAGTTGTAAAATGCCTTCCTTTGTCTTCTGATATTTTATACACTGTTTGAAATATTTAAAAAGCAGGAACAGAATGAACATATTCGATAAGGTTACTTTAAGATCAGCAATGTTATAGTTCAGTTATGAGTCTTACACTTTGATTTGTTGGATGATGTACACGTGATTGCTCTAGGCGAGAGATATTCGTAGGTCATGGAATTTTTAGGGTCCTTTTACATACTGCAGGACTAGTCTTAGGTTAGAATCATGAAGGTGGGGGATTTTTAAATTTCTGTTACAGATTTTGCTTGTGTCCTTTTCTCATCCTTCCCCTCATGTCCTTCTCCAGGATCCACTGTCTTGCTTCCAAATTATTTCTAATAAGGGATAAATGGTTTATTCAATGAGTTATCTTTCCCCAGGGTGTCTGCATTTTAACAGACATAGTATATTTGGCTAAACGAGGGGAATTAGTTGTGCCATTGAGTTTAACCTGTAGCTGGCCACGCATCATGCAAGGCGGGTTCCAAGCAGACATAAATATTAAAATGAGAACCTATCCCATGTGTGGAATTTGTTTTTTTTTTTTTTTTTTATTTTAAAGATTTTATTTATTTATTTGACAGAGAGAAATTACAAGTACACTGAGAGGCAGGCAGAGAGAGAGAGAGAGAAGGAAGCAGGCTCCCTGCTGAGCAGAGAGCCCGATGCGGGACTCGATCCCAGGACCCTGAGATCATGACCTGAGCCGAAGGCAGCGGCTTAACCCACTGAGCCACCCAGGCGCCCCATGTGAGCCACCCAGGCGCCCCCCATGTGTGGAATTTGTTGCCAAATGGCATTGCCATTTGCTCTTAACTGACCAACATCTACATATTTAATTTATAGATTATGATTTCTGCTTTTCTTTTACCCATTCTCCTTGTTTTCTGCAAATGTTCTGTGATCTCTGGGGCACAGCTCAGTGGAGTAGAAGGAGTGTATGGGCTTTGGAGTATAACTTGGATTGATATCCAGGCTTCACAGTTACATGATCTTGGGTACATACTTCCTGAATCTCAGTTTCCTTACCTGTGAGGTGTGATTGTTAGGTTTGTTATGATGGTAAAATTATGTATAAACTACAGCACTATAAACTACAGTGTATAAAATTATAGGCCAACCATAAATGCAACATAAAGTGGCTATTATAATGAGTATATATTCTAGGATTTTTACAGGGAAAAAAATTAAACAATCAAAAAAATTTTTTTACATAATAACAACTTTGTTAAAAAATTGTAGCAGGTGTCAATTATGCCCATAATAAGTGAGCTGAGATCATGTTTTGATTGTAAGCAAACCAGATATCATTTATGGAAACTTATTATATTCATAGTCTCAAACATATAAATGAGGTATGAATATTCACATTGTAGTACATTTTTAAAAAAGAAAACCATTGATGGAACCCAGAGTTACCTAAGTATAGTTGAGAAATGATCCAAGTTCTCAAAATTTCATACTTAATGAGATGGCTCAGGAATATATTTATGATGCAAGTTGATGTACAGCCTTCTGAGGTGGGGCACTTTATGTCAGATCCTCCTGTGTTCTCTTGTCACACAGGGTTCTACAATTCTATTTTTTACCCCACAGATTTACCAATACAGAACCAGAGTGAGTATGAGCTGGTGACTCCAGTCAGCACAAATTTTGAAGGACACTATCTCTCCCATATTCTTTCTGCAACTCACAAAAGGAGGTCACCGAGGGACGTGTCTTCCGACTCTGAGCAATTGTTCTTTAACATCTCCGCGTTTGGAAGAGATTTTCATCTGCGACTAAGGCCCAACACTCAGCTGGTTGCTCCTGGGGCTGTTGTGGAATGGCACGAGACAGATCTGGTGTCAGAGAATATAACTGACCCCACTGATGATCATCAATCAGGAAATGCTTCAGAAAGAATCTGGAAAACAGAGCTTTTGCAGACTAACTGTGCTTATGTTGGTGACATCATGGACATTCCAGGAACCTTTGTTGCCATTAGCAACTGTGACGGTCTGGTAAGAGTCACTCCCTTCTGTGTGTGTGTGTGTGTGTGTTTGCAGGTGTGTGGGAGGGCAGCATGGCTCCAGCATGGTTTGGAAGGGATAGGTGGAAAGGAAGCTTTACTATATTTGAAGTTCAGGAAGGAGCTTGAGAAAGGACTTGACTGTCAAAGATGTGTGCTTTGGCTTCATTTTGCCACAAAGACAGCATTATTCCAAGAAGCAAAAGATACCTATTTTAGCATTTTTTTGCTTACGTGTTCACTTGTGTTACACTGGGGAATTTCATTTCCTTATATCTTTCAAAGCATTCTGAAAATTTTTAAAGAAATGTAGATTCTTCCAAAATGATAGTATTTCACTTCTTATGTGGAAACTTTGGATATCTTCTTAAAGAAAGTATTTTGAATGCATTCTTTCGCTTCCCCACAGAATGGTAAAATGGGAAATGAGCAGATCCTTTGTCAGAATTCGTTCAAATAGCATTACTTTACAAACATGACATGTAGTTCCCTTTGCACTGTGGCTTTGAGTCAGTTCTTTCTTTAGTTTGAACTGAAATACCCATATATTGCTCTTCTGTTTTGTTGTCGAGGCCAGTAGTAACTGACCTTTCTCTACACACTCTGCAGATGTGAAATATTCTTATTTGTTTTGTCTCCCCAGATGTTACTTGAAAAGTATGTCAATGTTTATGCCCCTTTCATCCACAGTTGACTTTGTTCAAAAAAGCAACCATTTTTCTTTCGATGGTTGCCAAGCTGCTGTTTCTTGGGAGTTCAGAGCTATTCCCTTTGTTTTGCCACTCTTCTGGGAGTTCTCAAATATTCCTTATGGTCCTGCTTGTAATTATCCTACCTTAGCTGGTTCTACAACAATACCATGAATTTTTTGCTATTGTGCTCTCCATGCATAGGCCCAACCCAGCGGTGGTATGGCACATATGTTGTACCAAATGCTGGTAAGGTCATTGTTTTAGGCTTTCCTTTTGCAGTCCTGTCCTACCTCTTGGTGTTCTGTAGGGTTTTAAAAGCCAGTGCAGAGGACATGCAGCAGAACATATGTAGATTCCAGTGTTCCAGTTGGACTGCACTAGATTAGGTCTCTACACTCCGCGTTTGGTGCTAGACCATATTCTAGGGTTTGAAGACACAAGGAACCACTCGAATTTTTCTCATTCTCTACAAAGGTTGAATAGAGGTGAATTAATTCAGTCATTGACTAGGAAATAAAAAAGAAAGCACTTTCTAGAAGATGAAGTTCAAAGTATTCATTGAGAGAGATTGATTCAGTACTCCTAAGATAGAAAAGAACATAAATCATACAAAAGGTACCACTTTATAATACTTTTAAGTAAAATACGTTGAGTATAAAACTTAATCCAGTGTTAACATTTTGGTTTTAAAACCTAAAATATTATGTACTTTTTATTTTCTCGGTTAAGATTTGAAATGTGGGATATTGGCTGGAAAATCAGTTTAAGGAAGGTAACAGGCAAGGAACTTTTTTTTAATGCATCATCACAATGATTTTTACATCTCAGCAACCACTATTTTTCTTACTGTACATGTCTAATTATCTAATCATAGATATGAGAAATCTGGGCACGTAACAAGTTGTTAAGGAAGAGGAACATAGATACAAAGTCTGAACGACTATTAATTATTAGGATTCTTTAATTTCTCATTTTTCAGATAATGGTGTTAGCATCACATGTAAATTGATATCGAGTGTGTGTGTGTGTGTGTGTGTGTGTGTGTATGTGTGTGTGTGTTATACTACCACTGCACACTACAGGTATTCATTGGTTCCAGTCTTTGATCCGTTATTTAGTTAATTAAACAGTGTTTGTAGGAGCTGGTAATGGGCCAAGTGCCATTCTAGGCTCTGAAACGGCGAAAGGAGTCGTGGTTACCATCTTCCTGCAGCTCAAAGATGTTAAATTTGTCGTGGGATTTAAGTGTCAAAATATCTGGCATATGTGTGTGTATATATATATGTTAGAATCACATTTAACTTGGAAAATTGTAGTTTTCGAGAGAAATATGTTCGGAGAGATGAACAGGACAGAGCTTTGAACCAGAGATAATTGGCTGAGGCCTTCAGCTCAGTCCAGGAGAAGGTGGGTCTGGCCTGCAGAGAAGGCAGTGCTGCCCTGTGGGAATGCGGGGTGAAGCCCTTCCTGGAGCTTCCAGCACCAGCAGCCCTGTGCCTGGAGGAAGCGCCGTGATGACAACAGCGCTATGGGGAGCGAATCCACAAACCCCTGGGATAACACTAGGACCACTTCATTAAGCTGGGAACAAGTTCTTAAAATTGCAGAATCGTTGTGCGTGGGATAAGCCCTTAGCAGAGATGAAATAGGAAGTTCAATTGTAGGGAACGGAAATAAACTTGCCTGGTTGCTGCTTCCTAAACCCTTTTTTCTCTTTAACTGACTATATAGGGATTTAACCTTAACCTTCTTGACCTTAGAAAGGTCTTGAAAGATTTTTAAAAATTTGTTTGAGAGAGAGAGAGCACAGGCACAGGGAGCAGCAGAGGGAGAGGGAGAAGCAGGCTCCCCGCTGAGAAGGGATCCTGATTCGGGATACCTCGATCACAAGACCTTGGGATTATGACCTGAGCCAAAGGTAGACGCTTAACTGACTGAGCCACCCAGGTGCCCCAGTTTTATCATTTTTAAAATGAATGAATGAGTGAATAAATGAATGAATTTAAAGATTTATTTATTTGCGAGAGAGAGAGAGAGAGAAAGAGAGAGTACATGCGAGCAGGGGCGGGGGAGGGAGAGGGAGAGAGAGAAAAATCCTTAAGCAGACTTCCTGTTGAGCAGGGATACTGATGCAGGGCTCGCTCCCAGGACCCTGCGACCATGACCTGAGCCAAAATCAAGAGCCGGACGCTTAACCGAGTCACCCGGGTGCCCCTCATTTTATTTTTCTTCTTATTTTTTAGAAGACTTTATTTGTTTGGGAGAGAGGGAGAGAGAGCCTGAGCTCGGGGAGGAGCCTAGGGGGAGGGACAAGCTGACTCCCTGTTGAGTGTGGAGCCTGAGGGGTGCAGAGCTTGATTTCAGGAGTCTGAGATCAGGACCCGAGTTGAAACCAAGAGTCAGAGAAAAGTGGCTTAACCAACGGTGCCACCAGGCACCCCTCTGGTAATTAATTTCTGTTGTATTTTACAAAACAGTCCAAGACCAATTGGGGGAAAAGAAAACATTCTCTTCAGCACAGATAATTTGAAAAGCAATAGCACTTAAGTTGTCTTTACCTCTCTGGAATCAGACACTTGACTGAACTGGTAAGGTAGACTTCACCTGTCTCAGGTGACTGTATGAAATGCTCAAAGGAAAGGTGCTTTAGTAAAGGCATGATTGAAGAGGACCTAAGATGCCTCGATTGATGTATCAGAAGCCAATGTCTAGAATATGATCTAGACATGGATATGCGTCAGAACTAAGTTATTCTCTGGGTTTCTGAAATCAACATCCAAGTCTTCCCAAAGGAAGTGACAGTGATTCTTACCCAGTGTGGCCAACAATAACTAATATGTTGCCGTCTAGTGTGACCTTTTCCTGTTCTCTGCCAGGTGCTTATTTATGAGTGACTGCTAATTCTTTCCCGTTTTCAGCTCTATTCTTGCTTTAGTCTATCCTACCTCTAGGTAAGAGCTACCGAGGTGGTCAGGCATTGAATCGTCCCTGCTTTCCAATAGCATCCAATCTAGAACAAAGCCCAGCTTCTCTAGACCTTCCCCCAAATTACCCAGCTGAAGCCCAAGTCCCGTGAATGGTTCTTTCTCACTCTTTTTTTTCCTGAAATGCTGATGCTTCCCTCTGGTGTGCGCTCTCCCTCCGTGCAACATGGAACGAACGCAGCCCGTCCACAGCAGATGGGCTGCAGGTGGTCTCCGGCTGGAGGGCGTCGACATGCTTTACCTCCCTGCTTGGACATTTCTGAAATTTCACACGCTTCATAATGGGAAGACACTTCTGGCTGAGAATCCCAGCTGAAAATAGATTTCTGTATTCCACAGAGCCCTGGCGTTGACTCTGTAACACCATTAAATCTCCCCTGCGAGCAGTGGCCGCTCGCAGTCATAGTTTGTGGTCTACAAATGTGCCAGAATAAAGGGTTGTTTGGTTAGTAGGCTTTATTTCATGTATTTCATAACGTAAGGAAACTGAATTTCTCTGGACTTGCTGGAACAATATTGCTCTGTTAATTCCCCTGGATTAGCATCAGAGGGAACTGCTAGGGAGTGGATGAGCTGACTGCTAACGGCCTTCCTGGGTTATCCGGCTCAGTGATTTCCTTGTGGGCTGATTTTATGATCAAGGGAGTCTATCTAGGACAGAAATTTTCAGCATTTTTTTTTTAACATTGGGAATTCTTCCTTCAGATGAAATCACTAGGGGTTACCTAATAAAGTAGTACGCGACATGGATAAATTCAGGAAGGGCCTGCCTGCAGCACAGGTGGGAGAGGCTCTTTGTCCTGGGGTCTCTTCTTCCTGCCCCATTCTCACTTTAGACCAACTTTTAGGCTCCCCGAGGCCTCTGTCAGTGATCTTCACTATTAGGGCAAGGGGTCTTGGAAGCTTGAGGTGAACAATTGGGAAGCCACAAATAGCACCTCTTCTTTGAAATATCTGATGCTCACATCTGGTTAATATGGGAGGTATTTTATCTTTCTTAGATTTGGAGCATGGCCCAATGAAGTCTTGGAGGATAATTGCAAACCTATAAAGGAAACAGCCTTAGGATTCCCCTGTCTTGAGACTTTTTTGCTTTGGGATTTGGGCCCCTCAACAGCATGTTCTCGCCATGCCTATTTCTGTAAGTGTAGCTGCAGAGGCAGTTTTAAGAAGTCTGTCTAAAAAGTATTATGAGCCAGTGTGCCTGGGATTAAGAATGTTTGACCTGTGGTTGTAAATACAGCTCAATCTAGTGAAAGAAATGTTTGATACTAAAAATGGATACAAGTCTGCAGCTATTTATACAGTGGATTTGGAAAAGAGCGTTTGGGAAGGCCGATCTTGATCTTTAGATGTTGACATTGGAACATCTGCTTTTGTGAGAGGAGCCTGATTTGCTGAGGGCCTATCACCTCCCCCGGAACAAGTCTAGGAAAGGTGTTCTGTGTTTTATTGTTGGGAAGTGTGGGGGGGGAGTGGGGGGGGAGATCTGTTTGTTTATGATTTATATGCTGATTTCAGAGACATTAGAAGGTTTGAGGAACAAAGGGCTGAAACCTGGTTTACCTCTGGGCACCCACCTACACCAGGTGGTTTTAGCAATGCAGGGTTAGAAGGAGCTCAAAGCCCCTAAACGCTTTTTAATTTCCAGAAGTGGAAGGAAAAAAAAAAAAAAAAAGCAGCAGGTACTTCCCACTCCCCCACATTGTTTTAAATTTTATTTTATTTTTTTTCAGTGTTCCAAGAGTCACTGTTTATGCACCACACCCAGTGCTCCATGCAGTACATGCCCTCAATGCCCACCACCAGGCTCACCCCTCCCCCCTCCCCTCCAAAACCCTCAGTTTGTTTCTCAGAGTCCACAGTCTCTCATGCTTCGTCTCCCCCTCTGATATCCCCCAATTCACTTTTCCTTTCCTTTTCCTAATGTCCTCCGTGTTATTCCTTATGTACTGGCCCCTTTTAAAATGAAGAATGGTCGGAAGTTCTCTAGTTCAGTTATTCTGGGAGATCCAGTACCGTGGCAAGCCTCATTGCTGCTTTGCCGAGAGTCAGTCAAGCTGTGGCCCCTTGGGAGAGGTCAGCGTTTACCTCGTTGGGCGCCTCCCCGTTCGGGTACCTCTCCCACTCTGCGCCCTTTCTCAAATATAAAGGCAGCGGGAATGTGCTTATCTGGGGGAAAGAGGCAAGGTTTGGCATAGTCCTTGATCATTTTCACATTTTATATCAGATTTGCATAAGTCGAGAATCTTACATATGTCAAGTCTTCCCCAATTTCTTTGGCTCTATTTCTCTTGTGTGATTTGGTTGATCTTATATGAAGAATATCCAAGGACGTAGAGTAGGAAGTGGAAAAAAAAAAAAACCCTATCAGAAGTGTTTTTGAATTTTGCTAATATTTCTATATAATAGTTATTTTGTAGTTAAGCTAAACTATTCATGTTTGTTTATGAATATTACCGGTAGAGTGCTTGTTATTTGATTTATATCATTTTGATGATGATTTGTTTCCATTATCTCCCTTAACTTTGGTGTAGTAAATTTCTTAAAAATTAAATTTAAAGATGAGTTAAAAATTGGGGAAAAATTTACATATGAGGCTGCAAATCTTCCTTTGGACAGTCATGGAAAAACAAAATTAAAGGGGCAACAGAAGTACTCTTTCTTTCTGCTGTCATCACGACAAGTAATGCTACTTCTTCCCAACGCCTTGACAACCATAACTTCATTACTCTAATACGGATTTTTCAAGACACTCAAGACCTACTTTAAGAACTGTGAAAATAGTGCTGACCCCATCTTAAAATGCCTTCTTCTGAGTAAATCATTACAAAACAAGAACAAGAGGACAGCTGGGTATTGATAGGATGCCCTTGCGCATAATCAGGTTTTGGGGTCACAGAGTTCTTGTAAACTCAGTCCAGTCGCAAAGTTTTCAACTGTGGAAACCGTGTTCTTGGACTTAATCTTTGCCTCCAGGAATACGGATCCAAGTTAAAGCATTTTGAAGCACTAGGCTCTGGGAAGTGCTATACAGATTGCTGTGGTGAATTCTGAAGGTCAGTCAGGCATAACCTTGGTCTTCAAGAGCACTGGAAAGGAGACGGGCATTAGGAGACCAGAAGTGCAAGGGAGAGTGTTTTCTCTGTTGTAAGCCTAGACCGCATGGGATGTGGGAGCCCGGAGGGTGGAAAGATGCTTTCTGCCTGGAAGATGGTAGAAGGCTTCCTGGAGGAAGCAATATTTGTGGTACAGGAGATTTGAAAAGATAAACATTTACGTTAAAGTAATCCCTGATGACAGTGGGGATGGGGTGGGCGGGAGGAGGGGCCTCTGGAGAAAGGAGGAGTCTTGTTGGAGGCCTGCCCGGGATGGCCTTGAGAACAGAGGGAGGATGTGGACCTTGACCTCGCGGACTTTGTGACGTATAGAACACACACACAGGAGGGCCAGTGTTTATCTGAATGTGGGACCACATATGATACAAAAGGGAGGGAGAGAGAGAAAGGAGCATAAAGCAGTGACTCTGTTGTTGATGTTAATAGGACTTGCTTGGGCATTCAGGATGGGAGGAGCCTGTGCCGATGCCTGCTCCTTAATGATCTTGCTTTTGTTTCTGCCATGGGCAAAGTTTCTCTGGGGGCAGCTGCGTGGCTCACTTGGTTAAGCGGCTGCCTCCGGCTCAGGTCATGATCCCGGGATCCTGGGATCGGGCCCTGCATGGGGCTCCCTGCTCAGCGGGGAACCTGCTTCTCCTTCTTCCCCTCGTGCTCCCCTTGCTTGTGCTCTCTCTCTCTCTCTCTCTCTCTCTCGAATAAGTAAAATCTTGAAAAGAAGAGCATTTCTCTGAAGTCATGGGCCCTTTTCCTCTGGAGTTTAGGGATATTTTTTCATAGTAACTTTTTTCTAGAGTCTGTTCCCCAAGTTCTATCTCAGAGGGTTATGAAGTTTGACTTTGAAAAATCTGACTTTTTCCATCATTTAGGTTCTTTCACCTTTCAAGTTTGATCAGCGATTGTGCCATTAGTAAACCTCCCGCTATGACTTATTTCTTCCACCTGAACTGTTTTCCTCACTTTCTTATTATATTTACTCTGGGTTACTCTATGTTCATATCTCTTACTTGTTGCCATTCCCCAAGGTGTATTGCTGATGTCATTTTAGTGATATTTGTTTACAGAGCATTACTGTAAAGAAAGTTAGAAAAACATAAAGAATAATTAGATCAGCCTTACTGACTCTCAAAAAATAAAACAAAATAACTCTCAAGAGATGAGTTAATTTTGACATTAAATCTTGTTTTGTGTCATTTATAGTATTTATGCTCTGTAGCTCTATATGTGTATATAGAGATATATATGCATACATATATGTACACAAACACTCGTATAAATACATATACGCATGTACATATGGCAGACCATAGAAAAGGCAGAGAAAATCTATGTTTAATTAAATACTTGGATTCAAAGACGAGTGACAGAATTTGTTGTTAGGACATAGAACGGGTGGTCGAACTATATTGTCCTGTGTGTCTTTTGACAGCAAAGCCCATGGCAATTCTGTGACCCCAAGCCACCTAAATATGCTTCTCACAATGTGGGTTGTTGAGAAGGAGGCCACACATGATTAACTTTTATGTTTTTAAATTGTTAGAAATATGAGTGAGGTTAATCAGAAATACAACTGAAAAGTGAGGTCTTAAACTACTATTGTTAGTCTACAACAGTGACATGGCAAGTTTTGGGATAGAAAAGTTTCGGGATAGAAAAAGCAAGTGTACTTTTTATTAAGGTAGTCAGACTTTGGGATTTCTTTGTCTCTAAAAAAAGGGACTTTAATTTATTTAATTTTTAATTTTAATTTTTTAGAGATTTAATTTACTTATTTGTCAGAAAGAAGAGAGAGTTTGTGCACAAGTAAGGGGAGCAGGGGGCAGAGGGAGAAGCAGGCTCCCTGCTGAGCAAGGAGCCCTATTCTGGGCTCTGTCTCAGGACCCTGGGTTCATGACCTGAGCTGAAGACAGATGCTTAACCGACTGAGCCACCCTGTCGTCCCTTAAACATGGGACTTTAATCACTCAATGTTTTTTCTAAAAATAATAGTTTTCAAGAGACTTAATTTCTGAGCAATATTAGACTGCACAAAATGTATCAAGATACTGTTATTAGTCTTAATGTGGTTTGTAAGTTCTTTGATAAACAAGTTCAAATCTTCCATAATTGTAATGAATTTCTGAAAATTCTAGTTTATTGATTGAAGAAACGGGGATGTATAGTTGTATTGAGGTCTAACTTTAGAGTTTACCAACTCTAAAAAAAAACTCTAAAAAAAAAATGTTAAAAAAAAAAAAACCCGGCATTATATTTTTCCTAGTAGGTTTTAAAAAGTATGATCTAGATTGTCATAGCCTACTTTTGTTTAGAAGATGTTTAATTTTGTGGTTTGTGGTGGGAATAGCCAATAAATTCCAATGAAGAGGAACACCAGCTAAGCTATTTAGAGTTAGGATACTTTGAAAGAGTTCAGTTTGGGAAAATAGAACTCCTATAGGTGACAGGAGTCGAAACTTGTGCAAAACGTTTGAGGGAAATGGCTAACGGGGAGAGTGTTTAGGGCGTTGGTGTAGAAGCCCGCACCTAACTCAGGTTCCACCGCCTCCCTGCCTGTGACCTTCAACAAGTGACTTGACCTTTTGGAGGGCTCTTACCTTTCCGTAAAGTGGAGGTCAGGTCAAGACCTTGGCAAGACTGTTAGGACATTTCTCACACAGCCTGGTCCCTAAGAACTAGATGATTATTACTGCAGTCCTTTAACTTCTTTTTTTCAACTTAAAATGATTTGTCCTTCCTATTTTGTGATTAATAGTAGTAATGATGAAATTTGCAAAATAAGAAATATTGCAGCCTGTGACATAATTTGTGGAAAATTCAGTCTTCTCTGACGTGAATAACTTGGTGAAAATCCTGTAATGTTCACATTACCTTCTCCCCTGAGGCAGAGCCTCCTTTATCATGGGCTCTGAGGGATACTCTAACCTCTGCCTCCTAGAGACTTCAAAGGATGGGAACCTCACTCTTCTCCATCTTATTTATATATAGCTCTGCCATATATAGAAAGTTCTTTCTTAGGTTCTTTTTAGAAATAGGAAGTGAGAATATCTTGTTCCACATAATAGGTTCTTCAGAGTTGACAAGGATGTAGTGACTGTTCATGATTGACCTTTTATTGTTATTATTGTTAATACTTCTGTTTTATGCAGTTGACCTCTCTGTGGTTCATTGTATCTAACAGGCAGCAAACTACTTCAGGGAAATTTCCCTAGAGTGGTATGAGATAGCCCACACTCTGGCCAGAAAGGATTTAACTAGGCATAAGTCATAATTTTAACATTCCTTTCCTGCTTTTTGTTTTGGGAAAATGTTTTAAATCTTGAGTCTTAGAGTGAGACTTTCTTTTGGGGGGGGTAGTGGCATTAGGGGTAAAACACTAGAGTTCAGAGTCTTACCAAGCTCGTTCATTTCATATCTCTTTCATCAGGTGACGACGGTCAATATGTTATCTTATATCTATTTCTTTTTCCAGTCCAGAAAAAAAAAAATTCCTTTTTCCTTTAAAAAAAAATGCAGCAAAAGTATGCATTTTTTACAACTTTGTGGAGGCAGTGGCAAGGAACAGAGAGTAAGGTGGCATGGTGTGTTCCTAACTCTAGCTACGAGGAAGTGCATTTTTGAACTTAAATGACATTATCGAATGTCATTTGGGGCCATGGTGAATTTTTGATTAATTGACAGGATTATCCAACTCCAATTTAAAATGCAAGAAATTTCTGGAAGGCCTAATTCTGTCTAGTGATGTCCCTAAAAATGAAAGATTGTTTTAGATTGAGAAGACTGTGCTATTAATGCTAGGGTGTCACGTGAATTTAGTGGGACCCAGTCTGAGCATGCAAAGCCCAGGAGAAAAGGAAGAACAGCACTTAGTGAGAGATTCTGCAAATGTTAGCAGCACGAACACAGTGGGAAAACTTACATTTAGCATTATCTGTGAAACAGGATGCTTTTAGCCTAGTGATTAGAATCTTGGGGTAATAATCCTTTAAGCTTGCAGGATACTGATCTTGCTCAGAGGGTGCCACTATTTCCTGCTTTCCTGCCTGGTTTCGTATAGTGCTTTATTTTTCCTACCTGGCTCTGAAGATGGGATTAACGGGCCACTAGGACAAGAAAACAGACCAAAAAGAGTGATGTGGATCCAGATATAGTTAAAACGCGGTGAGATCTCCATCTCTGTTTGGTCAGCCCCATGTCATTGTTACCTTTGACTTCAACTTTGGTACCAAATCTAAACTCAGCATAATGATGAGGTAAGATTCTGAACCCTATTGGTCCTAGACTCTAACCATGGATCTAAAATTTTCAGAGGAGGCCTTTTTTAATAGCTGTGATTGGAAACATTTTAGAAACATGTGTCTCTAAGAGAATGTTTTAAAATTAGGGCTATATTTGTGGGACTTCTCTGTTTCTCCTTCCCATACTTAAAAACTAGGGAGCTCGAATTAGTTTGGTGGTTCTTTTTGTTCTACCTGTTGGACCTTGGGTTTTGAAATATTATGTAAACCAAAGTGTGTTTTTTAGATAATCAATCATTTTTCCTTTCTATTAATAATAAAAACATACAAAATTGCTGGCCAAAATCCCCAGTGAGTACAACTTACTTTCCCTCTATACCCACTGGTGATCTTCTCTAATAAGAAGATTAAGTCATTCTTAGACCTATTAGCATTTTGCTTATCCTTGTAGTGATAGCCCTTCCCAGGTTTCCATGACTGTCTCTACTGGTTCCAACAGGCCCAGGGATCTAAACTTAGGAAATTGTTGGGGCGCCTGGATGGCTCAGTGGGTTAAAGCCTCTGCCTTTGGCTTGGGTCATGATCCCGGGATCCTGGGATCCAGCCCTGTATCCTGCTTTCTGCTCAGCAGGGAGCCTGCTTCTTCCTCTCTCTCCCTGCCTCTCTGCCTACTTGTGATCTCTGTCTGTCAAATAAATAAAATCTTTAAAAAATAAAATAAAATAAAATTAAATTAAATTAAAAGACATTGTTGACTATAAGCTTTCTGAGATTCACGTTAGGTGGCTCTTCTATGACTCTATAACAAGTTTGTTTCGGGCGTGCGTGCATTCCCAGCCAGGGAAGACATCAAAGCATCATACTTGATCATTATTCGTTAATTGTGGTTTGGGGGGGTTGGCATTGCATGTGTGGGTGTTACTTTTCCAAATGTTGGGATATGGTTAGCTTCTACTAATGCTTTTTCTACTTACTTTTTAAAAATTTACTTTTAATCCACTATGACTAAATCTTGTGTTCTTGAAGATTCCAAAGAACCCAACTATTACAAGCCAAGCTATTACAGTTTTGGGAGATGTTTCATCTTGACTCCCAGTAAAATGTGGAAATAAGAGAAATATGTATATTCATATATATACACATGTTATGGGTATATAAAGAGAGGAATATAGTTCTGTTTTTATAAAATATTAAGAGCAAGAGGAACTGTCCCTTGAATATACTGTTAGGGAAGTACCTACCAGTCACTTCAGCATAAGAATGTACCAGCTTTGTCGAGGCAGCCTTTCCCTGGAAGAGCCCTCACATGTTACATCTGCAGAATATGCAGTGAAAGGTGAGAATTATGGCTTCTCCAAGGGGCCTCTGATCTTAGTGGACACCAACATCTCCTGCACAGCTTGTTAAAACATAGATTGCTATGTGCTGTCTCGGTTTCTTATTTAGTAGGTCTGTGGAGGGGTCTGAAAGTTTGCATTTTTAGCAAGTTTTCAGTTAGTGCCAGCCTCTGTAACTCAACTGTTTCTTGTTTATGTGCAATGATAGTGAATACTGGTTCTTCCCAACTGACCTGCTTCTCTGATAAGGAATTTCAAGGTTTTTCTTTCTTTTTCTTTTTGGATCTGTAGTACTGCTTTGGCCCTTGCCCACTGCCCAGTCATCATCCCAGCCAGTCTGCCTCAGCACAGGTCAGTTCCAGCCCCAGATTGGATTAACTGTGCCCAGCTAAAACTTCCTCTTGTGGTCCCCTTGCCTGGAGGCTCCATGTTCTTTGGGAAGCACTAGTGAGTGCCACCCCAGGTCACGTTCTGGCAGAATACAGAAACTGTATGAACATGGACAAGCCACTTAATATGTCTGATTCTTGGATTCCTTCTTTGATTCACATAAAGATTTCCTGATGGTAGTTGGAGCTCTGAAGCGGATACTCATAAGTTACTCAGTAGCCAGTACTCAGAAGAAGTGCTTGTGAGGTTCTAAAGCCACTTTGCTTTCAAGAATTGGGGGTGGCGGTTATGCCAAAAGGCAGCACAGAGGCCTTAAGATCTTCAGTTGTCCTGTGCTGTCACAGTCTAGGACTATCACTCTCTTCAGATTTGTATGACACAGGCTTACACCCTGTCCATACACCAGCCCTGCCGGTTCTGTGCTTTCCCTGCCCTCTTTTGTATGTACGCTTTCAACTTAGATGGTCTCATCTGATTTTATGGCTTCAGATACCATCCATACAGGGGTGGTTCCATGTGCACCCCCAACCTCTCCTCTGCACTCCAGACTTGTATGCATATCCTGCTGCCCATTCAGCATCTGCAGCTGGGGGTCTGAGAGCCATCCCAGACCTAAAAGGGTCAAAGATCAATCCTTGATGGCCATGCCATGCATGATTTTCTCCAGAAAGTCTGGGCAACTATTTCTTTTTTTTTTTTTTTAAAGATTTTATTTATTTATTGGACAGATCACAAGTAGGCAGAGAGGCAGGCAGACAGAGAGAGGGAAGCAGGCTCCCCAGTGAGCAGAGAGCCTGATACAGGGCTCGATCCCAGGACCCTGAGATCATGACCTGACTGACCTGAAGGTAGAGGCTTTAACCCACTGAGCCACCAGGTGCCCTTGGGCAACTATTTATTAGGCCCAAAATGTGGGCTTATGCTAGATGCCTTTTCTTGCCTCTTCTTTCTCATCGAATCTGTAGTCTTAGGATTTTTCTGTAAAATATGTTCTGAATCCACTTAGAGAATTTCCAGTGCTACAACTCCTAACTGGTCTTCTTGTTCTATTTTGCTGCTCTTCATCCTTTACATAGGAGCTGAAACTAAATTTGATAAACTTTGTTTGAACACTTTCAGTTATTTCCCACTAAAATTCAAACTTCTTGGGGGCACCTCGGTGCCTCAGTCAGTTAAGCGTCTGCCTTTGGCTCCAGTCATGATCTCAGGGCCCTGGGTTTGACCCCGGCCCCCCCCCCCCCCCCCCGCGGGCTCCCTGCTCAGCAGAGAGCCTGCTTCTCCCTCTTGCTCTGCCTGCCTCTCTGCCCGCGTGTGCTCTCTATCTCTCTGTCAGATAAATAAATCTGAAAAAAAAAAATCAAACTTCTTACCATAATTTTTAAGACCCTGTGTTAGTAGTTTCAGTAATCATTGTATATTGTGATCATCCAAAGAGCTTTAAAGAAAATGGAGATACCTAGAGACCAAGCCCAGAGATACCGATTCATTGACTCTAGGGGGTAAGGCTCAGCCTAAGTAAATTAAATGCTGCTGCAGATAATTCTAATATGCAGCTAGTTTGGAGAATCATTGTTCTTTCCAAGGGGTCTCTAACCGTAGTGGGTGTGGGAATCTTACGGACGATTTGTCAGAACACAGATTTCTGGGAGCCACCGGGGGTTTCTGATTCTGCAAGTCTGCTCAGGAGCCTGATGGTTTGCTCTCCTAACAAGTTCCCAGGTGACACTACATTTCGAGAACCAGTGTTGTATAAAATCTAGTCTTAGCATACTTCTCTGATATTATTTCTTTGTTCAGTATATTTCAGCCCTACGGGTCTTCCCTTTTGTCTTTTAAACAATCCAAATTGTCCCCATCTCTGGCCTGTGGGAAGTGTTGCTTTTTTTGTTTGTTTGTTTGTTTTCCAGCTCAAAATATTCCATTCTAAATCTTTGAATAGAGGTTCCTTCTCATCACTTCAAGTGTTAAATTGCATTTCCACTAAAAGAATTTTCCTGGCTATTTTGGCTAAAACAGCAGCCCTAGTCACTTTGTATTATGTTAGTGTTTTAAATCTTGTTTGTATCCTTTATTGGCATCTCAAATTTATCTTTTATTTTAAAAAGATTTTATTTATTTATTTAGCATGAGGGGACGGGGCAGAGGGAGAGGGAGAGAGAGAGTCTCAAGAAGACTGCTGAGCACAGAGTCCGATATGGGCCTCGATCCCACGACCCTGACATCATGACCTGAACCCGAATCAAGGGTCCAGATGCTCCGCTGACCAAGACATCCAGGTGCCCCACATCTCAGGTTTATCTTGAATTTATTTTGTACATTTATTTTTGGAAAGGCATAGGTTTCTTCATGGTGGGTAAGAGCTCTTTCCTCTGGGTCTTGAACAATGCTTGATACACAGTACGTACTCAAGAAGCCAACACTGATAGTCTGAGTGGTATCAGTACTGGAATGGAGGAACTGAGTACCACTTTGGAAAGGTGGGCCATAGAGATATTTCTTCCATGTGTTTAGAATTCCCTCTGCGTAACTTTCACAGATGGAGTGCTATGAACTTCAAGGTTTAAGGTTCTTAAGATTTCGTATAAATCAACTCTATCCTTCTGTGATTTTCATAACTAAACTCTTATCCCCTCTCATTTTCTGTCTCCTCTTTTTGTACATACAAGTTAGTGAAGGGGATCATCATCTTGACCAAAACCCACATGTAAATTCATAAGTAGAAGTATAGGCTGTCTCTTAAATTACTTTATTCTTGTTAAGCAACAGGAATAGATACAAATCATCTTGGCAACTTGTTGCTTAAGAAAAGATATGATTTTTAAAAAGACATAAAAATATTATTCTTTGGATAAATTCCTTGGAAGAAAACAAAATATATACTGACTTTCCAGGCAATGTTGTTACTATAGCAACCTATAGTTCTCTTTTCTGAGTGCCAGTCACACCTAAATTATCTGTTTAATGCCTTTTTCCCCTGTGCTCAACTAGAAACTCCGTGAGAGTTGGAACTGTGTCTGTCATGCTTCTCCTGGTAAAAAAACAGGAGTAAATCCATAAAGTAAATCCATAAGGAGTAAACCCATAAAACCAGGCACCATTCCTGGTATACAGTAGGTGCATAATAAGTATCAGATGACTCCTGAATGAATGAAAACACGGCATTTAAGTACCATGGCTCTGTAATCTGCTGGCTGTCACTTCCCAGGTTTCTTGCACCTTAAGGGAGTAAGTGTGTTCTCTGGGTAGAATTCCTCCTCGTCCTTCCCTGTTGGTACCCAGAACTCTGCTTTGTAATTTTCATTTCTTTTTGTGGTTTCTCCTTGATGGAATGTTATAAAGATTCTCAAGCCAAGTACAAAAAGCCACACCTCTTCAGTTTCTTGGATGGTTTGACTTTTTTCAGGCAAATACGAGTTTTTCCATTTTTTGTGTTTCTTGGTAACTCCCAAGATTCTTTATATTCCTGTGAGTGAATTTTCTCTCCTTGTGCTTCTTAGGAGGGAACACACTGATTGATATCTGGCTAACTTGTTCATTCATTCAGTAAATATTTATTGATCATTGAGTATGTGTTAGGTACTTTTCAGCACTAGGGATGCTGCAGTGAACAGAAGCAGGCCTCCTATTTGCCCCCCTTGAAGTTCCCATGCTTAGAGTGGGAAATAGAGACATTACTTTTTTTTTTTTTTTTGAAAAATTTTATTTATTTACTTGACAGACAGAGATCACAAGTAGAGAGAGAGGCAGGCAGAGAGAGACAAGGAAGCAGGCTCCCTGGGATCATGACCTGAGCCAAAGGCAGAGGCTTTAACCCACTGAGCCACCCAGGCGCCCCAATAAAGCTATTACTTTTTAAAGTCATCCAACTGAGTAAAGAAAGATATGAAGGAAAGAGGCATTGCTTTATGAAAAAGGTAACAAAGCCATCAGACCTAGGCTCGGGGCAGGGAAGATTTCCAGGAAATGGTAGATAAGCTGAATTTTATTTTATTTTATTTTATTTAAGATTTTATTTATTTGACAGAGAGAGAGAGCGAGAGAGAGCGAGCACTCACAAGTAGGCAGGGAGGCAGGTAGAGGGGGAGGGGAAAGCAGGTTCCTCAATGAGTAGAGAGCCTGATGCGGGGCTCGATTCCAGGACCCTGAGATCATGACCGGACCTGAAGGCAGAGGCTTTAACCCACTGAGCCACCCAGGCGCCCCGATAAGCTGAATTTTAAAACATGGATAGGCATTTCCTAGATGAGGTACTTGATGAACCCATTTTATGAAGTAAGAGGACAAAGGAGACTATGGGGCTGGGGGTGGGGGGAAGATTATCAGAGCTGGTTGAGATAGAATTTGATTTCCAGAAGAAAACCAATTTGTCACAGTAGTCCTCCTGAGCTACTGTACATGTTTCACCGTAATACTAATATTAGTTAAAATTTCTGAGCACTGACTCTGTGTGCTGGGCATAGATCTGTCCTTTATAGGAATGATCTTAATCCTGACAACAGTTCCTGTTTGTGGATTCGGAATCCAGAGGAGTGAGTGTCTTGTCCTCGTCTCCTGGAAGACGTGAATACTTGCATTCAGAACTTCTTCCTTTGATTGTCAGCTAATCCTGGTTCTCAGAGGTATTCCTAATACTGCTGGTAGCTCGGGTAACCTGAATTCAAACACAGACACCTATGTGGGTCTCTCTTTATGTGTGTATTCCCTATGTGTAATCACATATAAATGAAGAGGTCTATGTATATACATTTATGTAAAATAGTCCACGTGGGTATTTAGGCGTGTGTTTGTGTAAGATACAGACGCGTGTAATGATGTACACACAAACACATCAGTAGTATGATTTGATGTTGAAAACGGAATCTAGGCATTTGAAATCAAGCAACCTCATCGTGAGAAAAGTTGCTGGGTAGGACAGATAGATGAGTACTAGTAATGGGCCCGTGGAACTGAGCGGCTCCCTATCAAGTTCGCGTGCCTAGCCACAGCAGGTGAGTGAGTTCTTGAGGGCAAGTGAAAATCTCCTGCGCCCGGCCTTCTCCACTGCTGCTAAAGCAGCTCATCTCCACTCGCCGTAGCTGCTTATAGCTTTAAGTAGCAAGCCCTGGACTCTCTCTGCCAGCTCCTGTCAGGCCAGCCAGGGTTACCGTGGGGCCAGGGTTGCATGGACGCTGCTGCGGTCTGTGCGAGGCCAGGGAAGGGGTTAGTGGATTGGCTGGCCGCCTGGGCACCGGGGCAGGGCAGCCGTGGAGCCGTGCAGCAATTTCCTGCTTGGGGTGAAGCCCTAGAAGGCTGGTGCTGGCAAAGCCCAGACTCTCCAGTTCTTTTGAGACAACTCCCTGACCCCTTTCTCCACCTCCGTGTTTCTTGTCGGGGGGAATCTGATTTGTGCTGGTCACAGGCACGTGGAGATGATTGACGGGGGTCAGAAAGCCCCCCACCCTCCGCTCCCAGCTCATAGTCCTTGGGCCTGGAGTTTATACGTTAGAAAACTCGGACATCGTCCTCTCTAGCTCTGAGTTTCTAGCACAGATCAAATCACATTAGCAGGGGAGCAGACCCGCTCCCGAAGGGCCCTGAAGGACAGGTGAGGGGGACTGGGAGCGAGACGCACACGTCGTGGGGGGCCGTGAAGGATGGAATGATGCTCGTCAAAACACACTGTCAGGAAGGAGCCGAAGAGGAGAAAAACGCTACACACGGACTGGTCTTCACAGTTTTACTTAAATCTGATCTTGACTTGGCGCATTTCCCTTTCTTTGGAGGGTGAGGGCAAAAGAAAGCAAATGCAGTCCCTGAACTTCTTACTGTAAGCGTCCCTTCTGTCGCGGTGGTTGCACTGTTCCACATTAAGTAGAGCTGGTAGCTAGCCTCTCTTCTGAATCACCCTGATTGTCTCCCTGGTTGCTTTGTTCTTTCAAGTTCAGATGTCTCTCTAATAACTGGTGGCGTTCCAGGGAGAACTCTGGGGAGAGGGGGTTTCCTAAGTTAGACTCGGGTGGTGGAGCACTTCTTGGTGGAAGGAACGTCCGGTCACTGCTTCTTTGTGGGTCTGCTCTGTCTGACCTATGGAGTGTCCTTCCTCAGTGCGCTGGGATCTCTTGAAGGAGAAGCTTTTCCTCTCACCAAAGGGGATGGGGTCCTAAGACTCTCTCTAAGTAGATGCCTTTTCCCGGGTGGACCCCTCAGGAGCTGTGAGCTTGCCTAATGGGGATGCGAAGGCCTGTGTGTCCTCCTGGAGTTTTACTCATAGCGCTATGGGGTCCTTGGTGCTTGTAGAACCGTCCCGGTTGTTTTATAGGTGAGGGAGCGGATGCCCAGGGCAGTTGAGTGATGAAATCGGTGTCACACATTTCTGATCAGTGGCAGAGAAAGAACTGGAATCCAGGTCTCACAACTCCCATCTCTGTCCAGTGTTTTCCCTATGTAGCACCTGGTTATGAACCCAGAGTACTTCTGAGAGGTCGGAGCACGGCTGCCCATTCGGTGCAATTCTGTTTTTGCCCCTTCTCCTCGGCTGACTCAAATGGTTGGTTTGGCTGTATAAAACGATTATCCATTTCAGTATTTTATTTGAGCTGGCTGCCCTATGCCTCATTCTCATGAAGCCTAAAACCGGTTATGCTCTTCAGAAAATGCGTCCCCACGAACGAGACACACTGATAAAGATCCACACTGGGTAAGTGCGTAGACTCTGGAGTCCGTGCACTTTCTAGATGTGAAACCGCTTTTTTTTTTTTTTTTTATACAGGTTACTTTTTTTTATACAGGTTACTGTATAATGTATTATTTGCCCCAGGGGCACAGGTGTGTGAATCATCAGTCTTACACACTTCACAGCACTCACCATAGCACACACCCTCCCCAGTGTCCATCACCAGCCACCCTTTCCTTACCCGCCACCCGCCGGCAACCCTCCGTTTGTTTTGTGAGATTGAGTTTCTGATGGTTTGTCTCCCTCCCGATCCCCTCTTGTCGTGAAACTACTTTTAAGTCTCGTTTCTTCATTAGTCAAATGGTGACAATAATAACTAATTCAGTTACAGTAGAACCTGTCACTCGGGTTTCTGTGAGCGTGAATAATCCACGTAAGCACCTTGTACAGTGCCTGGGACACAGTAAGTATTCAGTAAAGTTGGTTATTATGGTTCTTCTTAAATATGCTGTTTTTATAGTTTATACAGCATTGTCATTGCCTCCATTTTGCAAAGCACAGGACCTTGTCAACAGGTACTGATTTAGAAAGAGTCTAGAGTGGTTTTCACAAACGGAATAGCAGATGTAGGACCGTTCTGAGGGTCAGGTGCGTCTTGGTGTCTGCACACGGTCCTGCCTTCTTCCCACCTGTCCGCCTCCCTCCTCATTCTTCCTTTGCTTTCTCTTCTTGTTGCAGTCTCTCCCTTTCACTTCCTTCCTTTTTTTTTTTTTTTTAAGATTTTATTTATTTACTTGACACAGAGAGAGCGAGAGAGATCACACGTAGGCAGAGAGGCAGGCAGAGGCGGGGCGGGAAGCAGGCTCCCCGCCGAGCAGAGAGCCTGATGCGGGGCTCGATCTCAGGACCCTGAGATCCTGACCTGAGCCGAAGGCAGAGGCTTTAACCCACTGAGCCACCCAGGCGCCCCACCCTTTCACTTTCTTCTGAAAGGACTTGAGCATATCACATATTAGGATAATATCAGTTAAGTCATTAATGAAAGATAAGAACAAAGACCATGGGAGAGAAGCTTAAAAGAATCTTTTCAAGTATATGAACTGAATAAGATTACACACTTGGAATAAAGTTTCCTCTAAAGTTACTGGCAGTGGAAGCTTAAAAGGAAATACGTTGAGTTGCAGTATTCTCATTTCCTGACAATAGAAAACAAGATACATTAAATCTTGCAGATTGTTATGTTTTTGCAACTGGGGCTAAACTCAGGTTATAACAATTGTAGGCCCTACTTCTGTAGTCAAAGCTTGATTGATCATCGTACTCAAGAGACAACTCAGTATTTGCACATATAAGTCACATTTTCATGGTATTGTTGTCTTTTATGATGGCCTTATTATAATCAGGTTACATGTTAAAGATATTGTTCAGATTATGGAAATAACTCAGTGTCCCAATGAGTCATGGTTGAGTGGGCTACATATTGATATTTTCACTAATTTTTAAAAATAACAGAGGCAACAGGAATGAGTCATGCGCTTATTTAAAAAACCTGTTTAAAAGTTTTCTAATACATTATTCATGTTCAATCCTAATTAAAATCTATTTATTTATTTATTTATTTATTTATTTTAAAAAAGATTTTATTTATTTATTTGACAGCAGAGATCACAAGTAGGCAGAGAGAGAGGAAGGGAAGCAGGCTCCTGCTGAGCAGAGAGCCCGATGCAGGGCTTGATCCCAGCACCCTTGGATCATGACCTGAGCCAAAGGCAGCGGCTTTAACCCACTGAGCCACCCAGGCGCCCCTAATCTTAATTAAAATTTAATGTAATATGTAGAATTCCCTCACATGTTACCTTACACACGTAGACAATTCATTTTCTTGTAGATTTCATTCTAATCAGTGATGTTTGCATACAGTTTTACTGTTGGGTTTAATGTGTCTTCATAATACTGGAAAACAAAATGGTTGTTAAATTTATAGGATCACAGCGTCCTTTTTTCAAACAGGCACCTACTTGTGTAAAGAGGTAAGAACTCCAGAAACTGCTTTGCAGGAAAAAGAAGAGTTACTACTCTGGGCCTGGGTTACCTTTATAAAGTTGTAAAGAAATTGCCTCAAAATTCATTGGAAGTAGAATTTTTTTTTCTTTTAATGCATGTGTTAAATAAATGTAGATTGAATATACATTCTGCCTATATTTTTTTTCTTTTCTCTAGCCCAACTTTTAGACTAGTCATTTCTTTACTCTTTGCTGTATGAGAGATTATTGGGTAATACCCAAGACCCCTAAAAGTTAATGGTTTATGAAATTCTGTCTTATTTGTTTTGATAGAATAGTTATCTTCTATCAAGAATATCTGAAAATAGAAGAATACATTATTTTATATATGGTGGCCTTATGGTTGCGATTTTATATTTTTAAGACTTAATTCTGTTCACCAATTTCTCGTGTTTGCAAACTAGCTCACTAGTATTCACTCAGCCTTAGATATTTCTTTTTTTTAAAGTTTGAAGTTAACATTTTAACTTTTATAATGGTTTTAACCTTTGAAAAGCATTTTAACATTGTCAGAAGTGAAGACTGTTCTTTTTCTGTTGGTTGTGATTCATCTCTCTGCCAGTTTCCCAGAGAGCGGTTACGCAAGGTGCGGTGATGGAGCGTGTGGGGGTTGGCGGCGTTCGGTTTGATCAGCGTAATCATCCTGTATTTGTTCGGAAGTTAGCAATGAGAATGGTCTGAGTTCAGAGGACCACTGTATTCCCACCGCAGTACCCGATGTGAATAATAGACTTTGTAGCTGGCTTGGATACCCTTTCTGGTTTTGGCCTTGGGGTCTCAGCCAGACAGAAGTGTTGTGTGAAGATGTCTTCAACATGCCAGTGGTCTGTCATCTTGTCAGACTGTCCTTAGGACGTGAGAGGAGCTGCCTAATCTGTTCCGAGGGTGGGGGGGGGGTAGGAAATGTCATGGAAGAGCAGTGTAAGTTGAATGGAGAGAAAGTAAGTGGATTACGTTTCATTTAGTTTGTTTGCAGACCGGACCAGGTGTTAAAAAGATCAGAAGTTGTGGCAAATATTGAGGATGAAGTTTGGCCCACCACTTCTTCTCCCAAGGTCAATGGTGGGAGGGAAGGTTTTCAGTCTGCTTTTCCAATTATATGTTTGTGTGTAGGAGAGAGGATGTACCATTTCCTACATGATTGTGAAATGTCCCTTCCTTGGGGTCCTCTTCGGTCCTATTGGTTCCAGCAATTTAAGCTGCCATGTCACTTAAGCTTTGTTTTTATAGAGTCTCCGATAATTTTACTTGAAATTCTCGAGTTCTCTTTCCCCATATGTCTCAGGGGACATTAAAGCTCTGTTTGAGGGGGAGTTTTGGGGGACATCTCACATGGAAACCTAGATCTCTATTCTGAGTTTATTTCAGAGATCTAGGTAGAACAATGGTATAGTTAATGAGTCTGGGAACTTGTTGAAGTCATTTTCTTTGCTGACTGAAAGCATTCATTTGTGTGTGGTTAACTTTGGCTTGATTTTTCTGGTAACTGCCCTTTATTATAGTAATGGAGGCAAATAATTAAAAGCTATGGATAACTTCAATGGAAATTGGAGGAAATTATTGAGAAAGAATTTAGGCAATGTACACGATATGTGATTCTTTTATGGTTAATTTAAGAAATAGCTACTTTTGAGGGTGTTTCTTTATAGAACTTGTTTTGGAATAATTATAAGTAAATCTTGCTTTTGCAATGAGAATAATATAAACTAACATTTATCTAGTCCCGGTTATATGCCAGAATCTCTGTTAAGTACTTTGTATGTATTATGTTTAATAACAACCCTGTAAACTAGGTACCAAGTTCTTGTGCTCATCTTTTTAAACTGGTTTCAAGAGATACTTGCCATTTTAAGGGAGTGTGAATATTAGAAAAATAGAGAAGGAAGGAATCTTTATGTAGAACTAGGCTCAAATAGTTATGGGCCTGGGTTATCTGACATAAAGCTTATAAATATTTAGATTAATTTTTAAATATTGTTAAATAATCCTTAATTTGGGTTACTTGTTTATTTTATTTTATTTTACCATTTAGAGATAGTTGTGTATTAGAAACTAGGTATAATGTTTTGGGGAGGATATAGATGGTTTAAACATGGATTTTGGGGCATTCATAGGAGAACACAGGATAGTGACTACAGTTTGCGTCTGGGCAGAAGTGTAGACAGATAGGGAGCACAGCTGGTAGACTGGTTGGGGAAGCCCAGGGCAAGTCTATTTTGTGAAAATTGATGAGCCTCCCAAGAGAGAGCTTACCCCAGGAAAGAAGAATCAAGCTCTTCTGAGCTTGACTTGGTCTTGGGCATTGAGGGACAGAATAGTTCTGAGCATAGGATGATAATGTTTCTTCTTTATATATATAGGTATCTATATATCTATAAATATAGATATAGATATATAGATATATTTATGTATCCATATAAATATATAGATATCTATATCTATATCTATATCTCTCTATATATTTTTACTTCTTTAGTCCTAAATGGATTTATGTCTGAGCTCCATGGAAATTTAGGAGGGCATCAAAATAAAAATTGTAGTGAGAAAAGGCTTACTCCCTTGTGTATGGGAAACATTTTAGAGTCTTAGAACAATACTGGTCATTTGTTTGGGCCTAGAAATCCCACGACAGCAGGTCCAGGAGTTGGTGACTTCTAAGTTATTACTGCGAATGAGACCCATCCATGCCCATAGATGAGTAAGCCCGGACAACCTGGGCGGGGGGCGGTTATAGAAATAACGGTCAAACCAGTGAACATAAAAGGGAGATATTGAGAAAGAAAGGGAGAGGGGGAAGGGGAAAGAGGCAGGTGGGCATTCAGAGGGCAGAGTGATAAGAATGATAACTCCCGTCTCCCATCCTGGGCATCAAGGAAGACTTTAGGGAGGGGAATCTTAGAGAATACTTAATACTGGAGCACAGAGAAATAGGAAGGAGGGAATGCCAGTCTGAACAGAGGAAAATACAGACGTAAAGACATGGACATGGCACATTTGGGGAAGGGGGGAAGAGAGTGAAAACTTCAGCTGGCTTCATCACAGCACATACGAGGAGCTTCAGAGTGGCAATAAAGAAGAGTATCCCAGTTGAATTGTATTCAAGAAGTAATTAAATAAGTGACATTATGGGGAGTGACCCGGAAGTGAACGGGAAGTGGTAGAGAGCAGTTTGAAGGCTCCTGTAATATCCACAGTGTAACAATACAGTATAGTACAATAATAGTATGATTAGGAACCAGAGAAGTAGCTGGGGACATAGTGATGAGGAAAGATTACATAACATTGAGTAAAATTCCTACAATTTGGCCACTAATTTGGATGGAGAGAGAGGAGGAGGGTGTGGGCAAGGTGGTCACAGATCAGCTGAGTTTTGAGAAGACAAGATTGGGGAATATGGAAAACAGAAGAACAGAAGACACATGCTTCTAAGATTCCCCCAAGATACACTGGATGTGAACTGCCGACGGGGTGTGCAGATGGAGATGTTTAGCAGACATCTGGGGACCAGGGGAGACTCTGGAGGGAGCACATGGCCCCGGGGGAGGAATTTGGAAGACGGGGGGGGGGGGGATAAAGAAGGTAACTGAAGTGGGGACAGTGGATAGAATTGAGGATGTCCAGATAGAAGAGCTGAAGCATAGAGCCTATTTTTTAAGGAGATTTTATTTGTTTTTATTAACAATTTTAGGTTCAAAACAAAACTAAGCAGAAGGTACAGAGATTCTCCGAGTACCCTCTACCCCTGCATACACAGAGAGCACCTAATGTAGGGTCAAGTTTATATTGATGAAAAACATTAAGTTACACAATATTTTTTGTTTCAAGTGCTCTTCTTAACTCAAATGATGCCAAAACGTGTTCTTGGCAGGGTATTCTTATAGACTCTACTAATGGATAGCTACCAGTGATTTTGACTCAAGTGTTGATATCATGAAATGATGTTTGTTCACATCTGAATCGGCTAGATGGTATTTCAGAGTTTGTCTCTTAAAAATGTAAAATACTTCTCCTAACTGTTCTTTTTCTCAGCTATTAGGAAGTCATTTAAATTTTCTTTGATTCATCTTCTCCATGTTAAATATGACCATACTTGTTTTCTGTAGCTGCCTTGACAGAGATCTTAGAAAATAGCTCAGTTTTTGATATTTATTTATTTATTTCTGAGGGGGAGATTTTTAACTGTTAATTTATTTTAACTCTCCTAGCCCCTCGCTTAGAGGCTTCTTCCAAACCACTAGCATGAACGAGTGACTTCTGAGATACAGAATCAAAGTTAACACCCCAAGGTCTTAGTGGAAGTAGTAGAGCAGAGATTTGGGGATAAGTGGGAGTATATTTATATCGAGGGACTTCTGTATTTATGTGTATTTTATAATATGCATGTGTTTGTTTATTGCAAGCGCATAGATGTACTTTTTGAATTGGGCATGTAACTGTGGTTATGGTTAAGCATGTGAATGAAACTGTGCCTTTCCGTGTTACTGAGGTATTTGCACATACTCTAAGCTAAAAGTCACACACTTGATGTAGAAGGGCATATATGACTTTTTAAAAATCATCATAAGTACATAGGCATACATGCATTTATTTATGCTACCTGTGAGATGGGCAATAAAGTATTTGACATGCAGGTCACAAGAGACAAGGGCATTTATATCTCTGTTGGGCATTAATAACAAGAGACGTCAAGCCCTTAGGTAGAAAATAGACAAAGTCCTTATAGGGTTTCATGTTAGGCTAGCAGGATAAATGCAAGCGTGGCTTTTGACTTTCCATCAATTTAAAAGGTTCTTATTAGCAAGTGCTGGGATTTCGTAATGGTTTAAATTCTCACTGAGAAATAGTGCCCTACAAATAGTGGATCAAAAAAAGGTGTGTTCTCAGCATATTCTACCTGTACCAGTTGGGTTTTAGTTGGTGGCAAGAGAAATCTATTGGTTAGCAGGAAGAAAAATGAAAGATACTGGAAGTGGTAGGTGAGTCACAGAAGTTGAAGGAAAACCTAAACAGCAAAGCTTCAACAGGGCAGGAACTAGGATGGCTCAAGGGCTCTCAATCAGAATCCATTTCCTGGAAGACTGGGATGGTTGAGTTCCAACTGTCACTATCCTGTATGGCCTTTCTCTAGGTTCAGATTCTTGGGAGTGAAATTCCAGTTAGGTCATCTTGAATTGGGCTACCCTTTGAAAGACAGCATGATGATGGTGTGTTCTACCAGAGCCACGTAGACTTTAGAGGGGTTGCTCTCCATAAGAGGCATGAGTTATGGTTACAAGAAGGGAACAGAGATGCTAGGCAGGCCGACATGAGAAGCATGCCATAGGCAGTGATGGCACTTTGTAGTTCTTTTAAAAAAGTGAAAATATGGGCGTGCACGATCTCTGAAACGAAGTCTGAATTTATACCCATGAGCATATGCAGATATACATACTCATGCATATGTATTTTATACAGTGCTTTTGGAAGATCTCTGCCACTTTTTCCTTTAAATCACTACTCTTATAGTTGACATATTGAATGACGTTCTATGGGCTGCTTTTCTTCTCTCAAAGAGCAAATTTACATACAAGTGGTCCCCAAAGACACATTATGTTGGGTGTAATATACAGAAAGTGCTGAGGTCAGCCTATTATGGAAAATAATTCATTTTTTGATCATTAATGAAGGCAGTTTAATTTCTTAGGCATGGAAGTGTGTTCTCACATTTTTTTTTTTTTTTTTTGCATAGAAGTTGCATTGACTCGTGTGATTATTCTTATCTACCAGGAGGAGGAGATCCTTCTACTGAGAAAAACTTTTCCTTTCGGTGTACTGTGTGCTTTTTGACCCAGGACTTGATTTGCTATAATTAAAAACATGTACAAGTGCTGTCAATAAAAACCTGAAGCTTGCCACTTACATTTCTAAATAGATTGTTTTAGATAGATTCTCATTATGCTTTAATAATGGAAAGAAACTTTTCAATGTGGTTCATACACTTGAGACAAAAGAATAAAAAAAGGTCTTCTGAAGTCATTTATCGATCTTTCAAGTTCTAGATCAGTGGTTCTCAGACTTCATTTGACATATGAGTGTTACCTGGGGTGATTACTGAAAATACAGATGTATGCATTGCCTTCTAGAGATTTTGGTTTGGTAGATCAGTGGGGGTTCAAAATTCTAGTTTTATCAAGCACCCCAGATTCTGGTGCAGGTAGTCTCCAGACCACACGCTGGAAAATCCTGTTCTAGATGATGTCCTGTTAGCTTATGAAGAGTATCAAAGAAGGAAGAATTATGTATAATTAGTTCAAAGGTTTGGAATGGAATTATTATAATATTGAGCATTCAGATGATTTACTCTCAAACCACACTTCTACTAAAGTGACTGAGGATTCTGTTTTCACTGAAAATGCAAGGTAACTTTATGTGGAAGTTAATGAGAAAGGAAAATTTATGAGTGACTTCTACATTCTTGACTAACATTTTAGTTTTAGATGCAGCTCATAGAATAATAGCACATTTTTTTTTTATCTGAGGGTATTCCAGGGTGAGTTAGAATGTTTTATTTTTTCCTTGTTTTTGCTTGGAATAAATCAGTGTTCTCTGATAAATATGGTATGGTAGGTGCACCAAGACTATGGTTTCCTCCCATATTCCCTTGAAAGTTATTTTTTCATGCATGTATTTTTTTTTCTGAAAGCAAAGTGTTTTTCCCCCAGGATTTTCTAGTAAAAACCTTTTTATGCCACCTATTTCTCTCAACATAAGATGGTTTGAATTGTAATGTTACTTAAAAAAAAATTACCCATGAGTGAAACTAACATTATCAGTGGTGACATAGGAAGGACTCCAGGAAGCCGAGCTTCAGTTGCCGAAGGCACCAAGGGTTGCATAAAAACTTAGAGGGAGCAGTTAAACCAGGATGGAATATAGCAATCAGAAACAGAGTGCTTACTTTGGAGCAAAATAAGTATCACCAACCTCAGTAGATAGCAGCTGGCTCTATAAGACAAAGGACGCCTTTTACTGTAGGTAATATGGGGGCAGAAACTGGTTACATACTATCCTTTTAGTTATGCCTGAACATACAAAGTTAAAATCATCTGCAGAAGCATCCACATGCACAAATAGGCTAGACAGGGAAGGGCTACATAGCTCAAGTCTGTATTTTTCAAATTACCATAGCTTTTGAAAGTCTCAAGCAGGGAAAGCAAGCCTAGTAGGTTTTTTTTTTTTTTTTAATCTTTTTGATTGAGCTAAAAAGATCCTCAAGGCACAAGTGATGGCTTATCGTTAGGAGGTTAAATTCAGTCACAAGTGTTTACTTTGTTGTTGTTCAAATTATTTCAACAAATTTCTGGGTAATGTTAATATTAACTAGCTAGTACTAATGTAGACAGACATTATTTTTCTGATGATCATTAACCTGGAACAAGAAAAGATGAGATTTTGTTGGTGGACGCTTATATTTTACACCCTCGTGCTCCATAGTCGCAGGACCCTTGAATATTTGTAAACCCGATGATGTGGTATATTTAGGAGTGCAAAAATACACTTTCCTTTAAAAAGTTCAGCTGATACTTTATGATATTCTTCTGGGTTAATAATTTAGTGAGCTATCTTCTGTTAAAATATTTTAAAGTTTAATATTCGGTAATTCATAGTAAGTAAAAGATTCTCATTGATGTAGCTTCAGTTATATGATTTTCATAAAAACGTAAGAGATAGAGAGGAAGGTGTCTTATAAGTTCTACAAAAGAGGATGTTTATAGGTACGTTCGGTAGAACAGAAGTAGTGACCTATTAAACTAGAAAGTAAGGTGCTAGTTCTACTGCATGTTGAGGTCTTCCTTATTATACATTTTTAGCCATGACACAAAACATATTCCGGATTGTTTGGTAGTATTTATGTACCTATTTTCAGAGCAGCAGTTTCTATGGTGTTACATTTGCATTTGTCCTTAGGATAAAACGTTTCCAACAACTTTTTCTTCCATCTGTCTTAAATTTGTGAATTATACCAGGAAGAAAGCTTCAGTTATTGGGTTCATGCATTTAACATCTAATAACTTCCCTTTAGACAAGCAGAGTGTGCTTTGAATTCAAGGCTCTGACAACCACAAAAGGCAAGAAACTGGGATGCTGCCAGAAAGAAATACTGGATATCAGAGATTGTTCCTGTGTGAAGGGAAGGGCGGGGAGAAGTTCCTATAAGTTTTGTGCTTTCAAAACATGGGATCAAAATGGAAGATTTTCACGGTCTGGTTGAGTGTTTATTGTTAGAACAGGGTATGTCTTAGATGTGTTTGAGTTGAAGGGTATAGATTCATCATTACCATCATCAGAAATTAAACAGAAGAAGAATGAGCAGAAGGACAGAGGCCCAAGTAAGACGGGAGGCCCATGGGTCCCCACTTGCCCGTAGTTTACTTAAGAACCGTCCTCACTAAGTTTAACATTTTTCCTCTTAGAAATGCCCATGGAATTAAAAATGATTAAGGCTGGTGTGCCACCCACACCACCCTCAAGAAACCAGCTACCTCTGACTTGGAGCAGTGTTGGTCTTGGTGGGCTAGGTCTGATCCTGGTGGTAGAAATGCTGACATTGGGAGGGGGTAGCACTTTTATATCCCTACACAGAGGGATGCGTACGGGGATGAACATCCAGTGGGAAACAAACATTCTCCAGACTGTGAAGACTGGAAGGGATCAGGCTGATGCTGGCCCGTCTTTATAGACTCGAAGAAAGGTGAGGTCTGAATGCCATGGTCATGGCAATCCACAAGATGGAGTTCTTTTACACTGGTAGAACATTTCCAAAATGAACACTTGTGTGAGCAACGCTGCTTCCAGCGAGACAAAGCCTGAGGAAAACCAAGAAAGAGGGCTGGGTTTATTACGTTCAAGGATATGGCTAGAAAACCACACAAAAGTTACTGCTTTGATGACCCTTTCATCATTCCAGATTTTACCAGTTCATCTTGCCAAGCATGTAGGTTGAAAATTTCCTCCGTGTAAGATGAAGTGCGCTCCTTTCTTATGCAGGTTTGTAGGACGTACAAGCGGACCTTAGGTGGAAATCTAATGAATTGCTTTTTACCAAATTGTAACTCATTTCAAAAGATTAAATGGAAGAAATGAGTAAAAAAAAACAAATACAAAACCACAAAAAAAAAAACCACACAAAAAAACACAAAAACACAAAAAAACACAAACCCTTCTCCATTATAGTCATCTTCTGTCCCTAGAACTTAATGTCTACATATAGTAGGTGCACAGTATGTTTGTAGGTGAACAAGATTGCTTGCATAGAAGAGCCAAAGCAGAAAGAGTGCTGTATTGAACTAGGAAATAATGTGCTAAATTGTCTCTATGTAAAATCCTTCCTGTTTAGTGATCTGGTTTATGCCTCTCCCTTTTTTTTCTTTCTACCATCCTGAAATAGACATTCCAGAGAAAAGCCCAGTCCCTAAATTGTTTGTAATGTTGTCAAAATCTGGGTTAGCAATATACCTTATGGATATAGGTTATCGTGGGAAAGGTGTATTTTTTTTCTTCAGATGATTAAGAAATAATTGAACAGAAATGAGTAGGTGTGATTAGATACTTCTGCTGTTTTCTTGGGATTGTCATTGGCTCACACATTGTAGCCTTGGCTGTGTATTTCTACAAAAACAGGTTTTAAAGGTGTTTGATAAATAATTTCCCTTTTCTTTTTTTTTTCCCGTTTGTAACAAAAGGTTACGTTTGTAATGCCACTTGCATTCTCTCCAGGCACAGAAATAACAATATATAAAGTATAAACTTATTAATAATGTAAATGTAGCCTTTTTTAGTTGCAGTAATAAACTGATTGTATCACTTTTCTGACTGTAATAATTAGTATAGAAACTATGGACTCACAGACAAAGTGCATGAGATTTAACCCGCTGATCCACCCAGGCACCCCAACTGCATGAGATTTAGACAGTTACTTATATTTTTTCCCCACTTTGATTGTGGCCAAGAAAATAGATATGGGAATTGACAAAGTTTTTATAAATCAAGATTTATAAACTAATCAGAATTCTTACTGATGATATAGTGCTTATTTGGATATTAAACTCTTGTAGCAGAACAGGGCTCTTTATATGTTGGCTAATTGAACATAATAATAAGAAAGAATAGAGCTCTTGACTAAATAGAAGTTGATGTCCTATTGATGTTCTTTGTTGTATCTGTGAAGGGAGAAAACAAGAAGAAAAAACTCTGTGTATGTAGGAAAGGCTATTGTTAATGAGTCACTGCCTAGTGTAAGACTGTGCACTCCGTGAATCTGGAACTTTGGTGATGGTTACAGAAAAATATAACTGATTATCTATGTATATTGCCTGGAGGGGATCGACAGAAATGAGCATCTGTACCCCTTAGTCGGAGCTATTAAAATTTCACTTTGCTGGTTGGTCCTGTGACTCTCTCCTCTTCCTCTAGTGGGTTGTTTTGGCTCCAGGCCACTTTTTTTTTTTTTTTTTAAGATTTTATTTATGTGTTTGATAGAGATCACAAGTAGGCAGAGAGGCAAGCAGAGAGAGAGAGAGAGAGAGAGAGAGAGGGAGAGGGAAGCAGGCCCCCTGCTGAGCAAAGAGCCCAATTTGGACTTGATCCCAGGACCCTGAGATCATGACCTGAGCTGAAGGCAGAGACCTTAACCCACTGAGGAACCCAGGTACACCTCCAGGCCACTTCTTAAGAAGACCACTGAGTCTTGTTACGGAGTGAGATGACTTGCTGCCAATGTAAGGACCCATGTTAGCACCAACACCCTTTTTTCCCTCTCAAGCAAGAAAATCCGTGTTAGCTTTTCCCTTTCCTTCATTGTCTTCTGCTTATTTTTCTGAACATTAAGCCAATATCATCTGCTAATGTGCATATTTACAACGAATCATTTTTTGTGAAAAAGAGAACCTGTAAGTTGACATACCTTTTATAAAGAACATACATTCTCTAGCCTAACCTCTGTCTGGCAGAGAGTAGACACTCTTCTTGCCCTCTTAAGACTTTGGGAAAATTTTAACCTCTCGGTATTTTTTTTTTTAATTCTCATCTATAAAATAATAGTGGTGATCATAGATACGATTTTCCTTAAAATAAGCTCTTACATCGAGATAAGGATGAGTAGTTTTCACTAAATCTAGTCAACAATTGATAGCTTACTGAGCATTTATTATTTACAAAGCTCTATTTTCCGCTCCCACGTTTTTAAGCTGATGACACTGAAGGGAAATGAGGATGTGGTAGAGCACACGAGAAGAGAAAATCATCAGAGAGTGGGGGCGAAGCATTCCGTCCCAGCCAGCACACCACCTGTTCTAAGTAGCACACTGACCATCGGATGCTTACATTCTTCCCTCAAATTATGAACTTGACACTCTTTGTTCTTGAACTCTTTCTTCCGTCTGGTAATTCCGTCTGTTTCAGAGAAGAAACATTTTTTTCCTCCTATTATTGATTCAACTTTTTGGTATCAGATAACTGCCTATTTGAAAATTTGGTTTTACTACGTTTTGGTCCTCTTGATGCACTCTAAAAAAATACATGCCCAAAGCCTTGTGTTTATTAGTATTGGACGAGGCCACGTATTAGTGTTGGAAGAGGTCCTCGATTCAGAGACTTGATGGAAAGCTAGATTGTCAGTTGTCTTTATGAAATAGACACAGAACATGTGAATTCAAAACATTTTATTTGCAAATGTCAGCCAGATGGGCCTCTCTGTACTGGACAAAGCAGAGATATAAGTAGAATGTATGAATATCAAAATATGATAGTTTTAACTTGGGTGGCTCAATACCTACCATGATGACGAAGATAGGTGTTGGGTTTTGAAGTAAGTTAGAACTGGTTGAACCTTCTGCCATCTAGACACTTTGCTACATTGGGAAAAAAAAGTGAATTGATATCTGTAGGTCATAGTTTCCTCATTTATAAAGTGGAAATAATATTTACTGTAGGGTTTTGTTGTTTTTGGTTTTGGTCTGGCTTAAAGTAGATGACATGTGTGAATCTATACACAGTGTTTTCATGAGGGTAGATACACAGTTGTTGCTACTTCTGGAAATTTAGAAAGTATTAAAAAGTGGTTAGAATCAGTGGATATATCTCTAGAGAAAAGAAAAGGAATCAGAGGTTGAAAATTAGAGTAGCTTTTTAAAAAGGGAAAGTTGGGAAGAGAACTGGCAGGAAGGTTGCTTGAATGATTTTATTGTGAACGTGTTTTCTCAATGATCTTTAACAAGATCAATAACCTGTTAAACCAGAATACAAGTAATACAAGTGCTTGAAGATGATACAGGCCAAAAGTTACCAACCTTCAGCATTAGAATACACATAACATTGCTTTATTATCTATATCCCATGATCTGCTCAGGTTTTTAAGATTTATGTCAGATCTGAAATCACTACTTGATAATGGGACTCTAGTCTAAACTACAAAATTTTTTAGCATAAAGCCCCTATGATCAACACATCTGTAGAGGTTCCAGAAATGGAATAACAGAGTTGTAAGAAAATCTGCGAGAGCAGTGTATTGGATAATGTGGAGAAATTTTGGAAGATTGGATTTCTTTAAAGGACAGATCTTGTTCCCCTGTTTTAGTGTTTGTTGTCATGAAAATAATCACAAACCCACATGCCCGAGGCTTAATGAAAACCTGGTGGCTGCAGAAATAATCAAAAGTATAACATGCTCTGTTTCTCCTTTTAACCCATTTCATCTAACTCAACATTTCACACAGTACTCTCAGGAAGTTTTGAGCATTCCAGTCCCAGGCAGATACTTGGTTTTTCAAATTTTTGTGATGTGGGAAATAGATAAAAGAAGGAGAAAGAATTGAGAGGCAGTGACATTTATAAGGTAGCAGTTTTCAAGTGGAAGAGAATTTGGGCGGGGTGGGGGTGGGGCTTCTGCTTTGAGAACTCGATTCCCAGGAGTGGTCCCCAGTCTGCTTTGTTGTTTGAGCATCCTTTGGGTGCCTGCCTTTTTTTCTTTTTTTTCAAGATTTTGTTTATTTAGTAGGCAGAGCTCATATGTAGGCAGGGAGAGAAGGGGAAGCAGGCTCCCTGCCAAGCAGAGAGCCCGATGCGGGGCTCTATCCCAAGAGCTTGAGATCATGACCTGAGCCGGAGGCAGAGGCTCAACCCACTGAGCCACCCAGGCGCCCCTAGGTGCCCATCTTTAATGGGGGCTATAAGTAATTGTCACCCAATCCTCCCCTTTTTGCACACTCCCTGCTGTATGTAGCAGGACTGGTGATATCTTCACCATTAGCAACAAGTCCTCGTTTTTCCTGATGAAACTTGTGGGCCTTACAGATTTGCTGTGAGGAACCTGGGAGATAGCTCACTTCTGCAAAGGTGAGTATGGGAATTCGAGGGAATTGAATTTTTTCCTGGCCTCATCTCTGGTCTGCTGTAGGAATGCAGAGCAGATGCAGTGACTCAGATGTAACTCCATCTGTGCATTAATGACATTCAGACATGCTCCTCTGTCTTTCGGTGTTTCGTTCTTCTGCTGTTAAGTCTGTTCTACTCAGGGAATATTCTGGTAGGACAGAGTGGGTCCGGCTTTTGAGTTTTGAAAGATAAAGGTAGTTGTTTATTTAATGAATGGTATTGAAAAAATGACATATATGTATAATTTTGAAAAATATTTACATATTTTTAAAAAGGAGGCCAGTAGCTTTCAGGACATCACTTCAAGAATTTCACACATAAGAAAAACAAGGCTAGTACCCTTACACGTAACATGCACTATAATTCAGTGGTTAGTGTTCGGTTTCTAAAGATTGATTACTCTTTTTCCTTTAATTTTTACATGTTACAATAATTCCAGTGTGGTTAAGGGGGAGTAGGATTGGGCTAGATTGGATGGGGAAAGGAACGAAGGAGCCAAGGTTATTTTAGAATCGGAATGTATTCTAATACTATAAATAATAAATAAATGCTGTATTAATGAGATTTGGGTACTCTTCCCCCTGACCCTTTTATCCAAATCTTTGTATTCTCTTTCAGTGAGGATGGATGCTTGAGGCAGTGTAATCCTTCCTAAAAACCACTATTCGCAACAGACTTGTTCTCCGCCTGATGCCAGGGTTGACCAAATATGTTCGGTGTCTACCTTGGAGGCACATGAACAGTGTATTTCCTAGAATTCATTGCTGAGGGACTGTTATTCCTCTGAGAAAAAGAGAAATCAGAGAGGGAGAGGCTTACCACTGGCAGAAATGAAACTGAAACATTTATTAGAAGATTAATTCCTGATACTGCTCCCACCAAGACTAGACTAGTTTAACTTTAGAATTAAAAAAAAATCAAATTCAGGGGCACCTGGGTGGCTCAGTTGTTAAGTGTCTGCCTTTGGCTCAGGTCATGATCTCAGGGTCCTGGGATCCAGCCCCTGATCAGGCTCCTTGCTCAGTGGGGAGCCTACTTCTCCCTCTCCCACTCCCCCAGCTTATGTTCCCTCTGTTACTGTGTCTCTCTTTGTCAAATAAATAAAAATAAAATCTTAAAAAAAAATAAAATTCATTGAGGTGTTACTGAGATACATCGAATTCTCCAGCTTTAGGTGAACGATCTGGTAAATTCTGACAGTGTTACACAATCATGAAGCCATCACCATAGTCATGATACAGAAGATGTTTCCTCCTGTTCCTTTTTTTTTAAATTTTTTTAGATTATTTTATTTTTTTTTAATTTATTTTTATTTATCAGAGAGAGAGAGTGGGAGAGAGTGAGCACAGGCAGACAGAGAGGCAGGCAGAGGCAGAGGGAGAAGCAGGCTCCCTGCTGAGCAAGGAGCCTGATGCGGGACTTGATCCCAGGATGCTGGGATCATGACCAGAGCCGAAGGCAGCTGCTTAACCAACTGAGCCACCCAGGCGTCCCTTTCCTCCTGTTCGGTAACCATCAGTTTCCTTGCTCTACCTCCAGCAACCACTGCTCTGATTTCTTTCACTGTAATTTTGCCTATTCTGGAATTTTATACGTATGAAATCAGATAGTAGGTATTTTGTGTGCGTGAGTTTGGATTTTTTCAGTTATCATAATGCTTTTGGGATTCAGCCATGTTATTGCTGAATCTATAATTTGTGTATTTTTACTGCAGAATACTCTTCCACTGTATAGATCCATCAAAATTCGCTCATCCATCCCCCACTTGAAAGACATTTAGGTTCCTTTAATTTTTTGGCTATTGCAAATAAGGCGGCTATGAACATTAGGGTGAAAGTATTTGTATGGATAGGTTTTCATTTCACTTAAGCAAATATTTAGGAATGAAATGGCTGGCGTCATATAACAGGTATACATTTAACTTTATAACAAACTGCCAAACTGTTTTGTGAACTGGCTTCACCATTTTTCTTTGCTCATAACAAGTAAGAGAGTTCCAGTTCCTCTACATCCTTGCCAACATTAGGTAATGTCAGATTTTTTGTTTGTTTGTTTGTTTTTAAATTTTAGGTATTCTTTTGAGTGAATAGGGATATCTCATTAAGGTTTTGATTATTTTTATTGCTAAAATGACTATAATGATGTTGAGGGTTTTATGCATATGTGTACTTGTCATTTATATATCTTCTTTTATGATTTAACTACAAATCTTTTGCCAGTTTTAAAAAACAGATTGTCTTCTTGAGTTTAAGAAATCTTTTACATTTTGGATACAAATATTGTATTTTTTCTGTCTGTAGCCAGACTTTTCATTTTACTTCTTTGTTTTTTTTTAAAGAGCAAAAGTTTTTCATTTTGCTATTTTATTGATATTTTCTTTTATACCCATGCTGTTGGTGTCTTATTTAAGAAATCATTAACAAACTCAAAGTTCTTTGTTTCCTAGAAATTCTTGGAATTTTAGTCTGTGTACTAATCTATTTAGACAGTATACTCCCACTTTATTATTTTTTTTTTCAAAATAATTTCAGCTATCCCAGTTTCTTTGCCTTTCTGTATAAAATTAAAGTAATCATGTATATTTCTATAAAAAATGTAGCTTGGATTTTTTTTAAAGATCTTTATATGTAGGTGAGAGAGAGAGTGAGAGACATTGTGTGTGCACAAGTAGAGGGAAGGGCAAAGGGAGAAGGAGAGAATCTCCAGCAGACTTCCCACTGAGCATGGGCTCGATCTCACAACATCGAGATTATGACCTGAACCAAAGTAAAGACTCGAATGAACGATTAACTGACTGAGGAACCCAGATGCCCCATTGCTTGGATTTTGATAGGGATTGTATTGAATTTATATAAAAATCTGGAGAAAATTGCCATCTGTACTGTGCTGATTGTTCATCTCTGATCACAATATGTCCTTCCATTTCTTTAGATCTTTTTAAATTTATTTCATCAGTATTGCATAGTGTTCAGCATATTCTTCCTGTATATGTTTTCTTAGATTTACACCTACTAGTATTTTATATTTTTTTCTCACTCTCCTGAGTGTGGTTGTAAATGATATTGTGTTTTTATTTTGTTTTGTTTTGTTTTTTGTTTTAATTTTAGTGTATGCACATTCATCACTTATATAAAAATATAATTGATTTTTGCATGTGTATCTTGTATCATGCTACCTTGCTAAACTTATTTATTACTTTTGAGTTATTTTGATAGATTCCTTGAGATTTTCTACATAGACAACCATATCTTCTGGAATTAGGGACAGTTTTATTTCTTTCTTTACAATTTGCATATTTTTTAATGTCCTCTTCTTACACTGTATTAAGTAAGAGGGTTGAGAACAAACATCTTTACCTTGTTCTTAGTCTTAAAGGAAAAGCCAGTACCATTAACTATAATGTTATCATTTTATCATTAAGTATAATGTTATTTATATGTTTTTTTGAAGATATTCTTTATCAAGTTGAGGAAATTCCCTTCTGTTCATATTTTTCTGAGAATTTTTATCATAAACTGGTGTTGAATTTTGCCTAATGAATTTTCTGCTTCAATTGATACAATCATGTGATTTTTCTTTTTTGTTCTGTTAATGTGGTGGATTTTATTGGTTGATTGATTTTCAAATATTGAACCATCCTTGCATCCCTGGAATAAACCTTATTAGATCATGCTGTATAATCCTTATATTGTTTATTGTTGAATCCTGTTTGCTAATATTTTGTTAAGAATGTTTGTATCAATATTCATAAAGATATTGATATGGAGGTATTTTTTTTAACTGTCCTTGTCTGGTTTTGGTATCAGGGTAATTAGCTTCATAAAATGAACTGATGAGTGTTCCTTCTTCCGCTTTTGTTTTTTGGAAGGGATTGTATGTTGCTGTTAATTCCTCTTTAACCATTTTGAGGAATTCTTCAGTAAAACTTTCTGGGCCTATAGATTCCTTTTGTGTGTGTGAGAGAGAGGATTTTAAAGTTATGAATTTAATTGCCTTAAAAGTTTTAGGAATATTTTAAATGATGTGTTTTGCATTGCATGACTTGTGGTGGCTTATGTTTTTTCGAAGTAGTTTACCTTGTCTGTGTTGTCAAATTTATGTTTATGGAGTTCATCATATTCCCTTATTATCCATTTGATGTCTTAATGTCTTGAATGAATTTCCTGTTTCATTTATTTTTGTCTTCATATTATTTTTGTCTTCTCTCTTTTTTTTTATTGTCAGTCTTTTCAGAGGCTTGTTAATTTCATTGATGTTTTCAAAGAACCAGCTCTTTGTTTCATTGATTTTTCCTCTTGTTTTTCTTTTTTCTTTCATTGATTTCAACTATTTATTATTTCTTTCTGTCTACATGTTTTGAGTTTATTTTACTCTTCTTTTTCTAGTTTCTTTAGGTAAGAGCCTAGATTATTGATTTGAGACTTTTCCTCTTATCTAATGTGTTCATTTCATGCTATTAATTTCCCTCTCTGTCCTGCTTTGGCTGAGTCCCACAAATTTTGATATGTTGTATATTCATTCAGTTCAATGTTCTTTTTTTTTTTTCCTCCCCTTGAGATTTTCTCTTTGACTCATGGATTATTTATAGTAATTGTTTGGTTTCTAAGTGTTTGGGTGATACTTCTTTTACTTTTAGTTTGATTTCATTGTAGCAGAAAAACACTCAGTCTGATTTCAATTATTTCAAATTTGTTGAGTTTTTTTTGGGACCAGGATATGATTTATCTTGTGTTTTTTTGTGGGCTCTTGAAAGTGTTTTGCTGTTCTTGGAGGGAATGTTGTAAAATACTGATTAGATCCTGTTGGCTGATGTTGTTGTTAAGTTCTTCTCTATCTTTGCTGACTTTGTTACAGTTTTCTGTCAGTTCTTGCAAGAGGCTTATTGAAGATAGCAACCGTAATTGTGGATTTGTTTATTTTTCCTTTCAGTTATATCAGTTTTGTGTAACATATTTCATAGTGTTGTTATTGGTTTTATACTTGTAAGATTGCTACATTTTCTTGATGGATTGATGATTTTATCATCATGTAACATCCCTTTCTGTGTCTGGTAATTTTCTTTCTTCTTAAGTCTACTTTATCAGATTTTAATACAGCCACTCCTGATTTTCTCTGTGGTTTATGCTAACATGATATATATTTTCCATTTATATTTGCTTTTAACTTGCATATATTGTTATACTTGATATAACTTTATAGACAGCTTGAAGTCAGCATAAGTTTAACCATGTGGCTATAGGGAAGGATGCCTCATTCTTCTGGGTAGAAGGTGAGAGTTTTGGCTTCCAGTGGTAACACAGGGGGCTGGGGAAGGGTTGGTTGCTGACTAATGGATATGAAGGTCCTAGCTCCCTACTTGGCTTTTTCTAACACATCAGGGAAGTGTTGTGATAACTCATTAAAGCATTGAAAGAAGGAATTCCAGGCTCTTTACTTGGCCTGTGTTAGTGTGGTTGTGTGTAGGGCTACATTTTTTTTTTTTTTCCCTGCAGTGTTTGGCTGGAGTAGAGCAGTTAATTGTTATATTATAGAAGGTTTTCTCTCTTCTGAGGTTGACTTTCTCCTGGTTCTTTGGCTGAAGAAGCAGTCTTTTGTTGGGGCTTTTGTTTTTTGTCTGTCCCTATTTTTCCCAACTTTCCGGTTTTTCTACTCCAACTCTGGAAAATATGAGGCAAAATGAAAGCCCAGCATCTTACCATGGATCCTGAGGTTTCTAGCCAGTTTCTCTTCTCTCCGTCTTCAGAGTCTTATGTTTGCTTTGTATATAATGTCCAGGGTATTGAGTTTTACTTCATGGAAAGAATCCCTAGGTGGAGTATATCAGCCCTATCCATCTTCCCAGATGTGCTTTTTAAGGAGATCTCTAGGGACTGTTGCTTTGAGTATGACTGTTGAAAAGCGAAGCTCTCCATAAGCTAGTTATCATTGTATTTGTTAATACTGGCAATTCATTCTTCTTAGATGGTTGGAAATGGAGTACCAAGTTACCTCTGTTGTGAGTTACAGATTTTGTCTGGCTTCACTTCATGCTAAATTTTAGATGAATTTTTCCCTCACTTATAGTCATGATCATCAAATATTATAACAAAGTCTGAGGTACTTCAGATTGACTAAGTACCTTAATGTAAAACAAATCATTAGCCAGTTTCCTAAAGCACTATAGCTGTCAGTGTGAACTATTTGTAGATAAAGAATTACTCTTCTGCCTCTTCTTGACCATTTTCTGTGAGGCATATCCAGTAGTGGTAGTGGTTCTCGCGAGAGCACTCGAGATAGCACAACTTCGATTTTTCTGTTATACCTTGGGGGTTCACGGGAACGGCAAAAAGAAGCAATATTGCCCTGAATGGAATCCAGTTTTAATATCTTTCTTCAGATATATATTGGGGAAGGGACAAGATAACATGGTTAGAATCTTAATTTGAAAGGAATTTGTAATATGAACCAGTAGGTAAATTAGACTGTTTTGGTAAAAACAGTAAGAAAACAAACTTCTTTTCATGGGAGAAAAACTTATGAGTAACTTTTATGTTCAAGAACACTGTTTATGTCCTTAACATACTGTATAAACCCACAGTGAATTGCTTTGCATGCTGTTAAGAGATATTTCACCCGGGGAGCTTTCTGTATTTGGCATGCATTCTGTCGTAACAGAGGATACCATTTTATTTTCAGAAGAAAAATGTTCAGTATGTAGTTTGTTTTTTATAGGCATCTTTTCTCCTATGGGGTATACAATTTTGGCCTTGGCAAAAAACAAGAGATATAATGGAATTGAGAATGTACGAATATCAGAATTTTTATAAAAATATCATTACTCTTTCTATTTGTCATTTATATTGTCAAGTCTCATCCCATTTTTTTTTCCTGGACCAAGATTTCCAGATGTGATGAAAGAATATCACTTTCAGAAACTCAGTTCTCATTTCTAGGTTTCCCATGTATTTATTTTAGGAATTTTAAGTATCTGCTTTATGTTGCATAGTTTCTGATATTCTAACTTCAGACTGAGGGAGATATGATCCTTACTGGTAGTCTTCTTCAGTGGGTAAGTTGGGGAATCTTGGTTGCTCTAATGTAGTGGTTCTCAAACATTTGACCTTGGAACTCTTAGACTCTGAAAAAGTATTGAAAACCTCAGGGACTTTGTTTATGCACATCATTTCTATCTACATTTGCCATATTAGAAATTAAGGCTGAGGAAATGTTAGAAGATTGATTAATTCCTTTGAAGTAACAAAAATAAGGCTATTATATGATAACGTAAGTAACTTTTTACAAAAAATGGCTTTATTTAAAAAAAATTGGAGAGAAGAATGGCATTGGTTTTCATTTGTGTAGACCTCTTTAGTATTTGTCCTAATAGAAGACTGCTAGGTTTTTATACCTGCTTTTGCATTTTAAGACATTGTTTTGGTTGACATGAATGAAGAAAATTTGGTCTTACAAACATATACAGTTAGAAAAGAAAGAAATATTTTAATACCTCTTCAGATAATTGAGGATATTCTTTTATCCTAACTTAAACTCAACAAATGGTAGCATTTTAAAAGGTTAGTTGCAGTGTGGAATCTGAAACTGTATCAACTATTTTTGTACTCGGTTATATTAAAATCCTTGTTGCAATTTCAGTGGATCATTTAGCTATGTATGATTTTGCAATTACATTTGGAACATATTGGTTCACTTAGTTACAAGATATTACACTATCAGTATTTGTTAATATATTCACAGATCAATTCAGAAAAAGTCTTTCAGTGTCGGGAGGCCCTCAAGCTCACAGTGGCAGATAAAAGCACTCCAAAATTCTCATTTTCACTTGAAAGCCTCAAGTTTATCATTGTCAACAAGTCCTGTCAGTTGTTTTCCTTTTGAAGAAGCAGGCTTACTTTATTCATTTTCAAGATGTTTGCCAAATACCCGTTTGAATAACCGTAATTTGTGGGAGTTGTTATTTTAAGTGAAAGTTGTGTTCCATGAAAAAAGTGGCTAGTTCAGGTCACACTTCAAACAGTTGCATAAGTGATCTTCCTTAAGATATTTCTTATGTTTTGGTATGCAATCCAAGTGGGGTATGCTTGTGCTCTTCCTGTTTGTGTCACAGAATATTAAGAATTTTGTACTTAAGGCTAAATATTTAATAAAATTAACTATTACTGTTTCACTAAGACATTGTTAAATTCAACTGGTTATTTATTTATTTATTTTTAAAAGATTTTATTTATTTACTTGAGAGAAAGAGAGTGAGAGAGAGCATAGAAGGGAGTGGGAGAGGGAGAAGCAGGCTCCCTGAGAAGCAGGCAGCCCCAAGCGGGACTTGATCCCGGGACTCCAGGATCATTACCTGAGCCAAAAGCAGTTGCTTGACCAACTAGCCACCCAGGTGCCCCTCAACTGGCTTTTAAAAAATTATTGTTATTACTGTGTTTGGTGGTAAAGAATACAATGACTGGTAGCGGGGTTAGGTGCCGTTGCCTAGATTCACGCTAAGGAGGTGGAGGTTTCACTCACCATTGCTTTTGTACCGTTAATGCAAATATCAGCACAGTAAAAAAGGCAAAAAAAAATCTACATATTGTGGTGAGAAGAGTTTTGACCTTGCAGAAATTAAGAGAATGAGTCTCCCAATCTCCAGGGGTTCATGGACTGCCCTTTGAGAACCACTGCTCTAAGTCATGGATGTATAAGAGAATAGATTCACTATTCATATTATTATTATTATTATTATTCAACTTGAAATGTAGAGGAATTAAAAAAAAATAGTCCTGGTAATTCTAGTTGTACCCATGAGAAAAGGTAGCAATTAGATTTTATAGGAGATGGAGAAACCAAGTCAGTGTAGCTAAGCCGTTTGGCTTGTAAAAGAAATCAGGATACGCTGAAAAGGGTAGAATCTGAAGGGTCAGAATGGAACCAGCATCTTCTGCCTGGACTAAAATGGTATTGAGCATGAGCCTTTCTCAGCTTGCTCTTCTCATCTTGTACACAAATTGGAAGTCTTCTCCAAGTAAGAATATCTCAGAAAATACTGCCCATGGGGAGAATTCGTGGGAGGGGCGGCCCGGGAGACCTGCGGAGGGCAGCCATTGAGATGTGACGGGGACATAGCAAGAAGGCAAGGATGCTGAGGTTATTAAAGGTCTGCTGTGTGCCAGCCATTGTGTAAGGCACTTCACACACGCTGCTCCTTCATTCTCATGGCAAACGTATGAAGTCAGTATTACCAGCCTCATTTTGGGGATGGTGAAATGGAGCCTCCGATGTTAAAAAAGGAGCTTGAGTCTACATCGCTCCAGTGGGTTGCAGTCGGAATTCAAACCATCTCTTTTCACTCTGGTATGGAAGTCTTCATATAAGTGTTCATGAGCCTCTTGGATTGTGCTGTTTACTGTCCATTGTTAGTGTATCTCTCTTATAAGCATATTTCTGAATATACATGCATGCACTCCAGGCTTGAAGTTTGACCTTTCTGAGTAAAACAATCACAATTTTGTATTCATTCAACCACTAGGGGGGGCAAGAGTGCTAACTTGTTAGGTAGATCATGATTGATGAGTAGGGCTTAAATTACACAATTGTGGTATGATTTATACGTATGTCTTGTAAGAAATGGTATATGGAAAACTCTGACCATTTCCCTAATGATTATTCTTGGTAGGAAAAATGCTGTGCTATCTTCTCTGAAACTTAGGGGATTGCTTTCAGCCCCTAAATGTGAAAAATAAATGAGGTGTAGTTTAACTCAAACGTATGACGGGCTCCCAAAGAGAAGGATCATGTCAAGTGGATTGGCAAAATTAGGAGTAAACCAGTCAGGAAGATTCAAATTCTAGTCTCAAGTTTGTTTGCTTTTTTGTTTTGATACATGTGAAATTTCACATTCTTCACTTTATCATGATCTGTTGAATGCAGTGGTGTCTGAAAGAAATGATACAATTTTCCTAAGACATTATTTAAACCTTAAAGGAAAGTGTTACATGACTGTTTGTATTTCGATAATGCTTTAATTAATCAGTATTTTTATTTCAGATCTAACATTTACATATGGTTAGCTAGGTATGGAGTGTCCCTTAAGATAAATGATACATCTAGTTCCTCATTTATAAAATTACCATGTGGGTAATTAATAGTAAAATTATGAAGCACTTTCAGACAATGAAAGCTGTGAACTGGGAAGTAATTACATAACATTTGCCACTGAAGTATTTTTATTTGAAAAGAATTTTTGGCTATTGTCCTGATTTATTTTTTTATTTTTATTTTTATTTTTTTTAAAGATTTATTTATTTATTTGACAGACAGAGATCACAAGTAGACAGAGAGGCAGGCAGAGAGAGGAGGAGGAGGCAGGCTCCCTGCTGAACGGAGAGCCTGATGCCCGATGCGGGGCTTGATCCCAGGACCCTGGGGCCATGACCCGAGCCAAAGGCAGAGACTTTAACCCACTGAGCCACCCAGGCGGCCCTTGTCCTGATTTATTGATCTTCAAGACTCTTATACTTTTTGGGTGATGATTACTGTGAAAAAATTTAGAAATTCCATGAGCATCATAACCATGATAATTGTGAAACTTTGCCAACCAGATTCTTGGTCTCTATATTGTGCTTTTTTGGTTTTTGTTGAATAATAGTTTATAAATGAGGGGATTGAAAATAGTTTACCATTTGACTATTTATAGATACAATGAAAACCTTTCTTGAGTTCTATATAGATTTTTTTTTCAAATTCTGAAAATTTCTGAAGGATTACTAAAATAATGTATCTTATGTGATGCCTGGGTGAATCAGTCAGTTAAACATCTGCTGTCAGCTCAAGTCTTGTTCCCAGGGTCCTGGGATTGAGCCCCACATCAGGCTTCCTGCTCAGTGGGGAGCCTGCTTCTCTCTCTCCCTCCACTGCTTCCCCTGCTTAGGTGTTCCCTCTGTCAAATGAATAAATAAAACCTTTAAAAAATAAATTACCTTTCCATGATTCTAATTTTGAAAAATTATGGCTATTGGAGCCAGTGCGCCAAGGTTCATAATCTTATTCGCTCTGGTAATACAGGCCATGTGATGCTGGGATACGTCTTCATCTCCTTGAACATTAGTATGTAATTGGACTGCAGAGCTGCTGTGTTGCGGTAGGCTCTGAGGATACAAAGATGAATCCCGAGCTGTTCTGTCTTCAAGGATGGTAGTCTAATGGGGGGACTCTACAAGTAAGAGGACCATTCCCATGAGATGTGGTGAGGGCAGTAATAAAGTTATGCCCCCTTGCTACCGAGGCATCATCTAAAGGGTTCCAAGCCTACCTGGGACATAGTGCTTGGAAATGCTTCCGGGGAGGTAAGTCTTGAACTTAAAGGGATAATAGGTATAGAATTTGGGGGTCTGGGAGGAAGAAACATATTTTAAGCAGAAGAAATAGCATGGGATGGTGGAAGGAGACAGTATGGCTTTTGTTTTCTTTACACATTTTGATTTTGATTTTTTTTATTTAATAATTTTACAACACCCAGTGCTCATCACTATTAATGCCCTCCTTAAGCCATCACACATTTAACCCCAACCCCCACCTCCCCTCCAGCAAGCTTCAGTTTGTTGTCTGTAGTTAAAATTCTGTTTCCTGCTTTGCCTCCCTCCCTCTCTCTCTTTTTAATATATATTCATGTTTTGTTTCTTAAATTCCACATATGAGTGAAATCATATGGTATTCATCATTCTCTGACTGACTTATTTTGCATAGCATAATACTCTCTAGCTCTGTCCACATCATTGCAAATGTCAAGATTTCATTCTTTTTGATGGCTGAGTGATATTCCATTGTGTGTGTGTGTGTGTGTGTGTGTGTGTGTGTGTGTATACCACATTTTCATTATCCATTTGTCAGTGGATGGACATTTGGGCTCTTTTTTATATCTTGGCTTTTGTAGACAATGTTGCTATAAATATTGAGGTATATGTATCCCTTCAGATCAGTATTTTTGTATCCTTCGGGTAAATATCTAGCAGTGCAATTGCTGTATCCTTGGGGAATTTTATGTTTAGCTTTTTGAGACACCTCCATACTGTTTTCCAGAGCAGCTGCACCAGGTCACATTCCCGTCAACAGTGCGAGAGAGTTTTCCTTTCTCCACATCCTCACCAACACCTGTTGCTTCCTGAGTTGTTAGTTTTAGCCATTCTGACAGGTGTGAGGTGGTAACTCATTGCGGTTTTGATTTGGATTTCCCTGATGCCGAGTGGTGTTGAACCCTTTTTCATGTGTCCGTTGGCTGTCTGGATGTCTTCTTTGGAGAAATGTCTGTTCATGTCTTCTGCCCATTTCTTGATTGGATTATTTGTTCTTTGGGTATTGAGTTTGATAAGTTCTTTATAGATTTTAGACATTAACCCTTTATCAGATATGTCATTTGCAAATATCTTCTCATTCCAGAAGTTGCCTTTTAATTTTGTTGACTGTTTCCTTTACTGTGCAGAAGCCTGTTATCTTGATAAGGTCCCTGTAGTTTCCTTTTGCTTTTGCTTCCCTTGCCTGAGGAGACAGAACTAGTAAGATGCTGCAGCTGAGGTCAAAGAGGGTACTGACCGTGTTCCCCTCTAGGATTTTGATGCTTTCCTGTCTTACATTTAGGTCTTTCTTCCATTTTGAATGTATTTATTTATTTTTTTCTCTCAGAATTTTGTGTGTGTGTGTGTGTGTGTGTGTGTGTGTGTGTGTGTATAGTACAAGAAAGTGGCCTAGTTTCATTCCTTTGCATGTGGCTGTCCAGTTTTCCCAACACCATTTGTTGAAAAGACTTTTTTCCATTGGATATTCTTTCCTGCTTTAATGAAGATTAGTTGACCATATCATTTTGGGTTCATTTCTGGGTTTTCTAATGTGTTCCATTCACCTATGTTTTTGTGCCAGTACCACACTGTCTTGATCACTAGAGCTTTGTAATATAACTTAAAGTCCAGAATTGTGATGTTTCCAGCTCTGCTTTTCTTTTTGAATATTTCTTTAGCTATTCAGTGTCTTTTGTGGTTCCATATTCCAAATTTTTAGGTTTGTTTGACTCTTTTAAATTGTAAGAATATAGAGTGAAGATGGAATAATGCAGGGGAGTAAGTTGGAGATCTACATGAGGCTGACATCGGTGTATCTCTAGAACATAGTATGTTTGAGTCTTGTTTAAATAATCGGAAGCTATTCATAGCTTTTCTATAAGGAATGACATGATTTTATATTTTAGTACAATCCTTGGCATTGCACTGGGGAGAAGTCAGAAGAAGGTACTGTAGTAGATTCAGTGAGAAGCAGTATAATCTGAGATAAGAAGGGGCCAGCAGACCCTAGGGTGACTCAGGCTTTGGCTGTGGGTGACTGTATGGAAAATAGGGGAGAGAAGCAAGCTCTTTCGAGGGGTCTTTGAGCTGGAGCTAGATGAAAACAAAATAAAATACAACCTTAAAATATCGTTTGAGTACTTCCAGCGTGCTGGGGATACAGTACGGTTTTTAACATAATAAATTTTCTCAGTATTCCCTTGAGGCATTACCATCTATAATTGACTAATGAGAAAACAGATTCAGAGAAGTCACCTATCTGACCCAAGATCATAGCTGGATGTGGTAGGACTTGGAATTGAGTCTAGGTCTATCCCATCTAAAGTACAACCTATTCTTACTCTATTACTTGGGAATCACTGTACAGCTATAGTTGAAGCGATGGGAGTGTAAGCGGAAATGGTCCAGAGGAGTGTGTAGACCAGAGAAGAGATGACGGCCAAGCATAGAACCTGGGCAAGTAACATTGGATCAAATGGAACTCATTTAAGTGGAACATCTTCTGTGTCTCTGTAGAAGATGCATTCAGAGAGGTAGCAGCCTAACTAGAAAAAGCTTCTCAGCCAAGACGAAAACATTAGAGTCGTCCTGAAAGGCTCTTACTCTTTCTCACATCCACATCCAGTCCATTAGCACATTCTTTTGTCTTTGCCTTCAGAGTCCATGCAGAATCTGACCGTATCCTGCTGTCCAAGCTACCCACAGTTGCTCTGCTCTAACCACAAGCCCTGTTATCCGTTCTTGTTCCTACCATCTTCTCTCAGTCAGACCCAGTGCTTTCTGAATGTAGATTGGATCATCCCTCAGCTCACAGCTGTCCAGGGGTCTTCCTTGTCATTCAGAATATAACCCAAACTACCCTGGCCCACTGGACAGCAGTGACTCCCGCTGGCTACCTCTCTAGCCTCCTCCATCCTCCCCAGGGTATTATCACCAGCCACAGGCTGAGCATGCTCCTTTTCTGGACCTTTGCCTGCCTGGAACGCTTTTCCCCTAATTCTGTCACTCTGTTAGAGTGACCAAACCAGCCTTTGGTCTTTCCATTACCTTGTCCCACCTCTTCGTTGTCTTTCTGTCCATAGAATTTTTCATCACTGGACATATTAAACTTGCTTGTTTGCTTTGTATTAATTGCCCCTAGAATCTCCATCCTATGCCTAAACTTTATGAAAGTAGAGATTTTTCCTTTTTTTGTTCACTCTATCTCCAGGATCTAGAATCGAGTAAATGCTCAACAAATATTTGGATAACTGAATACAGCCAGATTGGCTTTTAAAAACAAGTAAATCAGATCATTCTACCCACCCCCCCCCCCTCCACCCCATTCAACCTTCCCAACCCCACAGACTCCCATTACCATTGGAATAGAATCCAAACTCCTTTCTGTGGTCTACAAGGCCTTCCGTGATCTGGACCTTGGCTGAGACTGACCCTTGACACTCCGCCCCGGGTAGCTACATTCCAGCCACATTGGCCTTCTTGTTCTTCCTGGAACTCATTAAGCTCATTTCTTCCTCTTGCTGCTCGCTCTGCCAGCCACTCCTTCTCCATGGTTGGCTCCTGTTGTGCCTTCAGATCTTTGCTCCAGTACTGCTTCAGCAGAAAAGCTTCCCTAGACGACCCTCTCTTACAACGGTGTTCTCGGTACTTGCCTCTTGACCCCGAATCTTCCTAGGATTCCGGCTAATTTTTACCATCGACATTGTCCCTGCCTGAGCAAGATTGTTCATTTATTTAAATATGCTTCCTCTCCACCTGGATGGTAAACCTCATGAGGGTGGTGGTGATTTCGGTCTTCTTTACCGTCCTATGCCCAACACCTAGAAGGGAGGGCTTGGTACATCTTAGAGGGCCAAGACTTAGAGGATGGATACATGAAATACTGCTGCCACTCCTGTGAGGACGGTTCGTTATTACTGTGAATAGTGGAATATTTTGGTGACACACGGTTTAAATAAAGGCCTAAAACTTCTAGGATGACGGTTATGCAGTTTGGACATTAAGTCATGAGACTATCTTTCCAAACTGGCTCATGGAATTCTGGTATATTGCTTTATAGAGATTCTTTTTGCACATTCTTGGGAACCCAAATCTCTCAAACTTTCAGGATGCTGTAATTTTTATTTTTAGTTGTTGCCAGAAGTATTTGACTGAATTAGATGGCTACATCCTCGGGGAGAGTGAGGCTGAATTCTCTTCTGTGTCTCCGGCTCCTTCCCTAGAATTCAGCACACAGTAGGTGTTTACTAAATTTTTGTTAATGGTAAACTTAAAAAAAAGAGAGATGTTTCCCCCAAAATAGCACCAAAATTTAGAATTTTCTGTAAAATATTTTCAGTTTCTGTGGATTTCAAAACTGTACCTCCCCCCCACCCCGAAGCTTAACTTTTCAGAAACTTTTGGTTGCTGAGAATCGGAAGGGGAGAAAGGAAGGGGTGATAGCCCATACTAAATTTAAATCTGTCCTCCAGGCCAGAGAAACAGAGGGGACCTATAATATTATTCACCTACAGTGACTCCCTATTTGGATGAGGTTGGGGTGGAGGCAGGGAGAGGCTCTGTGGTCCAGCATGCTTCTTCACTCGTATTTTCTTTTTGATAAAACAGCCAGTGTTCAGTGTGGCTCCAGAAGTTTTGGTTTGGGGATTAAAAAAGCGAGCAACAGGTAGCAGTGACGCAGGTTATGCTCAGTCGCTGAGCTGCACACACCTTGAGCCAACATAACCCCTGAAAGGTGGCAGTGTTTGAACTGAATCTGTGCTTTTCAGATGGGGCAGCACCTTTTCAATAAAGGCACGCTTATACCGACTCCTTAAGAAGTTTAGACTGGAGGGCTGTCTCCAGCAACTGGCCCCCTGCTGCCAAGCCCCATTTGTTTGTCTTGGCAGCCTGGCTGTGTCTGCTTGGCCCGTGCTAATGCTGGGATGTTAAATTGATGAAACACAGAGCTCTTGATCCTTTTCAGTGGGACTTCTATTTGGTTAATGGCAAGGTAGAGAATGGAGAATGGATACTCTTGTCGTGTAGGTAGAGATTTGGGGAACTGTGGGAAGACACTTTATTAGAATAATGAACCATGCGCTTCGTGTGGCTTTTGTCTTATTCTTTCTTTGGTCCAGATAGAATTTTTTTTTTTCTTCAAGGGATTGCAATACATGTTCTATTTGGCATAAATACTCAAGCATAAGATAGCCTGCCAAAAATATGAAGGCATTTGGCTTTTTGAGAATTTGGACATTTCAGAACTAGGGACCAAGTATCCCGGTGTAACACGCACTCATGGCTGGTGTGCTGGGGATTAGCTACCCTTTGGCTGTCAATCATCATGATTATACATTGTTGCAGAAGCAATGGGCTATGACTAGACTTTTTAGAATTAACAGCACAGGAAGGAAACAAGTATAAATCATCTCTCTGGTTTATGTTTCTCAAAAGGGATGTATAATATCGCTTAAGTTGATACAAGCGTTGACAGTCCCCTAAGGTTGGTGACTAACAATCCCTCACTTTGTTCAGGCTTCCACTCTAATGTTGCCTCTCCAAAGAATCAAAACAGCAAGTCCTCTCCCCTGTGTCTCTTTAACCCCTCACCTGCCTTATGCTTCATAGCAATTATCATGACCTGAAATTATTTTTACTTTTATTTTATTTTATATCTCCTTCCCTGCAATGTGAGTTCTAGGAGGACAGGAATTTTTTTCTTATTTACTGCTTAACTGTCAATGCTCAGAAGAGTATCCAGGATATAGTAAGTGTGGGATAAATGTGTGTCAAATGACTGAATAAGTAAGAAAACGAAAGGAGAAATAAAGGATGAAGTAAAGAAAGGAAATATTGCGTGTTTTCCAGATAGTACCCTTCAACAGGTGGCTAGTTAAACCAGGACAGGGAGCCTGTCAATCCTGCACATATGAAATGTTTATTAGGGCTTATAATAAAACTTTGGGTGAAAACTAGATTGCATGGAGCAAACACATCACTTAACCCAAGTAAATGAAATCATTAGGTTAGTCAAAGATCAGGGAATATGAAAACATTTCATTTTATGACTGAAGGATTGAGCAGAGAAATCAGATTTGTTTTCATAGAGATGTTAAAAAAGTATGAGCTTGAGACTTTTATCATTGGCCCTAAGAATATATTTAAAATTCTCTTGCTTACCAGGCTCTTTTTTAGAAGGGGTTGCTTTGTCAATTTCAGGATCTCTGTTAGTTGCTTGTGCCCATTCTCTGAGCACACTAGCATTCCTGATGCTGCTGTATGGTACGTGATGGTACAGATGGAATTGACAGAAGAAAATATCTCCCGTCCACTAAAAAAAAAAGCTTAAGGATGATGTTTGATGCGTAACAGATGGCTTGAGAAAAGACCTGTCAAATTAGGATGGTGATAATGGATTAGTGAACACCCTATAATTAACTACTAATTATTCTTCTCATGATTGTATTTCTTTCCACTCTGTCAACTTCTTATATTGTATTGCGTATATAAACAATTATATTTCATATTTTCTTTTTCATGTTTTGATATATTAACTTTTGCCATGAAGGCTCAGCTGTTTCACATTCTTCATAATACCATTATCATATTTCATCAAATTTGTAATGTGAGAATTAACCCGTGTGGGGAATAAGACTACTATGTGTTAGTGATATGCCTGGCATACAGAATATGTTCATCTCGTGTTTGTTGATGTTAATTAAATATTCCAAATTGATTTAGCCTTTGCTTTATTACAAGACATTTAGCTTCTTTCTGGTTATTGATATTATACGTAGTGATGTGCTGACTATGCTTTCGAACACCCATGGCTTCATGATTCTTTTGATTTAGGGACTCACAGTGAATTCCCACAGGGAGATATCTTCATCAAAGATTGTGAACATTTTTATATCTCTTGATTTGTGAATGGTTGATATTGTCTTATGCCTTCAATATTTGAATGTCCCTTTGGTCTTATACAACAAATAAGGTTTTCTGTTTTTTGTTTTTTTTTTAGCTTAGGCAGCACAAGTTGTGGCAAATTCTTCTTCTTGACACAGGATAGCTAATGTAGCTAGTATTTTTCAAATTAGATATAGGTAACAACTTTTTTCTTTTTATCATTTTAGGCCTTTTTTTTGTATGGTTGTAGCATGTTTGTGGATTTTATTAATATAGAATTTTGTTATAAATTATGGATCCTTTTAAAGAATTGGTAGACCTTTGAGCTTGGACACTGATTGTTGTAAACTTTATTATTTTTTTTCAATCTTCATGTGGGGGGCCTCTAAAACTTTGCCGTTCTTGACACCTGTTTTGTCCTTCTTTCAATTTTTTGAAGTTCTAGTGGCTTTTGAAATTGTCTCAAATTTTTAAAACATGAACACATATTCATATGGTATATGTTACATAGTTATGATCTCTTCCTCAGCTCTGTTACTCTACAGAGGAGCAACATGACTAGAAAATTCATTTTGACCAGCTCCAACAAACAGAAACAGAAATCTGTGACTATTTAAGATGACCGAATCTGGTTAAAAATCAGTTAACGACCAGTTTTTAATAAAAGGAAATACTTTTAATATTTAACTATTTTGTTCCTGGTTCTGTTAAAAATTTTGAAATATTAAAATCTCCCCCAATAATATAACTCTATGATAATAGTGTCATTATTGATACTAGGATGATAGCTCTTAGTAATATTAAATATAATTGCACAAGGCATGGGCTTTTTTATGCATTTATTCTTTTAATCTTATCATTATCCCATTTTCACAGATGATGAAACTGAGCTTTGAGAAGTTAAATGAAACTTTTCCTACTAGTGAACAAAATGTTCAGACTTGGGTCTGTCCAGCTTTAAAAGCCTAGGCTCTTAATCATGATGCTTTGTTAAATAAATTGGTTTTGACAATTTTATACTTATCCCTAAGGATTTCTTTTTAAAAGTCTCTTCTTTTTTGATCATGTGGATTTGTCTGACCATTTCAGAATTGAAATATTAAGTACATAAGTTTTTAAGTTTTATTCTAAATATTCTTGATGACCAGGCATTGTTACATACTAGGAAACCCATTCTCCAGTACTACTACACAGAGAAGTAGTTACTGGTTCTATCTCAGCTTCACTCCCTGGTTTTAGTCAGTTCCTTAATCCTAGACCTCATTCCTCTAACTCCAAACTTAAAATAAAATTGATTCTAGTTCAGCACTTGTCTAATACATTCCTTATCCAGTAGTAGTTTTTGTATTTAATGGCTTATAGTATGTACCTTTGAAAACTCAAAAGGACTTTTTGTAAACAAAATTGCTTTTCATTAACTTTTTTCATTAATATTTCCTATGTTCTTCTAGTTTTTGGCAATTGATGTCCTATGGGCAGTAAATGAAGTGAACTTGATAAAATTACATCACTTGTGGTCACAGTTTCCAGTAGAATATTGAAGTGTTGTTTAAAGGTTCTTGTTTCATTTAGTCCTACTCTTACTGAAAATAGTTTAGCACCTTGAATAGAAACCCTTCTGATATCCGGAAGTGCCACTAGGTACCTGTTCAAAATCATGATAACTATTTTCTTTAGAAGATCGTAGCCGGGGGGTCATGGAGAAGGCTTCAGGTATCCTAGAAAAGCCTGGAGTAATGTGAGAAAATGTATAATAGGGCCATTTTAAAAAGACTTCATAGGTTTCATTATTGATTCAGTTATTCATTGAATCATAACTCATTCAGATTCCTAAAAAGAAAATTAAACCCAAAGAGAGTTGTAAAATATCCCTATTCTGAAAACCTCGTTTGCTTTTATTTAACCACTTAGCCCTCCATACCAAACCTTTTTAGATACCTATTTTGACCATATTTTCTATTCTTATTCTATTTTTTTTATTTAAATATAGTTGACATACAATGTTACATTGACTTCAGGTGTGCAACATAGCAATGGAACATACTTAATTGTTATCCTGTGCTCACACAAGTGTAGTTACCACCTGTCACCGCGTAACACTATTACAGTATCATTGACTACATTCTTCATGCTGTACCCTGTGTTCCCAAGCCTTCTTCACCCCATACCCGGAAGACGGGATCTCCCACTCCCCTTCGCCCATTTTGCTCATCCCCTTCACTTCCTCCCCTCGGACAACCATCCGTTGATTCTCTGTACTTATAGGTTTGTTTCTGCTTTTTCTTTTCTTTTTTAAATTCTTTATTTAAATTCAGTGTAGTTAACATATACTGTATTATGAGTTACCAGGGTAGAATTTAGTGATTCATCAGTTGCGTCTAATACCCGGTGCTCATTGCTCCTTAGTTCCCATCACCTAATTACTCCACTCCACCGTCTACCTCCCCTCCAGCAACCCTCCGTTTGTTTCCTAGATTTCACCGGCTCTTACGGTTTGTCTCCCTCTCATTTTTCACCTTTTTAAATTTTTCCTTCCCTTCCCCTATATGCATCTGTTTTGTTTCTTAAATTCCATATATAAGGGAAGTCATTTGGTATTTGTCTTTCCGTGATTTATTTCATTTAGCATAATACATGCTAACTCCATCCGTGATGCCATGTCATTGCAAATGGCAAGATTTTGTTCTCTTTTTGAGAGCTGAGTAATATTCCATTATATATACATATGCCACATCTTCTTTATCCATTCATCTGTCCGTGGACATCTGGACTCATTCCATAGTTTGGCTATTGTGGACATCGCTGCTATAAACATTGGGGTGCAGGTGCCCCTTTGAATCACTATTTTTGCATCTTTTGGATAAATACCTAGTAGAGCAATTGCTGGGTTGTAGGATAGCTCTATTGTTAACTCTTTGGGGAACCCCCCCCAAAAAAACACAAAGCCCTGCTCTCATGTTCAGTGTGGGATAAACTTTAGTCACTAAAGTGAAAAGGAGAGCACTGAAAAGTCAGTGCCAGAGACTCCCCGTCCTCTGTTTGTCTTCACGCTCTGCTTTGTATCCTCACTCCTGAAGCTCCGTCACAGCTGCCTGCCTTTCGTATAAATGAGTTTATTTCCTGAAAAAATCAGACTGTGAAAGGAGGATGTAAAGTATGCTCTATGTTCTAAGGATACAGGTTGGCTTGGAGTCAGTCTTTCATGATTCTCAAATAGTAGAAATCCAGACTGGAGAATCTGTTTATCTTAGACCTGCCACTGGTTATCTCTGTCACCTTTACACAGCAGGATACAAGGGAACAGTCGTGTACTACCGAGTATGGATAGTGTGGGTAGCGTTCTTAGCACATAGTAAGTCCTCAATAAGTGTTTGTTCATTGGTGACACGGAAGCATCATTTGACATCTTCCAGTTTCAGTGACTTACCCAGCAATGACTGCATCCCACTGAAAGTAAAATGACCACTTCTATTTAAAATGTCCAAAAATCTATGTTAAGCAATTCAAGAAGCTTATTGTCTAATTTGGAGTGGTCCTTATTTCTTTCTGCCTGACGAGATACCGGATTGCTGAACATCCCAGACCTATAAAAATAAAAGTGATTTTGTTCCCTTATATTGCAAATGAATTAGAGTTTTATTACTGTTTTTGTCTTTAATGATTTTCAGCCTATAAATGTAAATGACATTTCTCTAATTTTGGCTTTGTTCTGCCAGTTTTTTATAAGTAATGACTATTAAGAATGAGCAAATAGAACCTAATAAAATTCGCTCACTAATGTAGGGCATTTCAGGTTACTAGATAAAAGCTCACTTCGTTTGCTTTTTGTTGTAACTGTGGCACATCTTTATTTCATTTAGCATTTAGAAATGCTAAAAGATACTTCAAACCTCTAAGAAGAAAAAAATGCTCACAACCCCACAACTCAAAGAACTTTATGGTTTACATTTTGGGTATTTTCCTTCCATGGCTATTTCTATCAATTTAAGACAGTGATCTTCCAATAAATGCCATTTTGAATATGTCTACTTTAGTAAGTTTCTCAAGGACTTTCTCATGTCTTTTGATCCTTTTGTAATTCCTCCCTGTGTTGGTTTGGAGCGCTGCACAGTGAGTACTTTGTTTAAAGACAGAACAGTGGAAAAGCAAACAAACAAATATAAATAATGAACCAATGATACAAGAGCAGGCCACTATTCTAAGCAACATGGTATGTAGAAAATGCACATTTTCCATATCATGGAAAAATGTGCATTTTTCTCCATAGTTCCTCTTCAAACAGCGGCCTATCAGGGAAGGTAGGGGTCATGAGGAAGTAAATGCTGGTTAAGAATAAGTGGGTGTAAGTAAATTATACAACATTTTCAGTAGATGTAAGTACTTTAGAGATCGTTCAGAAATGGCTTAAAATGTGTTTCTTCTTTGATTGTAGAACACAGCAGACATTTAAACAATTCACTATGGACAGTATTTAGGGCATACAGGGCATCCTAAAATCAGGGGTGATTCAAGTTTCATGGGGCCTGAAACTTGTATGATTTGCAGACCACATTTTAGGAAAATTAACACAACCTTACAAATAAAAAAAAAATTAGATACAGTAGTGAGTATTTGGTAGGAGAAAAAAAAATCATAAACGTTACAAGTTTGATAAAGCTGACAAATACCACAAATGTCAGAAGCTCTAGGAGAAACAAAATATTTTTATTAAGTAACCGCTTGACTTATTTCTGTATTTTTTTTTATTTCTCTTTTTTGGCTCCCATACTTTGTCTCTTTGTCAGTAATTGCACCATATCGTTTTTATAGAGAATATAGAAAGTAAAGTCAGTTTTTCTTCTGGTATGATTAAGCAGAATTTGTACTGTATTATTGGTAATTGGGATGCCTATGGCATGGGCGGACAGTCCCCTTCACTGTTTGTAGTGTTGCTACTAGCTTGTGCCTTATAAATAAGGAATTCTGATAAATTCAATCTCTTACATTTCTCATCAAGAAAGAAAAAAACCAGGGGCTTTTGGGTGGCTCAGTGGGTTAAGCCTCTGCCTTCGGCTCAGGGTCCTGGGATCAAGCTCCGCAAGCCCCGCATCGGGCTCTCTGCTCAGCAGGGAGCCTGTTTCCCTTCCTCTCTCTCTGCCTGCCTCTCCGCCTACTCATGATCTTGTCTCTCTCTGTGTCAAACGAATAAAAATCTTTAAGAAAAAGAAAGAAAGAAAGAAAAGAAACAGATACAGAGTTTATAATTACATATGTCGAATTTTCAAATCTACTTTGTACGAGAGAATTTCCCTTTCGAGCAGGCATTGGTGGAATGCGTTTACAACAAGGTAAGAAAGGCACTTACGTTGTGCCTTCACTTAAAATGCCTTTACTTACAGTCGTACACACCTCGGGATGGGAAGACTTTTCCACAGTCCAGATTCCGGCTTCCCACATTTTAGGCCTTGTTTATCCTCACTGGCCCCACACCTCCAGGCCTAGCACCATGGACTGGGTCTGTCTTTATTTTATCCTCTTGCCACTGTTAATACTCTTTCCCTGGTCTTCTTTATTGCACTGTATTTTATTGAGGTAATTTTTTTTTTTTTAAAGATTTTATTTATTTAACAGACAGAGATCACAAGTAGGCAGAGAGGCAGACAGAGAGGAGGAAGCAGGTTCCCTGCTGAGCAGAGAGCCCTATGTGGGGCTCGATCCCAGGACCCTGGGATCATGACCTGAGCCGAAGGCAGAGGCTTTAACCCACTGAGCCACCCAGGCGCCCCATATTGAGGTAATTTTTAAGCTAAGGTGGTTATTATCTAGGAACAACTAGATAATAAGTGTTAAGTGCTGGGAATCAAGCTTGTGCTAAGTAAGCACTGCACCACCCGTCCTTGAAGCAACTCTGGGGTAATTACTGTACTAATCTCAATTCTGGAGATGAGAAAACTGAACTTGTTGGGATTTCTGTGCAGGTCTGTCAGAAACCACAGCTTATGTTTCAAACTACTACAAACCTCTTTTCAACAATTTATACTTGCAATGGGCTTATTTGAATCCAAACATGATCCTGTATTTTAATATGAGCCTATATATTTTTTTTCTTTAAAGATTTTATTTATTTACTTGAGAGAGAGACAGTGAGAGAGAGCATTAACGAGGAGAAGGTCAGAGAGAGAAGCAGACTCCCCATGGAGCTGGGAGCCTGATGCAGGACTCGATCCCAGGACTCCAGGATCATGACCTGAGCCGAAGGCAGTCGTCCAACCAACTGAGCCACCCAGGCGTCCCGAGCCTATATTTTTTTTAAAGATTTTATTTATTCATTTAAGAGAGAGAGAGAGGGAGAGGGAGAAGCAGACTCCCTGCTGAGCAAGGAGCCCCATGTGGGGCTCTATCCCAGGACCCTGAGATCATGACCTGAGACAAAAGCAGATGCTGAACCAACTGAGCCACCCATGCACCCTAATATGAGCATATTAATAATAATGTAATTAATAATATAATTAATTTAATTAAATTAATAATGTGACTAAAACACTCATTTAAAAAAAATTTATTTATTTATTCGACAGAGAGAGAGATCACAAGTAGGCAGGCAGAGAGGGAGGGGGAAGCAGGGTCCCCACTGAGCAGAGAGCCTGATGCAGAGCTCAATCCCAGAACACTGGGATCTCGACCTGAGCCGAAGGTGGAGGCTTATCCCACCGAGCCACCCAGGCGCCAGTAAAACACTCATTATTACTATATATTTTCTAATCATGATTCCCCATACCCTCGGATTTTCTTAATTTGGTAGTTCCAATCCTCTCACAACAAATTATAGCAAATTACCTGTAAAACCAAACCTATGGGAGGGTCTTTGAAGGAGGTCGGGGGGCGGGTAACGGGGCAAGGGAGGGAAGTTGTTGTATTTTATACGTGTGTATGACTAAGGCTAACTGTGCTGCAGAGACACATTCAACTCCAATACAGAAAATCGGTTCCAGTCTGCATATGTATTAAGAGAAATGGAGTGAATTTGATTTATTAAACAAACTTAGTTGAAAGATTAAAGCTAGGGCTTCACTGGTAGAGCATGAGACTCCTTGATCCCTAGGTTGTAAGCTCAAGAGCCACCCTGCGCATAGAGCTTATTAAACCAAAACAAAACACCCCCCCCAAAACAAACAAACAAACAAAAATTAAGGATGGTTGCAGAGGCAGTTTCAGAGGGAGGGTTCTAAAGGTTGGTGGACTCAGGTGCTGCTGTGGTGTGACCTAGCCAGATAATGGCAGCCCAAGCAAACAGTTTCATTTAGAAGCAATTTGAGAGCAAATGATTGGGTTTCCAGCTTTCACTCCCTCAAGGTAATTGGGGCAATTTTGTTTATGAGAAAACAGAGGAAGATCAGTTTTATAAAAGAAATAATGCCCAAACATGTTCATGAACTGGTATACATACTATGACTATATTTATTAAATTATTTTATGTTATATCAATTATGTTGGTAAAGAGCATGTATTATATTACATATATTAAAACATGATTCTGATGTTATGGATGATAACTTTACAGATGTAAAGTTTACAGCTGGCCAGTACTTTTCAAGATCTCAAACATAAGCTTTTGTTTTCATAATCAGTTTCTGTTTTATAAAGGACTCCTTGAGTAAGGGGAAAAACCCCTCAAACTTTAAAAATATTGCTTACTGTTTAAAAACTTCAGTAGTGCTCTATTTACATACGAGCACAGTGGGTAGATTGTATTTCCTTCAACATGCATAATTTATTTATGAAAAACCTTTAGAAGTATATTAGGGTTTGGTTTCATTACTTTGAAATTTTGAAAAATATTTGGAGCTGGTTAGTGTAACAAACGCCCCCCCCCCCCCCCGCCTTGGTATCATTCTATTTCTGTATCTGTAGTTATAAATTTCTGGGTCTGAAAAATGCTCAGTTTATGTCATAAAATCACACTGGCCTTATTTCTGAATATATTGGCACTAGACGAGGGCTTGCTTTTCCACTAGTGCTTCCACATCTATCTTTGAAAATTTGGGTTTCATATATTTCCTTTCGATTGCCTAGCTAGGATACTCCTGCTTTGCTACCAACTGGAATCTGCTAGTCGGAAATGACCTCAGACATGATTGAGAAATCTGTGTCATTCTTTTCCCATTAATAACTGTTTTGTTTTTTGCTTTTTTTTTTTTTTTTTTTTTTTTAAGCTGACATCTGTTCTGAGTAGCTCAGATCCGCTTTAGCCAGGCAGTCGCTGTGTGTAAATGTTACTTGACCTTCAAGAATCTCTAGATCCAGCCAGGATTCGGTCAGATTTGATCCTCTCCAGTTTGGAATATCTGGCCAACTTCTCTGGCCAGAATTAGGCTTTGACACCCCTAAAGGTCTGTAGATGATTTTATGCAAAGGTATGCTATCCTTTCGCTTGTCTGCAGTCTGTCTGTAAAGTGAAAATAATGGAAATTGTGTGTTAGTCTCTTTGCTTTTGGGACATCTTATTTGATGCTCCTTCTTTTTTTCCTTCCTCCCTCTTTCCTTTCTTCTTCTTCCTTCTTCTTTTCCTTTTCCTCTTCCTCCCTGTATGCCTTCTCCTATTCCTCCCCTTTCTTCTTCTGCTGAAGGCAGTGGTGGGTAGCAGCAGTTGATACACTGTTTTTATATGTCTGCTTCCTCCTCCTGTGCTCTTAGGAAGGCCTCTCTGGCAAAGCAATTAAGAGAGGTGGTTATGGTGACCAGTGACCCGAATGGAATGGCCCTGTAATGCTGACCGAGGAGAGCTTCACGTAGTGTATACTTCCTGAGTAATAAGACATGCACTGCAGATTGTAGTTCACCATAGTCTTTCTTAGATGGCATAATCACGGCAGGCTTTATGTGCTTCGGTGACATTGGCACGGTTGAAGGCCTAGGACAAATTCTCTACAACAAACCCACTGCTACTTGTACACAAGCCTGGTAAAACACAAGGTTGTGTAGGAATTCCATAAAGAAGAGCAATTTGGGAATGTATTCAGTGTAAGTTTTGGTAGTTTTTTAAAGATTTATCTGTTTTAGAGAGAAAAAGAGAGTGGGGGCAGGGGGAGAGGGAGAGGGAAAGACTCTCAGGCAGAGTCCCTGCTGAGTGTGGAGCCCAACGAGCCCAGAGTAGGGCTCCTCCTCTCATGACTGAGATCATGACCCTAAGATCACACCCTGAGCTGAAATCAAGAGACACTTAACCGATTGAGTCACCCAGGTGCCCCCAGTTTTTGTAGTTTTGATGCCTCTTGCAGAGATACAATAAACAAGTCTCACCTGAAAAACAAAATAAGGTGTCTTTTTTTAGGGCCGGAGTCCCTTACTTGTTTCTCCTTGGTTCTAGAGCCAGGTTGTATGGCTCCTGAAGCATATTTGTGACCACAGAAGCCAATGATATGATTTGGTGCTTCTCTGAAGTGAAAAAATATGGTTTCAAGCAGTGGTCATGTGAGGGAAGTTGTGGTATCAGCTCTGTCCGCCTTTTTTTCAAACCAAACAGTAAAATTTTTGAGACAGGCCTGGAGTCACAGACACAGATTGTCAAGATCATTAGTGCCATTTTTCAGAACAGTCTATTGAGGGCTTAAGAAGGTGTGTGAAATACCATTTCAGCTGGTGGGGACACCATGGTGAAAATGTCATGCAAGGTTTCTAGGGAGAGGCACCTAGTAAGCCAGTGAACATACAGAAAACTCTCAGGTTAGCAGAGGTCTAAGTGTGATGTGGAGAAATAAAATAGGGTGATGGGAGAGGAAATGACTGAGGCATTTGAGGTGTCAGGAGAGATAATATTTAGGTTGAGAACTGAAGAAAAGAAAGTGCAAGGTGGAGGGAAAATCAGGAAGCTTTGGCGGAGCTCTCCATCAAACATATTTGGTGGAGAAAACTGCTAAGAAGATTGTTGAGTTACAGGGGTGGCGTTAGAAGGCAAAGCCAAAGAGATGGGAAGAAGTCAGATGTTGTATGCCTTTGTAAGCCAGGGTAAAAAGTTAATTTTAGGTATAATGGGGGGCCATGGAGCATTTTAAGGAGAAGGAAAATATAGTATGATTAACTTAAAAAAAAATCAGCTGGTGTTTGGATTGTGGTAGCAGTGAGGGAGAGGGAAAGAAATAACAGATTTGGGGTATATTGAGGGTAGTTTGTCAAGATTTGCTGGTGAGTGTGAGCTGTGGAGCAAGAGGAGGAAGAAACAGCGATCCGTCTTAGATTTTAGATTTGACGAAAAGGACTGGTGGACCATTTCCTGAGATGGGGACCATTGGAGGAGCAGTGGGTTTAGACAGCAAACTCAAGAGTTCTGTGTTGGCCATGGGGAGTTTGAGACTCCTGGGAGGTATCCTGTGGGGATGTTGCATAGACAGCTGTGTAAGCAAGACAGAGCCTCAGAGAGAGGTTAGGGCTGAAGGTTAGAGGACATCAGCAGTTGGAAGATGCTCTTTAGAGCCATGGGATTGGATGGGCTCACCTAAAGGAAGTGAATTGTCAGGAAGAGGCAGTGTAGAAGAGAGTCCTCACGCACTTCTGTAGTTCAGAGAAGGATCTGGTAAATGACACTGAGAAGGAGTGGTCAGTTAGGTAGGAGGAAAACAAGGAGCGTATGACTTGCCGGAAGCCAGGGGAAGATAGCATTTTCAAGAATGAGACAAACATGGCTTTAGGTTTTATGGGATATGCAGTTTCATCAGTGTGAGGTCCTTTTAAAGATAATGCAAACACCTTAATACAAAAATAGTTGCTAATGTGATTGTTTAGAATGAGAAACCATGAGGAATTACAAAGTACAGAACTAAAAAAATGCCACAAATATCACAAAATTCTGGAAAAAACACAATTGTATCAAAACACATGTTGTACTTATATAACACTTTTTCCTCAACTTTTTTTTTTTTAAGATTTACTTATTTATTTGACAGATAGAGATCACAAGGAGGCAGAGAGGCAGGCAGAGAGAGAGAGGAGGAAGAAGGCTCCTGGCTGAGCAGAGAGCCCAATGTGGGGCTCGATCCCAGGACCCTGGGATCATGACCTGAGCTGAAGGCAGAGGCTTTAACCCACTGAGCCACCCAGGCGCCCCTCCTCAACTTTTTTTGAGGGGGTGTGCTTACTCTCGAATTGCATCTTCATATTATAACAATTCTGTAAAGTCATATTCTACAAAGATCGTGGAAAGATAATTTAGCTTGTGTCATGGACTTCAAAATTATATTTTTATTATCAACAAATTTAGAGAAGTTATGTTAGTATCAAGTCTATTACTGATAATGTCATGTAAGATTTTAGGATTATTGCCAAAATGTGGGAAGCATCTATCAAACTTCTTTCATATATGAACTCTCTGATTTCAGGGCATTTGAAGTTTTCACACACAGTAACTAATCACAGATAATCTTTGAGGGACTCCTGGGCGGCTCAGTTGGGTAAGCGCTTGACTCTTAATTTCATCTCAGGTCATGATCTCAGGGCCATCACACTGAGCCCCATCTTGGGTCCACACTGAGATGCTTCAGATTCTCTCTGCCCTTTACCCACGGGCACACACTCTCTCTCAAGAAATCAAATCTTTTTTGAAAACCAAATGAATGATCTTTGACCATAAAATCAGTTTGTTATTGATGTTTTTTGTGTCATCACCCAGCAAGACAATTCTACTTTGTGGACAACTAGGAAAAACTGAACTATCCAAGAAAGTTACTGTGAACCACAAAACTATATCCCAGTGAGCCCATTCTGAATGAATACCCAACTCAATTTCTATCTTGAGATGCATTGTGGAAACATTGTTAGGACCCCGCCCTGGGCCGTGTAGCCTAATCAAGTAAGGTGCTTTTCTTAAACTCTACTAACTTCCTCTGGTGGGAGTGAGCACTAAGGTGAAGGGCATACAGGATGGGTAGAAGATCAGGTAAGAGAAAAACAGAGAAGTTCCTATTGGGTTTATACTCAAGCATTAACTAGGTTGGGTTAGGTTGGAAACAGTAGGTCTAGGTCTTTGGTGAAAGTTCTGTGTAAGTAGCAATATGATATGCTTGGCAAATAGCACACTGAGGAAACCTCCAGACAGCAGAGAGAAGTGGCTACACTTGAAGACATGAGTAAGTAAGTGGGGGTGGCTATGGATTCTCCTCTCTAAAAGAAAGGAAAAGGCAAACTCTCTGACAATTGCTTCATTAGGATCAGAAATTTTGCCCCTTAAAGCCAGTAGTGCTCATAGTTTAATATCTGCCATCAAATGTGTAAACAAAGATGTCAATGATTAAGATGACGGAGAGTTTGGATGAAAAACTCTTCTCAATTAAATTTAGGTCCTTTTCGTTTTACATCCCCAAACCTGGGTTGTTTTGGAGCACAGGAACAACCTAAGTAAATTTCACTTCTACATTTTGTTAAATGATTTTCAAATGTGGTGTTAGGGAGAATGTCCTGACTCAGATCTTGCAGTAATTGAATATAAACTTAATAACTTTGCTCGCAGTTGACTGAAGTTACACTCTTAAAGCCAAGTAAATTTGGGTTGAGATCATATTATTTGTCTAACTAATCATCAATATTAGTTGCATGAAAATAGGTCAGAATGGAAATGGGAGGAGAAGAGGAATGTGATTGGAAGTAAGTGTCTCCCCCACCCCGGAGGGCTTCATGGTCTCTCTTGCGTTGCTCCTTTACTCGCTTGTGTTGGCAGTTAGAGTAACAGCAAAAAAAGGCATACGGAATTCTCAGATACAGGTATTTATTTAGTGAATTCTGGCTGAGGCGAGAGCCCTTGCCTGATCTGCAATCTGTTCTTCTACTTAGACCAGCCGTAGGAAGAGTTGCCTGTGGAGGGAATGGAGCTGGGAGGGAAGAATACGGGAGGAATGAAAAGAAAATGGCACTGATGTTTACAATTGCCTTAGCCCTCTCTGAATTTTCTTTCTTTTCTTTACTATAAAGTCAGATTCAAGAAGAGGCTGTTGGACCTTTCTGTTGCTTCTTTTCTTGCCATTTACAAACATCATTTTAGGGTTTTAACTTGAATTGGCAGATTTGTTAAGGCGGATGAGGAAGAAGTCATGGGCAAGACTCCTACATGCTCCGCTCAGCCAAACTTCCATTAGCTAGTTCGACCTCCATCCAGAGACTATGTTCTCAATAGATGGTGAGTCAGCCTTGATGTCAATAGTGGAATTACTGCCCTCTGGCAGGTCTGCCCTGAATATGTTGTGCAGATAGTTTGTACAGCCTCCGATGAATCAGGGATCTTCTCTCTCCCGTGATCTTCCACATATTTGAAGAGTTCATCACAGCCTCCCCCTCAAAGGTTGAAGAGCCTTGTTTTATTTGTTCTGCGTGCTAAGGTGGAGTTTGGGTCACTCAGTGATCACCTTTCCTTTGCCATGTTCGTTCACCTCTCATCCTGGAAGAGCCCTGACTTGGTTCATTGCTCTGCCCTCCCAGCTGATTCTGGGGACTGACCTCTCCTCCCCAGCTCCAGGGGCAAATCATGGTTGGAATGAGCCAGTCACTGTGGTCTCATTCCCTTCGCTGGGGATTGGCTTAAGCATGGTATGCAGCCAAACGTGGCCCCCTGGGCGGAGGGCAAGTAGGCCAGCAGATGTATGAAAAGACCTTCCCAGATATAAGAAGATTTATTTGCTTCACTGCCCCTTCCTTCTTTCCTTCCCTCCGTCCTGCCTTCCTTTTCTTTGTTTTTCAAACTTGGACTTGTCAGTAGCGGATACCTAGCTCTGGTGCACTTGGTTGGAAACATCCAGAGAGACTAGAGTATGGGGCAGGGTGGAAAGATCGGAAGTCCTGGGATCATTGACATCAGGTTGAACGGCTGAGCACTCCTTGCACATAACTTATTATTTCCTGTTGCCTTATTTTTGTTTTTAAGATTTTTTGTTTATTGGAGACAGAGAGGGAGGCATGAGTGGTTGAGGCAGGGCAGCGGAGAAGGAGAAGCAGACCCTCCCTGATGACCAGGGGGCCTGAGGTGGGGCTCTGTTTCCATTACTTGCAATTTTCTTTTCTGTTATGTGGCCCTCTAAGGATCCTGATAGATATCAATCCCTCCTATTATATTAATCCCTCCTATTATATTAATTTACCTGCAACTTCTTTCAGTGAATGATACCCTAAGCATTGTATGTAATATTTCCTTCATGGACTTTTTATATTTAACTGAAATTATGTATTTATGTAATATTTCCTTCATGGACTTTTATATTTAACTGAAATATTTCATTAACCTAGGCAAGGCTCCTAACATGGTTGATAGGTTGAAGACTTGTCTTCTGAAGTTTTATCCTGAGTTAATTCAACACTGGCAGGTTTGGGCCTTTGATTTCATTAAGGAAAGTCCTCTACCCCATGGACTTTATGTGTGTTTAGCTGATCTCTGTTTTACAATGGGGTCTTGCTGATAAAAGTAACATTTGCTCTTTTGTTCTTATTGGTTCTGTTTTTTCTATTCAAGATTTCAAATTAAAATGCATGAAAAAAATCCTTCTCTTTCACAATTCTAGACCTGCTTTCCCCCAGGATTAAGGACTATGTATATAACAGGGGCTGTGAAGCAGGTGGAGAAACTTTGCCACCAATTATTAGCACATTTGGTGGCTGCACCAGTTGAAGGATGTTGAGTTTGTGGCATTAGGCTCAGAAGAGTTCTTGTTCCCAGTTTTGCTTCTCCCTTTATTCTCCCAGATGTATTCTTAAAAGTATGGGCAATTATTTATTTTATGCCTTTTCTAATACACAAAGGAGATGCTTTACTGCTACAAAGTCATTTACTGCTACAAAGTGTTACCGATTTTTATCACCTTTATTGAACTGTAATTCACGTATCCTATAACTCACCTGTTTAAAATTAGTGGTTTCTAGTTTAGTTACAGAGTCGTGCGGCCGTCAGCACAATGAACTTTAGAACATTTTCGCCCCCTGGACCAGCCCTGCACCCGTGAGCAGTCAGTCCCCCTTTCCCCCACCATCCCTTTCCCGGCTCCCCCAGTTCTACAAGCCCAGCCCCGCTCAGCAATTTTTGGTCTCCGTGGACTTGACTGTTCTAGGCATCTCCTGTGATGGAATGGTCCAGTATATATTCTTTCGTGACTGGCTTCTCTTACTTCACATGTTTTCAAAGTGTGTCCATGTGGAGCACCCTTGAGCTCTTCATGGCTTCTTATTACAGAAGACTGTTCCGTTGCACGGCTCTCTGGTCTTGGGGGCGGGGGCATCTGGCCTGTTCCCACGTTTTGGCAGTTCTGCATGATCTGGAATCGTGATCTGAATTTACCTGTACCTCCTACAGTTTGCATCCCAGCTTGCAAAATCCACTTGACAAGCAATGCTCTTTTCCTCTGATTACATCCAGCTTTTAGGTATGGCATTTTCACGTGTGAGGCTTTGTTCACTGACCACTCAATTCCTTAAAAAGTGCTTATAGATCCCCACAAAACAAGGCGAATGGAAGAAAGAACACTCAGTGTACATCTAAGCACAAATGCCCATACACAAATCCGTGGGTTTAGAAAGTTTGAGGAATTCACATGTGAGCACATTGCTTTTAACACAGAAGGTCATTGGAAGCCTGGGTTTAGCTTTAAATTGGAAAAAAATACCCTAAGGTGTTTAATGTTTATCCTCAAAGGTCCAGGATAAGACCATGATGACAGCTACCAACTTATTTTTTATGATCTTGGAAACACATGAGAGGACGCAATTTTTATCGTGCGTCACACACGGAGATTTGCATACCTCGGTCCCTTCTCCATTTAGGATTTGGTGAGGGGAGCCGGGAGTTCTTTCCTTACTTGTTTTTCTAGGAACAGGAGAAGGAACCGTCTCTGCATTTATGTGTTTGTATTTTCTCCTCTGAAGGGAAGTCAGCCCGCGGCCCATTTTTACTTAGACACATGGCAGCAGCTGGGCGGTGTTTGTCCTCTTCCTGGCTGCCTCTGCAGCCCGTACCTGAGCTGTTCTGGAAGTCTGTTCTGGGATGTGGTGATTGCTCACCTGCCTGTTTCCTCCTTTGGAGGGCTGTGTTGCCGTCCATGAGCTTGTGTACGTTGCAACGGGCCTCCCACAGACCACAGCAGAATGACCACCAAAATGACCAGTATCGTTCTGCCTACTGCCAGGATTTTGAGGCCATGATTGACCTAATAATAGTAGGAACATGAAATAGGATGGGTTGAACTGGGAATATGAGTGAGGTTTCCTGGGTCGATTGAGCTTTCTGTATCTCCTCTTCTTTTTTCCCTTTCTTTCCTTTCTCTTGCTCTTTTTCCCTCCTCCTCCTCCTCTTTCTCTCCCTTCTTAACTTGCTCCCTCCCTTCCCCTGTGTAGGGAAACGCTCTGAATATCTACGCAGGTAGCTGTCCTATCGAGTTGACTGAGGAATAGACCGAGACCGCCTCTGTGTGTAGCCTTTTCCCAATGGCAAATTGCAACCTCTGATGAGAAAACCATTCTAATAGGAGCAAGATATTCCTAATCTGGAGAGAATTGTTGGCACATAGGGTGAATAATGGACAATTGTGAATAATGGGACCGCAATTTTGGATAACAGAAAGTCCAGAGAAAAATTAAAGTGGATTTGTGTCATCTGTGGGCATCCACGAGAGTCGGAAACCATGCAGTTTCTCAATCCACTCTCTGTAATGTGTAGACACCAAAGTGTTACTCCATTCCTCTGCCTTAGCCTCAGGGTCTGAATCTGGTGGACCTGCTCAGGCTCTTTCCAGAGGGGAGAAAGGGAGGGCTTTAGGCCCCACTTCGTCCACATGGGGTTGGACCCCTGTCTCCTACAGAGTGATGTATTTCAAATAATTATTCAAGAACCTTCAACTCCTATCTAACTTCATGTGTAAAACTTAATTTGACCCCTGGGGCAAATAATACATTATATGTTAATAATTAAAAAAAAAACCTTAATTTGAGGTGGATCATAGACTACTATTTAAACCTAGAAACAAAAGGCTTCTAATAGAAAATTTAGGGATGGATAAGAAAATTAGGGATGGATTTTGTGTCTTGAGCAAGACACAAAAAGCAGTAACCTTAAATACCATTAATAAACCATTAAGAAGCCCTAAATGCCAATAATAAAAAGCCTAAATATAATAATGAATAAACTATTTAATTCTGACTTCATCAAAATTAAAAATTCTGCTCATCACAAAACACCATCAAACTAATGAATAAAGCACAGACTGGGATAACATATTAGCAACATGTAGGTCCAAAAAAACAATTTGTGTACTGAATATTTAAAGAAATTCCACAAATTAGTGATGAAAGTTGAACAATCTCATTTTTTAAAATGGAGGAAGAGTAGAACAGACGTCTCACAAAAGATACACAGAATGTCAATAAATATATGAAAGGTTTGGTATGTAGTTGGTCATTGAACAGTTTGGGGGACGGGGGCACTGATCCCTGTACAGTTGAAAATCCACATAGAACTTTTTACTCCCCTGACACTTTCCTGCTAATATAGCCTACTGTTCAGTGGGAACCTCACCAATAACATAAAGAGTCAAGACATACTTTGTATGTTATTTGTATCATATACCTTATTGTTCCAGTAAAGCTAGAGAAGAAAGAATGTTACTATGAAAATCATAAGGAAGAGAAAAACAGATTTACAGTATTGTAGTGTGCTTACTGAAAAAAAAATCCCCATGTAAGTGGACTTGCATAGTTCAAACCCATGTTGCTCAAGGGTCAACTGTACTCACACACTAATCCTAGTCAGCAAAAGTAATAAGAAACTAGTGACCCATGCAACAACATGGGTGAATCTCAAAAATATTATGGTGATTTAAAGAAAACAAACAAGGATAGTATGTGAATATGGCAAGAGTTGTAAGCACTGTGCACCAAATGACTGAAATTGGAGGGGGAGGTTGATTGTAAAACTGGCCACAAACTCTTCCCTTCCCAGTCCCCACATCCCTATACATTGTGTCCCTTACAGAAAATTTCTCTCAAGAGGTGGCTCAGTTGATTAAGTGTCCATCTCTTGGTTTCAGCTCCGTTTGTGATCTCACCGTCCTGAGATCAAGTCCTTCGTTGGGTTCTGTGCTCAGCGTGGTGTCTGCTTGAGATCCTCTCCCCCTCTACTCTTAAAAAAATAAAGTGTCTCTTCTTAGCCTCCACCTGAAAAAAAAAAAATATTATGGTGAGTGAGAGAAGGCAGAGTATTAAAATCTACATACACTATGTTTCTATTTATAATGAAGTCTAAGAATAGATTTTAAAAATATATGATAGAATCAGAAAGTAATTATCTAGGGATTGGGGAGAGAAATTGACTGGAAAAGAGGCATGAGAGAACCTTTTGATGCCTAGAGCTAGGTCCTATATTTTGTTTTCAGTGTTGGTTACACAGGTGTTTGCCATTTTGAAGACTTGGACTGAGTTCCTATGATCTGTGTTTTTATTGCATGTCAATTAAAAAATGACACCGACAAAGTAGTGCTAATTTTCTCCTCAGAATTGTTTTAGTAAAATGGAGTAGAAATCCAAACTGAAGAGATGTCTTTTCCCCTCCATGGGACTCAATAAAATTATTTTGATTTTATTTATGGTTGGGCAAAACTGACAGAGTGAACCTTTTTAATTTTCCTGATTTTCAATTTCCAGATTTCCTCTTATATAAACTTCTCACCTACACTGTGCTCTGTCTTTACAGGAAGACAGAAGTATGTCCAAAGGCATAGGGGAATATGGGCTTGTAAGGTGTTCCTATTGCTGATACAAAAGGTGTGGTTGAGCACCGCTATGGGCCAGAGCTGGTAGCCATCTAGGCCTACTTGTTAAGGAATGAATTGGCATAAGATGAGGTGTTTTGGGGACTAAATGAACATTATAAACTTGTGCTCAGAAGTTTAGACTTCATCTTCTAAGGGACAGATATCTTTGCAAGTTTTTAAGTGGGAAAGTAATTTTCCCCCCTTGAAAAATTGTTGGGGAGTAAGCCAAAATTTGGAAAAACCCCTGGCAGGGACATTAGTGTATGAGTGTGGTTTCTGGTATAGAGCAGTTGATCTATGATTAAAAAAAAAAAAAAAATTTTAGATTCTACTATTTTACCAGATTTTGATGCATGATTATCAAATGGGATTCAGATCTTTGTCCCTTTTGAAATGTGTTTGAAAAATACTGCGATGCTTACCTTACATTTGTCTGTTTGATGCTTTTTTACATTACTCGTATCATATAATTATTATTCTCAGGCAATTAAAAGTGACTTTTATCAAGATTGTGGAATTTAAAATATTAGTGGTATTTCACATAAAATAGTTTTGCTTTTAAAAATTTGAAGTAGAAAAGCTATTAAATCGTGTTCTGCATATTTTCTTAAATTTTGCACTGACTTATGACATACCTCTTTATAAAAAAATCATAAATATCCTCCTTAATTAGCTTACAGACAATTGAAGAATAAAAAAATAACCTCAAAAAAAAATTGGAGAAGGGAGACACATTTTTTCTTTTAGGGGATTATTGCTTTTGGAAATACATTTTAAGGTTTCAGCAAACACCTTTTCAGAAAATGATTTATTTAAACAAAATTACTATGCCAAGGTAAGGCTTATACCAGTAACATAGCAACTGTAGGTACACATTTAATTTTGTGAGAAAGATGGCAAGAAAAATGTCTTGAGCTCGAAATGAATGTCTGTTGCCAATTCAATAATGTAAAATATCTCACATGAAGGAAAATCACTGGTTACGATGGTGATTTCTTACAACATTTTAATCTAAATAATATGATTTTGTCATTCATATTTTAAGAAAAGGATCTTAGGAATTGTTAAAAGATCATTCTGGTACTGTTAGTTGTTCTATACATAACGTTTGAGAAATCCTTCATCTAAAAAAGGAAAAAATGATGGAAACAGATGACTGCATTATTTGACTAAAGACTTACTCATACACAATTTCATTTAAGAGGAACTAAAGGTGATGGAGGAAAACATGTGGCTTGGCGTTTGAATGCCATAAAGCAAAGTTAATATACTTATTCAGTAAAACATTTTTAAAAATGAACCAATTCTAAAAAAATAAATAAAAATGAGCTAATTCTTAGGAAGCTAAATATTTTTTTGTTGTTGTCTGAAATAATTAGTTACTATGATAGTAAGAATTCTGAATGATTGCATTTTGTGAATAAGTACTTTATAAATGGGTGCAGACTACTTTTAAAAAGTAAATATATTTTAATTGCCATTTATTAAATTACATTAGTTCATTCCCCAGGTCCCAAACCACAGAAAAATTAAAAATAGCTTAATTTTGACTTTTCCTAGCATACCATATCAAGCCTTTGCTTTATATATGCTTAGGTATTTGTTACTTAGAGATTCCACTGATTTCAAATTAGTACATTATTACGCAATGTATAAAAATCCCAGTGAAGGGGCCCCTGGGTAGCTCAGTGGGTTAAGCCTCTGCCTCCAGCTCAGGTCATGACCTCAGAGTCCTGGGATCGGGCTCTCTGCTGGGTGGGGGGTCTGCTTCCCCTCTCCCCAACCACCTGCCTCTCTGCTTACTTGTGATTTCTGTCTGTCAAATAAATAAATAAAATCCTAAAAAAAAAAAAAATCCCAGTGAATACATGCATACCCAGGAATTAGGTAGTCTTGTGTTTTGGAAGACATAGCAGTAGTCAGTGGATGTTGTAATCTTAAGCAAGTTGATCTTTTACATTTTGGTTTAGCACTGCTATTCTTACAGAGAGGGTAACCAGTCTTCCTGGTTTGACTCAGCCTAAGTGTTTTCCCCAGGACGTGCGATTTTCATGCTAAAGCTAGCTAGAGAGTATCATGCTAAGCGAGAAATAAGTGAGTCAGAGAAAGACAAATACCATCTGATTTCACTCATATGTGGAATGTAAGAAACAAAACAAATGAGCAGAGGGGAAAAAAGTGAGAGAGAGAGAGGCAAACCAAGAACTAGACTCTGAACTCCAGAGAGCAAACTCATGGTCACCAGAGGGGAGGTGTCGGTGGGGGGGTGGGTGAGCTAGGTGTGAGAGGAAGGTGGACACTTGTTGCATTGAGCACCAGGTGTTGCGTGGACGTGTTGAATCACTGTATCGTACACCTGACACTAATATTGTACTGCGTGTTAATCAGAATTTAAATAAAAACTGAAAAAAATATAACTAGGATAATCCCACCAAACCTGACCGCTTGGTCCCTCTTTGTCCTTAAGACCGTTTCCGGGATTCTGTGAGTTCAAGATTATTTCCACAATAGTACTAAAACATCATTTGTTTCTCTCATTGTCATTCTCATTCAAGTACACAGTCACGTTTCCAGCTGCTGCAAGAGGTGTGGTAGATATTACAACAGATTGAATTCAGAAGCAGGTAGGAGAATCCAGCTGTCTTCTCTGTTAAGTAAGACATAAAAATATTTGCAAAAAAAAAAAAAAATGGATACTCTTTGCACTAAATTTTCTTTGTTTTGAGCTTGTTTGGACTTTTTTTCCATAAAATATTATTTATTTTGCATATAATGGACTCATTATTTTATTTTTAAGTGAATTAAAAACATTTTATGAATTTTTACTTTGATTTTTAATAGAATAAATACCAAGCACATAAGCTATACAAACAAAGGCTCTTTGAGTTCCCCAATAATTTTAAAGAGAGTAAAAGACCCAAAAGTTTGAGAAACACTGTTTCAGAATTTTTCTACACAAAAGAAGGAACAATATCATATATTCAGCCTTTCAGCAGGCTTTGTTAATGGGACTGTGAATCCATGTCTTACCCTGTTACCCCTGTGTGCAGCTTTGCTGCTCCCCTGTGCCCCAATTTTCATACAAGTAGAGGAAGGTGCTGTTTACTCTGGCTGAACCTCTCCAAATTACAATAGCTAAAGCTCAAAAGGAACAAAACCCCAAAACGTTTGTGGGAACTCAGAAAGATGAAACAGTTACATTCACACTTAAAGCCCATCCTATTAATGGAAAGAATCGTATAGGATACTTTTATTTGTTTTCTCCAATTTTGCCATTAACTGCTGTTAGTGTTAACACACTTTTATTAGTAAAATGACTATATTAAATATACCATAGGACTTTACCTACCAGGGTGAGAGCACAAGAAATTCTTGTTTTCTTCCCTTGATGGGTTTGAGTTATTGTTAGCATCGTTAGTACTCAGTATTGTTAGACATAAGTTAAGCCACGTGGCTCTAGGAGAGCTTCTGTGGTCATGACCCCTGGAGGACTAGTTCATAGTGGACGGATACTGAGACCTGGCTAAGAGCTTTGAAACTGATGGATATTGTTGACCACACAACCTTGCAGAGCGTATTCTGTGTCAGTTTTTCAACCTGTATACTTACTTGAGAATGAACAGTAGTGACAGAAATTGGATTCAGGTCATGGCCATAAAATTCATGGGCATGCATATGCATGGGCAAAAGACTAGCAGTCTGATCACCTTTGTTTCCATAAATTGGTGCAGAGTTGTTTTTTGTTTGTTTGTTTGTTTGTTGTTGTTGTTTATAAACATCCAGTTACTTTGAGAATATTTTAGGAAGCTGGTTGACAAGTCTTTGATGTCAGGTGTTCTAGTGGTGCAGTGCTTCCTTGGTGATTCTTACTAAAGGGACTAAATTTCTTTCCAAAGATGAATTCCCTGATGAGCTTTAGCGATAAGTGGTGATTTCGGTGCGAGGGAGTTTTGCAAAATGCCCATGTCACAACTTTTAGCTCTACTTTTAATCATTGCCTTATCGGGGAATGTATTATAATGTGAGCAGCACGGGCAAACTGACATTTGAGGAAATGCATCCGTTTATGGAGCACCTCCTAAATGCCATGTGCTGTCTTGGACAAACTGACAGCCAATTAGAAGTTTCGGAAGTTAACATACATTTTTAACAGAGTTAATATAACTATCCACAGTTTAAGCAGAAGGTAGACTTTGCTATATCCGAACTGTGAAATATATTCCCCTCTATTCCTCCAAAATGGAAAGAAGCTTCTTTTTCTCTTTTTATACATGTTCATTGTTGAGAAATTCAGGAATACAGTACATAAATGTGGCTTCCGTTGACATGTTGATACATAATCAATCCTCATTACTCATGGATTGGGTATTTGCAAGTTTGCTTACTTGCTAATATTTAGCCCCGGGGTCAATACTGGGGTGTCTTTGCCATTATTCACGGACATTCACAGAGCAGCAGAAATTTCGAGTTGCCCAAATGTGCATGTTCCTAGTTGAGGTCAAACAAGGTAACTCTCTGCCTCCTTGTTTCAGCTCTCTGGCTGTAACAAGTATCCTTCCTGCGGTTTACTTAGTGCCACATTTTTTGCAGTTTTGTGTTTTTTATTGGTGATTTCACTGTTTGAAATGGTCCCCAAGTGGAGTGCTGAAGTGCTGGCTAATAATATTGAGCGCAAGGGGGCTGTGGTGTGCCTTAGGGACAAAATACCTGAGGGAAGCTTTGTTCAGGCATGAATTATCATGCTGTCGGCCATGAGCTCCATGTTAATGAGTCAACAGTGTATTTAAATAAGTTGCCTGTTAAATAGAAACACATCGAAAGCAGAGTTATATGTTGATTGCCTGTTGAAAATGTTGCAACCAGAGGCTTTCAGGAATTGAACCCTGTATTTCCCCTAGGAGCAATTGTTTAGCATTCACTATTTCAGTGTTCATTTGTTCTTTGTAAAGTGAAATGACCACGATTAATGAGAAGAGACTGTATGCCTCTTAAGAGATGTTTGTATGCTTGATACACATGATTTTTCCCAAACTAAAATGAAGCAGAACAAACTTTCTGTGGCATTTTGCTATTTGCTAAACATTAGAGTTCAGCATCTTTCCCTGGCAGTACAAATGCATGAAAAAGTTTTAATGTGTCTGTGCTATAATTGAAATATGTAATGCTTATTTATTGTTCCACTTGGCACATATACATTTAAATTCCTACAAGTGGAGACACCAAGTCAAAGGATATGTGGATTTTTAAGAATCCACACTGCCAAACTGTCCTCCTGAAGGGCTGTAATAATTTGTAATTCCAATACTAATGTTTATGAATGTTTGTTTCTCCATAACTTTGAAGAACTGAGGATTATTTTTCTTTTAAATCTTTGCCAATCATGAAGAAATTAATGGGGACCACCTTAGCATTTTGCCTACCATAGGACCCAACCTCAGAGTGTGTGACTTTATGTGTTTGGTGGAGCTCCAGAATTTGCATTTCTTATGGGTCTAAGATCTTCTTTTAAGTCATGAATGAAAGAGGAGAGAGATCACAATCAACAAAACAAAAATACAAACAATTGAAAAAGAATATTATGAAAAACTGTATGCCAACAAATTAGGCAATCTGGAATACATAGATAAAATTCCTAGAAACATATAAACTCCCAAAACTGAAACAGGAAGAAGTAGAAAATTTGAATAGACCCAATACCAGCAAAGGAATTGAATCAGTCATCAAAAATCTCCTAACAAACAAAAGTCCAGGGCCAGATAGATGGCTTTCCAGGGGAATTCTACTGGATATTTAAAGAAGAGTTAATACCTATTCTTCTCAAACTGTTCTAAACAATAGAAATGGAAGGAAAACTTCCAAACTCGTTCTATGAGGCCAGCATTGCCTTGGTTCCCAAACCAGAAGAAGATACCACTAAAAAGCAGCATTAAAGGCGGGTAATCCTGATAAACATAGATGCAAAAATTCTCAACAGGTTACTGGCAAATCGAGTCCAACAGTACATTAAAATAATTATTCATCACAGTCAGGTAGGATTTATTCCTAGGCTGCAAGGGTGGTTCAGTATTTGAAAAGATTAGAAAGAACATCAGATTAGGAGTTGAAAAATAAGGGTTAAAGTCCTAGCTGTGCCACTTACCTACATACATGACAGTGGGAATGTCATTTGACTTTAGTAGTTGTACCTAAATAGCACAGAAGGTTTTAAAGATTGGGAGAACACATGAATGTGGAATGAGCTATATAAGTTTAAATTGATGTTTTTATCACTGTCATCGTATCGTATATGTGGACCTCAAACACTTAGGTGCATAACTGCTTTCTCTTGGGGTACTCCGGACTTGTTGAATGAAGTGAGGTCCCATTTGCTTGTAGCCTGTGAATCTCAGGGCGCTGACCAGCGTTGGTCTCTGCTCGTTCTTTACGTGGCCATCATCAGGATGTGCTCAGGGTTGAAGGCAGAGGCTTGTTATCTGTATATGATAGTCATCTGCGCCAACTATGCTTTCGCTAGGATTTCACCTTCCTTATTTGTCTAGTTGGTTGATGTACCAAATAGTAATAGGGAGCAAGAGAGGCCAGCCTTTCTATAAAACCCGTGTTTGTTGTGGGAAATAAGCTTTTTCTCTAATCCCTACTCATATCTCTGTGATTTACATTTACAATTTAAAAAGAATAAAAAGCACTAATCAGCCTGCGTACAGAATAGAAAGCATTGCTCTTCAGAGATCTTGTAAGAAATAATAACTATAAATGCTTGCAAAATCATGTATGCCTAAGCATACTACTTAGCAGAGTTTGTGACATTGAGAGACCTATTTTGTTTATTTTTCTTTTCTTTAAAAAAATTTTTTTATTAACATTTAATGTATTATTAGTCCCAGGGTTACAGGTCTGTGAATCACCAGGTTTACACACTTCACAGCACTCACCATAGCACATACCCAATGCCCGTAACCCCGCCACTCTCTCCCGGCCCCCCTCCCCCCAGCAACCCTCAGTTTGTTTTGTGAGATTAAGAGTCTCTCATGGTTTGTCTCCCTCCCGATCCCATCTTGTTTCATTTATCCTTTTTCTACCCCCCCAAACCCCCATGTTGCCTGAGAGACCTATTTTAATGTCAGCATATAACTTCAATAAATTTTGTGTGATACCACACTTTTCATATAGCACAGGTGTGCAAAGAAAAATGCAGAAGGAGTAAATAAAATCGTGTGACTCACTGGCCTCTGTGCCTGACAGACATTAGAGCAGAACATAAAGCTATTCAAAACAACACATGCTTTAGCCTCATATTTAATGTGTCAGGGTCAAGGCTTAGTTCGAAGTAAGGTGTAGCCCCCTTGACAGATAAGCTTTCTCCTTTTCTTGAGATGGTACGTATCAGCAAATGCTACATCTCAGGGCAAGAACATCAGAAGCAACTCAAGATATGAGGTAAGTGCTGCAGAGCCAGCGTAAATTTAGAGGGACTAGAGAAAGTCTTTATCCGCAGGGCTTGATAGTGGACATAGGCTGGTACTAAACTAGCTGGAGAGATGCTTTCGCATTTTAATGTGACTTGCAGGCAGGGTGTGGCTTTTGATCAGGACCTGACATTAATGTTCAGGGTCAACTGTGGTTAAAGCTTGTTTTTTCCATCATAAGAAGATCATCAGGGAAAAGTCAGTATATTTCAATACTGTAAACTGTTTTGGGCTGTTTCAGCCATTTGGCAGCTCTATAAACAGAGTCGGATTTCATTGAAAGAATGAGAACTGAGAAATATATGTTCTTTCGTGCCAGCTGCGGTGGCTGCCGTTCCAAAGGAGAACTAGTTTCTGAGTGTGAATTTTAAGAATTGGATCTTGTTATTTTTTTTTCCTGAAAAAAAAAATATCCTAAATAACTTCTGAAAAATATGAAAGGTTTGGCATTGATTTCTTTTGGTGTAAGCTACATAGAATGACTAGACAATGTATAAGGGAAATTCCATTATGGGTTGTTGGTCCCATTGGAACTAAAATGGAAGGACTCAAGGTGATTTCTAAGATCACGCCTCAGTTTTAAAGTTCTATCATTTTTACTAGTTCTTTTTAACAGCTAGGTGTAATATTCTTTATTTAGCATAAACTTTTTTTTTTTTTTAAAGATTTTATTTATTTATTTGACAAAGAGAGATCACGAGTAGGCAGAGAGGCAGGCAGAGAGAGAGGAGGAAGCAGGCTCCTGCTGAGCAGAGAGCCCGATGTGGGACTCGATCCCAGGACCCTGAGATCATGACCTGAGCCGAAGGCAGCGGCTTAACCCACTGAGCCACCCAGGCGCCCTTAACATAAACTTTTAATGAAGTAGGGTAGAGTATCCGTCAGGGTCCTGGGAGGGAGCAATGCCATTCTGTAAGAGGTTGAACTGGGAAGGGCTTCACGAAGGGCCTCTTTAAAGAGATGTGTGCAGGGATAAGGGAACCAGCGTGGGATGATGAGGCACCCAGAGCCCGTCAAGAGGTGGATGTTGTTACTGTCCCAAGGCCACACGGGATAAGGCAGGGGACATGGTATTAAAACTGCGGCCATGCAAAGGGTAGCTGAGGCGTACTACTGTCAGACCTGTGGTGTGGCAGGAATGGAAAACAGAGACGAATACCCAACCTTTCTCCTCTCCCGTCCTCTGACACGGAGGATGCTGGGGGACGGTACCGCAGGCCAGGCTAACAAGGTGGAATATGTCCTTTTCACCCGCACTGAAATGGTTGGTACCTGGGCTTACCTGATCGTACAGAAGGCTGGGGAATGTAGTTCTCCTGTATGTCTAGAAAGATGATGAGTTCCAGCAGCCCCTGCTACAGAAGGATCCAGAACGACTCCCAACTTTCTGACCCAGCAGCCAGTGGATTGTGGTTGGTTAGGATGCTATCGTGGGCTTTCTTCTTTTCTGTTGGTTACTTTATCCATAAGGACTCTGGGCTTTTTCTCTCATTACAACTTGGTCTTCAGAGGCTCTTTTTTTGTTTATATTTAGCAGATGCACATCTTCTAGGTCTTTCCCATTCATCTCCCCTTGAATATCTCTATTCCTTTATCCTGCTTTATTTTCTTCAAAATACTTTTTCACTATATGAAAATACATCACTTACTTGTCCATTGTTTTCACTAGTGTTTTAAGCTTTGTGGGGTGGTGGCTTTGTCATGGTCCTGCCTGTATTCCCGGTTCCTGGAATAATGGATGACCTGCAGTGGGGACTTAAAATGTTTATTCAGAGGAAGTGTCACCGGATCCTGAGTCACTGTAGCATTGCACCATAATTTTCTTTTTCTATTCTTACTTATGCCCACTGGGTGTTCTGTCTATTTGCTTCACTTCTGTTTCTCTCCTTACAACTTTTCCTTTGTTTGCTTTAGTTTGACTTATGTCTTGCTTTATGGGTATTGTAGTTAGTTCGATGAAAGAGTTTCCAGTGATGTTGTCATAAACTGCCCTGAAGTCTTAACAGTCCCATGTTCCATTTTTAAATTCCTTTATATATTCTCGGGTTTCCAGTTGGTTGTTATTTATCTGTTGCTGATGCCTTTCAGTTTTCTTTGCTATTGTTCCCACTCAATTTCTGTTATGATCTCTTGCCTTATCTCAGGACTTACCTTTTGTTCCAGCCAGACTTTTCTTTCCCTTGAGTTCTTGTGACAGTTTTGTCTCTATCATCAGACCTTCCCCGTCTTCACTATACAACCTTGTCTTAAACCCTTCAAAATACTATGTGAGGATCAAGAATTTTCTTTTATTCACTAGGTGTTCTTTCTCCGTCTTAACGCTAACTCCGTTCTTTCAGCTTTCCATTGTTGGGTACCAAGCCATCTAAATTTAGAATGTCAAATCACAGCTACTTTATTATGTTCATGGATTTTGTGTGTCAGGAATTCATAGAGGACAAGTGCAGATGATTTGTCTTTGCTCCAGAATGTCTGGGTCCTCATCTGGAAATGCTCAAAAGACAGGAGTGGTTTGAATGGCTGAGTGTTGGGACTCTGTGGAGCGGGGTTCTTCCTTCTCACGTCTGGTGGCTGGGCTGAGTGATTCAAAGGCTTCAGCGGTTACCAGAGTGCCTGCATGTGGCCTCTTTGTATGGCTTGGGCTTCTCAGTGTGGCTGCTGGCTCTAAGAGAGGACATGTGGAGAGTTGAGTGTTCCTTGGGACTGAGGCAGAATCTGCAAGTTTTCTCCCTGGCTAGGCTTAGAAATCACATAGTGGCACATCTACCACATTATTTTGATACATATAAAGGTGAATCATAAAAGCTGGCCTGGGTTCCAGGGAGGGCAGTTAAATTCTACCTCTTGGCAGAATCAAGTCAAGGTCATACTGACAAAACCAATGTGGGACGGAAGATTGTGTTGCAGGCCATCTTTGGTAAATAAAATCTGCCACGTTGACCTATATCTATTCATGGGATTTCCTTTGTTTAACTCAATGAGGTTGAAATGTCTTGAGGCCTTGTTACTCGAAGTGTCATACAGGGACCAGAACATGAACGTGGCCTGGGAGTTTATTAGAAATATAGAATCTGAGAGCACTGAATCAGACTCTGCATTGACAAGATCTCCAGGTGATTCATTTACATTTTAGAGTTTGAGAAACTCTGCCCTAGGGAATATTGACCATGATATGGGCTTGCCAGTATCCACCCAGTGGCAGAAAAATAGCAAGTGCTAAAGGAATAGATTGAATAGCTCTAGGTTGAACTCCTATGTACAAGCAACATTTCTATACTTTAAATTATACCTGTCATTTTACTAATGTTAACTGTGACCTACACTCTTTTCAGGAACAGTAAATATATCTTTAGTTTGTGTCTTCGAATTATAATATGCACAATCCTAGGTTTAATAATTAATCTCTGTGACTCAAGAAGGTTTGCAATGATTACGTATTTTAGTATGTATTATAATGCTGTTTTGAATAATTTCTGAGATAAAAAAGTTAGGTTCTTTTGGATTTTACATTCCCCTTGAACTATTTTTTAATTGTTGAATTTATTTTTTTAGTTTTTTGTTAAAAAATTATGCTATATTTATTAATTTGAAATAACAAATATTCATTTATATTATTTGCCAAGTCCATAATCTATTATGGAAGTATAAAGAATCATTATCCAGATAGAATTTATAAAGCTTCTTCTTTCCTGTGACAACTGTTAGTAGATATTTATTTTCTACTAAATGAAAGAATATGATTTTTAATTCATTTTTTATAACTTTTTTGTTTCTTAGAATAGTTAAGACACCCTGACTCACTCTACAAACTCTTAAAAACCAAGAAATGTATACATACTTTATTTTCTCTTTAGTAGATGACTATTATGTATTTTAATTATATAGAGTTCAATTTCTAGATTCCATTTACTCAAGTTTCCTTTGAATAGTCATCTTAAAATTTGTTTTAGAGTAGGGGAATAAATATCCAGAAATTCATTTTGATTGGCACATTATTTGTTAAGCAGTTTTTCTCAAACTGTAATTTCCAGACTACTACTATTTGCAGGACCTGAAGGGCTTGTTAAAATGGCATATTTCTGATCTCCATCCCAGTCCTCTTGAATCAGACTCTCTGGGTTGGAACATGGAAAGTCTCTGAGGTTGGGACCCAGTTTCTTTGGCAAACTAAAGTTTGCGACCTACTTTACGTTAGTCTTATAGTCGTATTTCAGGTTATTTATCACGGGAATCAGCGGGTCTTGGAATGTTGGCACGGACCAGCCTTTGAACTTCCCATCTTCCCTGGGAGATCTAACATTGGAAGATCATTTATTTGGAGATCATTTTAGAGATTACCTAGTAAAACTCACGTGATTTTCCAGATTATGAAACTGAGGTCTGAAGAGTTGAAATGACTTTTCGAAAGTCGCGCTAGTTAACAACAAAGCTATGTCCGAACTCAGATTTTGTCAGCCAAGCTAGTTTCCTTCTTTCTGCTGAGATGAGGTAGGTGCATCTTCTCTTTAAGCCTAGTATTTAGGTACTAGATCATAAAGGAAATCCTGAGCATTTAGTCAGAAAGGATCTTTTGGTTTTCTGAGTTACCCTTGTTAGGAGAATGAATGTTTGCAGTCTTTGATCCTGTCAGGGTTTTAGTCGCCTAATTTAAGTTTTTTCTTAGCAATTTCCTTGTATGTCCTTAGAAACCCTATCATGACTCAGGAAAAGTCCTAGATAAAATGCCTTAATGTGAAAAGTTGGCACGAGAAAAAAATCAGATACACTGGGGGGTGATGTATTCTCTTTATGAAGAGGAATGAAGCTTTTCTTTAAACCGATACAGTAGTTTATATGCCAGAGAGTCCGTGAATGTCACATACTTAGGAAAGTCATTTTACTAGAGGTTCTTCCGATGCTGGAATTGAGGATCCAGGAGCATTCTCTCTCCACACATCTTAAAATTCGGCCCTTCACATGCTTCTGCCTCCTCCCTCTTGTCCCCCATCCTTTCGCTCCAACTGTGCAAGCACACGGTAGCCCAGTGCTGTGGGGAGCCGCACTACTCCCGCTTCCTTTGTAAGTTGTTCAGTCACCACACTGACTTTTAAACCGCAAAAGATACTGAAGAGTGTTGCACAATTTGGCTTTTTCAATTTTCCTCCACAGAGAAAATTCTGTGATTTCACATTTTTGGATATTTTACGTCTCTGAATGATGCGCACCAAACTTACCATGACAGTTGAGGTACATCAAACCGGTGTATTTGTGATCTGTTGGATAACACTAACAATTGTTTATGTATTTGCTCCTATAACTTCTACATTTCCAAAACACTGTGTTTTCTTATTTATTTATTTGTTTGACAGAGAGATAGAGATCACAAGGAGGCAGAGAGGCAGGCAGAGGGCAGAGGAAGCAGGCTCTTTGAACAGAGAGCCCAATGCGGGTCTTGATCCCAGGACCCTGAGATCATGACCTGAGCTGAAGGCAGCAGCTTAACCCACTGAGCCACCCAGGCGCCCCAACACTATGTTTTCTTTCTTTCTTTTCTTTCTTCTTTTTTTTTTTTTTTTAAAGATTTTATTTATTTATTTGACAGACAAAGATCACAAGCAGGCAGAGAGGCAGACAGAGAGAGAGAAGGAAGCAGGTTCCCTGCCTAGCAGAGAGCTGGATGTGGGGCTCGATCCCAGGACCCTGGGATCATGACCTGAGCTGAAGGCAGAGGCTTAACCCACTGAGCCACCCAGGCGCCCCAGCACTATGTTTTCTTGTTTCAGATTAAGACATAATGTTGTCTTAGTTTTAACCTGAAGTGTATAGGGCATGTAGTTTCATTTCATTCAACAAGTACCTGGTCCTTCAGCATGAAGAGATATGTGGCAGTTTATACGCAGTCACACAATTAGATACTGAAAGTAGGATAAGTCAGCAAGAAGGGAAGAGGAGAGAAGGGAAACCGAGGTCCAAAAGAAGGTTGGTCTCCAACGATTCATGGCACAAGATTGTCTTAAACTTAGAATAAAAATTTGACTTAGAATTTTCCTACAGATATTGTTAGTTGCATAATTACATGCTTTTGAAATAGAAATAAACCAGTTTTTCAGAAGAAGCAAAATGGGTCCTATTACTAAAATCTGAGAGATTCTTCTTCCTGGATTCTCACATAGCAAACAATGTATGATACTGAGAGGTCCTCAACAACAAACACGCTATTATTATAATAATGGGCTTCATAGGGCTTTTCTGGTATAATCTCCTTTATAATAGGTTGATGCTTTAACACACTTCACGTAGCTGAATGAAAAAGGTTTTATTTAGGGGCCAAATAACCAGAGCATGGCTTAACTGAGGCAGGGGCTGGTAGTGGGGATTAGAGTAAACAAGAGGAATTCATCTAAATATATAGAAAATCCTTCAGTCTTCAGGAAATATTCCTAGAATTTTATTTTTTGCAACCTAGATTTTGATAATCAGGCAGTGGAAGGTTGGAGATTACATTTTCTAATTGAAGAACTGAAACGATGATGTCTAGTGTTGCTGGTTAAGGTTAGGTCCATTTGCTTTAGCAATTAATTGACTCCATATTAATTAATTGAGTCAAGATGTTTGCAATCTCTCTCGCTCTCTCTCTTTTAATTTAGGGCTCTACTCATCATACCTGCCTGAATAGGAGAGCCTATTCACCCCCTTCATAGAGCGGATTCTGCAAATACACATGTAGTGCTATCAGTTTGTAAGGGATTATGTTCAATGATCTTAAGACTCAGAAGTCATCCAGAGGGTTCACTGTTGAATGAATTGCCAGCGAGACCCAAATGTAAATCTGGAATTTAACCAGATTTTTATCTCAGAGAATCAGCTGACACCTTGCTCAACATCTCTTAATCTCCAAGGACTTGCACAGTTTAAATAAATAATTAAATGGTTGACAATGATAAGTATCATAGACATAAAGCTAAGATGCTGGAATCCAAAGTAGTAAAAGTTACTTCTGGCTTTGGAATAAAGAAAAACTTTATGGAAGTCAGGGACATGGCTTGGGAAATATTTTAGCTACTTCTCCATTTTCATAAACCCTCTCTAAGTGCATCCCAAATAACTAAGTTTCTTCAATGTAAAAAAGAAATGCTGTCTTTGCATATCAAATATAGCTTTGAGTCAGTTCTACTCACTATTTTCTTGCCTTTCTCGACTATTTTTTCTTCCTCGATGTCTCCTGTGTAGAAATTTTGGGGATATCATTGAAATACTCTTTGAAATTCAGGAAAGATTTGGCAATAGTAATTATACCTGTCCGTCCTAATGATAAAATGGGACCAGGCAATATGTCTATGGGTACACCGATAGAGTAAGAGTTGGAGGAAGCAGCATAGCAAAGTGGCGAGTCTCAAAATGTGTTTTCAAGGAAACTTAGTGAATTAATATAGAGCTGTTGTACCCCTAAGGTATAATGATAGTCCTTCTTGAATATTATATTTACAAATATTCTCTCTCACATACACACACAACATTAAAATAATTTTTTTTTCAGTGCCTCTTCTAGACATCTAAAACTAAACAAAGTTTAGGGTGCCTGGGTGGCTCAGTTGGTTGAGCGACTGCTTTAGGATCAGTTCATGATCCTGTAGTCCCAGGATCAAGTCCCGGGTCTGGCTACCTGCTCGGCAGGGAGTCTGCCTCTCCCTCTGATCTTCCCCCTCTCGTGCTCGCTCTCTCTCATTCTCTCTCTCTCCCTCAAATAAATAAAATCTTTAAAAAAAAACACCAATTTTAATTAAACTTGTTTAAAACTCAATAGATATTTTAAAAAGCAAAAAACAGAAAATAGGCATATGAAATTAATTACTGCTTTTCTGTGCTATGATCTCGTATTGACATGATAACCAATTTAGCCCAAAATAACGGATATCTGGTTGAGTTCACCTTCAATAATGTGTTGTATTATTTGGCACGTGTTTCCTGGCATCCACAAAAGCTACCTAGTTCGACTCTCCTTCCTTAACAGATTTAAGACTCACTGCAATAAAACAGGATTTAGGTATCACAATTAAAAATGGAATGTTTCCATAGCATAAGTTTTTTAGATTATCTGGCACAGAGTTTTCAAGAAAACCTTGGTAATTCTTGTTGGAACTCTTTAAAATATCTTTTATATCAATTTTTATCTTAAACCAAGTTAATGCAGTTTAGTCTTTTCTTGTGGTTTATGGTTATCGACATATAGAGACTTGAGTTTCTCCTTTTTTTAGGGCTTTGTCGTTTGCAGAGGGCATTCATAGAGAGTCCCTATGTCCCAGAGCCCTTCCTCTTGTTTGCCATTTACACTCAGATGAGAATTAGGAAACCATCTAACCTGGCTTATTAGAAGTGAGTGTCAACTAAGGCTGTGAGGACCCTTCCTAGTGAGTAAGGAGTGTGGCCTTTGTGATAGCTGTTTCCATCCTCAGAGGCGAGTTGGCTTAATTCTGGATTCTTGGCAGTGTTTGTTGGTGATGTAGCTGGAAGAGTTGACCAGATGAGAGGGGAATTACGCAGCTGGATTTTTAGCGTAGATCATTGTTTTATAAATATCCCCTCCAAAATGCCGTCAAAGGGCCCGAGTGAAGACTTAATTAAAACAATAAAATGTGTTTAATATAATGTCCTTAATGCTGTCCTAAACATAATAAGTATCTTAAAGCTTCATCTGTGTTAAGTTTGGGGAAATAATTTTGAGAAATACAATTAATATTTCCTGAACTGTTACATGGGAGTGAGAATGGTGGATGTGGAGGGCTTTGTGTCACAAAGGGAAATTCACAGAATATTACCTTGATATCATCCATCATTGAAGTAACGTTGAAGATGGGTTAAAAGTGATTGCATCTGTTTAACAGAATCTCCTAGGACCATATGTCTTCTTACGTGTGACATTTCTAGAAACTCCGAAGTTATAGCTTCAAAGTTGTAAATACTGGCAGCATGATACGTGATCCCGGTACTTGGAATGCCACTGTCTGAGACTTTCTCGTTTTATACATTGGGTTTTATTCTTCTAAGGAAGGCACTGTGTTGTATTCATTTGTGAAATAAAACTGGGGATCTGAGGGCAGGAGTGTGCTGTTGAGTACTGGGATGTGACCATGCTGTTGAGTACTGGGATGTGACCATGCTGTTGAGTACTGGGATGTGACTGTGCTGTTGAGTACTGGAATGTGACTGTGCTGTTGAGTACTGGGATGTGACGGTGCGTGGTCTCTGGGCTTCCAGAATGTTCGCTGAATGCATGACTCCCTAAAGGAGTATCTCGGTGGAGAAAAGAGCCTTCAATACGTAACTGTTATGTACTGATGATTTTATGCTGGGGTGGTGTAGTCTGAAAATATATAGGGTGACTATCAAAAAGTACTCATTTGGTAGCTACTAAGTGAGAGAAATCAATATAGTGTGGTGGGAAGAGCAGCAGAAAAGTCTCCCCGTGATGAATCTGGCTACGATCTGACTAGGCTCTGACCACTTCCTCTTCCATGAGTCTTTTTACCATTTCTTCGGCCCCCGGCCCTCTGATTAGATACCTCTGTTTGATTTCCTTCCCATAGTCTTTGTCCCGTGTGTCTTCTTCGCCGCAGTTACTATTATTTGGATAAAACTCTCTGCGGCTGAGATGCCCCTGACCCTCTTCTCTGGGTTCCTCTTATCTCCTCTTGCCATTCCTTCTCAGATGTTTTATTTTCACTGGCCCATTGCTTACATTGCTTTCTTCTCCCTCAAGAATTGGACACCAACGCCGGCCCGCGCTGACGTTCCGGGCCCTGCGATGAAGCGGTGAATGAACGGGACAGAGGCCGGGCTTGGTGAAGCTTCTGTTCTGAAAGAGGGACAGTCACCTAGACGAGGCTTTGTTAAAATAATAATAATAATAATAATAATGAATACTGTTAGGCTGAAAATAAATAAAAAATAAATAAAAAAAAAAAAAGAAAGAACAAAAGAAAAACAAAAGGGATCAGCAAGAGCCCATCGTGGTTGTAGTGGAGGCAGCAACAGTGAATGAGGAGACGGGCCCAAGAGGAGGTGCCGGAGCAGAGGAAGCCCTCGGGCCTCAGAAGAACGTTGGCTACTCACCCGAGGAGAGTGGGCATCTGTAAACGCAGAGGAGCTTCGATTTTAAAGGCATCAAGTACTTACTTTCTCCTGTAATTAGTCTTCATTCCTTCCCCCCCACCCCTTTCTCCTTATCTCCTCCCACGGCCGCTTCTGCCTCCTGGATTTGCACTTAACCCCCTGCTGCCGGCTGGTTCGTCTTCTCTTCCGTCTGGCAGGTCGGTCTCTCCAAACCGCGTTGTGGTTGTTCATGTGAGAGTCCGGACTGCAGGCAAGCGAGTCCTCCGTTGCTTCTTTCCAGAGCTGCCCCGCACAGGCTCTACTCAGAGCGAGCAGGTTACTCGCGTGCCCTCACGCGTGTGTTGGGCTTTTGTGCTTCAGAACCTTGCTCAAGCCTAAATGGCCTCGCTTCTAGTGCCTTCTCTCACACCACCCGCATGGCGGTCCTGCTACCTTTTGAAGACCACAACATGTCTGACAAGTTGTTAGCCCCTCTGTTGTACCATTCATTCCAGTAGTTTTTCATAAAAAAATATCTTGAAGACACAGTTGTTGCTACCAGTGGTTCTGGGGCTTATGGAGGCAAAGATGAATGGGGAGTCAGCCTCAGAACCGACAGTGCTCTTGGGGACATGGAGGATAATACATTTATGTAAAACGACCCAAAATTTGTGTTAACGGTCATGAGAGCAAAGAGCACAAGGCTCTGAGTCAGAAGAATGAGCTGAGATGGTCCTAATGTAGATGGGGCCACCTAATGTAGGTAGAGATAAGGAAGTCATTTCTAAGGAATTCACAGCGAAGCCAATACCTGGAGAATGAAAAAGAGCCCGCTGAGGGAAGTGTGGTGGGCTGGAAGAAGAGCCTTCTGAGTAGAACCAATAGCATTTCAAAGTCTGAGGCAATAAGGAGCTTGACATAGTGAAGGAAAAATGGAGCCAAGCCAAGGCCCTGAGGTTGGTGCATAGTAAGCCAGGTGAGACCCTCAGGGGTGAGACCGCCAGGGGTTGATGGGCAGGGCTGGTGATGCCGGCACTGGAAGTGGGCATCTGCACAGCTGTGTGGAATGGAGCCCCCTCCCAGCTGACATAGAACTACCCCGAGCTTTGGGGGCGCCTGGGTGGCTCAGTGGGTTGAGCGGCTGCCTTTGGCTCAGGTCATGATCTCAGGGTCCTGGGATTGAGCCCTGCATCCGGCTCCCTGCTCAGCGGAGAACCTGCTTCTCTCTTTCCCTCTGCTTGCCGCTCTGCCTACTTGTGGTATCTCTCCCATCTCTCTAATAAATAAATAATTTTTTTTTTTTTTTTAAAGAACTATCCTAAGCTTTTATGTGAGCAAGAATGAAGTACCTGATGTGTTGCGCCGTCACGTGTCCTGCCCATTTGTGGCCACATTCTCATTTGTCTAAAATAATGTGGTAGCTTGCAAGAGCCATTTTGGCTGCTGTGCTATATGAGAATGTGAGACCGCATGAACAATGAAGTCCCCATGGGGACTGGAGAGATGTCAGTTGGAAAAGATTTTAGGTCATTTGGATATAGAATGAACAGCTCCTACTGATAATTTGCTGTGTGTCCAGTAAACTTGTGGGGGAATAAAATCTCACTTGATTTGAGTCTCAAGGGCACTTTCATGTACTTTCTGGACTTTCTGTAACATACCTCAGTGAATACTTGTAAGTATGTATTTTGTATATTTGACTAAATTGCCCTAAACTAGAGGGCAAACAGACCCTATCTTTGAGATGCTTTTATTTACTGTCATGTCTAGTATGGTGCTTTAGATAAAGTACTTTTTAAATTAGACTTCACTTAAATTAATGAATAAAAGGGTAGGTTCTCAGATTTTTTGACCACGGAGTTTTCAGGAGTCATGTGACCTTGCCTTGCCGTTGATACCACCTTTACTAGGCTTAAATTTTCATTGCCTTCTAAGGGAGAGGCTTAGCTGTGTTAAATTTTTGTGTTACCTATGTTTGCCCAGTCATAATGGAAACAGCCTGAGGAAGCCCACGTGGTAGGATTTATGAGCTAGCCCTATTCTTGGTATCCACCACTACCACTTACTTCCCTGGGTAGGATACAGTAACGTGGTTCACAGCCAACTGCGACAAGAGAGCCAGGAAATGGAATCTGGCTTAGTGGGGAAAGTAATATCATGGGGACTGGGAATTGAATATTTGCAGTAGGAGGTATGTAGAAATGTTTTTTAAAGGCCTGTGAGCTAATCCTTACTGCCTCGCCGTCACTAGCCATAGTGTCCCCACTAGCCATTGCCCAGTGCTCATCCTTGTTTCATGGGCCACTCTTTCCATCTACAGTTAGACACGCCTCTGGGAGAAACATGATGATTTGTGGGATGTCTGAAGATAGGAGGCAGTTTCTGAAATCCACATGGGCACTGATGAGGTCTGTAACGAAGGGAGGGGTGGTGGAAATGGAAGGATGGGACCGGAATGTAAGAAACGTCCTAGAACGTGGTGACTGCAGGGATTTGGTGCAAAGACAAGACCAGAACAAAGAGGACTGCTGAAGCCCTGCTGATGAAGCTCCGTTTATGAACTTAAATGTGCGCCAGCAGACCAGTGTTTTCAAGATAAAGCCAGTTAATACTGCCTATCACCGATGGATGGCATGAGTGATGAGCCTGGACATTTAAGCCTTGGACACGGAACTCTGTTTCTTCTTAGTCTGAATGAGTTTTATGAATGTTATGAAACCATACATGCCTGAGAAGGGCAAAAATAATGATGTTGAAATTATTGGTAAAAAGAGATTTGAGAATGGAACACCAATGCTAAAGAGATTAAAATGACAACTGGAAAGCACAAGAAAATGTTGGAAATTCTATTTGTAGAGGAGATCCATTGACAGTAGGGACAACTCGGAAGGATAAAGAGTAATCAGGCCCCTTGTAAAAAACACTGCATTTCACAGTAGAGGAGTAGAGGAAGAGTGATTGACCAGATAAGAAAACAACTCCAAAAATGGGAGTTAGGTCTCAAAGGTCAGCATGAATATCCAATGCCCATTAGCTCAGTGTTCTTTTTAGGGAAAGCTAGAAGTTTCTTCAGGAGGGTAAGGGCTAAGCCTAGTGAAGGAGCTGTGGCCGTGTTTTCTTGTGAGACGGGGTCACATAAAATCAAGGACTATTTTGTGCATAGCATCAGGGTGAGTGCAGAAGCTCATGGGGAGACACCCTAGTTTCTAAGACCTCCCTGGGACACTTCCACAGGGAAGGAGAGCAGAGGGCATGCCAGGTGGAAGAAGTCAGAGTGGAAACCAGGGAGCAGAGTCGAATGCAACAGAAACGCTACAGTCAAGTGTATTTGTTGCAAACAAGTGCCATATGGGAAGGCATACCTACCTTTAATTTTTGTGCTGCTCAGGGGCGCCTGGGTAGCTCAGTGGGTTAAGCCGCTGCCTTCGGCTCAGGTCATGATCCCAGGGTCCTGGGATTGAGCCCCGCATCGGGCTCTCTGCTCGGCGGGGAGCCTGCTTCCTCCTCTCTCTCTGCCTGCCTCTCTGCCTGATCATCATCTCTCTCTGTCAAATAAATGAATAAAAAATCTTTAATTTCTGTGCTGCTCAACAGAGAGTGGTAGAACTGTTACATCAATAGCTAGAAATGATGCACATCCCCAAGGTCCAGCCCATGTTTCATGAGAGCCAGTAATCTCCTATTTGAAAATATAGAATAAGCTAAGGGCCTCAGAAGAAAAATAGGACTGACTTCTAGATCCAACGTGTGTTTCCAAAATAATTACAATTCCCACACTAACACATTATTTCTCTGACTTAATTTTCAAATAAAAAGCACAAAAATTTAAATTCATACTACATATTAATGTGTGACCTTTAAATTGGAAATGTGAGCTGTAACTATTTGACTATAATGTGGACTTGATACCTAATGAGGAGCAAATTTCAGACAAAAGACATCATTTCTATTCAGCTATAGTAGTGAACATAATCCTGGGATTTTCTAAGTAAACGATGAAACAGCAGAAAAAAAGACTCTGTTAATGAATCAAGGATAACTTTTTTAGTAGGGAAGGATGGCGCTTGAGGAGGGAAAAATATGTATAAAATCATCAAGTGTTAGATGAAGATAGGACAAATATGAGTTAGTTCCTCAAATTAATAAATACTGGAAATGCAGTATTTCCACTGAAACTTAAAGAGGCTTTTTAAAGGAACTCATTGTTTTCCTACCATAGTGGTATGGAAGGAAAATGTAAATGACTTAAAAAAAATACTAGCCATGCATGGGCAGCAGCTCCACAATGGGTGATTATGGGATATTGGAGATGTTTGTTGAGTTTATTTCATAACCCTGTAAGATTTCTTTTAGAGATAAAATACCAAGTAGAATTTATAAATGGACTTCTTTTGCAGGCTAACAAAATGCAGACATTGTGTAATTTTCTTATTCTTACTCTATGTAAAGTTCTTATGATACCTTATATGAATTATTTTATTCCTATCATTTATGAATTTCTATCTTATGTTAATTATTTAACTATGTAAATTTATAGCCAAAAGTGAAAGAAAAAGCATGAGTTTTCACAAATTATATTCTTGCCATTTAAAAAGGTACTTGTGAGCTAAAGATGACAGCTACTTTATCTTTTTTAAATTTTTTAAAAAATTTTATGCTTTCTCTAGGCTGGAATGATAAAAAGTGATGATGATGAGTATTTCATTGAACCTTTGGAGAGAGGTAAACAGATGGAGGAAGAAAATGGAAGGATTCATGTTGTCTACAAGAGATCAGCAGTAGAAGGGGCTTCTGGAAACTTGTCCCACGACTGCCGATACAGAGGTAGGTATCTTTGACAAGACTTAATAATTAACCATAATTTTAAGATACCTTGAAAACAACTCTCCCAATCAGTTAAGAGAGTGTGATAATCATGTGCTTTTGCATAATATGGAGGTAGTGAAAGAAGTTCCTAAGTCATGAAATTTGGCCCAACTTTCTTGAAACCCATAGCAGAATATAATGTTACTGGTATTATTATTATTTTATTACAGTGCATTATTGTGTTGACAGTCTGTTTGCTATTTATGATTTCTGTTAAGGCTTCACATTAAAATTATCTTTTCTCTCTCTTCTGTGAAAACTTAAAAATATTTTTGCTTTCTAAAAGTATCTAAATTATGGGTTATTAATATTATTCAAACCTTTAAAATGAGATATATTGACATGGCAAAGAGATGGATATGTGGTAGGCACATTTGAAAATACAAATGCTATGTGACTTTAAGGTCTATTTTGCAAATCTTTCTACAATATGGGAGAGAGAATGAGTTGAATGATTCTGCCAAATTTTAATTCAAAATAGACTGGACCGCTCAAGTCAATTAAATTATGGCATGTTAAGCTTCTCTAATTTTGTGTGTTTTAATGAAATCTGAAACTAATTTGTTATTAAAGAGATGTTTTTATAAGTTGGGTATAGAAATTCCCTTAATGGAAAAGAAAGGAAATTTGAGAATTTATGTTTTTTAACTAAATTTCAAAAAGTCTGTATTTCCTTATGTCAGGCCAATTATCTGATTAGAGATAATAGAAATTTCCCCCAGGGAAAATGTCAGTAATATAAATAATCTTAAGTTGACCATCTAGATTCTAGATTCATGATATCTTGCCTCCTGAGAGTTATTACCTAGTTTGATTTTCAGATACGTTTCCTTTAATGTGCCACACTAATGGAATAGTACAATTTAAAATAAATTTTAAATTAACTCGGCCTGAAGAGTTTTTGAGAAATTTCTTATCTGAAGCAACAGCACTGAATTAATAGATGGAAAACTGTGAAATGTGTGCCTGTCCTCAAGGGTCACGGTGGTGTAATTGAAAGAGAATATTTAGGCAGATGCGAGTAATAGCTCTGAAACATCAAGTTGTTCTGTGACCTTAGTAATTCAACTGTCTGATCCTCAGTTTATCTGTGAGCAAAGAATTCAGGTACGTTGCACAATTATAATGTCTTAGAAATAATGCATGCAGATTGTTGAGTGTAGCCCTTGATAATAGTAGATAGGCAATCAGTGCTAGCTGTTACTGTTATTAATCATTAATGATAATAACCTTGTACAAAGATTTACACTTCAGGAGTTTTAATTAAAGTCGAACAGTTAGGCATTGCTTGCCTTCGTGTTGTGAATACATTCTTATTAGTTCTCATTTGTATTTTCATGTTTTAAAAATGTCATTCTAAATCTAAAGACTGAATATGTGAAAAGATAGATAGTAGGATGCTGTACTTTTTCTTCCTTTTTTTTTTTTAAAGATTATTTATTTATTTATTTAGCAGAGAGAGAGAGAGAGAGAGATAGAGATCACAAGTAGGCAGAGAGGCAGACAGAGAGAGAGGGGGAAGCAGGCTCCCCGCTGGGCAGAGAGCCTGATGCGGGGCTCGATCCCAGGACCCTGAGATCATGACCTGAGCCCAAGGCAGAGGCTTAGCCCACTGAGCCACCCAGGCGCCCCTACAGTACTTTTTCTATAGTTTAATTGTCAATGATATCTAATATCTTTTGTGAGGCAGTGGTTAAATATCTTTTAGTAAAGTGTAGCCTCTATGCTATAGAGCCGTAGTAGGGGACAGGAACGTCCTTAGTGCGTAAGGCGCTGTGACCTTCCTTCCGGTTGCTCCTTCCCTCACACCTGTAGTCTCACCGAGCTTTACTCTGTTGCTCTATTTCAGTCCCTGAGGCTATCCATTTCTATAAGTATCAGTCCTGGGAATTTTTAGTAGTCTAATATTTACAGAGAAGGAGAGATTTTTTTTTTTCAGTTGAAATAAGACAGTTATGGGAAATACTATGTTTAATACCTATTGCATTTTTAGAGACTAGATTAGGAAAAGTAATTTAGAAGTTAGAGTGTATAAATTTAAAAGAATAAGAGGAGATTAAGGCAGTTTGGGACATTAATTTAGAAAATTATTTAACATATCAAGTAGCATCAACCTTGACTTAACTTTGATTTTATAATGAGTTGTTTTTAAGAGTGCAGGCACTGAAGACTTTATTTTTAATTTTTCAATTATGAGTAGAAGATTATCTTATAGTTGAAGTAGACCATAAAATGCATTTTGGAAGGGTTTTCAGCAATCATCAGTCAAAGGAGGAGGGGTTCCTTTCTTAATTCAAAATTGTTTTAAAACTTCACCTAATATATAACGCAGAATATTCTATGATAAACCTTAGTATGAGCTTAACAACTTCTGTTTTCTTATTTATGAAGTTCTGATTGAACTGAGTTGCCAGTGATTATCAATTTACTTCCTTTTGAGACTCTTAAATTATAACCATATATTTCAGAAATGTAAATGTCTTTTTAGGGTAAAAAGAGATTCAGATTCAGAACTTTAAGTACTATATTATAACTTTAAAATTCTTCTTTTACCTTCTTGATCACAAGACCGAGAGCCAAGCTTTTTCATGGACTACATACTTTCCGAGTGAAATTAAGAATATATTTTTATACCTTATTCCATCATTCTAAAATGTAGAAATGAACAGATTCTAGGTTTAGACGGTATATTGATTTATAAATGAAAGCTACAGTATCATATGAAATAGTGCTTTGTCTGGATCAACTCAGGATATTATTGTACGAGACACAAGTGGTCTTTCTTCAATAAGTTACTAGAAGAGGATTAAAATACATAAGAGGTACTTAGAAATACATTTGAGGGCCACGGTCTTCATAAATTTCCCTGACAGCAAATCATCTGGACAGAGTTTCACCAGTGGGGCCCCTATAAATAAACATTCTGCTGTATTTTGCTAGTTGTCTCCATAATCGCCCGGCCACATGTGTTGCTTTGTCAGCTTAGCAACTCAGAACTGACATTCATTTCATTTCCATAGTTTGGAGTAAGTGTTCTAAATTAAAACCAATTATGTCCTGAACGAAGTGATAGAAGTGAGATGGAGAGAAAGAGCCAAATTGGATTGAGACTGAAGTAAAACCAATGGGGTGATTTGATGCCGTCTATCTCGGGGGTGGAGACAGTGACCAAGGATGACTCAGAACACTAATCTGAAAGATGAGAAGATTCTCTTTCCAGAATTCAGGTATTTAAAATGGGAAACAGAAATAGGGTTGATGAGGATGACAAGGGGGTATAATTTTGGATATTTGAGTTCAAAGATCCCCTGGAAAAGTGAGTGAATAAAAAATGCACAGTATATTTTCATAATCACGTGTCAGAGTCAGTGAATGATGGCCCTTACACACATGGTGGCGAAGGGATGAGTAGAGGTTTGCTTGGAGTCAGGGGACAGGTTTTGTCTCGTGGATGCTTAGAGTGTCTTAGCTTGCCTTCTACCCTCGCTTTTCCAAGTTCTTATCGAGAATCAGAAGGTGATCCTTGCACAGAATTGGAAGCCCATTAAAGATATCTGCTACCTCTCGCTATAGGAGAGGAAGACATTGTGTCCTCAAAACACAAACACAAAACTAAACTTTAAGCAGAAAATAGGCTTCTACCACACTCAAGAACACGAAGCTGTTTCACTTGATGAAAAGCAAACAGCTCTTTTGATTCCTTATTCTCTTATTTATCTGGGTTTTCAATAAAAGTCACTCACAACTTTGAACCTGTTGAGAACATAAATGCTATGATTCAACAGTAACACAAACCTGCAACCATTTCCATATAGTTCACGGATTCTTTCCTTAATTCTTCGTAAGGAAGTTGTATTGTTTTTTGAAATGTGGAAAAATGTGAAGAACTGTTTGGAAAATATATTGAACTTGTAAGATCAGAGACGCAGCACTCTGCTTTAGAATTACTCTTTTAAGACCGAAAACGGTTTTACACTTGGCAATACAAACAACCTCTCCCAGTGTAGAATTGGCAGGTGTTTATAACATATAGTACTGCCAGTTTCTGGCAAAGAAACCCCATCTTTTTCATTAAACAACAAACATAAACTGTTCATGATTATGATAAAGAACATGTAAAAAAAAAAAACCTTATCTACTTCATTATGGGGGGAAAGTTGAATTTCACTATTTTTTCTCTTCTTGATTTCTGCTTTGGGAGGATGGATATCACATCCGTTTCTGTGCATTCAGTTTGGACAAAATTATTTTATATTTTACTGGTTTTTGAAATTTCATTTGGTAACAGCATGGTTAATCAACCGACAAACGGTCATAAGGTTCACCTCCACTGTTAAATCAATCATCTGAGCCTAAACTCCAATGAAAAACAAAACATAGCCCTGACCATCTCTGAAGAATGTCTGTATTGTCACCCATAAGAAGTTTGCTTTAGGCAGTCTCTTTGGGGGGAAAAGGGGGGCTGTACTTGGATGACATCATTCAGCTTTTCATAATTTTTATTTAATCCCTGAGCCCTTAAGCTTTTCCCATCAAATTACAAACTATTCACTCACCAGAAGCTTTGTGCTAAAGTAATTTTTGTAATTACTTCCTACCAGTGGGAAACAAGGAATAGTAAGCCTTTATCTCCTAGCTTTCTTTCAGGATTTTCATTTTCCTGCACGATCCCAAGCGCTTGTGTTGCTGGCGTGGTTGTCATGGAGCTGTGAAGGAGTGTCTTTGTCCCAGGTGGGAAGCATGTACAAGTCAGAAATGATTTGGGAGTTGCTCCTGGTTGCCAGGGAATGAATCTATGAAACAAGCGCTAGAATAATGGGAAGACTAGTTCTTATTTTGGTGACTCTAGGAACTTCCTAGGCAGAGTCCTTCCTTGAATCTATAGAAAAGTCAGTAGGTGCTATAACCTATTATATTTGGAAGTTCTCATGACCTATGCCCCAATCCAAAAGAGGCAGTGGTGGGCTTTGCAAGCCACAAAAAATGAAAAAAAAAAATCAAATGAGAGAAATCAATTTTGGCATCTCTTCTTATTAAATGAGGCATGAAACAGTATAAATTATGAAGATCTGTCAAGTAGTAGCCATTCTTTTAGATAGATGTTAAATGATAAATTTTACTCATTTTTACTCGGCTGCACAATTTAGCTTATAATATGATCTAAGGTCAGCCATTCATCAAAGTTACTACTAGGGATTCATATGGAAATACTACTTATATTTATGTAATTCCTTTTAGGTTGGTTTTGCATATTTTATAATCCATGTATTTATAGTAATTATTGGCAAAAAGAAGGCAATTAAAGACTGAGTTGTTAAATGAAATAATCAGGAAGCAGAGTGATGGTTGAAGATCTTTCAGATGTGAAAGATAGAAGCTAATGCTTTTATGTCCTTGTATTAAAATGTCTTACACGGCCTAATATATCCCTTTGTGAATAGGTACCAGGAAAGGAGTTTGTTTATATAGACTAGGATTAAAGTGTTACAAATATAACTCCATTTTTGTAATAAAGAATTGAATATGGAAAGATACAAACTGTATGGAGAATTGAGAACTTCTGGATGCCTATTTAGTCATTGAAGTGACATTAAAGGACAAAGAATTTGAAGTTTTTAGATATATCTAGGTGATTGGAACAAAATTGAGAACAGTTATTTTAAATTAGGGTACAAAGCTAAAGCAGATAATGCAGGCTGGACATTGATTCTTAAATTAAATGATTGCCTTTCAGAGGTAACTGTATTGGGGCACCTGGGAGGCTCAGTTTTAAGCATCTGCCTTCAGCTCAGGTCATGATCTTGGGGTCCTGGGATCGAGCCCTGCATTGGCTCCCTGCCCCGTGGGGAGTCTTCTTCTCCCTTTGCCCCTCCTCCCACTCATGTGCACACACGCTCTCTCTCTCTTTCTCTCTCAGATAAATAAATGAAATCTTAAAAAAAGAAGAAGAAACTCAATTATTGAGTCATGAAAGAATGATTATCAATAAATCTGTGAGGATTGGAAATGTAATTGTACTTTCTAAATATAAGATATTTTATTATGAAAATACACTTTAGTGTTTGGTTTTATTTACATGAACTTCCTTTACTTAAAAGGTATAGACTCTATTTGTAGTAAAATAGACCCCGCACGTGCCAAGTCGGCTGGCTTAAACACATTTTAAAGCCTGTACTTAATTTCTTTCTGTGGACAACTTACTTATAAACTTGCATGTTAGTAAGAAGCATATTGTAAGGAATTCAAATATTTCTAGAGGTTTTGTAAATCTTTTATTTCATTATTTCTGTTTCTAACATGATAAATATTTTTATGGAAGATAATTTGCTATCAGGATATGTGTGTGTGTATGTCTTTCATTGTTTTCTTTTTCCTATTAGGTCATCCACTATTAACTTTAAATGTAAAATTATTTATGAGGATAAATGCTAGTCACTTCCCTTTGGTATTTTGTAAATAGTTTTGTGTGTGTGTGTGGGTTCCTTTCTGTGTCATTCTTGGTCTGATGTCTTTCTTTATGGGATCTTTTTATCCCTGTCCCTGCAGAGCATCTTTAAGGTAGTTGAAGTGGAAGTTAGTGATATATGTTGAAGAAAACTACAATAATAGGGAAAAATAAGGGTAGCAGAGAAATAATATTTCTATTTGAAAATCATCTGTGATTAGATTATGGGAACTATGAATTAAAATGTGAGGGCTATATTCAGGCCAAGATAATTGCTCCTCTAATGCACAGTTCTGCAAGGGGAGCTGAATCCTTGGTTTTGTTCTTTCTAGACACCAAATATTTTGCTCTAATTTTCACTTGCAGACCACCTGGTCTAGATACCTAATTTTAAAAATTCTTAATGGATGTCCTTGAAGTTGAGACTTTGTGTGAGGTGGAAAGATTTATTTTAGGAATGATGGGAGCCATTTCCCTAAGTAAGACTATAAAGTTTACTGGAGATAAGTAATTATATATAGCATTTTCTTTTATTACTGTCTAGTACCTTACTGAGTATCTGGAAAAAATATTGGGCAAGTCTGAATGAGGCATTAGTTCAAACTGGTTTTGTTTTTCTTGTTTAAAGTTTGATTTATTTCTCTTAGAGGAGAGTGAGAAAGAGAGAAGGGAACGGGCAGAGGACAAGGAGAGAATCTCAAGCAGAATCCCTGTTGAGTGTGGAGCCTGGCGAAGGGCTTGATCTCAAGATCGGGAGATCATGACCTGAGCCGAAATCAAGAGTTGGACACTTAACCGACTGAGCCACCCGGGTACCCCTGTTTTGTATCTTTCACAACTATTATAGCCACTTATATGCCCCCTTAACTTGTTATGTGCTTTTAGCCTGATATAGTTTTCATTATTTCAGAGCTCTGATTAGTAAATCAAGTATCCTAAGACTTTTATTCAAAGGACAGTCTTTAATTGTGGCTATTTTCTAGCCAATTCCCGTGGAAGTTTTCATTTCTCTTGAGTGCGCTTTATGGATTGGTGCGTGTTCTTCCAGTGTGAACAACAAGGTCTGTGTGGTACTAACCCTGCATTCTGACTTCAGTTCTATGTCTCAGCACTTTGGCGGGTTTCATCATGTTTCCATGTTCTGTGGGGTCTTACTCCCTATACTAGAAGGATAGAAGCAATGTCTAAGCCCCTTTTGGTGAGACGAGTGAGTGATAAAAGTAGATTCTCTTTCATCCTATGCCATGATCCTGGTACTAATAAAATGCCACTGGGAAGCCTTCTAGTCATAGGAAATGAGGGTATTAGGACAGATTTTTGAGTTCTTCATTTTACATCTTGGATGACCCATTTAGATAAAACCAACGGAGGAATTTGATGCAAGTAAACATTGCCCTACTTCATTCTGTAATCCTGGGCTTGGCTTTTGAGTCCAGTGAGAAGTCCTAGGGAAATCACTGCTAGATAAGGCATATGCACCACCCTACTTATATTTAAAGGAGCTATAATTAAGTACAGCAGGCTAGGTTTTTTGTCTTCTACAGCATCCTTCTCTCGTTTGTGGTGACCCAACATCTGGAAAGTCAGCAGAAGCATTTGTGTGGTTGTTATAGGTTTGCTATCATCTGGGTTCCTGTGGGCATTCCTCCATCACCTACCAGTGCTCTGTCTCTTAAATTTTGGAAGAAATGTTGTAATACCCTGTCATCTCTGACATATACAAAATATTAATGAACCTTTATGATATACATTGAGTTTTTTTTAATAGATTTGAGATCTGACGCGTGGACATTAGTCAAAATAACTATTACAATAATCACTCAGATTTTTATTCTCAATCAAACCCCAACTTTGATGGAGTTTTCATCTTTCCTAATTATGTGGCTCATTTTATGTTGCAACTCAGACCTCAACTCACATGTACATAACAGCATCACTCCTCTGTTTCTTTTTTTTGTGTGTGACCTTATGAACAACTTTGATAAAGTAGCTCAAGTCATTAGCGTTAAGTTCAAATTTTGTATCCTGAACAGACCTTACGTAAATGGGAAGCCAAGAATTGACTCTAAATACTAGGGATTTTGAAAATTGACCTTCCTTTCTTTAATACAGTCGTTACATTGTAGCATTTGTTAATTCTGCACAAATATTCATGCAGAAGACAAAGAAAAAGCAGGGGGAGAAGGGCAGTTGTCCTACAATATAGAATGCTTTACATGTTGATCTTGCGCGGGAGTCTTCTACATCAACTGGTATGTGGGTTTCTTTGGCTGGCTGAGTAGGCCCCACTGGGCTGATACTCTGTGTCTGCCTGGCCGCTGCAGGCCCTGCTGGCTTTTCCTGCTGGTCTTTCTCAATTTGACTAGAGGCTGCTCTCCCTGGCGCAGTGGACCACCCTGAATCTGGCGAGGCACCTTACGCCGCAGCCTGTGTGGCCCACGGCAGTCTGTTATGGGACCACGTTGAGTCTGGTTCAGCAGCCCTTTTTACAGGCTCCCTGGGAAACTTGGATACTGTTCTTTTTGCAGCACAGGAAGTAAGGGGAGTCGTGGCTTCCTCGGCTGCCACCAGATTGGATGGGCCACCTGCCCTGAGGTGGTCTCTTTCCAGAGGCCCCAGGACAGAGCAGGAAAAAAGGCTTTGGTGCTTGGAGATCCTCACAGATCTGTATATTTTAATAACATGTCCCTTCTCTTCTGAGCCTTGGCCTTGAAGGGAGCTGGGAAGAAGTCAGGACCACTGTCTCCTCATTCCCGTTTGTCTCTCTTGTCCCCAAAGCAGTGCAAGATCTAAATGACCCGACTTGCCTTTTCCTTCCTCTGATTACAAGCTTCCTCCTTACCACGGCAGTCTCATGCCTAAGACGCATGATGGCCAGGACTTCCCTCTGATAGGAGGAAAACACAAATGAAAACCAAGCATGCAAATAAAAAACTGCTGTTTTCTGGCTTCCAGGCCTGGTGTTGATTTGTTATGTGTTGATTTGATTTGTATTGATTGTTATGTGAGAACCAAGAGAATTATAGCATCCTTTCTTTCCATACAGCCTTGCTTACCAATCTCTTTGCTTTGGACAAATCTTACTTGAGCTCCAGAAGCTGAATATTGAATTTCCTTTAATTCTTTTTTTTTTTTTTTTGAAGATTTTATTTATTTATTTGAGAGGGAGAGAAAGAGAGAGCATGAGAGGGGAGAAGGTCAGAGGGAGAAGCAGACTCCCTATGGAGCTGGGAGCCCGACTCAATCCCGGGACTCTGGGATCATGATCTGAGCCAAAGGCAGTGGCTTAAACAACTGAGCCACCCAGGCCCCGAGTTTCCTTTTGTTCTTGATGCAACAATCTGACAGTCCAATGGACTCCTCCTTCTCTCTCACTCACGGTCTCCCAGCCACTGTTGGGATGATCAGCAAGTCATCTACACACAAACACAGGGAAGAATAAACATTGTATTTTCCAAATATCCTTCCCATTACACAAGTTACCATATTTCTGCGGTCCACGTTGCTGTAGTGGACCACATAGTGTAGATACATACGGTTTTGTAGAAACCGTATGTATCAAAGGGTTGTTGAAAGGGCTCTTATTAGACTCTTTCCCCCTCATTTTATATGTGTAAGTTTGGATGAAGAAGGATAAGATGCCAAATGCAAAAATAGTGACAAACAGGGTTACAAAGGTAATCAATGTCAGGAAAAAAACTTACATTCATAACTCAAGCCATTACTTACCACGTGAGTTAGGATCTAAATTATATCACAAATATGGCTTTGACACCCAGAGTCACCAAGAAAACCCTGCAGTTTTCAGTTTGTCCGTATCTATACCTCTAATCTCAGAGTCTGAATACTACTGGACTATTATTTTCTTTTTCTAACGAATACCTGCAAATACAGAATTTTATCCCAAATTCCACAGAATTTTATTTGTGATTAAAAGAAGAAATCAAAGATCTATTCTCTTTGTGAATATAGAAACCTGAGGTTTTATTTATGATAGAATTGTTATTTATGATAGAATTTATGATAGAATATGTTAGGTGATTTTTTTTTTAATATAGAGCAGCGTAATAGTATAATCATCACAAGTCCCTGTGCTTACTTTTGCAGATTTGTTAAACTTTTGGTCCAGAGATAGAAGAATGGTGTTAAAAGTGACAGAGGTAGCATGTCCAGTCCTCCTGCAGTTGAAAAAGGGAGGTCATCTGTTTTAGTCTTCTTCAGTTCTTGGCAATAACAAAGGAAAAATTAATAAGGCCAGTCATGAAGGCAGTTTCTTGCTTCAGGTTCTCAGATCCAGTGACTAAGTCTTAAAGAACAACTTGAATGTGATATACAGCAGGAAAACTTACGGGAATGGGAAACCGGAACTGCTCAGTGTTCAGTCCCTTGAGAATATCCCTTACATTTCTAGGTATAGGGCCAGAATATAAGTGATTATTTCAGAAAACATATTTTGATTATGGAGATGGATCACACACGTTCTCCGTTCAATCCCCTTTCCACACTCACTCTAACCCCACCTTAATGGCCATTCCTGTGAAAGGTGTTTCATAGCCAAAGGAAGACGGTCCAAGTGTGTTAAATTTTTTTAGTGTAAAGTCAGCCAAGGATATCCTGTAAAAACAGATTCAAACATTTGAATCTGATCTGTTGAGCCAGTTTTAAAATTAGATCTTCAAACTGGATCTTTAGAACACTAAAGAAATCAGAAATCTCAGCGGTGACTTTTTTTTTTTTGGTAGGACTATCAACGTGTATCTCTAACAGTCTTTACTATTTCCTATTTCACAGAGAAGGAGAAAGAGCTCGCATTTTTCAGCTAGTTCACAAGAAAACTAAAACATTTATGAGAGATGGAATAGGGGTCCATAGTTTATGCTTTCAAGAAGTATGACGACAAGGTGCCTGGGTGGCTCAGTTGGTTAAGCATCTGCCTTTGGTTCAGGTCATGATCTCGGGGTCGGAGGGTGGAGTCCTGGGTCAGGCTCCCTGCTCAGTAGGCAATCAGCTTCTCCCTCTGCCCTTCCCCTCATTTGTGTTCTCTGTCTCTCTCTCTCAAATAAAAAATAAAATCTTAAAAAAAAAAAAAAAACCAGGGAAGACATGATAAAAAATTAAATATTGAGTTTCAGAGAAATACCAAGTATATTATTGACACAGATACATTATTTTGGTGTCTTGGGTACTCAGTATGTGCTTTCCCATCCAAGAGTATAGTACACTTCAATAAAGATTGGTAAAGAACCATATAATTACACTAAGTCATTATGCAATTAACATTATAATGACTGATTTAGAAAACAGGTGTTGTGACTTTAGCAATACCAGTGAAGGCTTGAGTGTGTGAGGACACATGTATAAATCATACCACCTCAGGAGTTTGTTGTTTCTTTTTTTTTTTTTTTTTTAAGATTTTATTTATTTATTTGACAGACAAAGATTACAAGTAGGCAGAGAGGAGGAAGCAGGTTCCCCACTGAGTGGAGAGCCCGATGCAGGTCTTGATCCCAGGACCCTGGGATCATGACCTGAGCCTAAGGCAGAGGCTTTAACCCACTGAGACACCCAGGTGCCCAGGAATTTTTTTTTTTTTTTTTTTTTTTACATAATAAGTATATCAACCAGGTTGATTCAATGTCTACACTGACAAAAAGGTTGGTAAGCCTTTTTTTCCCCCTATAGTTTCATATATATATATATATATATATATATATATATATATGTATATATAGTTTTAACCCAATGTCTTTCTGTTAAGAAATTTTGTGACCTATGTCAAGTTACTTAAACTACCAGTGCCTCAGTCTCTTCGTCTACAAGGCACAGAAAATAATAGCACTTACTTCACAGGATTGTTCTTTGGATTAATCTGATACTTAATGTAAGGCACTTAGTTTTGTTCTGGGGACTCACGAAACGCTCAGTAAAAATTACCTCTTACCATTCCTTTATTATGACTGCATTTTCTCTTTGTGGTAGTTTTAAAATGTTACAGAAGCATCAGCTATTTTTCTTTGAGCGTGTGGTGTGTTGTGTTTTTATCAAAGCATCACTCAGTTTTTCTCCCTTTGCTGTCATGCGCATGATCTCTTTGGTGTTTCTGTTTTCAGCTGGTGGGAAATTGCTCTCCAGTAGAATTTTCTGAGATGATGAAAATGTTCTACATCAGGGCTACCATATGTAGCCATTGAGGTGTGATTAGTGGACTGAGGAACTGAATTTTTAATATTAATTTAATTTCTAAATTTTTTATTTTTCGAAAGATTTTATTTATCTGACACAGAGAGAGAGAGAGAGAGAGAGAGAGCGAGCGCACAAGCGGGGGGAGTGGCAGGCAGGGGGAGAGGGAGAAGCAGGCAGGATGTGGGGTTTGAACCCAGGACCCCAGGATCGTGACCTGAGCCCAAGGCAGACCTTTAACTGGCTGAGCCACCCAGGCACCCGTAATTTTAATTTTAATTAATGTAATTTAAAGAGCTGCCTGTGACTAATTGCTTTTGTAATGGACAGCACAGGTCAAGGGTTTGCACCATGGTGTGTATGGTCTTAATAGTTTCCAGTTCTTTCATAAGCCTCACTTCATTTGAGTCTCCTAAGAATTACGTGATACAGAATAGGGGGGATTACTTCACTTGTTCCTCTTTGCTCAACATTGCTTGTTTAAGGTCTAGCACAGGGTCTAGCACAGAGAAGGTCTTCAGCACATATTGAGTCGACAAATGAATGACTGAACTTTCATTCATTTCAAATGAAGGAAAGAAGTCCCCTGCTGACGATTTGAGAGGACTTCCTTCCATAGTCTGAGGGTCAGAAAGCTGTGGGAATGGGGCTCAGGAATGGGGAGCATGGAAGAGATTGTGGAGTGCTTGAGAGGTAGGCTGTAGAACTTGTTTATTGAGTCACTATTTCTTCCTCTTATTCTAAAGACTTTCATGAGATGTTCATGAGTCTCCAGTGGGAAATGCAGACTCTACACAGATGATCTAGGTCTCTTCTGTCTTCATAAATATTTGGCTGGAATCTTGGCCCTTTTGCCCATTTGTTGTTGCTTTTCATCACCATCCATTGCCAAATTTCTGTGAAGAACATATCCCCTTTCACTCCTTCCTTCTTATCACTTCATCTCTCATGCAGCTCCCACTGGGCTTGGCTGTCATCCCCAGCACTTATGTAAAGTTTCCCCCAGATACGGAGAGACCCGTACAAATTTCAACAGATTTTTCTTCTCAGAGCTCATTCTCTTGGACCTCGTCATGACATTTGGTGAGATGCTGTTTCTCTGAGTTTTCTGTTATTTCGGCTTCTGTCACACTCACTTTAGCCTCCTTATCCCTTCCTGTCTCTGATCAGTGAGTTTGGCTCTCTTTTCTTACTAGTGAGTAGGACATTTCCCCTCACATTCAATTTTATTCTACATAGTTTCAAAAGTAACAAACTCTTTGATGATCAAACGGTGCTGCTACAGTTTGCTTTTTACTCACCTTACCTCTCTGTGGCCTCAGACTCTTCCTTTAGCTTTCATGACTTGACTCAGATTTCCTTCTTGGCTTCCTTTCTTGATAACTTTTCCTCTTCCTTCTCATGCAAGTCTGTTTTTGGCTTGTGTCTTGCCCACATTCCTCTCTTGAGCCCCGAGACTATATATTTGACCACTTATTTGCTGCCTGCCCTTGGATATCCGCAAAGACCTTTAACTTAATCGTGGCTGACCTTGAGCTTATCTTTGTCCATCACCTTCTTCTTCTTCTGTTAGATCTTCCTCTTACTAACATGTACCAATTGGTACCGACATGTACCCAGTTAAGCCTTCCGACTTCCCTGTGCCTTATCTAGTTTGGTAATCAAGACCCATGAATTATACACCCAGAAGTTGTCAAAATGGCCCCTTTGGCCTCCATTGTTTCTACTTTTGATCAAAGCCCAATGATTTTTTGTTATGAATCCCGCAGCAGCCTCCTAACTATTTTCCTGCTTCTATACCTGGTTCACTGCATTCCATTTTGAGATAGAATGTTACAGGACTTCGTGGACTATGTATCAACACCTTGTTTGTGTCCATGAGAGAGAGAGAGAGAGAGAAAGAGAGTGTGTGTGTGTTTGTGTGTGTGTGTCTAATGCATATTTATATCATTATAGTTTATACATTATAGAACATGCATGACATTATTAAAGTTATACACAGAAATAGAAATTATAAAGACTAATAAAGATAAATTGGTAGAGGCTCTATTTTTTCTCTTAAAAGATTTTACTTATATATAAGAGATTATTATATAAAAGATTTTACTTACTTATTTGAGAGAGGGACAGTGAGAGAGAGCATGAGAGGCGAGAAGGTCAGAGGGAGACCTCTGACTTAATTTCTCAGTGAAGCTGGGAGCCCCATGAGGGACTCGGCCCCAGGATTCTGGGATCATGACCTGAGCTGAAGACAGTTCCTTTACCAACTGAGCCACCTAGGTGCCCTCAATATATTTTTTAAGGATTTATTTATTTGATGGCGGGGGGCGGGGGCGGCATTCATGCAGCAGAGGGAGAGGGAGAGAATCTCAAGCAGGCTCCCCGCTGTGTGCGAAGCCCAGTGTGGGGCTCTAACTTGGAACCCTGACATCACGACCTGGGCTGAAATCAAGAGTCAGATGCTTAACTGACTGAGCCACCCGGGTGCCCCAGCAACAATTGTATGTATGTTTCGACTGTAAATACCCTGGTCCTCTGTTTTGGAGATCGCTGCTTTTGATTGAAGATGTAATGAGCTTTGTGAACTGAAATACTTTATGTCACTGTCTAGTCTAAAATTCTTAGGCATTCCCCATTTGCTGTTTGCTAAAATACCTGCATTTTTTAGCATTGTCCTCTGTGACTGGAACTGCCCTGTTGTAACTGTCTTGCTACTCGCCAGGGACTCCCACCTGCCTCAGTGTACATTCTGTGTTTTGGCTCTGCTGAACTCTAAACTCCCAGACACACACTTCCCCCCACCTCAACTTCTCATTTGTCTTTATATATGCGGGGCTGCGTAGCTCTTCCTTTTGAAATGTTGGAATGTATCCTTTTATCAGACTTTACCTAGAAGACTCTAGACCATATTTTTGAGAAGAGAATAAATGTCTGTTTTGGGTTTTGTAGGCTCTGAAATGTGGGGATAGTAATGTTTGTTTCATATCTGAGGGCTAAATGAGATAATTTGATTTGATCCCTGGCACATGTGGTTTGGCTATTTTAATATACAGCCAACTCATTTTGTCTAACCTCATCTAATATTCTCCTTTGAGAATAAGAATAAATATTTCATTTTTTTTTCACTTTTCTTGCTTATAATAATTTAAGTCTACTTTTTCATACTTAACCTTGTATATAATTGGAGAAGAGCCTTCTGTAAGACAATTTAGAAGGGGAATTAGAAAATGTTTTGAGAAAATGTTCACTCTATTAAGATAAAGTTGTTGTACATAAACCCTTTTCAAAAACAGCTAGACAGGATTTTTCTTTCCAATGAAATTGTACTCTGTATAGCAGAGTTTCTTAGTCTGCAAGGGCACCAATTTTGTATATATGTGCATATCTGGATTGTCCCTTTTCTCCCCGAGAGCTTCCAAAGCTTTTAAAGGGTTTTGAAACAGGTCCATTATTTTAAAAAATCTGGGAGGGAATAACTGTCCTCAAGCTGTTTTAATAGTCTTTGGGTAAATTACTGTACTTTTTTAAAAAAAAGATTTTATTTATTTATTTGACAGAGATCACAAGTAGGCAGAGAGGCAGTCAGAAGAAAGAAGGGGAACCAGGCTCCCTGGAGTAGAGAGCCCGATGTGGGGCTTGATCCCAGGACTCTGGGATCATGACCTGAGCCGAAGGCAGAGGCTTAACCCACTGAACCACTCAGGTGCCCCAAATTAATGTACTTTTTCAAGCTATATGAGTACATATATTGGCAACAAAAGGAAGGAGAAATGGATCTTGTTTATGTAATGATGTATGTTGCCTACCCAGTAGTGGACTTTTAATAACAGGACACAAATTGAACAACAGACCTATCTCTCATTTAAAAAGCATAATCTTTCCCCCTCTTAAATGAGTAAATCAGTCTAGTTCAATAGTGTCTACTAGCTAAACTTAATAAGCTATGCTTTGGTGAGAGGGAAGCATGTCCCCAAATGCTGTCTTTCCAATAATGCAGAAAATAAAGAAAAAAAAAAGGTCTGCACAAGCAGGATTATTTTGTATTTCAACGTTTAAGAAATGTATGCCACAGAGATGATAACGCTCCGTGTGAAGAGATCTTCATTATCTCAGCCAACAGTGGTCTTCCAAAGCAATGACATCATTGTTGATTCACTGACTTCAGAATCCAGGCAGGAGCCGGAAGCCGAGAAACTTAGGCAGCCTCTTTGTCAGACATGGTGCAGAAAAGAAGACACAAAGAGCCTCCCATTGAGTCATGGCGGGCTTTGCGACTCCTTTCTTGGCCCTTTGTGAAAGCACATGACTGGACTTGTAGAAGATTAACCCCCTTAACATTTCTGTAAAAAATTAAACAGATGCAAAGCAGCTCCATCACCTTTTTTTCCTCTCTGTTGTGAATTCAGCATTATGGTGGGCAGTGAATTATTTTGAATTCCTTCAGAGGGGCCAGGGCAGTCAATGAGGACTGTGAATGAGAGCCCTCTGAAGGGCTCAGTTGTGGGTTTTCTTGGGCTTTCACTGTTCTTTCTGGCATTATTCCCCTGAAAGAGTTCCCTCTAAGAGTGGGGTCAGTCTAGAGACCTTTATAGTGCTTGAAGTAATCCACCCTTTAATCTGTTTCTTCCTGTGGGAAAATCAGTGTGAAAAAAAAGAGTGAGTCAGTATTTTGTCCAGATATAGACTGTTTAGGCTGTTTACTTTTAATTTACTACTATTCTTTGCATGAACACAGCTTCTTTTCAAGTTATGTTCCTTTAATAAAGGAAAAAATTCCAAAAACTTAACACATGATTTATGCTGATTATTTTATCTAATCATGTGAAAATGGAACCATTGATGTTCTTAACACTACTTCCTACCCTGGACTGTCATTTTAATTGATCCAGCATTATGTATACTCTTAAATAAGTATAGTCGATTATTGTTATGAGATAAATGATCTCTACGTTTTTTTAATTTCCTAAATTCTGAGTTTATGTACCTATTCTATATGTGAAAGGATGGATTGTGTATTTTATCATTACATGTCACAATATTATGTTTGAGGGTAACAAGAGTTAGTTCTTGATGTTTAGGGACAAACTTGGTGGTGGTGAGAACACAAATAATAGTGGTTTCCTTTGGGCGTAGAATAATAATTGGGAGAGGAGATGGTGAGAGAAGGCTTTTGGCTTACTTTTTCTTGTTATTTTTTAAAATGTAGTCATGCATTCATGCATTTTATGTTGGAAATGTTAAGATGACAAAGAGAAAGTTCCATTAGACTGAGAGAGAATTAGTGAATATTTTAGTTCAGGTTCTTTTTCTTATTCTTGTTCCAAGTCTATAAAGATTGTATCTCTAAAGACAGATATACCATATGATTGAGTAATTCCAATGCTGGGTATGTACCCAAAGAAAATGAAAACACTAAGTTGAAAAGATATATATACCCTATGTTCATACCCTATGTTTGCAGCAGAATTTACAATAGCCAAGTTATAGAAGCAACCTAAGTGTTCCTCAACATGACTAGATAGAGAAGATGCGGCGTGTGTGTGTGTGTGTGTGTGTGTGTGTGTCTGTGTGTAATGGAATATTACTCAGCCATAAAAAAGAATGCCATCTTGCCATTTGTGACAACATGAATTGACCTAGAGGCTGTTAAGCTAAGTAAAATAAGTCAGACAGAGAAAGACAAATACCATATGATTTCACTTATGGGTGGGAATCTAAAAAAAGAAAACCAAACAAATGAAGAAAGAAACTTAAGAAACTTAAGAAACAGACTGATAAATATAGAGACGCCGGTGGTGGCCAGAAGGGGGGTGGGTGGAGGGACAGGTGAAATAAATGAAAGGGATAAAATGGTAAAAATTTATATAAACCAGTTATAAAATAAATCACGGAGACAAAAAGTATCACATAGGGAATATAGTCAATAATATTGTAGAAAAAAAAAAGAAAAAGATCATATTTCATGGTAGGTTCTAATTCCAATTTAAAAACTCCAGATCATAAGAAGAAGGAAAGGAGATGGGGAATATTATTTCCATTGCAAAATATCTGAAAGATTGAAGTAGAATGTTTTCTAGGAACAATTGTTTCAAGAGCAAGTGTGCATCAATATTTCCTTTCTAGTACCTGACTGCTAGAAATAAAATAAAGTTAGTTACCTCCAGTTAACTTTGAAATAACCTGGAGTGAAAAAAAACATGAAAAAAAGAAATAAATTGGGTCACACAAAGAAGTCAATGAAAGAATTTTCTTTATTCCCTTGGCCTCTCTTTCTTACTTTTCCTCTTCTAGAACTGTTCTTGGAGAAAATAGGTGATGTGCTTTAAACCTAGAGCCTATGTGAGGGACATGCATAGACAAAACTATAAGGATAATTTGGATTTTCAGGTAAAGTGAATTTTAGCACAAAATATATGATGTAATCATGCAATTTTTCCATTACTTTGGTGTAAAAGTTGGATTTTTTGTTGTTGCTGTTTTATAGGAAGGCAAGAAGGAATTGATGGGGTAGGGTAGTGATAGATGGGGCTCTACTTAAGGAAAAATAGATTTAGAGATACAGGCATCCTGAGCTCACGCATCAGCGGGGCCACCACAGTAGAGAGGGCTGTGGAAGGGAGCAGCGTTGTACTTGCCAACTTAATTTTCATCCTTCCTGCCCTTCTTGTTCCTGGATGGGACGGTGAGGCTAAGGGACCTAGCTGTGCCTGCATTTCTCAAATGAAACTTAGGAAATCTGAGCAACACAGAACCATGCAAAGAGCCTGGGTCTCCAGGAGTTAGAAGGTAGGAGTTCTAGTCCTGATTTACCACTAGCATGGAGATCTAAGGGGTTCACTTCTCGGCTGGGCTAATAACCACCCTCCAAGTGGACATACAGATTTTAAGCTCCTTGAAGCTTCTGTATAGTCATGGTATTCAGCATAGGACCTGGCACCAGCAACATACTCAGTATATATATATGTATTTTTTAATGAAAAGGCAAAAATACACAATTTTTCTGATTGCAAAAATAGAGTAGGGTTGGGTGATTAGAGTTAGGTGTTATGTTTCCTAAAGTTCCTTCAAACTCCTGAAAGCAGATTTTAGGTCATCCTGTTAACCTTCTTTCTACCCCCCAGCAAGCTGTCCATCAGTAATAGACGTGATATGTTGTCACCCACCTTCTCTGCTTCAGTAACCAAACCTCACTGTCACTGTGCCCTGTTTCCTCTTTTTTTGCCTGCACTATGTAACGGTTGTCTGGTCTCCAGTTCGGCTTCCTTTTAGGAAGTTTTTAATGAGTTTGAACCATAGGTAATTGCCACTCGTGTAGGTCCAAAACAGTTGAATACTGACAATGTCATAGGGTGTCCCTCAATCATTATCCAGACTCTAGTCACAGTGACGCTTTCACCGTTTCAATGGCTTCTCATAATCGCTCCGTCCCTCTCTCCAGACCTTCTGCTCCTGCCCTCCCGAGCCCCTTCTTGTGCTGACTCACAAGGGTTCTGATGATCTTTTTAAAAAATTTATTTATGAGGGAGAGAGAAAGCAAGCACATGGGCAGTGGGGAGGAGCAGAGGGAGAGGGAGAGGACTCCACACCAAGCAGGGAGCCCAACACAGGGCTCCATCCTCAGACCTTGGGATCATGACTTGAGCCAAAGGCAGACGCTTAACCCACTGAGCCACCCAGGTGCCCTGCACGTGTTGTTGATCTGGCCCTAACTTTCCTATTTGGCCTAGTCGACTGCCACCTACTAGTGGTAGACACCAGAAATATATTCTCTTTTATTAATACTCATTCTTTGTCTCCCTTACCCTGTGTCCCTCTCCTCTTCCCATCTACTTTCTTTTTCTTTCTCTCTGTCTCACTGTCAAGAGTCCAGCTGTACAGAAATTTCAATTCCTGGACTGCTAAGTTTTCTCTTCAGTGTGGGTCTCTGGGAATACCTTTTCTATCTTTTTTTAATACTTTATTTCTAGAGCAGTTTTATGGTTATAGAAAAAGTTTGCAATAGATACAGAGTTCCCATGGCCTCCCTCCCCGCATCTATACACGGTTTCTCCTATTCCTACCGTCCTACACTGGTGTGGTGAATTTGTTACCGTTGATGATCCAGCATTGATAACTTATTATTAACTAATTCCGTTGCTTACATTCGAGTTTACTTTTTCTTGAACCGTTCTGTAGATTTGCCCCATACATGTCATGAATCAACCATTACAATGTCACATGGAATGGTTTCACCGCCCTACACACCGGAATGAAAGAAGTCCCACAAACTAGTCAACACATCCATCACCTCACACGGTTACTTTCTTGTGTATGGGGGGGTGGGGGCTTTAGACCTTTTAATGTCTACTCTCAGTAAGCTGCAAACATACAAAACAGCATTATTGGCTACAGTCATCCTACTGTACATTAAATCTCCAGGGGATGCTATTTCTTTTGCCAAAAATTAATGCTTTCTTTCTTTTCTTTCTCTCTTTCTCTCTCCCTCCCCTCCCCTCCCCCCTCTAACCCTCAGTCCTGTCCTCTAGCCTAGCTGACACCCACTGTAGCAGTAGAAGAGAGATAATATACATAAACCATTTAGTATTTTAGAAGTGAAAAGTGCTATTGAGAGTAGGAGTTTCTTTCCTGTAAAGCATTTCTCCTGTCCCATTTCAGCAAAAGCCCCCAAGACTGAACACAGTACCACAGAGGCGGTGTGATGAACAGAGAACGCTGTAGAAGTTAGGAAGAAGAGTGCCCTTGTCCTGAGGCCCTAGAATTTCATCAATATGCTTTTCCTAAGTTGGTTAATTATCCTTGTGAGCTCATAGTGATTTTCCATGGAACATAAAAGGAACTTAAAAAAAAAAATATGTGGCCCAAATTTCTGTTTTCTAGGAGCCCAGGAAAAAGGGGTCATCACTGGGAAGTTAGGAAGGCATGAAAATTTTCAGGAACAGTTTATTTTATTATTTTCTAAAAAGAACATTCAGGTATTTATAGAACAGCTTAGGAAACGAGGCGCTTTCCCACACAGGTGTTTTTGCTATGCTTCAGAATACTGGTCTGAGGGAAATGCTACTGAGGCCGCCTTTTAATTCACAGGAGAAACATACCCTTTTGCTCCTTCCTATATAATAACATTAGTTTTGCGAGAATTATGAGTAATCAGTATAGGAAATGTAGTTATTTTGGGTTGAATATTATTTTTTCATAATGTATGAGATAATAGGAAATGAAGTGGATGAAATTAGGAAAGTTAAAAATACAGGCTTTGGATCTCGGCTGCCAGGTGAACCTGGGCTCCAGCCTTGCACAATTCACTGAAACTTTCAGGGCCTCCACTTCTGCCCATGTGAATGAGGGAAGAAACTGTGTCTTCCTCCTTGAGTTCTTTTAAGAACAAAATGAAGTCAGGTACTTCGGACACCACCTGGCCCATCACCGTTACCGCCATAACATCAGTATGCTTATGACTTTCGATAGACCTGGTCCTGCGGAACGAAAGTGCCTTCAAGAGCTGGTTAAAATTTCACAGTGTGAGTCTTGCACAGGCCTTCTCAGATTAAGAGCACAGGGCTGTGATCGCTCTCTCAATCTGCCGGTCCTTCCTACTTGCTCAATTTTAGTTTTAGTTGTTATTTTACATTCTTTTTTCTAAGCTGAACTGGTCAGCTATCTTGAAAAGGCATCATGAAAAAGTGTTATTTGAAAACATAGGATGTTTGCGTCTCTAGGGCATTTTAGACTTGGAAATACCAGAATGAGTGGTTGACACCAGAAATACATTCTCCCACATTCATACCCATTGTTTGTCTCCTCCGTCTTCTGTCCTCTGTCCCCTTCGCATCTGCCTTTCTGTCTCTTTCTTGCCAGTCTGCGCACGTACGTCCGTGGGCGCGCACCTGGCCTCCCTGCTGCCCCTCCTCCATCATTAGAAAAGTAGAAGGAAATGCTTAGCTAATTAACACTGGCATTTGGGGAGGATTCCTCTGTCATTGCTTTGTAGCTAATGTCTCTAGGATATGTAGAGAACTTTGTGGCTTTATGGTTAGAACGATGTGCGAGGCATTCCCATGATTGATTGGCTGGTGGATGACTATTTACTGTAGCTTTAAACTCAGATTCCCTTTCACCGTACTCTTTATCGTTATCATTCCAAACCATGTAGGAAATTTTTTTTTTAAAAATCACTTAATCTAGCATTATCGACCTAAGTACTTTTTTTTATCTTAACTTTGGGACATTTGCGTTGATTGGCTGTTTCTCCGTTGCATAGTCATTTCTAGATGATATGCTCTGATGACAGGTCGTTTCCCTTTTGTATGATTTTAATATTTGGGCCATTTTATTACTTTCATCTTTTAACTTAAATGAAGTATTTCAGAGATATAAAAATGAACACAAAATTATAGGCATTTATGCATCATAAATTTAAATAGCAATCAAAAATTTTTCCATGCAAGCTTTGGATCTTTCTGCCTTTTTTTTTTTTTTTTTTTTAAATAAAACCTCATACATAGAGTTAAAGCCCTGCCAGTCATCTCTTTGTTCACCTTCCTATCTGAGGGGCCTTCATTCACCAATTTTTATATGAATGATTCTTGGGGATGTTTTTATATTTTTACTAGATCCATGTACAGTGTTTGTGGTATGTGAAGAAAGAGTTAACATTGCAGCCCTAAGTTGGCTGTCCTCTGAAGGGCCTCCCTGCCTCCTTAGCCCTTGGCTGGCATCTGAGAACTTGAATTTCAGCTTTCCACCGTCCCCAGGATGTGCTCTCGCTGTGCCTCAAGTATATCAACAATGTGGTAGATGCTGAGCACCTGCTTGCTTTCTGGGAACCCGCGATTTGGGTACGTGCCAGGAGGAGGTTGCCTGTGTGACGAACCCCCAGGAGAAACCCTGGACACTGAGTCTCTAACGAGTCTCCCTGGCAGACAGCTTTTCCTCTGTGTGGTCACAACTCCTGCCGGAGGAATCAGGCACGTCCTGTGTGACTCCACTCAGAGGAGGACTCTTGGAAGCTTGTGTACGGTTCCCTCTGCACTTCCCTTCATATGCCTTTTCCTTCTACTGATTTTTCTTTGTGTCCTCTCACTGTAATACGTCCAGGCCATGAGCCCCATAATATGTTGCGTCCTGTGAGTCCAGGCAAGTCATCAAACCTGCAGGTGCCTTGGAGACACCTGGTGAAATAAATAGCTTTCTTTTTTTCCTCTCTCTCTTCTAGTTAGAATGTAGGCTAACTGCAACAAGAGATTCCAGAATGCAGTGTGACTTGAGCACAAAAGAAACTTACATTTTTTTGCTAGTGTAACAGTTTAGAAGTTGAAATACCATTAGATTGGCAGAAATAAATGTCCAGGCAGCAGCGCATACCCCATCACTGAGGCACATTAGGGAAAACATCTGGGGAAGCAGGGACAGCCCCGCTGTTGTCCATCACATCCTAGGGCAGCGCAGACAACTCTAACAGGTCCTGATGACAGGGTTTGGGAAAGGGATCTTAACATCTGGCTGTGGTGCTTGTAAGCTGCATGACCGGGGACCTACCAGTTGGTCTTCTGGCACCGTCATAGACCAAAATACACAGGAGGATGACCTCGCAGAAGGTCGGCAGGTCTCTATTGCCAGATGAGGGTTTGAGGTTGACAGAACAGCAGCCTTTGACTTGACATTGGCCTGTGGGCTTGGGTGCAAGCCTCCCAGTTTTATTTATAGCTATGACACGGCAGGCCAATGGCAGGGTTTGTCACAGCAGCATTCATGGTTGAGAAGAATCCCTGTTTCTCCCTATGCCAAAGGACAGGGTTGGACTATTCTCCTGTTGACAGATTGGTCAGTCTTTTAATGGTCCAACTTGACCCCAGTCTCTGTGCCCCTGTCCTTTTGTCCTAGCCTCCTTTGGGTCTGAAAATCTCTGCCCTGATTTTCCCGAGGTGGTTGCTGTTCTCCGTCTCAGTGCTCCCGACCTGCCCCAACATCGTTTCTCTCTTGGGTGCTTCATGTGGCTTGTGCTTGAGAGGCTTCCAGTTCTTTCTTAATTTTTGGTACTGGTGACTTCTCTGTTATTGTCAGGTCAGGTTTCCATTTAAAATAATGTTGGTTATATTTCTAGGTAGGTTTTTGGCAGCATTTTAAAGTTGTTCGTATTTCTTTATTATTTGATTATAGTTAGTACTTTTGTGGTAGAGATCTATTCTAAAAGGACACTCAGGATTTTGTTGTTTTTCCAAGAACTCCTATCTGAAACTAACGATGTACTGTATATTGGCTAATTGAATTTAAGTAAAAAAGCAAGGTTGCCAATTAAATAATTGACTTCTCAACCTATCTGACTAATTTATAGGGGAAAAAAACCAACTAATTGATCAGCTGATGAGTTGGTTGACTCCATCCACTGTGTGTTTTCTTGGGTCCAAGCATAGCAAAGGTCCTCCTTGTGCTCTGCCTCTTCCCTACCTTTTCTTTTTCTCCCACTCCCCTCCCCACCCCCCACTGTGATGCCAGGCCACCAGCTCCAGCATTTTTGACTTTCTTGTCCAAGGAGTTGAAGATGAATTGGTCATCAATGGACCATAGAACAAGTTTAGGAGAGCTATTTGTATAATTTATCCAGATATAAACACTGCAGGTCTTTCTTTTTAATTTACTACTTCCTTCCATAAACAGTTACAAATTCACATGGAAGAAGGAGACTAAAGAAAAGGTTGTTCTCCCAGAGAGGATGCTTCTAGAATTCTTTGTCTTACCTGGTACACATGTACAATCAAACAAAATGTGCTGGTTGTTTTTATTTAAGAAAGCATTCCTGGTTTCTCCTGGGCTTTCCTCTCCCTCAGTGCCTCTGTCCTACCTCCTTTATTCCTGACACTGAAGATGAAATTTGGAGTTGCCTAATGGCAGCTGCAAATAAGACCATCTCCTCTGATACCAAATTACTTAGAATCTCTTCTGTTGCTACTGATGGAGTACCTGCCGTGGCTAGACAGATGACTTACATAGTATTTCCATTTGTCCCAGAGAAATAGGAATACGATGAAAGGGTTTAGACAGAGGAGAATCATCATCTCTACTGAAAATAAAAATGCATCTCAGAATAGGTAGGCAGCTATTCAATGGTGGATATAATATTGTCTTTATGTATGACATATGGCTTATTTCTGCAATAATGAGTGGTACATTTTCAGTTCTTTTTTTTTTTTCTATCTCACTAACAAATGAGGCAGAGATTGGCTGCTAGTAATTAGTAATTACCTGGATTTTTGCTTTTATACTTTGATGTTAGAAAATTACTTCTTTAGTGTCTGATGTTGCTAAATTACATTCTTTAGAACTCGTAAAAAAGCCACTTTTTTTCATCTTTTGTTAATTATATACTGTGAGACAGCAGTTAAATAGCATTTTTGAGTCTGAGCCTTTTAATCAACTAGGAAGAGACTGACCCCTTTGTGTGTTTTGTGTTTTTGTGTTTTGTTTTTTTGGGTTTTTTTGACCAGCCCCACTTATATTACCCTAAGGACCAAATTCAAGTTAATTTCAATGAGAAATGTTGATAATACTGTATTCACTATAGCAACTTCACCCCAAAACTACAGATGCCTCTAGTTGATGATTAATCTTGTGCAGGATAGCTAGAGTAAGAGAAGACTCACCACAACCCTAATATGTACCTTCCAGCTGAACTCTCTTCCTCAAAATGCCCACCTACAGGAGGCTTGAGACCCTACTTTCTCTTAGGAGGTTTGAACACAAAAACTGCCAGTAACGGCTTTGTGATGCCATTGTTTGTGGGAGGTATTTGCTGTTTAAGAATTTTTGTATGTAGAGGTGCCTGGGTGGCTCAGTGGGTTAAGCCTTTGCCTTAGGCTCAGGTCATGATCTCAGGGTCCTGGAATCGAGCCCCGCATTGGGCTCTCTGCTCAACGGGGAGACTGCTTCCCCTCTCTCTGTGCCTGCCTCTCTGCCTGCTTGTGATCTCTTTCTCTCTCTCTCTCACTCTCTCTCTCTCTCTGTCAAATAAATAAATAAATAAAATCTTTTAAAAAAAGAACTTTTATATGTAAAGGATAACAAGTATAGTTGATGAAGTATGAGGTTCAAATTGCAAACTTAAGAACAGCTGTAATTCTGACAGTTACCAGTCATGTAGCTAGGGGACATGTCTACACTTCTGGGGGCCTTGGTTTCATGGTCTATGAAGTGGACTGTTTCACATGATTGTTATGAGGATTAAATAAAATATTCACTTGAAATGCATTTTTCAACCTGTAAATACCATAAATCTTAGTTATTTAATACATTGTATCAGCTAATAGATTTAGTCTTCTAAAGGGAATGTAGTCAGAATTCAAGAAGAAATTCTAGTTGGTAATTTCTATCTTGATAATGTCTATTATCTTGAGAGATTAAGTAGCCCTCTTATTCTAAGACTTCTGGAACTTTCTTATGTTTGGTGTCAAGAAAACATATGGTAGATGGAATCAACCCATTAATTAGCTGATTAGTTGATTTTTTTTTACTTATCTGAGGAATAGTTTCTTGAGATTTTTGTATTAAGAAGAGTCTGTTTTTCTAAATGAATTCTGATGTTTTAAGTAGATGCTGTATTTTTATCATTCACCTTACCTTTTTTTTTTTTTAAAGATTTTTAATTTTTACTTATTTGTCAGAGAGAGAGAGAGAGAGCACGCACAAACAGGGGAGTCTGCATTTTCTCTGCTGCTCTGTCTGTCATGGATAAATAAAGAAAATCTGTTAAAAAAAAAAAAAAAAGCACAAGCAGGGGAAGCAGCAGGCTCCCCACTGAGCAGGGAGCCCACTGTGGGACTCGATCTCACAGCCCTGGGATCATGACCTGAGTCAAAGGCAGCCGATGAACTGACTGAGCCACTCAGGCATCCCTCACCTTACCTTTTGAATAGGAGGGACAGTGGACAAGATTTTCTAAAAGACATGCTAGTTCACCATAAAGATACACTTCATTATGAACCCTTAAAACAGCCCAGAGTTTTTATACCTTGATTATTTTTGTTGAAATGCTACAGTGTGTTTAAAGGGCAGACTCTGCTGGTTAGACTGTGTGTGTTTGAATCCTAGCCCAGTAGATACACAGTGTTGGGAAAGTTGTCAACTATTTTTTTTGTAACTGGCTCATGAAAACATTGTAGTAGTGCCCTGGTATCTGTCCGGTTGTCTCTCTCTTGCTCCCTCTCAGTCACTCTTTCTGTGCACTCTTTGTTTAAAATTTGAAGACAGATTTGAAAAATAAATGAGATTATCCCTCTCTTTAATTACACTAATCATAAGGTTAATGGGAAAAAGATTACAGAAATAAAGGAGCACGGGATCCTTGCTTCCTGTTTCTTGCTTTTGTCTTTGCTAATGTTCTTTGCTAATACATTTGGGTAAGCATTTGGTATGGCTGGAGTGACACAGATGGATGAAATGTGCTTTTAAAATAAGAAGGCATGGATATGTGTAAACATATGACCGTATATATGCATCCACGTACACAAACACAAATTTGGATAGGGTGAAAAAACATGAAAGAAAAAATAAAACTCTAATTTGGTTAATGATTGTGGGAAATAATTTGGTTGGTAAATGTTCTATTTTAGGGGTATACCAAGAATGTCATATCTTGGCTGTGTATGGAGAGTTTTCAAGGAAATACCCAATATGGGAATTAGCTGTCTTTTTGATATAACATCATAGCAAGTGTGTACGCATATAGATGATAGATGGAAATAAGCAATGTTACATATAAAACATGAACACCACAAATGTAGATGCACTAATTCAGGAGCACTTTCTCTATTAGGTTACAGAATACTTAAGAAGTATGAAAAAAAATATATGGAAGTCACTTAATTCAATGATATTTAAATGTAACTAGGTGCAGTTTATTTATTTTTTTTTAATGAATATTTTTTTTTTATTTCCAGCATAACAGTATTCATTATTTTTGCACCACACCCCGTGCTCCATGCAATCCGTGCCCTCTATAATACCCACCACCTGGTACCCCAACCTCCCACCCCCCATCCCTTCAAAACCCTCAGATTGTTTTTCAGAGTCCATAGTCTCTCATGGTTCACCTCCCCTTCCAATTTCCCCCAACTCCCTTCTCCACTCTAAGTCCCCATGTCCTCCATGCTATTTGTTATGCTCCACAAATAAGTGAAACCATATGATAATTGACTCTCTCTGCTTGACTTATTTCACTCAGCATAATCTCTTCCAGTCCCGTCCATGTTGCTACAAAAGTTGGGTATTCATCCTTTCTGATGGAGGCATAATACTCTATCCCCAGGGGTACAGGGCAGTTTATTTTTATATGTTCTTGATAAATTCGGAATGTCCAAAAGTTTCAAGACTTTGTAATTACATTTTTTTATAATTATGAAATTTTCATATTTTACTTTTTTTTGAAATCTACTTGTGCTTGTATTAATATAGCCCCTCAACAATCTTATGCTTTCTTTATACATGCTTTCTCTTTTTTTCTTATTTTTGCTTTCAACCTGTATCTTAGCCTATAGCTTGGTCTAGCTTTTTTTGTTATTATTATTTTTACCCCACTTAATAATCTCTGCCTTTTGTATAGAATATTTTATTTAAAGTAATTATTCATGTGGTTGGAAGTTGGTTCCCTGTTTTGCTTTTTCTCTTCTGCTTGTCTTTCTTGTTCTTTGCCCCTGTGGACCTCCTTTCTTGCCTTCTCTTGGATTAATTGAATATTTTATGTAATTCCATTTTAATTTATTATCTCTTTAGCTATGTCACTTTATTTTTTAATGGTTACTTGGGGATTGTAATATACATATAATGTTTAAATTTTTAGTTCTACTTGGAGTTAATATTGTACCAATTTATGTAAAACATAAGAGCCTTACAATCATATAGGCCCATTTACTACCTCTCTACCCATTATGCTATAATATTATGTACACATTGGTTATGAATTCCACAATTTATTATATTTTTTGTTTTAAACAATGTGTTATGTATATTTACCCACGTATTTATCTTTATGGTGAACATTATTCTTTCCAAAATATCTGAATTTTACTTGGTATCATTTCCCTTCAGCCCAAACAACTTCTGTATTCTCGTAGTGCAGATTTACTTTATACCTTAATTTTTAGTTACTGAAGATGTGTGTATGTTGCCTCCTTTCTTGAGAACTATTTTCAGTAGATTTTTAATTAATTTTAAATTTAAAAAATTAAAATTAGTGTCTAATTTTTAATTTTTAAGTTGGCAGTATTTTTCTTTTAGCATTTTATGATGTTATTCTGTAGTTTTGGTGTCGTGGCCAGCGCGACGAATCGACCAGGGTAACCGTGGGGGGTAAGAGGATGATGAAAAAAAGTTAAGAGACAAAGAGATGGGGGCAGGAGGGACACTGAAGATGATGTCCAACAGTGCCAAATTTATTCCACGTCTTACAAGCATTTATAAGGCAGACCAGAATAGGAGGAGCATTACATCAGTACCTAGTCAGATGACCGCAAGTTCCTATAACAAGTTTACATTAACTACAAGTAAACCTCGTGAGCCCAGGTATTAGCAAGACAGTCAACCAGGGAGTGGGTTATGGGAGGTACAGAACAAGGATTAACTAAGAACTCAGGACTCTGGCCACATTGTTCCCTACTACAGGGAGAGTGTGTGGGAAGTCACGTAGGCGAGCGCACGACACAAAGCATAGACCCTTTCTCAGTGCACTCAACTTTCCCTTCCTGAACCTTGTCAAGGTGTCCGGACTTTGAAGGAGACACAAGTCGGGGCCTGGTTTGGTCCTCGACTCCAACCGTGCCGTGGCCTCCAACATTTTGGGGCCTCCCTTCTTTCTGATTGGAGTTAGAGATCATTTTATATCATTATTCTCCTGTATACGCTATGCTGTTTTTCCCTTACTGCTTTCAAGATCTACCATTATTTGTGGTTTTAGCAGTGTGACTATGAAATGTTTATGTGTGGTACTTCTTTTTATCCTGTTTGGATTTCACAGAGCTTCTCGAATTTTAAAATTTATATCTTCCACCATATTTTAGAATTTTTTGTCATAATTTTTTCAAATAACTTTTCAACCAATTCTTTCCTGCCTTATTCTCTTTCTTAGAGTCCACTCACATGTATGTCATACCTTCGGATATTATTTCACAGATCACTGCATCTTCTTTTATTTTCTTTCAGATCTTTTCCTCTGTTCTTTTTAGACTATTTTTTGTTGTTCTGTTTTCAAGTTCATTGACTCTTGGATCTGTCATTTCCAATATATGTTAAACCTATTCCCTTGATTTAAAAAAATAGTTATTGCATTTTTTAGTATTTAATATTGTAGCTTTTAGTTCTCTTTCATTTTCTGTTGTGTTTTTCTAATTGTGCATTCATTATGAGCATATTTTTCTTTATGTCATTGAGGAAATATAAAATCTTGCTATCTTAATTGTAGCATCTGTTTCGTCTCCGATTTGCTATCAGTTGGTTGCATTTTCTTTTAATTATGCATTGTGCTTTCTTATTTCTTTACACATCTAAGTAATGTGGGATGCATCTTGGACATTTTGTGGGATACATTATCGAGATTATGAATTCTGTTAATACTCAACCAGAAGGTATTGATATTTTTGTTTGTTTGTTTGTTTGGCTGAAACCAAATTCTAAACTGTAATCTCTCTTCATTTTTTTCTTTCACCATTAGCTGGCTGCTTAGTTTGCCCCAAATATGCACAGTACGGTGTTCAGTCAGAGAATTGAGCAGAGTACATTTGTAGAACTTTGAGATCACCTTCTATAGTTTTCTATTTTTGTGGACCAAACCTTCTCCCATCCTAACCTAGTCTTTAGGTGTTTCGGTGCTCAAACTTTGTACTTGAATTTGAAGTAATAAACCTCTAAGTTCCCATTCAAGTTTCAGCTATCCATGTGGATCTCCCCCAGAAAGAAAAGCTGTTAAGACCAGGAAACTTACCGGTGTGCCATTCCACTCTTCCAAGTTTCAATTCCCCTTCAGTTTTTTCCTACATTTGCTTATTTTCTGGTGATTTCAGAAAGCTGCTTTATCTATTTCTTTAGTGTTCATAGTTGTTATCTATAAGAGAGTTGGCTGGATAGAAACTACTCAGCCAGCCATACCAGAAATTTGTAGTTTCTTTTATCCACTCGGTGTTCTCCTTGCCTTCACCAAGCATCTTAGCCAACGAAGAGGTTAAAATGACTTGGTCATGCAGTTTCAGCTTCTTCTACAGTAGAAGTATTGTGTTCCCTGCTGATATATTCTTCTCTTTGTTATTAAAATATCCAAGTCAGCAGTACTCAGAATCACAAGGTCAGGGGAAACGGACATTTAGTCATTGCATATAATTTTTAAAGACTCAACTCCCTGGTTCATGGATTTTTGCATTTTGGCTCTCGTTGAATAGTATCATATGTCAGTAACTGGTTCATAGCATAAAATTTCATGCAAGAGAGTAGCTCAATCTCACATCTCATAATGTTTTATTTCCCAAGCTAAGCTTTCAAAAGGTCACTTTTTGGGACACACACCAAAAAAAAAAAAAAAAAAAAAAAAAAACTTAAATGATAACCTATTTCATTATTATTCATCAATTTATTTATTTTCGCTTGAACCGAACTCATTTGTTGGAGGCATCATTATGGGAGATAAAATATTGTTGTCTAAGGAATTTGAATTGGTGCTGCTGGGAGGCTCATGTTAAGAAATAAAAATAAATCTAAATTCCAAACAAGTTTCTGTTTCTGTGAGAACAATCTTCCATAGTGAAATTGAATGGTGTGATCATTCAGGTTGGTCCTCTTAATATATGATGGTTTTCAATTTGTTGGACACGGCACTTTCATATACCATAGTTGGGTTGTCTTATGTTGTGACAATGATTCCCATAGTGTTGCACTGAATATTATTACTGTTTGCTCTAGTGTGCTGTACATATTTCATCATAAAGTATGTGTGCCAATGATGCACACTGGTATCTTCTTTACCGTATCACATCATGGGGACGGATCCCGTACTTGTTACGCTGGGCCATGAACAGAAGTGAGATCCAAAATAGCCCTGTAGAGATTAAGCTCATCTTTTGATCCTATGCACAGCCTCATTTACTGCCGCTGGAGGGCTGATCTGATTTTACAAAGAGAGTAACTGACATGTCCAGCAGGAGTTACCTAGCCCATCTGATTAAGAACCTCTTCTGCAGGGAGCCTTTTGCTTAGCGTTTATATGAGATACGGATATCCTCAGATCCTGGTCCTATTCCAAAAAAATCTCTCCTAACTTTTCCTTTGAACTTCTTGGTCACCATTTCCAATTTCATTTCTTTCATGACTCATTACTTGAGTAGACAACCAAAGAATTGGTATGTAGATCCTAACCTTGGGCTATAGCTCCTTCCAGATAAAAAAAGAAATAGAAAGTGAGGCATAGTGCTTAAATTCAGCCAGCTGTGGACTGTCAGTCTTCATTGTTTTTATCTCTATCTCTGAATGAGCCTGTAACACTTTCATGGTCCACTTTGGCCTGGTTCCTGTATATCTTGTGGAAGCATCCATAAGAAGGGCTTGAGGTTTTTCATCTTTAGCTAATTAGTAAAGAGGAACTCCTCCAGGAACATAAAAGGTAAAAAGTATGAATTAAGGAAGAAGAAAAGTGTTAGGAGCATATGTACTGGGTCATGTGAGCAGAATGATGAACAATTTGTGCTACCAGAATTTGATACCATATACATTACTTTCATTGGTTGGTGGAGACGGAGGTCTGTTGGATATGCCTGTCCTAATAACAGAATTAGCCAGATAACACTTACTTCAAGAATAAAAGATCAGCTTGCATGGTTATTTGGAATTCCATAATCAGATATTTTGGTAATGTAAAACATTCTGTTTTACCAGACATCAGTAGGAAGCTAGGAGATATTTTCTTAAAAATGAGTTATTTGCTTAGGTATAGTTGGTCTTACTGCTATACCATAAAACTCACAAAGGCTTTGCTGTGATTCTCTTATTAAATACAATCATCTGATCATGAAAACTAAAAGTAAAGCAACTTGCACTGTATTTTGGCCAAGTTGGAGAGTTTCTGTTTTTTTGTTTTTCTTAATCTGGGACCCCTCAAAACTGGCAACCTTTTAAAATAATCTGTAGAATGGGTCATTGGTAAATGTCGCTTCCAAAGTCAGAGTGGCTAACTAGATGTTCTTACTCCTTCTTGGCGGTCGGGTATACAAGATAGAGCAACTTGTCCTCTACCGTGAAGGAAGAATGCTGATTTTCTCTAAACATGTGGACTGCTATTTCCAGCTTTCTAGAACCTGTCAGTAACACGAAGTCAGTATTAAAGACTGAAATGGTACATACACTGTGGGATTGTGTGAGATTTGTTTTGTCCCTGAGGCGAAGTGGTAAACATGAACTGCTGGCCTTGCCAGGTGAAAACAGTCTGCTGGTGGTGTTCTGAACAGAATAGAGAAAAAAAAAAGTAAAATCCATTTCTCAAATGAAAACTGCATAGGTGAAACCGGCTAGGTCAGTTTTATCCAGTAACAGTATCTGGAACAGCAACTATAATTATAATCACCATTTTATTACTTGTATACAAACTCCAGATCATTCTCTAAAACCCACTGATCTTCTACACTAGCTCAGATTGGAGAGTTCAATGGGGAAGTGATAGGAGTCATCACTCTGGAGTTCTTTAGGTCTTTGTGTTTAGTAATCTTCTCAGAATGGCTCCATAAGAATACAGCAATTTTTTAAAAAAAATTTACTATTGTTTGTGTTTTTTTAAAAAATTTACTACATTGTGCTTCAGTGGCTCGCACTGGTCTTTTCTACCATAACAGCTCTTGTGGCTCTTGTGCCACAGTCCGGGCATTTGTCTGAAGTTTTTTAAACTGACAACTTTGTACCCATTTCAGTATATCCTGAAGAATACTATAAATGTACTATAAATATGTACTGAATGTGTTTGGGCATCCCCCTGGCCCTGCAATCAAATGTGTTCAGATTGGAATTACATGCATATTCTTTGGTCAGAAGCATCTCACATCCTCACCAGTTATTACTGTCTCACAGCAACATGTTCTGCTGTTTGTGTCCACCTCCACTGCTACAGAACTCATGTGAGTGAGATGCAACAAGAAGTAGGAAGTGGCCGATTAAAACACTGGTTTAACATGGAACAGTCTGGAAGGGTGCCCGTGATAGTACTGATAACACGTAATAATTGTACATGTATACCATTTTGTACTCTATTCTATGCATTATCTCATTGGATCTTCATAACAATAATCTTATGGAGGTTCTATGATTACTACAATTATTACCACCACTTTCACTGTGAAGACTGAAATGAATGATACTCTAGATTTCCCAGAGTTTCAGAATACATAATTGGTATGTGCAGAACTTAAGAGTCCAATTGATTGGAACTTAAATGCTCTTTTCACTCTATCATAAATTTTAGACCATAGGCTCTATGATTGGGTTGAACTTATTCCTTATAAAATCATGGAATGTTAATGAAGGAAGAGGTTTTGGTGACTGGGTGATCTCTAAGGGATTTATCTGGGTGAAAGTTATTAAACAGTTTTATTTACCCAGATAACAACTTATTAAAGAGTAATTATCTGTCAGGAAGTCCAGCATGTGAAATAGATGAAAGTGAGCTCTTCCATTTGAGAGTCTCAGCCCCTGGCGTCACCTTGACCCTGGCTTCCGGGGAAGAGGTGCGTTCAGGATCACTGGTTGCTCTGTGGAGGAGAGTGGTCAGGACAGCTGGTGTGGTACGTAGGATTCTAAGGTGGCCCCAGGATTTCCGCTCCCTCCCCGGGGTTACATGCCCTCTATAATGAACCTCCTCCCCCTGCGTGTGGGCAGATGTTATGAATGTGATGACATATCAAAAGGAAGATGATCCTGGGTGAGCTTGACCCCAGCACAGGACCTATTAAAAGAAGGTGACACATTAGAGAGATGGGCTCCTGCTGGCCTGGAAGAAAGTAAGAAGCCACGTGGTGAGCTGCCTCTGTGGGCCTTGTGGCAAGAAACTGAAGGAAGCTTCTAGGAGTTGAAGCCTTGGCTGAGAGCTAGCAAGAACATGGGGATCCCTGTTACACAGCTGCGAGGAAATGAACTCTGTCAGCAAGCCATGAGCTTGGAAGAGGACTCCAGAGTTCAGAGGAGAACATCAGCGTGGCTGACATTTTGATTTCAGCTTTGTACAAAAGTAAAACAAAAGCTCAGCTCTGCCCAGACTCAGACCTACAAGTCTGTGAATTAACGAGTGAGTGTTGATTAAAATTGCGTAGTTTGTGGTGATTTGTTATACAGCAAATGGAATGCTAAGACAGTTGGCTTAGCCTTAGTTATTGTGACTTCTGTGACTGCAATATAAATTCCAAATCATGTTGGTGGTGGTTTGGAGATGTCATATACGATTATATGAAAGAGAGCGCTTATATTTGGCAGTATATAATGAAAGCTGCCTTTTGTGTAGAATCTCAGACTTACTATTAAGAGCCCCTCTAAGATGGTTTCATGTGGTTCTATTCAGAATTAGAAATGGAAGTTTCTGCTAATGATGATGATGATATAATTATAAAAATAGTAGGTAATATAATGAGGTGGTGAAGCATTGTTATTATATTATGGTTATCATATAATTTGAGAATTCTCCTTTAGGAAGGGACCAGCCTTTTTGGAAAAAAATTAAAATATAAAAACCTGCTTGAGTCAAAGATAAAATCATACTGGACTTGTATGTGAACAGAATTCCCTTTGAAGAAAGAGGATACATTTGCTTGAGGCACCAGAAAAGGAAGACAAGAAGGACCACCGAGGAGGTTGGGTACCCTGAAATGGTAGGAGGCTAGGCCACCCTTCCCTGAAAGACTTAAGAAAGTAACTAAACTTGTCAAATATTTGTTGCAAGGGGATCTTCCTCTGGAGCCAGAAAAAGGAATAAACTTGGTATCTCAGCACGAGGTGGAAAGGACACGTTTTTCGGGGAAGGAGCCCATGAAGAAGTACTGACTAGTCCTTGGGAATTTGCTGGAATCCTGGGAGCACTCTGGACTCCCACGAGTCTCTGAGATATGAGGAGATGGGGCTCAACATCTAGAAACATTCATTTTAAGTTGACTATGTTATTTTTTTTTTAAGAATTTATTTATTTATTTGACAGACAGAGATTACAAGTAGACAGAGAGGCAGGCAGAGAGGAGGAAGCAGGCCCCCTGCTGAGCAGAGAGCCCGACATGGGGCTCGATCCCAGGACCCTGGGATCATGATCCGAGCCGAAGGCAGAGGCTTTAACCCACTGAGCCACCCAGGCGCCCCTAGTTGACTACGTTTAAAGCACTATAATAAACACTTAGCTTTATAACTTCATTTTATTCTCCAGGCACTTAACATAGTGCCTGATATGTTAGGTGCTTTACAAGTATTTTCTTAAATTTATTTGCCAAGAAAAAAGAAAATGAAAGAGAGTATCTATTACATACTGAGAATTAATTTCCTAAGGATGGACTAGTCTTGCTCCTTCTCCTCAGAGTTCTTACCATCTAGTGAGTTAATACATAAAGGAATGATATGGATGAAATAGATGGTATTGTTATCCTCATTTTACTGAAATATCTCAAGTTCAGTGAGAGTAAATAACTTCGTTGCACATACCTAAAATGTGACAAAGCTAGTAATGGTAATCCCTTTTGTCCAATTTCTAATATATAGTCCTTGTTAAGTACAAAATGCAGCCCCTCATCAATTTAAATGATATTATTTTGGATGTTAATTTCCAACTTAAGAGTCTTTAATGTGAAATCCTGGTCATAAAAATTTATAATTAACTGCCCGTATATATCTTTCAGAAAAACTGATATAATTCACTGTAATCGATTTTAGAATACTTGGGAGCTTTATTTATAAGGGACAAATATTTGTGATTCTAATAAATACAACCAGTTCAAGGCTCAGCACCCTTTAGGTATATTTGGTGGAAATGTAAACTTCTCTCCGGATAAAATAAAGGAATAGCCATTATGTTCGCATCTGTGCCTCCACCTGTCCCCTGATTATCTACCTGCTTTGTTGAATTGCCTTTTTATTTTTTAGGTAATTAAAAAGTTATTTGGTTCAGTTACAAAGCTTGCTTTGTCCCAGTGAGAGCATTCTCTGCCCCAAAAATGTTAGTATCTGCTCTTCCTCCTTTTACTCTTCTCGGAAGATCCTAAAAACACTGTCCTTTTAAGAGCCAAAGGTGTTCAACAAACACCGATTAAACTGTCCCTTACACAGGTTTTCTGTACTTGTGCCTTATTTTATGTTGCCTCACATTTGCCCACTTGTTCCCTCCCCCTCTGGCTTATAGAGGTAAATATATCATGTTTCTGAAATGCTAAATTCAGAATCTCATTATTTTACTCTCTAACATTTATGCACTATTACTGTGTTTGCAATGTGTTATTGTTTTCCATTACCATTGAAAATCTGTGAAGGTTTTACAAGGTCACAGAAGATTCTGCCGATAAAATGATACCATAGATTTCATGCAGCGCCCCAAGAGCACAGCCAAATAGTGACCCCTCCTTTTATACGTTCCGACTGGGTAGCATTTCTTGATAACTTTCACTATATACAATACTGTGCTTTATGGATTTCCTCATTTTTTCTTAAGTTTACTCATATTTTTTTCCCAGTTAGTTTCCATACCTATTTAAGATGAACATTTCCTTTTTATTATTTTTTATGAAGTTTTAAAATGTAATCCCAGTGTAGTTAACATACAGGTGATATTAGTTGCAGGTGTACAAGATAGTGACTCAGCACTTCCATATGACACCCAGTGTTCATCGGGACAAGTGCGCTCCTGCGTCCTGGTCACCTACTTCACCCATCTGCCCCACCCGCCTCCTCTCTGGGGACTATCAGTTTGCTCTGTAGAGTTGAGAGTCTGTTTCTTGGTTTGTCTCGTTCTCTCTCTCTCTCTTTTTTTTTTTTTTTGGTTTGTTTTGTTTCTTAAGTTTCACATATGAGTGAAATCATACAGTATTTGTCTTTCTCTGACTTATTTCACCTAGCTTTATACCTTCCAGCTCCAACCATGTCATTGCAAATGGCCCATTTCATTCTTTTTTTATGGCCAAGTAATATTCCATCACACAGCTATACTATCCCATCACATATATATGCGTATCTATATTCCATCATATTATGTGTGTGTATATATATATATTAGACACACACGCATATACATACATATAGCACCACTTCTTTGTGCATTCAGCTGCTGATGGACACTTAGGCTATTTCCATAATTTAGCTGTTGTAAATAAATGTAGGCGTGTATGTGTCCTTTTGATTTCATGTTTTTGTATTTTGGGGGTAAATATCCTGTAGTATGATTACTACATCATAAGGTATTTCTATTTTTAACTTTTAAAAAAAAATTCTCCTTGTTCTTTTTCTTTTTTTTTTTTTTAAGATTTCATTTATTTATTTATTTGTGTGTGAGAGAGAGAGAGAGAGCATGCACGAGCAGGCAGAGTGGCAGCAGAGGCAGAGGGAGAAGCAGGCTCCCCACTGAGCAGGGAGCCCGATGTGGGACTCGATCCCAGCACCCTGGGATCATGACCTGAGCCGAAGGCAGCAGCTTAACTGACTGAGCCACCCAAGCGTCCCTGTTTTCATTTTACACAAGAAGCTCAAGTGATACGTGTTGACGAGGATGTGGAGAAGAAAGTGATGGTGAGAATGCAGACTGGAGAAGAGCGTTTCTTCATAACGTTGCACACGTGCCTTTTGCTCTGCACTAGTTGACCGACCTTTAGAAGTAGTTTTTTCTCAAACACAGAGAATACACCACAGCCTCTAGTGAATACAGGAAGGACAATAGTCATTTCGACTCAACACTGATTTGAGAATATACCATTTCAGTGCCTTATGGTTTACTAAATGCTTTATTCATTGTATGTAATGTTTTTTAGCTGCAATTAAGGTAGATACAAAGACTGCTACCATTTTCTATGGCAACCAAAAAAAGGAATTCACCAATCTTTTAATATGGCTGAGACTTTTGTAAGCTCAGATGGGATCATTCATACACGATCCATTCCAATTCCATCTATGGAAGAGAATTTTTCTAGAGAAGATTTCCTGGAAGGATGTTTCTGATGACTCTAAGCATGCATTCTTCACCTTCTCATTAATCAGATTATGTATGGAGTCAGCTCAGTTTGAGGTCACTTATTCAGGGATAAATATTTGAAGAAATTCACAACAATCATTCATTCTTCTTTCCAGTTTTTTGTTGTGGGTTAGTGATTCACAGTTTTGGAGCTCAGAAATTTGAACTGAGATGATGGAGAATATGTCCTTTCTCTGAGCACAAGTAGAGACCCCGTTAGCTTAGCTCCAGAGTAGAAATTCCTTATTTTTCTCCAGTGCTTGGCAACGTCAAAGGCCACTCAAAATATCAAGGCTGTAGACCTAATTTGCTCAAGGGGCAGAGCTGCCTCAATGGAATTATGTCACACTAGATGGCAATTTGGAATACTTGTAGCATTCATAAAGGAAAGCTCACATAGATTTGGAAAGTGCTGCTACAGAGAGGCAGATGTAGACCAGTCATGCTCTGTGACTGCTGTGTCCTTTCTCCTTTAAGCCTTTCTAAACTGACTTTTCTGAGTAGGTTTTAACAATACCCAAGTGAAGTTATTCTGCAAAAACATATAGCCCTAAATCCCTTTCTCCTTTGGTATTTCTCCTTTCTCCATTATACTTCCCCAGTCTCCTGGAACTTCTTAGATGATGGAAGATAAAAATGCAGAGGAAGAACCCATTTACAATGGAGTGATCTAGAAAGATGTGTTCAAGGAGCTGGCAACCATCTCATCCCTACTCCTGTCTGGGGGTGATAGTCCAAGCATTTCACTGCCAGTGTGACAGGGACACATCCTCATCAGAAGAGACACTGACACAGGTGCTGGGGCAGGATGGTGGCAGTCCCTTGCTATGACAGGTATTTTCCTTTGAGGTGCCTTTGGGGGCCTGCAATGCTCAGGGGGTGGCCTGGACAGCAGTTATTTGCTAATCAATATGGAAGCATTTTAATTTTTTAATATCTGGTAAAATAATGTTAGAAGAGTACTGGCTACATAACTGACTACCTACTCTTCCTCTCTCTTCTCCGGTATGTGGATTCCTGTTTATCTCTGTCACTTAGATGACTGACACCTACTGAAAAATTTCTAGGCATTTGATCATTACTCTCTTATGCTCCCATTGTATCATTTTATTAATCAAATGGAAGCATTCAGTCATTCAAAGACACCATCCTTGTATCACAGTGTGATATAAGGAAAGTATGAAATGCTTTATATATAACTTTAGAGGATGTATGGGTTTCATTCAAGAACTCTGTGAGGTAGACCTTGGAGGCAATAATCACCTCATTTTGCAGATAAGGAAACATACTGTGAGAGCAGAGCTTCTCAAAACCAGAAATAACACCCTTACCTAGAAACAGGTTAGGGATACACTTTTCAGGCTCCAACCCAGACCTAGTGAGCCAGAAGCTGTCGGGTGGGACCAAGCAGCCTGTGTTTTCATTAGCCCTGCAGGGGATTCTAATGCACTGTCAGGCTTGAGACTCACCGTCAAATTTCAGTGACTCAGACCTTCAGGAATGTTCTGTCAGGACTCGAGTCCAGTGCCTCGGCCACCTTACCTCTCTGCCTCCAATAATTGTGGGCAGCTATGTTGGAATTAATGCCAGGTACTCTCTTGATAATATCTGTGAGTTGCAGGAGCTGTCCAACTTAAATAGGAAGCCGAAACGAGTAAAATAAGAACTGCTGTGTCACTCTACTTCTTTGGGTTAACATATTTTTTTCCCCTGCATATGACATCGTGAATGAAATTGCTCTAACTTCAAATGTGTATTCTTTTGTGTTTTACTTACATGCAACAGTATATAGTGCTGATAAAACCCGTTACATTTATTTGAGCATGTGTATTTAAAACTTGCAAACTCTGATCTTACCTAAGGGCCCTCTTTTGATGTGCTTCTTTAAAATAAATTATTTATGTATGTATTTTTAATTTGGGGGTATAGTTGACACCCGATGTTACCTTCGTATCAGGTGCACAACTCGTGATGTAGCAAATTTATGCATTATGTCTACCTTAAACTAGCCTCTCCTGTTTCTATCTCTGGTGTATGGCATTTTGATCCTGTCTTCTTCTCCATATAAAATGATAACTAACTTTGCATCTTTCCCCTTTGTCATCTATATTTTCCCTTCTAGAATTTCATGCCACATCATGTCCTGATCTCTGGGTCCTTTTTCAGTTTCTTTTTTGGAGGCATAGAGAGACTCTTAGCGACGCTGAAGAGAAGAGTGATCCGTTTTCTCCTTTGCAGTGAAACGATCCTTGCACTGGAATACATTTTAATTTAGTTCTTTTTCAAGATACCAGTTTTCCCCCACCCCCTTATTTTTGGTTAATTACTTAATAATTTCCCAAAGGAAGTTCCTCCTTTCATGGACACAAATCCTTATCCTGCTATGCAAGTTCTTGCTTGCTGTGGCTCCCTGCCTAATTCTCATTCTTAAATCTTGGCTGAATGTCACTTCCTTGGAAGCCCTCTGACCCTGCAGACTGGGCCAGGCCAACCATCATATGACCTGGAAGTACCCTTATACCAAGAACTTTCTCTTCCTAGAACTCGTTACAGTCTGCGGTCATATACTTGTGCATTTACTTGTTTAAGCTCTGGCTTTTCCATCAAAGCTCTCAAAGAGCCAAGACTCTGTTTTCCTCATCATTTTCTTTTTAGCACCTGGCGGAGTGTTGCACACACAGTAGGCCCTCAAGAAATACTTGTAGGATTGAATGAACTGACTCCCCAGAAGGGCATTAACTGCTCGGGGGCAATCCTGCTGGGACAATTTGCTAACTCACAAGGATAAAATATTTACTTAAGTGTGCCAGAGACCGATTCTTGAGTTATAGTCGTGGGGCAAGCATCTGGTGCGTAATGTGAGTCTGAAGAGTGAGATTGTGCGAGAGAAGAAAGAAATGGGGGAATTGGTAGTAAAAAGAGAGCCAGGAGGGTCTAGATCAAGAAATGTAGTGGAAGGAAGCATTTCAGGGCCAGTGGCTCAGAACAGAGACTAGAGACAATGAGCTCCTTTCATGCAGTAACCTGTTAGAGACAGGAAGTATTTCTGAAGACTTTGGTATAGATCTAGAACAGTAAAACTCAGGTTTCTTAGAAATATCCACTTTCATTTAAAGCTAGTAATTGCTTGGATCAAGAGCAAGAGGTCTTAAATGATGATAATCACTAAAAAAAGGTGTTGTTTAGACTATTTCTTTGCCAGTCATTTCTGTTGTCATTTTTTTGATGTCATAGTAACAGCTTTCAGATTTAAAAATAAATTCCTTTCACAGCATTTTAAACCAGGCGACTGTGCAAAAATATAATCAGTCACCTCATTCTCTTGAAATATATAACCGAAATAGCAGTAAATAATCCACCCCTGTGGACAGGATGGAAGAAACAGAAGTGGAAGAAAATTTAGTGTAAGGAAAAAATATAAAAATCTATTTATGGAAGCATTTATTTTCATATTGCCTAGTTAATAATTAGTGACATCTTTTCTCGTTTCTATTTATAACTTTCTTCTTCTTTTTGCCACATAAAATTATCCAATTTTTAAATAATTCATATGTGTAATAGTTCTAGTACGGTCCTGAGGGAGATAATCTCTTGTGACTGCTTTTTTTTGCCTTCTGGGTTAGCTGCTTAATGCTAAAAACAACTCTTGGCATGTGGATGATTCAAAGCATAGCAGGAAAATAATAATAGGGAATTCTATACCATAAAAGAAGAAAAAAAAAAGAGAGAGAGAGCGCGCTCTTCCCAAACATGCATAGGACAAATAGGCTACCACTCCATTGTTTAATTAAATTAATTAAATTAGATTTAAATTTCAGTTGTTTAATTAAATTAACTAAATTTAATTAAATTCAGTTCCTTTAAACACATGTATTTAAATACATGTTAAATAATTTTATCAAAATGAAAAAATAGGGGCGCCCGGGTGGCTCAGTGAGTTAAAGCCTCTGCCTTCGGCTGAGGGCATGATCCCAGGGTCCTGGGATCAAGTCCCGCATCAGGCTCTCTGCTCAGTGGGGAGCCTGCTTCCTCCTCTCTCTCTCTGCCTGCCTCTCTGCCCAGTTGTGATCTCTGTCAAAAAATAAATAAAATCTTTTAAAAAATGAAAAAAATACAGACTAACTTACAAAGTATGGACTTTTTTTTTCTTTTATTGCTAACATAGCCATGGGCTTTGAAAACTTTTTTTTTTTTTTTTTTTTTAGATTCTTTTTACCACATTCTGTCTGAGGAAATGAGGAAATGGGCAGCATGCTTATTTTAGAATATTCCTCATTAAGTTGCATAATCACGAGTCTTTGCATGAATGTGACACGATTTGTGTTTGACCTACAGTGTTGTCAGCACCCCAAGACACTTCTTATGCCACTATTGTGACTTCAAACACCATAAGTTAGTTTTTCCTGATTTTGAACTATTAATAAACAAAATCCTATGGTATATAGTTTTTTCTGGCAGGTTTCTTTTACACAGGGCTATTTTTATGAAATTTATCCAAATGTGTGTAGTTCAACTCCATCCTTACTGCTGTGTAATTTTTCATTGCATGGGCATACCACAGTTTCGTTACCATTTTATTGTAAAGGGACTGGGTTGTTTCCATTTTGGGCTATTGTAAATAAAGCTGTTGTGATCATTCGTGCATATTTTTGGTGCACATACACATATGTTTCTGGCAGGTAGATATGGAGGAGTGAAATTTCTGTGTCCTGTATTCAGCTTTAGTAGAGAGTTCGGTTTTCAATGTGGCTTTATCAGTATGTGGTTTTAACAGAAAGTGTTGGAAAAATAGGCGTGTTGCACATCCTTAACACTTTGTATTGTTGTTATTGTTATTATTATTTCAATTTCAGCCACTCTGGAGTGTGTAGTGATACCTCATTCTGCTTATTAACATGTCCTTGAGATCGTTAAGGCTAGGCATCTTGTCATATGTTTATTGGTCATCTGAATGTCCACTTTAGTTAATCCATTTTAATCCATTCTTATCCATTTTTCTATTGGAGTGTTGCTTTTGTTACTGATATGTGGAAAAGGAGTTCTTTATGCACATGAATACCTTTTAATTTATTTTTATTTTTTAAAATTTTATTTGTTTATTTGACAAATACAGGTCACAAGTAGGCAGAGAGGCAGGCAGAGAGAGAGAGAGGAGGAAGCAGGTTCCCTGCTGAGCAGAGATCCCAATGTGGGGCTCGATCCCAGGACCCTGGGATCATGACTGGAGCTGAAAGCAGAGGCTTTAACCCACTGAGCCACGCAGGCGCCCCCATGAATACTTTCTTAGATCTTTTCTCACATTTGTGGCTTACTTTTCATTTTCTTAGGGTCTTTAGGTGACAGATCTTAAAATCAAATGTAGCAAAATTTTCCTATAGTTAACATGGAGTTTTATATATAGTTTTATATGTTTATATATGAAACACCATTTTTCTTATGTTAGAAGGAGTTGACATAGGGTTTTCATGGCCTCTTAAAGAATTTTTGCCTCTTAAAGTCATGAAATTGGTCTCTGTTTTCGTTTAAATGCTCCTGTTTTTTCTTTCACGTTTAGATTTGAAGCCATCTACTGTGTGTGTGTGTGTGTGTGTGTGTGTTTATGTGAGGTGTGGCTCGGGATTCATTTTTGTCCCCATATGGATGTCCAGTTGACTTAGCAACATTTACAGAAAAGGCCATTCATCTCGCATTTCATGGTACTGTTTTCTTTTATTTTGGGTGACCATAGGACTGTGGGTCTGTTCTGGACTCTGTTCTCTTTCATGGGCCTCTTTGTCAGTCTGTGCTTTAGTGTTGTGCTGTTTTAACTGGTTTAACTTTCTAACAGATTTTGATACAAAATCAAATCTGTACAACTTTTTAAAGATCACCATGGCTGTTTTTGACCCTTTGTATTGCCCTGTAATTTTTAAAAATTTTTCCTAGCTTTCACAGAAAAATACTTATTGATATTTTTATTAGGATTGTGCTGAATCTATGAAATAATTTGGGGATAATTGGCATCTTTATAATATTGAATCCTCCAAGCTATGAACACAGTTATTTGTTACACTTATTTAGGTAGAATGTATTTTCTTTCAGTACCATTTTATTCTTTTCAAGATACAAGTACTGCGTATTTTTTCTTAGAGACATTCCTGGTGATCTGATGTTTTTTGACGCCATTGTGAATTCTGTCTTTAAAAAAAAAAATTGTGTTTCTGGAATCTAGAAAAATGATTTTTATATTGACTATATTCATTTTTCTTGATAAATTCAGTTATTAATTTTCATAGTTTGTCCACAGAATCCTTTGAGTTTCAGGATAGGTTTTAATGACATATTCAATTTTTTTACTAGATGTAGTTCAATTCACATTTTCATTCACATTTCTATTTGTTTTTGTGTCATTTTTAATACAATGTTCAAGGTATTGTTTATTTCTTACAAGATTTATTGGCATAAAGCTTATGATATCTTACTTTTACTAGATTTTTTTGAAGGATCTCTAATGGTATTCCCTTTTTGTATCTTATCTCTCTCTTTGTAAAAGTCTTCTAATCCATCATTCTTTCCATAGATTTAATTTTTGGCTGTGCTGATTTTTTTTTTCTGCTTTTTATTACTTTATGTAGTTTAATGACTTAATTTGTTTTTCCTTTTCTAACTTCTTGAAATGAATATTTAGGAAGTAAATATTTACTCTTTCTTCATTTTCCCATTTAGGTTTTCAGGGTTATAAATTTTCCCTGTAGGTACAGCCTTATGTGCATCTCACAAATTCTAATATGCTATTATTCATTTCAAAATATTTTCTAAATTTCCACTGTGATTTCTTCTTCACCACATGGGTTATGAGTATATTGTTTAATTTCCATGTTTGACGATTTCTATTTGTCATTTTTCTTTTGATTTGTTGCTCAATTCCCAGTGATTTCAGTTCTCTGAAGTCTGTTAAGACTTGCTTTATGGCCCAACATAAAATGTTATGGTCCAGCAATAGGCAAAAGTTCCAAGATCACTTGAAAAGAATGTGAATTCTGTCATTGTTGGATACAGTGCTGTTTGTTACCAAGTCAGTTTTGTTAATTGTGTTGCTCTTGTCATCTAGAAATGTACTGTTTTTGTAAATCTGTTCTTTAATTAGTGTTAGTTGTGTTAAAATCACCCTGTATGATTAAAGATTTTTTTCTCATTTTAATTCTATCAATTTGTGCTTTATATATTATTAAGCTATATAATTAGTTGCATGTAAATTTAAACTTGCTATATATTTTTGAATTGCTTTATCTTTCTAATAGATTGAATTTTTAAAATCTTCTAATTTTTTTTCTTTTTAATAAGCTCCTTGCTTTGAAGTCTAGCTTATCTGACAGTAGTAGAGTTAATTTTCTTTAGTGTTTTCTTGTTGCACCTTTTCCATCCTTTCATTTTTAACCTTTCTTAGTATTTGAGATAGGTCTTTTGTAAGCAGCATACTGGGGCTTTTGGCAGGGGTGGGGAGGCAGAGGGAGACAGAGAGAGAATCTCAGTGAACATGAGGCTTGATCTCACAACCCTAAGAGGTCATGACCTGAGTCAAAAACAAGAATCAGACCTTAACTGAGTCACCCAGGTACCCCATACTGCCACTTTTTAAATTTTATTTTTCTTATGTAGTATGACAGTCTTTGTGTTTTAATTCAAATATATATTAGGTTTCCACTTCATGTAATTGCAATAATTTCCTAGGACTTCCATAACAAAGTACTACAAACTGGGGGTCTAAAAAAACATTTATTCTTCTGCAGTCTATAGGTCACATGTCTGAAATCTGGATGGTTTCAGATGGTTCCTTCTGAGGGTTCCAAGGGAGAATCCATTCCATTTCTGTCTCCCAGCTTCTGGTGTTGCTGGGAATCCTTAGCTTTCTCTGGTTTGTAGACACAGCCCTCCAAACTCTGCTTCCGCCTGCATACCCTGTTGTCTCCCTTTGTGTCTGTATCCAAATTTCCCTCTCCTTATATGGACACCAATCATTGAATTGGTGCCCATCCTAATTCAGTGTGACCATATCTTAACTCATCACATCTGCAATGATACTACTTCCAAATAAACTTATGTTCAGAGGTCCTAGGATTTGGAACTTAAATATATCTTTTTTGGAGACACAGTTCTACCCCAGATCAATCATTAATGATATATCTGAGATTATATCTACCATCTTATTTTTTTTCCTATTTTTTATTCCTATTTGTCTTCCTCTTTCTCCACTTTTTTGCTTTCTTTTGAATTACCCAAGTATTTTTTATTATTCCATTTCCATCTTCATTAAGCTATTTATGTAAACATTCCTTTATATTCACTTAGCATTTATGCCAAAATTACAACATGCAGACTTTACTTATTATAGTCTAGTATAGTTTTTGATACTTTCTGAGAAAACACGAGAATCTTAGAACAACTTAATTCCATTTGCCTCTCCCTACCATCATTTGAATCATTTCTATGATATGTTTTAATTCTCTATATATCTTTCAACACCCCTGCAAAAAAAAACGAAGATTGATTTATATTTGTCCACTTTTCCTGTTTCTCTTCATACCTCGTCATACTAGTTTTCATCAGAATAATACATTCCTTTTGTCGGAAGAATGACCTTTAGTATAACTTTTCCTGTGGGTCTGCTGACAGTGATTTTTTGACTGTTTATTTCAGAATTACCTGTCTGAGAATAACTTCATTTTTCCCTACTTTGGAAGGTTATTTTAATAACATATGTTGTTTTAGCACTTTAAAAATATGATTCTCCTGCCTTTTGACTTTCATCATCCCTAGTGAGAAGTCAAGTTGCCAGTCACACTGTTGTTCCTTTGAAAGTGATATTTCTTTTTCTTTCTGATTGATTCTACAATTTTCCCTTTGTCTTTGGATTTCACTTCCCTGATCTGGTTTTCTTTCTATTCATCCCCCTTGAGTTTTGTAATGCTTCCCAAATTCGTGGCTCGATGCCATTCATCGCTTTTGGAAATTCTAACCTATTAGTATTTTTCCCTGCTGAGATTCACATTTATATATGTTACACATTCACATGCAAAGGGAGTTTACTAAAAGGAACTCTAAAGGGCATAGCTTGGAAAATCTGGATATACACCTTCATTCAGAGCAGGGACCACCTGAAACCTGGATTTAATTATATCCTACCTCTGGCAACCTGGTTTAAATTTAAAAACTTCACAACATCCAGATTACTGGTGTTTTCTATCCAAATCCAACAGTAAATATCAATACAGTGAAAAGCTGTAATCTTGCTAAGGAAGAAGTTTGGTGACGTGAATCTGCCTAAAGAATGCTAGAACACAGCATAGCATTCATAGACAACCAATGGTCAGAAAATACTGATTAAGTGAAATAGAGTCAAGAAATACAGGCTATTTTGTCATGTTGTTAATGCCTCTTGTCCTCTTTACTATTTACAGTGCCCTTGAGGATCTGAAAGTAAAAAAATGTATTTAAGGCTAAGTAGGAGCGCTTATCATGCTTTATGACGTGAAAGCTTACAAGCATTATGAGAGACAGGGAGAATTCCTAAACCCAAGTTCCCATGTTGGTACCAAGTTCCCATGTTGGTACCAAGTTCCCATGTTGGTACCATTGGCATTGAGGTAACGATAGAATTTATGATGCTCACTTGAGAGAGAATTTGCTCTACATGTCTTCAGACCATAACATTCATGATATTTATTGCCAGAGTACCTTTCATTTTATCGCATTTTTGTCTATGTTATCTATCATATTGAATGTTATGCTCGAGTTTTCACGTCTGAGAGACCACCAAGGAGCCAACACCGATGCAATCCCACAAGGGTTTATTTGACAAGCTTAAGCTTGGGCCCAAGTATACCCGACACAGCGGAGTAGGGACTTGAACCCCGAACCAGATTACAGTCAGAGTTTTTAAAGGCAGAGTAGGGATGGATTCAGCTGTGGGTGAGGACAAAGGGGATTAAAGACGGCGAAAGTCTCCAAGGAATCTTGGAAGCAAGGTCTCCAAGACCTTGAGGGGCTAGCTGTTGTTGGGAGAAAGGTTATTTATTACCAATTATAAAAATCTTCTCGTGAGACCCTTTAGATGTGTATCAGAAAGCCATATACTTGGGAATGATTCTCGACACTATCTTGGCAGTTTAGAGATAAAGTTTCCTAAAGTAGACTTACAGGATCCTGGTCGGACCTGCTGGAGCAGGGGGTCGGTCAGGCTAGGATTGTCCTTAGCAAAATCTCAAGGTGAGGGCAGTTGAGTCCCCAGGGGAGAGCCACTCTCTCTGTTTCAAGGGCTTGTCAGTAGATAAGGAATTTTAATGATTCTCCTCTGCCTCTGTTTCCCACATCAGCTAAACTTGGAATGGCCTTAATTTTCTCGGCCTCCACATTTCCCCCTGAACGATTTTGACCCTTAAATCTTTAAGGTTGTTGAAGGTGTAACTTCATCTTCTGTAACTTCTTCCTGCTGAATAGGAGCGTAGAGTTGTCCCTACCTACTCAAGTCAACACTGGTCAGTTGGGGAATGTGTTGGCGAGTTATGAAAGACAGAGGCAGCTGAGTCCAGGGGTTTAAATCAGTCATTAAAGGAGAGAGGGACTGTTTAAAGTGCTAACCTGAGTAGGTCAGAACCCAAGAAATATTTTGTGATAATCTGGAACATCAAGATGGCTGCACTTATGTCAGGGCTAGACTCGAGATGGGTACAGTCTTGTTTTTCTTGGCCTCCACATGAATTTGGTTTTTTCTCACATATCAATTTGAAAGATAATCAATATATAATATGTTAATTTTTGTGCATTAGTTATTAGTTCAGTTCTTAGTATGTTTATTCATATTAACGTTTTTTGAATTAGAAAATGAAGTACTTTCTTTTTAGGAAACTTCATTGTCACACACCAGAAAACTGATGATATAAATATACCAATCTATGATATTTGGGATGTTTATAGCATCTTTTTAAATAGGGTGCCCTGGTGCAGTCCAGTACCTGCAAGGCTATATGCAGTGGTGCTGATGGATTCTCGCCTGCAGGGAACTTCCAGTGCAGCCAAATAAAACGGTCACAAATAATACTATGATGTACCTCGCTTATGCACATCATAAAGGAGGCAGAAAGACTCATGGGAAACATGAATGACATTGTGGTGTGGGAAATGTTTCTAAAAAAAGTTCGTCAAGTTTGAGTAAAATATTTACCAATAATACAAGGTTGTTGGGATTTGAGTGATTTTCCAGATGTGCTAGAAATGTCTCTTATTTCTCTACCCGATAACCTGCTGTCCTTCTGACGACGCAGCTGGGTGTATCTTTATGCAGTTAGGAGGCTGTATCTGGTAGAAATTAGCCTCTGAGACAGTTTTGTTCATATGTGGTAGAAGACGCTATTGTCCTTAGTTGTTTATTTATTTATTTTTTTCTCCCACAAGTTATGAGATTCCTCAACCATCATTTACTGAATGCCTCCTTACCTGCCAGGCCTTGTGTTGTGTAGTGGTGGTAGATGTAAGTGGGAATGAATCAAGGTCATTTCCTCAACAAGTTTACAAAACGAATAGGGAAGGCAAAACAAACAGAAACTTAAGTACGTGTAGATTACAAGGCAGACATAAAGTGCTGTTGTAGCTTAAAAAAAGAAAAGCTTCCTGGAGGTAGTATATATTCATGTAACTAAATAAGATTTTTGAGAATTTGCACAGAAATCTGTCTTTTTGTCCATTTGTTTTATTTTGTGTAGCATTTACTGATTTTTTTCTAGTTATAATGGTTTTCAAAATTGGGGAGGGAATAAACAGCATAAAGAGCAGGTGGCTGGCTCTGGGCTCAGTCTAGAGAGCACTTGACTTTTAATCTTGGGGTTTTTGCATTCAAGCCTCATGTTGGGCATGGAACCTAACTAACATTAAAAAAAGGCATTCAGGGGCGCCTGGGTGGCTCAGTGGGTTAAAGCCTCTGCTTTCGGCTCAGGTCATGATCCCAGGGTCCTGGGATCGAGCCCCGCATTGGGCTCTCTGCTCAGCAGGGAGCCTGCTTCCTCCTCTCTCTCTCTGTCTGCCTCTCTGCCTACTTGTGATCTCTCTCTGTCAAATAAATAAATAAATCTTTAAAAAAAAAAAAGGCATTCAGATGGATAAAAGACCTCAATGTGAGACAGAAATCCATCAGAATCCTAGAGGAGAACATAGGCAGTAATCTATTCGATATCAGCCACAGCAACTTCTTTCAAGATATGTCTCCAAAGACAAAGGAAACAAAAACAAAAATAAACTTTTGGGGACTTCATCAAAATCAAAAGCTTCTGCACAGCAAAGGAAACAGTCAAAAAAACAAAGAGGCAACCCACGGAATGGGAGAAGATATTTGCAAATGACAGTACAGACAAAAGGTTAATATCCAGGATCTATAATGAACTCCTCAAACTCAACACATGCAAAACTGGCAATCATATCAAAAAATGGGCAGAAGATATGAACAGACACTTCTCCAATGAAGACATACAAATGGCTATCAGACACATGAAAAAATGTTCATCATCACTAGCCCTCAGGGAGATTCAAATTAAAACCACATTGAGATATCACCTTACACCAGTTAGAATGGCCAAAATTAACAAGACAGGAAACAACATGTATTGGATGGGATGTGGAGAAAGGGGAACCCTCTTACACTGTTGGTGGGAATGCAAGTTGGTGCAGCCTCTTTGGAGAGCATTGTGGAGGTTCCTCAAGAAATTAAAAATAGAACTTCCTTATGACCCTGCAATTGCACTCCTGGGTATTTACCCCAAAGATACAGATGTCGTGAAAAGAAGGGCCATCTGTACCCCAATGTTTATAGCAGCAATGTCCATGGTCGCCAAACTATGGAAAGAACCAAGATGCCCTTCAACGGACGAATGGATAAGGAAAATGTGGTTCATATACACTATGGAGTATTATGCCTCCATCAGAAAGGCTGAATACCCAACTTTTGTAGCAACATGGACGGGACTGGAAGAGATTATGCTGAGTGAAATAAGTCAAGCAGAGAAAGTCAATTATCATATGGTTTCACTTATTTGTGGAGCATAACAAATAGCATGGAGGAGAAGGGGTGTTAGGAGAAGGGAGTTGGGGGAAATTGGAAGGGGAGGTGAACCATGAGAGACTATGGACTCTGAAAAACAATCTGAGGGGTTTGAAGTGGTGGGGAAGTGGGAGGTTGGGGTACCAGGTGGTGGGTATTATAGAGGGCACGGATTGCATGGAGCACTGGGTGTGGTGCAAAAATAATGAATACCGTTATGCTGAAAATAAATAAATTAATTTAAAAAAATTTTAAAAAGGCATTTAAAAAAGAAATAAGCAATTTAAAAAAGAAGTTCTTTTTTACTATATAACCTTTTACTCTCTTCTTCCTATGAGTGTACATGTGTGTATGGGTCTGTGTTTTGAACTTGACTTTTTCCTGTTTATTGATTTCTTGTATTCATTCATATATCGCTGTGGATTTGAAGACTGCGAGGTTTCCAGACCTTTCATGTCCTTGCTCATATTTTACTATGATGGGTAAATCTTCTTCTTCTGTAAAATAAGGGTCTTTAAAATATTAAAGCATAGACATCATTTTCATGTAATATGTTGTAATATGTTGCAGATTTTTTGAGAATTTTGTTTTATACTCCTTATGTTGTTGCTGTTGTTTGACCTGTAGAAGTTCAAACACCAGCATTTCTGCCTAACTGTGTTATTCTAGGCAACTTGCTACATATGTAGCTCATTTTACTAATCTCTAACATGGAGAGGATAATATTTCATAAGGTTGCTGGGAAGATCAATTAATATATTAAAACTGTTACAATGGTGCCTAGTCTATGAAGTATTAATTTTGTTGTTAATGAGATGTATATTAAACAAGGGAAGAAAATTGGAATTGTGAAGAAAAATCTTTTTATTGAAATAAATATAGAATATCCTTGTTTTGTACCAAAGAGGGAAAAATAGAGATATTTATGTGTATTCATATTTAAAATGTATTTTGAAAGAGTAGTTCAATTAGCAAATTTTCATTATACAATACAAATATTAGTATTAGAACTAACAGAAAAGATATCTTAGGTATGTGTGATAGTCTAGGAGATGCCATTGAGCAAAATATAAATATTTTGTAGTCTTTTAATCTGATATGTGTATGGGTGTATTGCGTGTGTCTGTGCATTTCATAATACGGAAAACCAGTGGCATTCTTATCTTTTTTTTTTAAGATTTTATTTATTTATTTGACAGAGGAAGAGAGAGAGATCACAAATAGGCAGAGAGGCAAGTGGAAAGAGAAGAGGAAGCAGGCTCCCCACTGAGCAGAGAGCCCGATGTGGGGCTCGATCCCAGGACCCTGGGATCATGATCTGAGCTGAAGGCAGAGGCTTAACCCACTGAGCCACCCAGGTGCCCCCATTCTTCTCTTTGGTACTGAATGTTCATTTGTGTAAAATTAAATTTCAACAAAAAAACTTTTATGACTCAATCTCTCTTGAAAGATGTCTTTATTACATGAAGAAATTCAAGCAGGTAATTGTATTTGTACAAAATATTTTGCCATGTCAAGCAGTCAAAAATTAGGAAAACAGACGTCTCCAACAAGAAGTTTCCTTTTGACATTCATTAATTCCTGTAGCATCTTACGAGACCATGGCCTTTCAGGTTGAGCATATATATCCTTTTCAGCAAACCACAGCATTGCTGGATTTAACTACATCGTGATTACACTATTGGTCACTGTCAGAGAGTCGGGAATTCAAGGGGAAAAATCCACTGATAGTATAAGGCATTGGCATAAGAGTGTATTGTACACACGAACTAAACAGAGATAAATAAAAGCAAAGGCCATTAAAGTAGTCAGAGTGATTCTGTAACTATATAGTCTTACACCAGGGAAAAAAGGATTGGAAAAATTAGGACTGTCCTCATGCAACATAAATAGCCTGGTGAGATCAGCAAGCTGCGATCGCCTTTTCCATGTTGTAAGTTGGGATAATGATTCGCTCCGTTTTTCTGCCCTCCTCCCCGTAAGAGTCATTACAATTCTGTAATAAATTGTAGGTATTAATTACATACAAACTAATCCTAATGATGATAATACTGTCTTTCATTGTGGCTTCCTAAGTTTGGGAGTTTCTCAAAGCTAGAACACTGTTTGGTTTTACCTGGGATGCTCATTCATTGATAATGTGTGATAGTAAAGTGGTGATGTGCGTGAACATCGAGAGAATTACTAATAATTGGAATGTATTCATTCATTTAGCATTCTAAGTGCTTGGGAGGAAGTATGTATTTTGTCAGCATTGCTGGATATCCTCAGTAGTGTTGTTATTAAACCAGACAAAGTCTTACTGTTTCTAGCAGCCTCAGATTCAAATGGTGTTCCAGTATCACTGGGGAGGTTCAGTGGGGAGGTGGGGGGGTGGGAGTTAATTGTGTTCTCTCACCGAAAGATTTAGTAATATATATAGTAAATCTTATATATATATATATACACATATATGTATGTATATATATATATATTTTTAATATGGCCTTTTCCCCATGGTAGATTTTCACTATAGCATTTGCTGATTTTTTTCCTGTTTGTGATATTCAATATTACTAAAATATCAACATATAATTTTATTACTATCAAATGAAAACACAGTACTCTGAATAACTATATGCCGTATCTTGAGAAACTCAAAACAGTTCACTAATCTTCATTCATTACTTGCACAGTAATACCTGGGGTCCAGAGTATGTCTCTTCGTTGGCATCTCCGTTTCATATTGAGGCAGAAGCAAAAATGTCCAGGGCATTTGCCAAGGCTCATGATATAAATAATTGTAATCTGGTTCACTGTTTTATTTTGTTTGGTTTCTCTCTTAGTTGCTTATTTAAGAAATTATTTTTCCAGCAGTAAACATTAATTTCGTTGAATGCTGCACCCATGCTCTACCATGTCTCTGCATGTGCTCCTAGGAGTTTTGCTGTCTCACTTTAAACAACCCAAATGTTCTGATTTTCATCTAGTCACTCCCAAATTCAATTGCAAGTTATTTATTCTTCTCTAGTCTCTTCGTCTTTGTCAGATTTTTTTCTCTATTTGTTTCCCGTTTTGTCTTTTTCTTTTCATTTTGTTTCCTTTGGTAAGCCTCACATCTCTGTCTTTCGTTCAGCCTAAGTAAATTCTTGTTATAACGTCTCCTCTACATTTTGACAGTGCACATTGGTCTTTTAAATGGTTGAATTCCATTAACTCTGAATGTATGTGTGAGCAGATTCAGATAGCTCTGGTCCAAGTCTGAGTGACCTCTCACTAATAAAAAATTAATAGTTTACATGGTGAAAAATCATTCTGTCCATATAATAATTATTAATTAATATGGAAAAACATTGCTTCCGTTACTTTCGTTTTTGGATTACTTAATAGGTCAATGTTACACTGATGTGACTGAGAAAGATAACATCTGGACAATAGTAAGAGATTTATGATAAATTGGAAAATAAGCACATACATAGTCTATTGCTTATTGTACTAAGCTCTGTCATCCAAACTAAGATCACATAGAGGAAAGACACTATATTTTTAAAATAAACAAATGGACTGAAAATGAACAGTTGAGGCATTCCTATAGAGCTGTATATCACAAACGGGTGACCCAATTCCCTTGACTCAGGGGGGTCCTAGAGTGCTTCTTGAAATGCAGATTCTAAGGCCCATGGCCGACTGACTGCAGGAAAGGTCTGGGTGGAGACCCAAGAATTAGGGGATTCTAATGGACACTAGTGTGCTGCAGAGAAGCCTGCCTACCCTCCAGGGTATTTAAAGTGCCAGCTGGTTTTATTTAAAAACCTATAAAGTATACTGAAGAAGTGTCCAGCATCCATAAATACCAAAGCAGTTTATATCATGTCAGAAGTGAGGAGGGGAGACCTTGTGAAGAATGATCTCACACATTCTGTGATAAAACTCTGGCAGACGTCCTGTGTGCTCTACTAGGCTTCTGCTCACTAGACATCCCACCCTCTAGGAACTACAATTTGTGGCTTGATTTAAAGTGTTTTGTTATCAGGGGCGCCTGGGTGGCTCAGTGTGTTAAAGCCTCTGCCTTCAGCTCAGGTCATGATCCCAGGGTCCTGGGAGCCCCCGCATCGGGCTCTCTGCTCAGCAGGGAGTCTGCTCCCCACCCCCCGCCTGCCTCTCTGCCTACTTGTGATCTTTGTCTATCAAATAAATAAATAAAAATCTTAAAAAAATGTTCTGTTATCAAGTCACTTTTGGAAGAAAAGAAGGCAGTCTCTGTGGGAGGTCTTTTGCCTCTCTTGCTTAAATTATTTTTGCATCAATTTAGATTGTTGTATTATCTCCTTCGGGGATTTTTGTGATGTTGTCCCAAGCTGTGTATTTCTATACTTGTGTCAAACGAGGCATTAACGTACGATAGAAGAGATTTACATTTAAATCTTGTTTTATTTTTTGTAGTTTTGTCTTGGCCTATAATAAACACAGTAACAGTCACAAATCTTAAGTTCTCAGCTCAATTAATATTTACAGATCTAATTCTTACAAGTTGTAGAAGATTTCCACTATCCCCAAAACTTACCTTGTACCATCTCCTAGTTCAGTATCCATCAGAGGGAATCACCGTTCTGAATTCTAGCAACATGGTATTTTTTTGGCTTTTTCATGAAATTAATATATATCAGATAAATTGAAACATAAAGGTATTTATTCTTTTTTTGTCTGGTCTCTTTAACTTAACATTAATCGGTGAGGTTAATCCATGATGCTGCATAGATAGCAAAATTTGTTCCCTTTTATCGCTTTATGCTCTTCCATCAAACACATTCACCATAATTTATTCATCCAATCTATTTCCTAATTTTAGCTCTTAGAAGTAGCTATTAATATTCTTGTACATGTGTTATGGTGGGCACTCAGATGCACTCATTTCTGTTTAGGTTTTACGCAGGAGTAGAATTGCTATATTTTAGAGCATGCCTGTATTCAACTTTAGCAGATAACGCCGAACACTTTGCAAACTAACACACAGACCGGCATTCCCAGGCCGCAGTGTGTGAGCGTTCCATTTGATCAAATCCTAGTCCAGCTTTAGCTATTGTAGCTATTTAGCTATTGTATCTGGCTTTAATTTATTTTTCCTGATGTCTGAAGATATTGAGAACCTTTATATATGCCTATTTGCTGCAATGCATATAATAATTATTAATTAATATGGAAAGGTATTACTTCAGTGATATGTTTGAAAGATAAGCACATAGATGGACTGCTATTTTTGTGAAATGCAGGATTAAGGACTTTTTTTTTTTTTTTAAAGATTTTGTTTATTTATTTGACAGACAGAGATCACAAGTAGGCAGAGAGGCAGGCAGAGGGAGAGAGGGGGAAGCAGGCTCCCCGTGGATCAGAGAGCCTGATGTGGGGCTGGATCCTAGGACCCTGGGATCATGACCTGAGCCAAAGGCAGAGGCTTTAACCCACTGAGCCACCCAGGCACCCTAAGATTAAGGACACTTTTAAGAATTGAATATCTATCTTATTATTGTTTTGTAGGCATATTTACATATTCTGGATGTGAATACTTTGTCAGAAATGTGTTACAAATATTTTCTCCAACTCTGTGATGCATCATCTTTAAGTAATATTTATAGTTCTCAGTATAGAGGTCTAGCACCTCTTTGCTCAATTTTCCTAAGACTCTTTTTTATACTCTGAAATAGTATTGTTTTTCTTTGTTGGTAATTTTTATTTCTCACCTATTGCTGCTAATACACAAAATTCAAGTGATTTTGTTTGGCTTTGTTTTCAGTGACTTGCTTAGTTCATTTATTAATTCTAATCGTTGGTCTGTAGATTTGGATTTCTGTAATCACAGACATGTCATCTGGAAATAGTGACAGATTTGTTTCTCCCATATAAATCATAATTTTTTTTAAATTTTCTTTTCATGTTTTAATGAAAATAATTTTTTGCCACTCTGTGCATGTCTACAGATGACTGAGAAGGAACTGCCAGTGTTGACCTTGGGGTTACAAATAACTTTTATTGAATAAGCAAATTCACAAATAGAAAGACCCACGAATAATGAGCATTAACCATGTTACAGATATAACAAATGTCCATGAATTATAATATCATATATATATGAGTGTGTATTATAAAACAATTTATTTAATTTTATACTTACTTCTGGATATATGTCTCCAATTTTTCTTTGATGTTATCATTTCTAGAACTGTCAGAAACCTCAGTAACAATTAGTTATTATATTTTTTCCATTCTTCCACTTCACGTACACTGATAGGTTATGACCTGTTTCTATCCCCATTTTCTTTAAACTCAACAATTTACCTGATGTTTTACTCACTTATTTATTTTTATTTATTTATATATTTTTAAAGATTTTATTTATTTATTTGACAGAGATCACAAGCAGGCAGATAGTCAGGCAGAGAGAGAGGATGAAGCAGACTCCCTGCTCAGCAGAGAGCCCGATGCGGGACTCGATCCGAGGACCCTGAGATCATGACTTGAGCCGAGGCTTTAACCCACTGAGCCACCCAGGCATCCCAACACTGATTTATTTTAATAATTTATTGATCTCTTAATTGCCCAGACTCCCTGGACGATTTTTTAGCCTATTTATCCATTTTTTTTAAATGGATGAAATCACTAATTATCAGATTTTTTAATAACAAAAGTTTACTGCATTCAGGAATGTTTATTTATTTCCCTTTGTCTAGAGTACCATGAAATCAATATAAATAAGAGTTCCAAAGCAAATAGGATAAAGGTGAAATAACTCTCATATGTCATACGCTTGTGTGAGTACAACTGTATTATAACGAGTATTATGCAGTACATACCTAGCTTTCAGGTTTGCTGTTATATGAAGTTATGTGCTATGGTGAGTTTTATTATCTGTTACTATTCTTTGCTTTACCTAGGTCTTAACTCTGATATTCACTGAGCAAGAGAGAAGAGATGATTTTATCCTTCAACGCTTTTTTATTTGTTTGAGCTTTGGCTCTACAGACATTAATAAGCTAGGACGGGTTACTGTATTGATTAGAGGCACAGGAGGTGATCCTTGAACAGGAAACACTTTGGTCAGGTCCTTTAAGGATTTTTCTAGCTACTGTTTAGTTCAAGTGGACAACATTCTAGGCTGATGAAATAAGTAAAAGGGCAAAAAGGAGTAGACTGTGTAATGGCAGTTAGGTTAACTCTTTTAGAGAAAAAAAAAAATGAAACCAGACTACAATAAGTGATAGGTATTTAGGTATAGTGAAATGTTTGGCCACTGACAAAGGGTTTAGATTTAAAGCGGAAAGGAAATTTGCACTCCCAAAGCTCTTGTGATAACATTTAAAGGAGATCATTGGAGTGGCCGAACAAAGGAGACAGAAAATAGGGGAAGAGAAGACAGAGTCCAATATAGAACCTGGGCTCTGATCCTGGATGCAGAGTCGTAGATGAATGTCCAATCTAAGAATAGTGCATAGCGAGGATTATCAGGACTTGCGAATGGCCTGATGAGGAAAGCAAAGTAAAAATGATGGCAGACTCAGAGTTTCAACTGCCTGGAGAGGAAGTACAAGAATATGGCTGAAGGATTATCATGTTGAGATAAGTTAATGCTTTGAGAATAATTATAGTGAGAAGATAATTGGAACAGCAATGTAGGAATGTTCTGTAACCCAGGATCTGCAATTTAAGGTTAAAAAAGTATTAAAACTCAATGGCTGAAGGACTTGTCCAAGGGCATATGAGAGCAGAGGGCCTTGGGGGGTTCTCAGCCAATGGGTGTGGAGCACAGGGTCTAGCAAAGGTCTAGCAAAGGACCACCTGAAGACACATATGGAAAACTAAGAGTAGAGAAGAGCAAAATGTCGAGTTGGAAGACCACATCAGTGAAGAGAATGTGTGGTGATTCACGCTATGAAAGAAAGCAAAATGGGCTGGAAATGGGGATGCTGGTCTAGAGAGAAGGAAAAAGTAATCCTGATTTGACTCAGGTGGGTTTCTATAAAGAAACAGGAGCCCTGAAGCCCGAAATGAAGAGGGGTGGAGAGGGGGGGTATCTAGAGGTTGGGGGAGTGACAGTTATTACTAAATTGCAAACAATTTAAGACAAAGACAAAATATACTTCCAGGAATGCTGGTTCTAAACAAATGCTTGGAGTACGTCAAGAAATTTATAAAATATTACTTAGGAGCTCCTCACAGGGCACGAAGAGGAGCTCAATAAATATTTGTTGAATGGAAGAGTGGCTGCCTTGTACACATCCTAGGGCTTCTGGTGCGTTTTCTGACAACTGTAAGTTCGTTAATAGTGATCTTAGTGAAATGGTTATATGGAAATATAAGTTAGAGGCCAGGTTGGAAGCGGTTCCGAGGGCTGCGGAAGAGGAGAGACATGGAGGGAGGTATTCGGCAAACTTGACAAAATTAGAGAATCGCGGAAGCAAGTTCTACAGGTAGGAGAGATCTTGCCAATCACTGGAAGACCCAACCCTCTCATTACAGGGCTGTGGACTTGAGGCCCAGCTTTGTTAAATAACTTACCATATATATATATCAAAGTTCGGTTCCAGGAAATTGAAACCACACTAGCTATTTTAAGCATGAAACGATTTAATATAAAGAATTAAGTGTGCATTAAATTGTTGGAAGGATTGGGAAAGTGGCCGTTCGCCTTGAGCTCCAAGACTCATTCTTGGGCTGATCCAGCCGAGTCGCCCACCCGGGCAGCTGCTCCTGCAGCTCAGGCCAGGGAGGGGGGATGGGCGAGCTGCCCCCGCACCTGCTGACTGCCAGAATGAAGACTTCTCAGAAGATGATGACTGGCACTGCTGTCCTTCATGCCCCTTGCAGGCTCCAGGCAGCCCACAACTGGACGTAAGAGGCTGCTCTGGAGCACCCCGGTCCGATAGCATCTCCCCAACCACATTCGCCACTCCTGATTTCAGAACTCGCTCTAGCTGGCGTAACCACATGCTCACCGGGCATCCTCTCTGCAAGCACTCTGGGGTGTAGCTCCCGCTTCTGCAGCTGCAGACAATGCAAGGAAGTAGGAACGCGTGGTGACTGCCCCATAATCACGTTCACCGCCCCTGTTTGCACAACTAGGAAGGAACATCACTGCGACGGAACAAGGTGTTAGTACCGTGCCTCCGGCATCACTGAACGTAGGTGCGCAAAGGAGACTTAAGAGCTTTAGTCCTCCTTCTAAAAATCACATTCTGATCCCAAGAGCCCTAGAAGTAAGCTGACTTCTTACTTAACTTGATTTGGTTGTCCAAACTAGGCCACATTAGAGGGTGAAGGAAAACCTTCCTAATATTTATGCCAGGATGGCGGGCATGATGCAGAGCGACCCCCAGCAAACCCAGCTCTAAACCTGTGTGTGAATTATTTAAGGTTCTTCACGATCTCGCTTCAGCCTCCCTTAGTGACCGCTTCTCTCCACACAAATCTTCACTTATTTTTGTTCCATCCTTTTTGGAGTTCTGCCCCCCCACCCCCCAACCCCGCCATCTGTCGGTCCTTGTCAGGTCGTCTGCACGTGTGTCGTTGCCTGGACTGGCCCTCCCTCTTTCTCCACATGTCTGACTTCGGTGAATCTTTTTAAAATCCAGCCGAGAAGTCACCTCCTCTGTTGAAATAGCCTTGCATTTCTTCTAGTAGAGTACATTGGTTCTACTTCAGTTACACACTTACCTTGTATCAAAGTATCCGTTTATCTATTTCTCCCTATTACACTGTGACCACCTTAATGACGGGAACTGGGATTAACCACCTTCTATTCCCAGAAGCGAGGTCAGATTCCGTGCTACAGATGTGCTCAAGAAATGTCTGGAAAGAGTTGGGTGCAAGCTAGGGAGGAGGAGAGTGAAGAAATCAAGTCAAGTGCAGGAGGAGTGAGCCAGGAAAGGAACGTCAGTAATTGCACGTAATCCTAGTGTTTCCATTTGTGAAGCTTCTTTTTGTATCACCCACCTACTAGATCTTCAGAACTCCTGAATGAGTTGAGATGAAATCAGCTCACCCTCACTTAGAAACAGACTTGTCTGGATTTCCCATCCAATACTTGAAGAAAATATCAGTATTTATTGATTTTGATGACAGTCAGTGGTGAAATGTTCTCACTACATCTGGGTTAACCCATCAGATATGCTATTCCTCAATGTGAGCTGAATGTATAAATGTTAATTTCTTTTTAAAAAATTGTGATATATTAGTGACCACACAGTATATCATTGGTTTTTGATGTAGTGTTCCCTTTCATTGTTTGCGTGTAACCCCAGTTTTTAGATTTCTTGAGCTAAAGATGCAAAAAGGTCTCACTTTCCTGTTGATGAGATTTCTTTTTTGAGTGAGCAGTTTCGTCCCGCTCATTGGAGCCCATGTTGTTGATTTTAGGAAATGTCCCACAGTGAACCCTGATTTGAAGGATTTATTTCTTGCCTTCACTGCTGAAACATGACTTCCTGCCATTCGCCCCCAATTTTCTCTCATCTACATATGATTTTTTTTTTAAAGACCTAGTTTATAATTCTTTACAAAACTCAGTGCAAAACATTTTCAGTGAATATTTCAAACATTGTGTTCTTTGGACTGTGCAGTGATACCTGTGTTTGCTAAGGTTTTGCATTTTTTTTTTCCTTCCATGTTTGTGTTAAGTAACAAGCAGCGTTTTTGAGAGAGGCCTACCCTTGGAAGACAGTCTTTTTCTGTAAACACATTTACAGTACCTCTTGGCTCAGCCAGCTTTTAATGAACAAAGAAATACAGATTGTTCTAGGAGTGAGATGAACAGGGTATATATATTTTTTGAGCTCCAAGTGATGTTTAACCTTAAATGTCTCTTTTTTGTATATGATATCATATGTTACAAGAACATATTCAAGGAGATTTAGTATCTTATGGAAGTATGAATTTTTTTTTTTAATTAAGAGTACTGTCAGGGTCTTTATACTGAACATTTCACTACTGCCTAACTTCCACAAATCCAAGTAAATGTGTATAGAAAGCTATTTAGGGAAAGCTGACTTGCTGTAGAAAATTCTAAGTCATGTTACAGAGTAACATGCCTATAAATCCAAGTTTCTAAACTTCCATATGTTCTTAGCAAAACCAAATCAAATAAACTTCTGCTCTTACCCAAGATGGAACAACAGAGACGGATGTACCCTCCTGACTTAAACTACCAGAAATGGACAAAATATATGAAACAGTGGTTTGCAAAATACCAGGTATCTGGTGGTGAAGGATAGGGAGCCCGAAGAGATAAGAAACAAAGGAAGTGAGCTTCCTGGGGGGTTCCAGCCTGCATCTCAGGGGAGGGCAACTGGGCCGAGCCTGCAGACATTCAGAGTGGAGAAACCAGAGCAGAGCGTCTGAGACATGAAGGTAGCCAGAGTTCCCAGAACTGTGCGTGACAAGAGAATTATGCAGAGGTAGAACTCAGAAGATCTGAATGTGTTCCCCACTAGTATTTAGTCAAGTTCTAATCAGCACATATATAGAGAAGATTTTGCAAAGGTGGGAAAAGAACCACTGCCTGAGGGGGTCAGAGGTAACAGTGCCCATGCTGGCCTGGGGCTGGAACAGTGCTTGTTCAAACTACACGGACTGGAACGTCTCAAGATTCACGCTGCAGTGGATGGAGCCCACAGGAAGTCTTCCCTCAGTAGTGGTGAATAATTAGCTCTACATGAGCACTGTTCTGGTCCTTTATAATTTATCTTCGGCAAGACCTGAAAGGACCAAACTGTTTCCAGGTAATTTGACTGCATCCAAGAATAAAGCTCAAGAATATTTACGGGAGTAAGAATACATCAGCAACCAGCAAGGTAAATGCACTGTGGCAGACATCAGGTCAAAATTAGCAAGCGTGCAGGGGCACCTGGGTGGCTCAGCGGGTTGAAGCCTCTGCCTTCAGCTCAGGTCATGATCCCACAGTCCTGGGATCGAGCCCCATATGGGGCCCTCTGCTCAGCAGGAAGCCTGCTTCCCTTCCTCTCTCTCTGTCTGCCTCTCTGCCTGCTTGTGATCTCTGTCTGTCTTATAAATAATAAATAAAATCTTAAAAAACAAGTACAAGCATGCAAAGGGAGAGGAAAATGCAACCCAATAGGATGGGAAAAAAATCAGTCAAAACCGATGCATAAGTGACAGAAATGTTAGAAAACAGTGCATGAAAACAGCTATTAAAACTGTATTCCCTATGTTTATAAAAACAGAAGATATAAAAACATGCTTAATTTTTTGGCTTCCATATGATCAGGACTATGTGGGAGCATGTATATATATGAGTAAAATGTAAATAACAACAATATTTCTTTCCCTCGGGTGGATTTTATTTGTAAGATTAAGAATAGTTTTATTTTAGCAAATAAGTGTCTTTAATGGAAATTCATTTTAGGAATGGTTTAACTTTTTTTTTTAATGCAAAACATACCTTGTTATTAAATTTCACCTGGATAATATTACTTTGGGGTTAGGAATTACACTTTCCAGTAATAGTATTTGATGGCAAATACTGTTCTGTCATAATTTATCTTAAATTTGCAATAATTACTATGGCTTAAATACACTGATGATATGTTAGGATTATAAAATTAACCTTTCTATGTTTTAGATATTAACCCCTTCTCGGACATATCATTTGCAAATATCTTCTCCCATTTGGTAGGTTGTCTTCTTGTTCTGTTGATGGTTTCCTTCACTGAGGAAAGAAAAGCTTTATTTCGGTGTGGTCCCTACGGTTTCTTTTTGCTTTTGTTTCCCTTGCCTTAAGGAAACATCTAGAAACATGTTGCTAAGGTCAATGGCAGAGAAATTACTGCCTGTGTTCTCTTTAGGATTTTTATGGTTTTAGGTTTCACCTTCAGGTCTTTATCCATTCTGAGCTTATTTTTGTGTATGGTGTTTGAAAGTGGTCCAGTTTCATTCTCCTACATGGAGCTGTTTCCCCAGCACCCTTTATTAAAAGGGCTGTTTCCCCACTGTATATCCTTGCCTCCTTTGTCAAAGATTCATTGGCCATGTTTGTATGGGTTTATTTCTGGGCTCTCTATTCAGTTCCATTGATCTATGCGTCTATTTTTGTGTCAGTACCATATTGTTTTGACTGCTACAGCTTAGTAGTACATCTTAAAAATCTGGAATTCTGATACCTCCAACTTTGTTCTTTCTCAGGATTGCTTGCGTTATTTGTTATACCACAAAGGATATTATTTGGTCTAGTTCTATGAAAAACGCTGTTGGTATTTTGATAGGGATGGTATTGAATCTGTAGAATACTTTGGGTAATATAGACATTTTAACAATATTCAATATAATTGAATTATTATAATTCAATATAATTAAAACAATATTTTAACAATCTTATTTCTTCCAGGCAATGAGTGTGGAATATCATTACATTTGTTTGTGTTATCTTCAGTTTCTTTCATCAGTGTTTTATAGTTTTCAGAGTACCGTCTTTCACATCTCTAGTTAAGTTTGTTCCTAGGTATTTTATTCTTTTGGGTGCAATTATGAATGGGGTTGTTTTTTAAATTTCTCTTTCTGTGTTTTCACCATTAGTGTATGGAAATGCTACTGATTTCTGTATATTGGTTGTGTATGCACAGTTTTTTCTTTTTTATTGCTGAGGAGTATGAATAAATCACAGTTTGTTTAAAAATAACCTTTCATCTGAACATAAGTCAAAACTGTTTGATCAGCATTATTCAAATGAGCATACGACTTCTGATTAAAAAAAATGTAGATGACCACTTTAGTATTGTCATTTTATGGGTAAAATGCATGTTTAATTCCATGTTTTTGAAGCTTTGGTAAAAATTTATTGGTGATAGCATAGTAAAATTTTATTATAAAACAATAAAAAGGCAAGTTTCTAAACTACCATGTGTTCTTAGCAAAACCAAATCCTTATTTGGAAAATCCTGATCTAAGTGAATTTTTAGTCACTTAGGATAAATTCTGTTTGGTGTTGTAGATGTGTAAATACTTAATCTAAATGTCACATTTACTAAACCTTTTATTAAATCACTCCATATGCCTTTGGAAAAAGTTTAGTGTGCTCAAACAGAGTTTCAGGGAAAGTCTGAACTGAAGAAATCTCTTTACCCTTAATAAAGTGGCACCTAAGAGACAACAGATGAACATAATTTGAGCTTTGAAATTGGCAGCTATGAAATGGAATTTTCTCTCCTTTGTGAAGTTGAGCTTACGTAGAAAACGTTGACTTCTAGCAGGGTCAGATTACTAGAACATGCTGTAGTACATGAATGTAGGGACTCCTTGTACTCTTGGATTTCGGAAAGGTCATCTGCAAAAACCAGGAGTAAGAAGGAATATAATTTAGAAGAGGAGAGATGTTAATTAAAATGCTATTCATTGTACAGAGGGATAATATTTGGAAATGAAAAACTGTGCTGTCCTTCAAAGTTAAGTTTTTATAGTTTTAGCTGAATAAGAACAACAGAAGAAACACATGAAGACATAGATCACTAGTAGTAAAGCCCTTCATTTCAAATGAGATAGAGAATAAAATAATTAATTTGGGAGATTAAACAGAACATGTCAACCTTTTTAGAGGACTACATAGCCCAAGAACAACTTGTTAAAGAAGAGCAGGAAGGAAGATGATAATTGATGACTGTCACAGGAAGGGCTTAGATGGGTTTATTCATCAGAGCTCTTTTCGTTTCAGTTGTTAGGAACTAACATCAAACTGTCTTAAGCAAAACTCAGTTGTAAGAGAGAAAATGAGGTGGTGGTAGTTTAAGTATTCATGAAATTGAGAAGACCAAGGTTTCAGGAATTGTTGAATTCAGTGGCTCAGAGTCGTCTTTGAAGGATAATCTGTTCTCCCCATTAGTCATCTTCACTTTCCTCTTCTTGCATTAAACATCGATCAAGAGCTCTCCCCACGCTAGTCCCAGGCAGCTTCCGTGTCATACACTCCAGTTTCAAGCTTAGTAGAGGGAATTTCTCTTTCCTAGTAACCATAAATAAAATAATCCAAGGTCATCGTTTAATTGGTATGACTTAGACCACTTGCCAATCCATTCACTGATCAATAGAGTCAAGGAAATGGGTCAATTCTTGACCCATCCCTGGGTCAGTGCCTACAATACCAGAGCTGAGTATACAGGGGTAGAGCAGGAAATGGAGGGTGAGTGGGCATAAAACCGTGTAACTATGTGGACCTCCTGGAGAAAGATCCTCCCACACCTACAGCTGCCAGATTTAGCAGATAAAAATACAAGATTTGCATTTAAATTTTAATTTCTTTGAGTAAGTTTTTAGTATTAGGCCCATCTCGTGCAATATTTGGGACATATTTATATATCAAAAGTGTTACTTAAATGAAATTTCAGTATAACAGAGTATACTGTATTTTGTCTGACAACTCTGCCCACACCTGAACATTTCAGTAATTTATTCAAGAAACAATTGGAATGGGCTAGGCAAGCAACAATGAATGATATGGGTCCCATATCATGGGAATGAAGGACTCTGTCTTGCAAGAGAATGCAGAAGTGAGGGGAGCTTGGGTGGCTCAGTTGTTAAGCGTCTGCCTTCAGCTCAGATCACTACCCCAGGGTCCTGGGATCAAGCCCCACATCAGGCTCCCTGCCCAGGGGGAGGCCTGCTTCTCCCTCTCCCACTCCCCCTACTTGTGTTCCTCATCGCTGTTTCTCTCTGTATCAAATAAAGATAAAAATCTTAAAGGAAAAAGAAAAGAGAGAGAGAATGCAGAAGTGATCCCTAGGCCAACAGATTGCAGTAACAGAAATGAAACACAAACTGCATTAATGCAAACTAAGAATAAAAGAGACCAGTAGAAGATCAGTGGTAGGGAATGCAGGAAGAGAGGGATCTGAAATGGAGAATTCAGCAGTGTGGGTCGCCTGTACAGCATCAGTTTTCCTCTCTCTCTCTCTCTTTTTTTGGGGGGGTGGGGTGGGGTTTCAGGGCCTCCCCACTTCATATTCAGGGCAGGCCAGGCTCAGTTGCAGGGGCTGATTTTCTGATGGGACTAAGACCTAGGTGGGGTTCTGTTCTTTTCTGTGAATGATTTTTACAGGAGCCCGTGACTCCGTTCTGGCCACTAAAACCTATAGTTAAATGTACTGGGCTTCTAGGAAAGATTTTTGCCTACTCCTAAGAAACAAGCACTAGAAGACACAAGTTGTGGTATGTGGATATGATGCTGGTATTGGTGCTGCCATTTTGAAATAATCAAAGAATCTGATCTGGAATAAAGTGATTTCACCAAGAATGGCAGGATGAGAGATGGAGAAAACTGCTTACCTGATGATGTGTCAATAAACCAATTAATCCCAGGAGTCACCTGACTTCCGGGCCTGTTGTAATGCAAACGAATATATTTCCTGGTTGCTTAAAATACTTGCAAGTTTTATTCGCAGCTTAAAATATTTTAACTGACATACAAGAGACTCACACTAAAAGTCAGAATGTTGTAAGTATTGGACATTGAGGTGACTATTCTGTTTTATTAGTTAATGATCATAAACTCAAATCATAAAAATGTTTTTTTCACTTGAAAAGCAAGATGCTTTCCACTTTTTTAAAAAAAGCCTGTATGCTATCCCTTGAAGTAGTCAATGAAAACAAAAGCAAATGTGTATTTGAGAATTAGAACTTTTGGGGAAAAGAAATCACGGAAACTAATATTCATTCAATGGTGATGTCTTTTTTTAAAAAAAGCAACAGTTACTTAATGAGACTTCAGAATTGACATCATGAATTGGCCTGAATATAGTTCTTTGAACTATCATTATGGAATTTCCCGGTTGGTGAAGGGTTCAGCTGTTTTTCACAGAAATCTTTTATATCTTGATGGCATGATGCCCCCATATAGTGGGGTGCTATTAGTGTATCTTTTTAGGAATTACAAAAATATAAATTTTTTTGAAAAGGTGTTAGTGGAAAAAATCACTATTGGATGATTTAACAGGTCAACACGACTTAACTCCTCTCTGTTTCCGATGTTAGCGTATGACATTTGTTGAATTTTATGCCTATTTTTAGCTCTGATCTTAGGATCTCCACCTACTATTGGAAAATTCAGCTTGTGGCATCCCGGTCACCTCATTTTCACAACCATATTCTGGTCGTGAAGAATGTTAAATTGATATAGATAGACTCATGCTATGTTTTTGGTTACTGTAAAACATTTCCTTCCTCATTTTCTGAAGTTGGACCACGAAGAAAACTGGGACATTTTGGTAAACTGAACCTTACTTTATCATTCACTTATCCACATGAAAATTAACTTGCATTCCCAAATGAAGCAGGAGAGCATGAGGAATTTATGCAACAAAATTATTGTCACTGTCCTATCTATGAGGGCTAGATTCAGTGACATATAAAAGAACACCCAAAATTGGCCTAAACATGATGGAAGTGCTGTCCCCCGTATGTAACAAAGTCTGGTGCTAGGCACTGCAGGGGGGTGTCAGATCTCTCCTTTAGAGCTCCCCTATCAACCTAAGCGCATGTCTTGATTCTAAGGTTACTCATAGAACTGCTGACATCATGTCCATGTCCGGGAAGCAGGAAGGAATACTGAATAAAGGATCACAAGGTCTTAACCTACCAAGAGGAATCACACTCCTTTGACGAGCCTTGGCGGAAGCCTTTCATATCAGCCCACTGAAGCCACTGGAGTACAAGCAGTACTTCTGCTCTTATGTCACTGAATTATCCTTGGTCATGCGGGGTGCTTAGTCCCAAGAGAGACTGCAAATGACTTTTAGCTGAGTTTATGACCACCTCAAGAAAAACTCACAGTCTACTCCTTAGGGAAGAGAGAATGGATGAGGATAGTGGTGTCTGTCATGGTCTCTGTCACAGAACGTTCGAGGTTGCTTGCCTACCCCAAATGTACTTGTATCAGATTCAGAACTTGATCAAAACTTGTACTTTTCTAATTTTACCTTTGTCTCCTATCATTTTTCGGACTATAGAATTTCTTCTGGGGTGGGAGTGATTTCATCAGTCTATACTTACACTTCCTGTAAATATGATTAGGTGATGTAAACATGTGGTGCTCCATCCCGAACATGTCTGAAGCCCAAGTGTTTATAATCAGCAAAATGCATTGTATTCCACTTTATCTGTCTGGTCAGTTCAAAATTCTTATTTAATACTAGGTACCATCCTGTTTTTAACCCTAAAATTAACTATATTTATTGTGACTTAGTCGGTCACCAGTGTGCCTCTCATATATCTTTAATAAAAATGGGCTTCATAGCAAAATTACTCTTTTTCTGAAAACTCATATACAACAATTAGGAAGCTAGTGGGGACAAAAATGGGTACAATCAAAATGTTTCCAAATGGTAATTAATTCTTATCAGTAACTCAAAAGGTTCAGTTTCAAAAAAGTTTGAAGAAAGGAAACTCACTCTCATTACTAAGACAGATTGCCTTTGATATTTCTGGGAAGCTTGAAAGATATTCTGAGCATCACTTTTCTGGAGTGACACACACTGCACCTGTGGTAGGGCCTTGTTTATTTATTTGTCTATAAGATGCCCAGTCTTCCCACTGATTCTGTTATCACATCAGTCACTCTCTGCTGTCCAACTCAGGTACAGCCATTCAACTCACCTTGAATGCGCTTACTTAAGGGGTTGCCAACAGAGTGCCCCCACTGTTCTGGTTTGCTACTCCAGATGGAAAACTTCACTCTGTTTTTGCTTCTTAATCTTGCCTATTGCCTTCTCTGTGATTTCTTTCAATCCTCTTAGTGGTAAACATCCCTGGTGGACAGGTGTTTGGACATGATTAGCACGATACTCACCTTTAATTATTCCTGTTCCTATATTAAATGGGGCACAGAAATAACACAGAATTAGACATAGAGGCATCTTAAATGTTGTCAAAGCTGGTGTCAGCTTTTAAACTTTGAAGTTTTATAAAGCTATTGCTGGAAATCATGTTCTAGTCCCCTGATGAGATCTGCTTAAGCTAGAAGGAGTGTAAGTCTTTCAAGCCTACGTAGTGGTTTGTGACTTCGTGATACGAACTCAGCTCCATTCTGAATATAAATCCAGTATAACCATGTGGTTCTAACATCCAAAGAGGTTCCAAGTGGTTCTTTACCTTCTCGGGGTCTGTGACATGTACAGGTACTCAATAATTATGCATTAAGTGAAGATCAGTGCCATCTATTAACTAACTTTTTCCAATTTCATATTAGGGTTTTAATCTATGAAACAAGCTTGTCTCATTGGATTTCATCTTAATTTACCTGAAAGTAAATATTGTACATTCTTTTCTCCTTGTATTGTACCTACTTTATGCTCTGCAGGAAATATTGTTAACCCTCATTCTTTCTAAAGTTATTAGCAGTTTAGATGTCCCTTCACTAATTCTAGATTTTTTTTTCCTATCTCTATAGATTAAAAAAGTAAAATTTCCGATTTATAAAATAAAATGTAGAAAGCTTAAGAAAGGTATAGAAGACGTCCCTCAATGGGAAATCTCCACCACCGTCACCATCACCATCATGGCAATAATAACAGTGAATACTCTTTCTTGAGCGCTTTTTCTAAGCACTGTACATATAGTGCTTTTACTATAATCTTCTCTTTACAGCAAGTCTGCAAAGTAGGGATTATCCCATTTTACAGATGAGGAAAGTGAGGTTTAGAGAGGGTAAACATCTTAAATAAAATCACATTGCTATGGGGGCGCCTGGGTGGTTCAGTGGGTTAAGCCTCTGCCTTCAGCTCAGGTCGTGATCTCAGGGTCCTGGGATCGAGCCCCGCATCTGGCTCTCTGCTCAGTGGGGAGCCTGCTTCCCCGACCCCCTCACCTACTTTTGATCTGTCTCTCTGTCATATAAATAAATAAAATCTTTAAAAAAAAAAAAATCACATTGTGATGATGGCCACTGCCCGGATTTGAATCCAAGTATGTCTGATTACAAAGCCCGTGACAAGGTGGGCATACTGGGGAAAATTCGTTATGAGTGAAGGTGTTTCACAGCCTCAGAATTGTCTTTAATGCCTACTGATGCATATGGATAAAAAGTGCCAGAAATTCCTTCACTGTCTTTCTTTGCACTGTTTGACAAGTGCCCACTTTAGGAATCATAGAAAGGGCACTGTAGGGACAGAAGTGTATTCGATTGAATCAGGGCAAAGGTTGAAGGAAAAAGGCTTCCTTCTTCCTTTCTAGGTTCCTCATGCAATGAAAAAAGAGATTTTCTTCTCTTAACCAGAAAACCACCTATTTAAGGAGGGATTCAAAGGCCAAACCAAAGGTGTGTTAGAGCTGAATGGAACTGTCTTTCCGAAATAAGTACTTAGTCTTCTCCATTCATGCATCAGACTTAACGATATGATGACATTGCTCAGTATATTTGCATTGGACATGGTCACTGGCAGTTCTGCCAAAAAGAGTCCTTTTTAGAACTGGGAGCTCATGTAGGAGTTTCCTGTGTGTACATGAGCTATCATATCCTTTCACTTTCCCAAGAGTGTGAAAAGGCTGGAGGTCGAATGAGGTAAAGCTGACTGCAGGTGTAGTCTCCTGCCCTCAATGTGGGTTGCAGCTCTTAAAAACTTTTTAGGAAAACTTTCTGTTTGATGTGGATGGCGGTAAGGGCTATTTATGTACTGTGGCGTCAGTGTGATCCCCCGATGAGAAGAAATTTCCCAGCTAATGATCTTGCATTTGGGCTTGGGTCAAAGCGAATTACAGGATAGCTTTCAAACCTGAGGAGTGATATTCGGAGCTTATGTCTGTCCTTGCAGGGGAGGCTGCTGGGGTTTCTTTGTGTTTTTTCATAGCAAAAAGGGTGTGAGAAAGATCCCTACCTCTACTACTTCTAATCCCATGTGTCTAGGGTATGCCCATCAGTCTTCCTGGCCAAGAGACACCTTTTCCCCTCCTCCAACTTTGTTAAAACTGCAAACATGGGGAGGAAGATGCCCATTTGTTAATGTCAGACACCGATTCAAAGGGTTTACGGGCTCAAGGGCAGCATTAAGTGAGCCTCCCATACAAAAGCATGAGTCAGAACGGGTTCTGTCAAACTTGTTTTTAGATATGGGGGGGGTTCTAGACATCAGGGCAGTTTGTAAAATAAAATCCTTTTCAGCTTACATATATTTGAAATGGAAATGAATCCACTTTCAGTTTTATACCAGCAGTTTTGAATAATATCTTTTATTTTAGCATCCAGGTGATAAATTTTATTTTTCATTTCACAAAAAACATTTTTCTTCCAAAAATATGGAAATATGAAAGCAGATAATCAAGAAAATTAGAACCTGAGAATTCCTCTCATTCTCTATCTCAGCAGATAGATAAATGGATAGATGGATATAGATATGGATATTTGTATTGTGTGTCTGTGTGTATGTGTGTGTTGTCCATTGGGAAAGTAAAATTAAATTTCTTCAACTGTATAAAATGGAAAAAAAAGTGTTTCTTCTTTTATTTTCCCCTCGGATGTATTTTCTGACCGACTTCTTACTTTGGTGTCTCATGGATTTCCAGATATAACTATGACAGTGACATGCTAACTAAATGATGGCCAGAACAAGCGTGGAGACCTACAGTGGCTCCCTAGCAGCATTCACGAGAAAACCAGACTCATAAGAAATGAAGTCCTGTATCATGACTGATAATTATACAACTAGATACCCTTGTGTTGCCATGCTCTAATTTGGTTTTTAAGTTAAGGTTACTGGCAAGAGGAGTGATTTAAGTTTATGTGATACAAATTCTGTCCCCTCAGGATTATAGCAACTTAACCACTATAAACTTTTCAACACATAGTTCTTTAATTTATAGTCTCCATTTATTTAATAACTACTTAGTGGCTGTTCTGTCTGTATCCACTCTCTTTGTTCTGCACTGAGGATGTGGCCACAGGAGGGTGAAAGTACACATTCTCAGACCCATTGAACATCCCATCTGGCCTGATGGTGCTGCTTTGGGTCCAGTAATACTACGTTACCATCAGCGTTGCTATTCTGTGCTAAATGTCGAGGAGGTTCGTCTGATCAGACGCATGTGTACAGTATTTGAAGAATAAACAGAAAAGCAGCATCTCAGTGACTATGGAAAATAATATGGACTAGGGAATATAATATAATGTTGGACCCCTAGAAGCTTCTTTTTTTGTCAAGAATTGTCAGAGGGTCGATTGGGGAAGCTGAAATGCCTGAGTTCCTTTTGTTTCTTAATAGGGTCGAATCTGGGAGGCCTTGACGATGTAAGTACTATTTCCAGCAGCATCGACCAGCAGCTGAAGGACGCAGCGCGGCACCGCAGACACACGGGAGAGAATGATTACAACATCGAGGTGCTGCTAGGGGTGGACGACTCCGTGGTCCGCTTCCACGGCAAAGAGCACGTCCAGAACTACCTCCTCACTCTGATGAATATTGTGAGTAGCGCCTCTTCTCTGAGGCTTTTTGATCTTCTGATTCACTTCTCTTGTTGTGTTCGTGTCTTCTGCAAGCCAATGGGAGGACTCCCACTGCTGGAGCCCACACCCCAGATGTGCACCTGAGTGCGTTAAACTCAAATATTGATCTGCGTATTCAACAGATAAGAATGGAAAAAGGAAGGAAGCATCAAACTGAATTTTCTTTGGGGTGATCAGCTAGTTCTCCATTGTCATCAAGGGGAAAAATCGTAGATTGAAAACGTCGTAATAAGATGGAACTATAGAAGGACTTAGGATTTTCATTGTGTTCTGGGGATAATCAAAACTCTTGTGACTTTATCCACCTGCCCTGCTGTGGACCACAAAGAATGAGATAGCATCATTCTGTTTCCCGAGATGGTAACGAATGATTCAGGGCTGATAACCGTGCGGGTGCCTGTTGCCAGGGTTTCTGAATCAGAGTGGTGTCTTTCAACATCATACGATTGAAGGAAATATACATACGGAGCGCAGTCCGGCTGGGGCACAGTGGAGCACCGTGTTTCTCCTTTCTTTCTCCTTTATGACCTTAATCATATGCAGGGGAAATATGGTCTGCAGCCTAGAACTGGGCTTCTCTTTTCCCCCTGTGAACTGGCAGGGAGCAGTTGAGGAGAAATATCTAAACCACGTACTTCTAAAAGATAATTGAGATGATAGTGCACTCTTTTGCATATATTACCTCCTACAATCATAAAATACTTCTTTTTTTGATCTAGCAAATTTATTACCTCAGCCTATTCTCTCTTTTTCAGCTTTTGATTTTTTAAGTTAATTTCTTCAGGTATCTATTATTGTTTACCAACCTTCTTTCCATGCTTAAGATTAGATTTCAAATAATTATAATGGAGAATACTATTGATTTTATTAATCACCATTTTATTTATACTAATATTTAAGCCTATGTGTTAAATATATTTTTGCTTATCGAGGTGCCAGTTTATAAGATTGTACATACCCCTGCCACGTGTCTGTGAGATGGAAAGGAAGTACAGAAATTATTTCTCTTTGCTCATTGGCACTGCTTCCTGGTATGAAGACTGAATATCATGCAAAATACCAATTACTGGCTTTGACAATAGATGTGTGTAGAGACTCATTATTTATGAATTTCTTTGACAACCGACTATTAATTTTTTGTCTGGCTTGCTAGTGGAGAAACTCCGGGCATGCTGTTTCTCCTCTCTGAGCCTGCTTCAGTGTCTCCATCTTTGCAAAGAGAAAACTAATAGGACTGATTTTACTAGGCATGTTGAGAGGATTTCATGGGTAATAAATGGGTAAGCACAAGTCACTGTGCTGTGTGTACAGGCAGAAGGAAACAATCCTATTTTAGCTTTCCACATGGAATTTACTTCCAAATCCCGAGGGAGATGCCCCTCCCACTCACGTAATTCACTGTGCCCCTGGGCTGCTGCCACCCTCTCACCAGGGAGGGTAGCCAATCCCTACAGACGTCCTAGGCTCCTTCCTGGTGCTCAGGACGACAGACGGCTCTTGGCATCAGGCAGCAGACATCTGATATGGTCCTTGTCCTCACGGAACTTATAATTTAGTCATGCTATTATTAAGGTTTACGGGACAGGTGCTGTTCTGTAAATGCTATAGGACTTCGGAGAAGGCAGCTGTGCCAACAGTCATTCAAGTCGTCGAGTGTTGAGGGTATCAAACTAGGACTTGGAGGCCAGGGTTTTCTTTCTCGTTCTGCTGCCTGTTGGCTCTGAGGCCTTCGACAAAGGGATTTCATTTCTGAAATGTTTATATAATCTGTTTATAAAATCAAAGGCTCCATAAGATGTTCCTTAATTCTGTAATTCATGAAGGTAGGAGTTAAACTGGGTCTTTAGGGCTTTTTCTCTTGTTGTGTTGTTTGCTGTTTGCTTTTGTCTTTTGAAGGGTGGAAAACGTAAAGGATTTCTAGGTAGAATCTTTTGACAAGAAAGTAGAAATGGATAAAGTGTATTTGCCAGACAGTAATTCTGATTTGAAGAGTGTCAAAGAATAAACGAAGTGTCACACTTCAGGTTTAATAATACTCAAAAGGGCTGTTTTAGTCTTAAGTCCACTAAGAAGAGTTAGATAATAGACTAAGTCTTCATCTCAAATACTAGAAATTATTCTAAAGTTAACAGTGCATCACAGAATGGAGCTATAGTAGAGAAAATCTTAAAACTTAAGAAGTTCATTGTATCTGAAATAATTGATGTAGGCAGGGGTTTAGGGGAGACAGTAATAATACTCCAATAACAACACTTAAAACATAATTGTTATATGTCAGGAGTAATGTTAAACTCTTTCTTTAAAGATTTTTTTAAATTTATTTGAGAGAGAGGGTCAGAGGCTGAGAGAGAGAGAGAGAGAGAGCGCGCGCATGATGGGGGAGGGGCTGAGGCCTAGGGACAAGCAGGCTCCCCGCTGAGCAGGGAGTCCCACATGGGGTTCAAGCCAAGGACCCTGAGATCATGACCTGAACCAAAGGCAGACATTTAATAGACTGAGACACCCAGGTGCTTGATATTAAACATTTTTTAAATTTATCTGCTACTTTATTTACTTTTCCCCTATGCTGTCCATCTTGTGACTTATTTGTTTTATAACGAAGAGCTTGTCCCTCTCAATCCCCTTCACCTACTTTGCCCGTTCCCCTGAACCTCCCCCTCATTTATCTGCTATTTTAAGTTAGCTGTGTGAATTGGCCAACTTTTTTTTTTCTAAGATTTTACTTATTTATTTGACAGAGAGAGAGATATCACAAGCAGGCAGAGAGGCAGACAGAGAGAGAAGGAAGCAGGCTCCCCGCTGAGCAGAGAGCCCTATGCGGGGCTCGATCCCAGGACCCTGGGATCATGACCTGAGCTGAAGGCAGAGACTTTAACCCACTGAGCCACCCAGGTGTCTCAATTGGCCACCTTTTTGACCAAATGTATTTCCTCTATTCCAGGGCCATATTGCCTAAAGATAGTAATGGTTTTGTGTATGAGCTTGGTGAAATTCTGAAGTGATAGACTATGTGAATCTGGGAGTTTGGACACAGGAAAGGCAGCTCCCTAAATTAGCACTTCTCTCGGAAGTTTAAGGGTCAAGTGAACAAGTCTGAACAGGCCCCGAGGTGATTTTGCTCTAACTTTCTAAGAGGGAGAGTGGGTATCCTCTACCCACCCCCCGGGTTCTCTGAATCTGTGAAGGAGGGAATAGTCAACTGCCTTCCGTCTTCTTTTATTTTTAACTCCTTCTTTTTTGTAGATCTTGAAATGTACCCAAGTCTCATCTATAAAGAAGAAATAAACAGATCTGAATATATTCTAAAACAGTGTGACTAATGACTAGATTCTTGGCAAGCCTTTTATGCTTCAAATAAGATGTATGTGATATGTGTTAAGCCTGTCTTAGGATCTCATATCCTATCTTGGTATGTTAAGAAATTTTAGTTTTGCTATTTTGTAACATGGCTGACTTGCTGGGAAAGTGGTTCTCAGCAACGGGGCGTGTCTTATTATACAAATAGTCATCCATTGCCTACTGTGTACAAGGCCATTGTAGGCTTAGAAATTTTCCCAAAGAATGCAGTAGAAAATTCTCTGCCCTCTTGGAGCTTAAAAGAGGAGACAGGTGATAGTCCAAGGAGAAATAAGTAGGTAAGTTTAGGTAATAATAACTATTGAGAAGACAAATGAAGAAGAGTAAAGAGATGTTGTCAAGGAGAGATGAGGCAGTGTGCGGAGTGTTTAGGTTAGGGGGTTAGGAAGAACAAGGATACTATGTGGCCAGAGATACAGGAATTATGTGAGGAAGAGGCGTAGGCAAACAGCGGGGGAAGGAGTGGTCCAGTCTCATGGATCATTAACTGCAAAAGTTCTGAGTCAAAAAAGAGCTTCTGAATCAGGAATGTTTGGGATATAGGCCCAAGAGTTAGTGTTTTCTAAACATAATGGGTTAATTTGGATGAACACCCCTAGCTGAAAATCACTAGTAGGGCAATGAAAGGAAAGAATTGAGAGGAGAGATTGGGAAGAAATCTAAGAAATAGAAATGAAATTTCTTAGAGTGAAAAATATAAGTAATTGGACTATCCTGGAAATTTCTCCAAGAGTTTTTCTTTATATTTTATATTCAAACCCTATTGCCAGAAATCTGTTATCATGTGAATAGCTGCGAAGCTTGCTTTCCTGAACTCTGAGTATTCTAGGCAGGTAACAACTTTATCTTGATCTGAATATAGGTTTTTTAAAAAAAGTCTTTTGACTTACTGATTTCTACCTAATGGGCTTTAGTACCCTTTCTATTCCGTTGATCTGTGTGTCTGCTTCCGTGCCAGTACCATGCTGTTTTGATCACTACAACTTTGTACTGTAAGTTGAAGTGCAAAATTGTGATGCCTCCAGCTTCGCTTTTCTTTCTTACTTTCTTTCTTTTTTAAAAGATTTTATTTATTTATTTGAGAGAAAGTGTGTGAGAGAGAGAATGAGCATGAGAAGTAGGAGGGTCAGAGGGAGAAGCAGACTCCCTGCAGAGCAGGGAGCCTGATATAGGACTCGATCCCTGGACTCCAGGATCATGACGTGAGCCGAAGGCAATCGCTTAACCAACTGAGCCACCCAGGCATCCTGCTTTGCTTTTCTTTTTCAAGATTGGCTATTCAGGATCTTTTGAGGTCCCATTAATTTTAGGATCGTTTGTTCTAGCTCTGTGAAAAATTGCTATTGGTATTTTGATAGGGATTGTATTAAATGTGTACATTGCTTTGGGAAGCATAGGTATCTTTTTTTTTTTTTTTTAAAGATTTTATTTATTTATTTGACAGACAGAGATCACAAGTAGGCAGAGAGGCAGGCAGAGAGAGAGAGGAGGAAGCAGGCTCCCTGCTGAGCAGAGAGCCTGATGCGGGACTTGATCCCAGGACCCTGAGATCATGACCTGAGCCGAAGGCAGCGGCTTAACCCACTGAGCCACCCAGGCGCCCCGGGAAGCATAGATATCTTAATGATATTTGTTGTTCTGATCCCTGAGCACGGAGTGTCTTTCCATTTCTTTGTATCATCTTCAGTTTTTTTCTTAGTATTTTATAGTTTTCAGAGCATAGGTCTTCAGCCTCTTCAGTTAGTTCATTCCTAGGTATCTTTTTGTATTTGCTGCAATTGTAAATGGAATTAATTCCTTAATTTCTCTTCCTGCTGCTTCATAATTGGTATATAAAAGTGCAACAGATTTCTGTATGTTGATTTCATGTCCTGCAACTTGGCTGAATGTGTGTGTCAGTTCCAGCAGTTTTTTGGTGGAATCTTCTGGATTTTCTATGTATAGTATGACGTCAGCTGCCAATAGTGACAGTTCGACTTCTTCCTTACTGATTGAGATGCTTTTGTTTCCTTTTGTTGTCCAAGTTCTGAGGCTGGGACTTCCGGTCCTGTAGTTAATAGCAGCGGTGAGAGAGGACATTCCTGCCTGGCTCCTGACCGTAGAGGAAGAGCTCTGTTTTCCCACTGAGGATGATGTTAGCTCTGGGTTTTCATAGATGGCCTTCATGATGTTGAGGTGTATTTCCTCTAAACCTACTTAGTTGAGGTTTTTGTTTGTTGGTTGCTTGGTTTTTATAAATCATGAATTGATGTTGTGCCTTGTCAAATGGTTTTGCTACATCTACTGAAATGAACATATGGTTCTTGTCTTTCATCTTATTGATATAATGTGTCGTGTTGATTGATTGCACCACCCTGGCAACCCAGGAATGAAACCCACCTGATCGCAGTGAATGATTTTTGTTAATGTATTTTTGGATTCATTTTACTAGCATTTTATTGAGAATTTTTGCATCCATATCCATCAGAGATACTGACCTGTATGTAGTTCTCTTTTTCAGTAGATTCTTTTTTTTTTTTTTTACGATTTTATTTATTTATTTGAGAGAGAGAGAGAAAGAGAGGTCAGCAGGAGAAGCAGACTCCCTGTCAAGCAGGGAGCCCAATGTGGGACTCGATCCCAGGCCTCCAGGATCATGACCTGAGCTGAAGGCAGTTGCCTAACCAACTGAGCCACCCAGGTGCCGTTCAGTAGAGTCTTTATCTGGTTTTGGTATCAGTGGAGTGCTGGTGTCCTAGACTGATTTGGGATGTTTTCCTCCATTTACTGTGTTTTGGAATAGATTAAGGAGAATAGGAATGAACTCTTCCTTACATGTCTGGTAAGATTTACCTCTGAAGCCGTCTGGCCCTGGACTTTTGTTTGTTAGTTTTTATAATAACCGATTCAAATTCTTTGCTGGTTATCTGTCTATTCAAGTTTTCTATTTTTTCCTGTTTCAGTTTTGGTAGCTTATATGTTCCTAGGAATTTTTCCATTTCTTCGAGGTTGCCTAGTTGCTGGCATATAGCTCTTTACAACTGTATTTCTGCAGTGTTGGTTGTTATTTCTCCTCTCTCATTTGTGATTTTGTTTATTTGAGTCCTTTCTCTCTCTCTCTCTCTTTCTTTTGATAAGTCTGGCTGGAGACTTATCAATTTTGTTAACTTCTTCAAAGAACCAACCCTTGGTTTCATTGATTTGTTACGCAAAATATTAAATTTGGAGAAGGTTGGGTATATAGGAATACTTTATATTATTTTTGTTCTTTTTCTGTGAGTCTAAAATTGTTTCGGAATGAAGTAAAAAACAAAAATAAATATCATCAAAGAACCCTTAATTTATGCTATCCTTTGTTTCATTTCCTTTGCTTATAACCTTTAAAGACTGTAATATAAGTTGGGGGGAGTTCAATTATGGGTAGAGACAAGTAGTCAAAGGAATGGCCTGTGTATTTTTGCTAACCACACATGAGAGAAATACACAATGAATATGTGATTTAATAGTAAATAAAGTCAGTGTTGAAATACCATAAAACATTACTCTTATATATCAACTTTTATTAAAGTATAACTTACATATGACAAGACTGATGAGATTTTACTTAAAATTATTTTTCTGTTTCAGTGTAGTTCTCTTTGAGGTACCTTCAGAGATTATAGCAAAGAAATTCGGTCTTGCCGATTTGCCCTCCATTTTCTTAGCACCCCATTATTCAAGCCAGAAAACTTTTATTACAGAGATGTTTTTCCCCTTGAGGATGCGCTTCACGAGGAGAAGTTAGGTTTATGAATATGTAAATGAAACCTAGAAAATACTAATTAACTGAAAGGAAGGATCGATTGGGTGCTATAGGGCAAGAGCGTTAGAGATGTCTTTGAAGTACGGGAACGAGGAAGATGCACACACGGACTTGGCCTTGAATGGTAGGTAGAAGTTAGACCTTTGGAGAAGGTGATAGGGAATCCCAGGCAGAGAAGAGATTGGAACATTCAACAGTCCCGTTTCAGTTTGGCTCTATAAAGGTTGCACTGAAGGAAATCAGTGCAAAATAAGAAAATCACGATAGAAAACAATCCTACAACTCTTCAGTCAGGGTTTCTCTTCTTTGTTCAGTTCTGTTTTAAAAACCAGTTATTGAACCAACAGCGGATGGGTATTTGTCATGTTTAAGACATTGGGAGAACACAGAGAAGTTCTTGGCAGGTTAAGACCAGGAAGCACAGAGGGGTTGAAATGAAAACAGTTCCTCTAAGTGTTAGTTTGATTTGAAAGAAGTGCACGCCGGTTCTGTAAAATCATGTCATTTTATTTTTCATTGAAATTGGTCAAACTTTTACCAAATTATTACGTGAATGGCAATTAAAAAGACATAAAAGATACGTATCCCATCTACTCTAATCCTTTTTTTTGTTTTTTGAAAGATGGTATTTATTTATTTATTTGACAGACAGAGATTACAAGTAGGCAAGAGAGGCAGGCAGAGAGAGAGAGAGAGGAGGAAGCAGGCTCTGTGCAGAGCGGAGAGCCCGATGTGGGGCTTGATCCCAGGGCCCTAGGATCATGACCTGAGCTGAAAGCAGAGGCTTTAACCCACTGAGCCACCCAGGTGCGCTACTCTAATCCTTTTGAATCCTAGAGTATGTTTCAGTTACTACAATGCCTAACTAGTGTTTACCATATTTCACCTTTCACGCAGTTGCTGTACATTATTAAGCTTCATATTTACAACATCAAAAACAGTGTCTGACACCTCAGACGAGGAAAACACGAGGGGGTCAGAGAGAGGGAGAGAGAAATGAAGAAGTGGAGCACAGGACATTTGCATGGAAGTGAAAGTGGTGTATAAAGACGTTAGGTTTTTGTCCAAACTCATTGAACTTTGGAACACAAGGAGTGAATCCTCCTGTGCAAATTGTGGACTTCAGTGAGAATGTGTCAATACCGATTCATCAATTGCAAGGCATGTACCACGCTAATGCAAGGTATAATCTTAATATGTGGGGAGGTGAAAGGTATATGGGAACTTTCTGTGCTTGCCAGCAAATTTTTCTTTAAACCTGAAATGACTCTAAAAACTTAAGTCTAAAGAAACACACAAAAAGTCCCAAGAAGGGATCCCCTGGGTGGTTCAATCAGTTAAGCTCAGGTCATGATCCAGAGTCCTGGGATCCAGCCCCGCATTGGACTCCCTGCTCAGCAGAGACCCTGCTTCTTCCTCTCCCTCTGCCTGCTACTCCCTCTCCGTGTGCGCACTCACTCGCTCTATCAGATGAATAAAGTCTTTTTTTTTTTAAAGATTTATTTATTTATTTGACAGACAGAGATCACAAGTAGGCAGAGAGGCAGGCAGAGAGAGGAGGAAGCAGGCTCCCTGCAGAGCAGAAAGCCTGTCTTGAAACTTGATCCCTGGACCCTAGGATCATGATCTGAGCTGAAGGCAGAGGCTTAACCCACTGAGCCACCCAGGCGTCCCAAATAAAGTCTTTAAGAAAAAAAGTTTTAATGAAACAGAACGGTGCCTTGTATTGCACGGAGCCCTGGGTGTTGCGTATGAACAATGAATCTTGGAACACTGATGAAATAAAATTAAACAAAACAAAACAGTGCCTGACACAGAGTAAACATGCCGCAAAATTTTAATTGATTAATTGTTTTAACAAATATTTTAATGCTATATACCAGGTATATATGAAGGTGAACACAAAAGATTTATTTCCCGCCCATTCCAAGATTACAGACTGGTGGGCAAATCAGATAAAGCATCGTAGGTTACACTAAGAGAAATGCATGGAGCCGGCAGTTTGCTTGGAAAAGAAATAACAGAGCAAGTAAATAACAGGGATTTTACACAGCCATGATGGTAAAGAAGGACTTAGACCGAGAAGTGATGATTAAACTGAGATCTGAAGTAAAGTGGGGAACCAGCCACTGAGCAATGACCTGCGTCGTAGCTGCCAGACAAAGCCGCTGTGGTTGGAGTCTAACACGCGAGGAGTCGGGCAGAGCTTAAAGAAGAAGGTTAGCCCCTTTAAGGTGGGAGGGGGATACTTTATTCAGTTTTAAGTAAATTAAGAAAAAGCCATTGAAGGCCTCTTGCTGTGTCATAAAGAATAGGTTGGACAGAGGTTCAGAATGAAGGCAGACCGATTGGGTGTCAGTTGTAGACGTGCAGACAAGAGATGGTGGCTTGTTAGACCCTGGCGATTGCTGTAACAAGGAAGTATTTATGATGTAATCAAAAGGATTTCGCAATGGATCAGATGGGGGCTGAGGGACAGGGGTGACTTACGATTTTCTGGCTTGAATATTTCTGGATGATGATGATGCCATTTGTGTAGATGGAAGGTCTACGGGGAAAAAAAACCGATTGTGTGGAATCAGGGTTAGTGATGACATCTCTGGGGGTGTTTGAAATCATCTAGTTCATGTTTAGATTCTAAAGAATGATTTCACGTCATTAAGCATGAAAGCTTATACCAAGTGACATTTTAGCCTTTGTTCTGTGCCTGGTTCTGTGCTAAATATCTTACCTGAATTATATAGCATTCCTCAACCCTGAAATGTGTTCACTTTTAGTCCTGGTTTACCAATGAGGAGATCGAAATTTGGAGAGGTTAGGTGGCTTTCCTAGAGTCTTCCAGCTAACAGGTGTCGTGGCCAGAGCTTGAGCCCAGAGAGATCTCTCTGCCTTCGGAGCTCAGTGCTCTGCTGCCTCCCTACACTTTACTGCATTTTGTGTATCCCTTGCCAGATCAATCCCTGATGTCTTTCCTTTACCTGTTTCTGTGTCTTGTGAAAATACCATTCAAGTCACTGAAATGAGAATTCAGTTACTTGCCTGATTGAATGAAATCAATTAGCAATCTTTTAAAATATTCTCTGTCACAGGGCGATGAAGCAGATTCTGTGTTCAGGAGGGTGTCTTGTTTTCATTGTGCCAGATGGCCCCTGTCATCCACACTTGACTGTCTGTGGCAGGTATCGTCGTCGTATACTAAGATCTGGGAAGTGATCTGGGTTTGTTGTGCCTATTAAAATTTTCAGCTTTCTGCGGAGAACTGAGTCCATGTTGTAATACAGGATTTATCAAATGAAAAGAAAATAATTTATTTAAAAGGTGCCTCCCAGTATGAGAAATAATTGTACTTCCAAGTAATCATTAATAATTAAGGAGAACTCTAATTCTTTTTTAGACTGAAATTGGCTACTTATGCGCAGCGAAATAATAACCCAGTTGTGTTCTGTGAGTATGGCCGGCTTCCCTACCTAATATTTTTAAAACAAAACATATAGTCTGTGTAAGGACTCTGGTCCTAACAAAGTATGAATAATGACTCTCCAAGCATTAGCAGATACATGTGACTACTGGTTAATTAATGATGATGGAGTCTCTACACGGCTTTTGATTTCTCAACTAATGATTCTTAAAACATTGAACAGGAGTGCAGGGCAGATTTATCTGGGGACTATACGTGTTCAGCAATGGAGGCAAATCATGAAGCAGTTGTCTATGGTGGGTCATTATCTTTCATCCATTTCCTCCATTAGAACGGACATCAGTCCTCTAGACACTGATTCACCCAACAGACATACCTGCCCATAGGCCAAATCCTGTTTGCTTCTAGAGAGACAAAAACCTAATAAAATGGAGCTCCTTTTCCCAAGGAGCTAGTTCTAGCAGGCAGGTGAAATCAACAAATAATAATAAAATGTGCTAATTTCTTAGAATGATTTTGTTACAGATTACTTTGTAAACATGAACTAAAAAGAAAGGGATGGTTTGGCAAATAACGCCCGTGGCAGATGGAGTGTTCACAGAGGAGATGCCGTTTGAGTCGGACTTGAGAGAATGAATTGGCATCTCCCTGCTAGAAAAGGAGATGACGGCTCTGGGAAGATGGGCAGCAGACACGGTGGCTTTGAGCTGAGGGAGACTTGTCTGTAGGTGAAATCGAAGGGTACTGAGAGGACAGAAAATGAGGCTGCACAGGGCAGCTGCTGTTAATGTTATACAGATGTTCCTGCCACTCTAAGATATTTGAATTTCACCTTGCTAATGAAGAGTCAAGGAGTTTCAGAGATGAGTAACTTTGGGGTCCTGGGTGGCTCAGTCAATTAGGCATCTGGCTTTTATCTCAGGTCACGATCCCAGGGTCTGGGGATTGGGTCCCATGTCGGGCTCTCTGCTCAGCGGGGAGCATGCTACTCTCTCTCCCTCTGCTGTGCTCTCTCTCTCAAATAAATAAAATCTTTAAAAAAAAAAAAAAGAAGAAGAGTGACTTTATCAGTCTGTGCTTTAAGAAGAGAATCTCAGTGAATTTCATGTATCTGGAGGAAGAGACGCTGTTAGACGCTGTGTTGTGAACAGACACATAGTATCCAGAACTAAGGGATAACTCAGTCCATCTGGCTCCAAACCCCTTGTGGTTTATACTGCATCATGTAGCCTCAACAAATTAATTTCCCCAATGTGGATTGACCATAACAGGTCATGGAGACAGACTGGAGTAGACATAAGTCCGCTTGGCCATCCCTTATATGAACATGCATACCTTCCCTGGAATGTCCTGGACCCATAGTTCTAGAAGAGTCTGAACATCTCAGGTGAAATTAACGTAACAGCAGGACAACCCCACAGTGTTGCTGCCTCAGAGGTCCCTTTGATTTTTACTGAAGCATCTCAGTGTCCTTGTTCCTCTTTCCTTTTGTTTCTTTAAAAAAAAAAAAAAAAAAAGATTTGTATTTATTTTTGAGAGAGAGAGAGCGCATGAGCACAAGCAGGGGGGAGGGGCAGCGGGAGAAGCTGACTCCCCGTTGAGCAGGGAGCCCTTAATGGACTGAGCCACTCGGGTGCCCTTTTCCCCTTTGTTTCTGAAGCCCCAAATTTTCTTCCTGACTTCATTCATTTTTCCCTTTGTTATGCAACAAATATCAGACTAACCTTATCCCTCTCAGATTTATAGCAGTCTTTATTTTTCCCAGGGTCCAAAAACACAGAAAATCTTTTAAGCTTGTTGAGAGCATCATCATTCTCATTCTTGATGAGAGGGAATGAGGTCTACCTGGGCTTTTGGTATGCTTTCACTAAAGGCCGGAAGAGTTTTTAAGTCCTTTTAGCTGAATTGCCTCTTCTTGGTCCTCCCTTTGAAGCTCAAAGGAGGTAAAGTCATAATTAACATAAAAGGACAGACTCGTGCTTATTGAAAACAACCATCTGACCCTTCCGGAGAACTACCGAAATGGCCCAAATTACCCAAAGGCAAACATTTGCAAGAGTTTTAACAGGTTATGGCGACAGTTAGGCTGGAGAGTAGCTGCCGGCAGTGGACCCAAAGACATAGACTTGAGAGATGTCCGCAGGACTGAGTGACAGATCGGCTGCCGTTTTGGCAGAAGTGAATGGAGGATGCTTGAGTCTTCAACTAGAGCCTTGAGAGTACAGACCTGAGACACTTGCAAGAGAGAACAGTATTGAGAGAAGACGATTATCCTTTGAGAGATATAGATATGTTCCCAGTAGGTAGCTCTGTTGCTGTTGGAGTTGAACGGATAGCTCTGGAGCGTCAGAGAGATGAATCAGGGTCCCCGACATCAGCATTTGGCGCTCATCAGCTTACAGGTATTGATTGAAGAAACAGCAGCGAATGAAACATTGCAGGGAGAGCACAGAGAAGAGACAAGGGTTGAAAACCAAACCTGGAGGCACACAGGCATGTGAGCTAGGCAGAGAAAAGGGAGCAAATATCACTAAAGAAGCACCATAGTGTCACTGGAGAACAGGGTGCTGAAGAGTATTACGTACTGCTGAGCACTGTAGATGGGGTTTTTTTATTCACGAAGAGGGAGAACTGAGAATGTTAGTTAAAGAGGAAAAGGAACTCCACGAAAAGGAGAGATTGAATACAGGCAATGAAGTGTTCATTTTTTGGAGCAGATCCTTTGGGGCCAAAGCAGCCGAAGACTTAGCACTTACCTGGGACAGAAAAAAAGGCAAGCAAGGTAGTTGAGAAAAAAGATCAGGAATCAGCCTCACGTAGACTTATCTGAATTTTAGTTGTGCTAATTTGGGGGAGGGAAAAAAATCCTATGACTTCTGTGGGTCTCCGTCTCTTTCTAAAGTAGTGATAAAGATGACTCCTTTTCAGGGCATTGAACTGTTGCCATAATGGGGGTTGGGCTTCTGGCACGTGCTCTCCAGACATACCCTCCTGAGGACATACCCCCTGACTCTAGGTCTCCCTGCTCTGACTACTAAGTCTTAAGTAGCTTCTTCTCTCCCTCTGGTCCCCTGTCTCATCACTCAGCTTTATTTTCTACAGAGCATGTATTCCTATCTGGTATGACCTTGTCTGCATGTCTTTTTCTTTTTTTTATTTATTGATTGATTTTTGTCTGTGCATGTAACAGATTTTACCTTTTAGAACATAGTGATGGTAAGAACAGAGACTCAAACTCAATCACGGTTCTGTTTCTTGCCCCAAGGACAATTGGGCACGTGGTAACTGTTCAGTAAATATTTGATAAAACTATTAATAAAGGTAGCTATTTTTAGTCTGTGATTGGAGGTGAGAGAAGAGAAGAGAGTCAGCTACCTACTGGGAGTAAAAGGAATACAGAATATTGGCTGAGAATCCAAGTAGGGGTATATTTGGAGCTTTTAGCTCTGTAAGAGATGAGTCATGGAGAGAGCACTGTTTCTTCTTGTTCATTTCAGAATGCTTTTATGTCCAGCCCAAATTACCTAGACATGTTTGCCTTCCATAAACCAAGTCTCTTTCTCTCTTTAAAAATCGTACTTGGGGGGCACCTGGGTGGCTCAGTAGGTTAATGCCTCTGCCTTTGGCTCAGGTCATGATCTCAGGGTCCTGGGATCGAGCCCCGTAGTGGGCTCTCTGCTCAGCAGGGAGCCTGCTTCCTCCTCTCTCTCTCTGCCTGCCTCTCTGCCTACTTGTGATCTGTCTGTCTCTGTCAAGTAAATAAATAAAAACTTAAAAAAAAAATCGTACTTGGGTATCATTTATTTTCATCTATATGAATAATGGTATTCATGATGGCTAACAATTTTACACTTGCAAGGGCCAGCACTATTAAGCATATAAGCATAGAGTCACGTATACGAGTTCATTTATTCCTCTCAACAATCCTGTAAGGACAGTGCTATAATTAGCCCATTTCACAGATGAGAAGACTGAAGCATAGAGGCAAATAACACGCTCAAGGTCACATAGCCAAGATCGATCCCAGGTAGCCTGGCTGCAGAGCACATGCTCTTACGCACTCAGCCTCCTGTCTCTCAAGACCTAATCCACCCATCGAAAAGAAAAATGAGTGTTGCTTTGTTGCAGCCAGACAAAGCTGTTCATCAGCTAGTCAGACAAAGCAGGTCAGACTGTCCTGCCAGGGAAATGTCCCGGGAGAAATTGTCCTGTCCGGGAACAAACCTGGAAGGAATTTTCCTTTCAAGGAAAGGAATACTTGACTTGATTTTACCTTTTCCCCCTCTCACATTATTGGCAACCCCTTCTAATTTAAGGTCATCTGAAAATTGAATTCATGTTCTGTTTACCCCTTCGTTCAGGTAATTTAATAAAAGCTCAGGGCTCAACCCTGAACACCTCACAGATGATCTACATACCTTCTAATAGATTGGCTCACGCGGTAAAAGGATATTTGGTTTTATATAGGTTTGCATTATGTTGTGTCAAATATGTGACTTTTTAGGATATTTATCCTTACACACACAAAACACTGGTTGTACATTTCAGCCCTATCTTTTCATTTCTTATTCAGTTTTTCCAGTGATCTGTTCTAGCGTCTCTTTCTTTTTCCCAATATTTTTTAGAATACCATCATATTGATCGTCAAGAAATCCTTATTTATAGTAAATTTAGAACCCAGTTCCTCATTTCCTTAAAATTTACATGAGGAAGATTATGAAAGGAAGTGAGGTTGCTAAGTCCTCTTTCTCAATATACTCACACACCAATTTCTTAAATTCAGGGATAGCGAACCACTGTCAGTTATTCGAAAACCAGCTGTTTTGTGCAGAGTGACAGTGCTGTGGTCTGTGGGTCTGTGGAAGTGTAGCAAGATGGTGAACACGACTGGCTCTGGAGCCACACTGCCTAGGTTTTCCTCCTTTGCTGCGTCTATTAACTGTGTGACCTTGGGCAAGTTACTTGACTTCTCTGGGCCTCAACTTCATTGATGTAAAACAGAGATGGTATCTCTAAAGTAGTTGCAAGGATTACTTGAATGAATATAAAGTATTTAGTGCAGTGTCTGGAATCTGGAAAGCTCTGTATAATGTTAGTTGTTGGTTTTGGTTGTTGTTGTCATTTTTATTTAGGGAAAAAAATCACCTTCCTTGTCACAAAGAGTTGTAAAAATGCTTTCTTAACAAATACTATTTTAGTTCATCTTGACAGATTCAAGTGGTTCATTCAGTATGATGTGTTTTTAGTTCATTCTGTACATAATTTATTGATTGTTAAAATTTGTGATTAATTTGTAGTCAGATTCTGGGAGTTTCTCTGTGTCTCTCATAGGTTTTAGTAGATGACATTGAAAAACAATCTAAATAAAGATGTCTTCAGTATTTTTCTTAGCTTTCAAGAGTCAAATGACTCAGTGTTTTCCTTAGACTAGAATATTTTAAAACTCTTACTTAATTTTAAGGAAGTTATTTTATTTATGTGTAAATATAGGGAAAGGCAGACATAACAACTGGTGGTGAGTAAATACCTCCAGGTGTATTAAGCCGCCTTTACCCTCCTCAAAAATGTGCATACTGCCATCTGCTGGAGAAAGTTTTGCACACTGAGGCAGTATTTTTGAAAAATTTAAGCATCAAAATGATTTTCCCCATAGTTTTTTTTAATAGATATCATTTAAATTACATCTTTTATTCAATTGAGATTTCAAGTGTGAGAGTCTTCAAGTCCCTTTTAGGTGAAAACTAAGAAGGAGGCAGTTATATTTCTTGTTCTATTCATGTAGATTATGAAAATACATCCGGAAGGCTTTCAAATCTTTTCCAGGGATAGATGGAAGGTTGCTTAAGTTCTTTGTGTTTTTCTGAGGGCAGTTGTGGGGCATTTTGCTAGATCTGGACAACAGCCCTCTGAAGCAGACAAAGCAAGTCCAACCATAATTGGCCAATGAGAAAACAGAGGGCCCGGGGAGGTTAAGTGATCAGCCCAAGGTCACTCCAGTCTTTCTGGCATGTCTGGGTCAGAATCCAGGTCTTTGAATATCTTATCCTATGCTGCTGATTATTTCTTGAACTTACCATATCCTGCAGGCCTCTGAGTAGAAAAACATTGTATCCTATTATTAATAAGGCTAGCGAAATGAAAAACAGCTAAATTCCTAAGTACATTTTAAAGTGAATAATGTATTTTTTAAACTTTGAAAAGCAAAATAGTAAGTGATATCCAACGCTTTGCATTGACACCTAATGTGCTTTGGTTTGCCATATTGAAGGAATACTATCTGCTCTGTGTACATACTATTGCCTTATTTTTAGTGATTTCTACCCATAATAACTTATGCATGTCCTATGACAGTTTCACAAATGTGTGCTGACCCAGGAGGTTCCCTGCTTGATTTTTGATTTGGTTTCTGTTGGCATATCCTGCTATCTAATTAGCCTGGCATCATAGTGACTTTGATTAAACAGTACTTTTCATCTGGTAAATGGTATCTTTGACTTTTAAAAAAGTAGCCTTCTACTCCATCATTTTATAATGTAATATTACCATGGGGAACATAAATTTTGTCCTTTAGACTTCCTTGATATTGTAGTGATTTTAAAATTTCCCGAGTACAGATGAATTTACTGATTTAGGGTGATTATAGATTATACTAACTCTGCTATCATAAGCTGTTGGCCAATGTTGCCACCTTTCCTCCATGTGCGAGTCTCAGATTTTCTGATAGAAGTGTCTCCTGCCTTTTCAATATAGGGGTCACTGCTGATCTGTGTTCCCTCCTTCTGTCATCTCTGCTCTAGAAACTTTTTTTTTAACCTAACTACTTTAGTTTAAAATGATATCATTCCCCTATTTTGTGTATTTACTAGCATTACTTTCAGTCTTTTTTTCTTTTTTTAGCATCGAACACATTTACATTTCGCTTACATAAAGCTGAGTACGCGGGCGTTGCTAATTCAGAACAGCTGACTTACAAGAAGTCTCTTGGAATGTCCCTGAGTCTCTGGATGAATGTGTTAGTAACATGCCTGGCTTCAGACTTTTTGCTTGCATTGGAATTATAATGTTGGGAATTTCTTATCAGATAATTAATCCAGAAGAGGAAGGAGATTCAGTCTTCAATTGGGCAGGTGTGGAGTAAGATAAGAGAATGTGACCGTGACCGAAAAGGTCGTAAGAAATCACAGCTTTTTTGTCCAGCTTTCAGTCTTTTCTTATATTGACCCAGAATTTACCCTTCTCAGTTGGAACCCATGGTTTTTGTTTATTTCCTATAGATATATGGAATAAATTGAAGCTAGTAAGTCTTTTCCATATGGCAGCTAGTAAGTCTTCTTTTTCGGTTTTTCTTTTCTGTTTGCTCTATTCTACTATTCCGTAATGTCCCGCTCCTCTTCTCACTCACAGATTTTTGGGGCACGCGGTTTGCATGAGTTCAATCTTCTAATTCTCGCACCAGCCCAGTCTGGTAGTATTCCTGTGTCCCTCCGACTGAGGCGAAGAATGATGGAGACCATACGACAATGAGGGTTTGAACTAAGAGGTCAACTGAGAAAATTGGTGTCAGGCTCTAGGCCACTGTGTCTCCCCTTCTTTATGTGACACATTTTCGAGGTTTCTTGCTTTTTGCTCTTCTCTGGGTATACACGTATTTGTCAACTTCTCTTTCATAAGACATTGTAGATAAAATGTACTCAATACTTCAGGGATACCCTGGCCTCCCAAAGCGATGGCTTCCTTCTGGGCTGCCTGTCTGCACATTACAGAGGTGTTTTGTTTTGTTTTTTGTTTTGTTTTTTTAACTTGGCTTCTCTCAAACAAGTATGAGATTGGGTCTTGCCATCCTCTATGTGTACGCGCGTTTGTAAACTCTATGTGTGTGTGTGTAAATGCATTTTTCCACTTAAGAGGATTCTACATTTTCTCTTGTCAAACCATACTTTGTCTTCTTTAGTTTCGACTCATGTCTGCCCCCTTTTTTCTTTAACCTCCGTGTTTGCAGTCCTCTCTTGTATTCCGTACAAATTTAGTAAGGATGCCTTTAGTCTAGATTTTAGGCCATGATTTTTTAAGGTGTTCTCTGCGGTTCCATGAGATTCTTGAGATAGTTCCGTTGGGATTTCTTGCTCTCATTTCTCGGTCAGTGTGGGACTTCGTAATTTTATGACTCATGAGTTTTGTGGGAGCTTTTTAGGACATGCTATCATTCTTAAGTTAGGTTTCTTTTTAAAGTCTCTCTTTATGAGATTATGGTTCTCTTTTCTCTGTAGGGTTTCCGTTTGCTGTGCCTACAGTCTTCTGGACCTCGAGTCAAACCGCAGTTAGTTTTCCATCTGTATTTTAGTTATTGTGACAAATGTTCAGTCCCTGTTCCTGAGAATAGCTAAGAAGTTTTGTGATCTAGTCAGATAACGCCATCTTTCCCATTCCTGCCCAGCATTTGCCACCTTAATAAGCAACCTTCACATGCACTGATTTCGCACCAGCTTAATCAGAAGATACCACGACGGGCCACTTCAGATTCCTATCTGCCCAGCACTGACGGTGCACTCATCTGTATAAATCTGTGGGGACTGTGACCTCTGAGGTTGCTTCAATTCTAATATCTATGATTTTAATGTATACCAAATGACTTTTTGAAATTTCAACCCGACTTCAAAAAATTAAATAATAAGGAGTGACTGAACTTAGCTTTTCTGAACTATACCCAAGCATGATAGTTATTTAATGTGCACTCGTACGGTCCCCTTAGTAATTCAGATGTGAAAGGACTTCTAACTACTCATCGACTGAGCTGCCCTATTGCTAGAGCACCAGGGGCGAGGGGAGGGGACTACCCACTCACTGGCCTGCAGATAAGCCACGACAGCTGCTACACGCCAAGTCCATTTCCACGGGCTCTCCCAGCTGGACTTTGGGCAGCTTGTGATGACCTGGGCACGAGACAAATGCCTCTTTCTGTTTTCCTCTACGTGACCGTGGCTCTGCTCAGCTAGCAGACTCTTATCTGAGTCACCCACTCGTGGTTGCTTTCGATGACTACTATATGTGAGCTACAGCACACTGGACTCTTTCTAACACAACAGTAGGTTAATGAAGCCCTTTGGAGGTATCTTCTCCATTGTTCAAGGTACGGTGGGGTTTACAGCATCAGTGATTCACATACCTGAGACTTGTTTCAGAGCTAATGGTCAGAGAGTTCAGCTTAAACCAAATTTTAAAAAAAAGGGACTTGACTCTAGCACTTGTCATCACATGACTGAGCCCTAAAATGTTGTCCATCTCATGAAATCGTTTGTCACCCTTCTATTAGCAACGATCTGCTTTGTTTCCAGGTGAATGAAATTTACCACGATGAGTCCCTCGGAGTGCATATAAATGTGGTCCTGGTGCGCATGATAATGCTGGGGTACGCAAAGGTAAAATGCTTTTAAATACGTGGACTATGAACACGACCGAGCTAACAAACGGAAGACTGCATTTCTGTAGCTGTAGCGAACACGTCGCCCTGGTGTCTCACGTAGACCTAGCTGGTTACAAGTGAGGAGGAGAAACTGCCACAGCAAGCATTCATCTCCCGGTCTGAGCGGATAATGATTTTTGTGCTGACACCGTTTGCTTATCTGTCTAATGGAGTCACAGGTAGTGGTCCTGGCTCTAGGCGTGACCGTATGAATGAAAACAAATGCATATAATTGTGAAGAAAGAGAATTTCCTCAGTCTACCATTATCATCAAATTCTCGAACCATTTATTTTTTTAAAACATCTCTGCTGCATGCCGACTATGTGTCAGATGCTTTCTAGTGCTTTGAATATATCGGTGAAGAAAAGCAGCAAAGATCCTTGCCCTCTCATGGTTTGTGAAAAACAGTATTTTCCATGTCTATCATTCCACTTAAGAAAAGCCAAGTACAGAGTGGATACTCCCTTAGAAGAGCTCTATTCCTTCTGAAAACAAAAAGTTAGGTCAAAATGCACAGGTAGGAATTTCATGTAATGTAACGAACTTCAGCTGGCTTTAAAATAGCAGTAGATGGGTCCTTGTCCTTGGAAATAATTAAATGGATGACCTTGGTTTCTTCCTTTGAGAAAGTGCCTAACTTGGCAATTTTCTTGATATTTAAAATTACATGTCCCCCTCCCATAATTAATCCTCCTGATTATGAAATACTAAGGAAATTATGCCTTTAGCAAACAGGAAAAAAAATCCGTGTGTTTGCAGTTCATTATGTATGTAACACCCACTTATCATTTTCTGATGAGAGTGTGTCCTTGATCTTTACTTTATTCCCCAAGCCTGACCTACTTTGTGTCACGAACACTAAACACAAGTTGACTCCAGCTGGAGATGTTAACAGCCTTCAGTGGGTTGTTAGATGATTTGTTTGGAGAAGTATGTGATCAGCATATAATAAACCAGGCTCATTTTATTCAGAATGTAAACACCGATAATGACATTTGCTGAAATGTAACAAAACTCTCAGCCTGTCAGCCAACAAGGTACTAATATGGAGCTCCAAATTCAATTTCTTATTCAATCAGAGCTACTCTGGAAAGTATGGATACTGAGTTTTTGAAGGATGGGCCCCTTTCCCTCTAAACTTTTAACTCCTGATCCTAATGTGGTAGTAGCAACATTCCAGGCAATGTCAGTCTGCCTCTTGTAAATACCAGATAAGAGTACATCTCTCTTCATTGCTCTGAGGTTAAGAAAGGTTAGTTGCTTTTTTCAGTGTAAGGTTTATGTAATTGGGCCATTTCCTGAAATGAAGATTTGACCAGCTTTGCCAGCTCATTGAAGAACTTAAATACTTCACCTATGTTGCTCAATTCTGGGCAAATAAAAATAAAAATTTTAACCAAAGACCTTTAAGAACTCTGGATAAAAGTATCACAGCAGAATCTTTTCCTCTTTTTTTTTTTTCCCCCCGTTCTTAATGTCTATAAAACTAAGAAATCTGAGCTGGATTAGGAAATGGACTACTAGAGTTCTTACCCCAATGATTAACATTGAGTTGCCCAACGATAGCAAAGGTCAGCGTCATGTGTCCCCATAAACGTGCAGTCACCTGTCACACAGGTACCACTGGTCACTGTTCAGATTTCCTTCCTGGGCGTTTAGAATCCCCAAACAAGAATAGGCATATGCGTAAGCCCTAAATGAGATTATCGAACCTCATTGAAATATTGCACTTCTTCAACACACCGTTTCCTCTTAGTCCATCAGCCTCATAGAAAGGGGAAACCCATCCAGAAGCTTGGAGAATGTGTGTCGCTGGGCTTGCCAACAACAAAAGTCTGATCCGAACCACCCCGAACACCATGATCATGCAATTTTCTTAACCAGGCAAGACTTCGGACCTGCTGGAATGCAAGGTATTTCTATTAACGTGCAGAAGAAAAACTTAAGGGCATGACTTTCCAAAAATAATCCTAAATCCAGGAGTCTGTTCAAATGTTCAGCTCCCTTCTATCCTTTTGCACCATGCATCAGCCAGGCACACACTGTCTTTCTATTGCTTCCAGTGACTTCTGTGGAATTCACGATGTTAAATGCCACTTAAATGGTATAATAAATTATACTTGCCTTTAAAATAATGACTGTGCATTTGGGGTGTGGAGGGGATCCTGTCAAATGTGACGTGATTTCCACTAACCGCTTGGGAAGGGAATGGAGATGCCATGAGAAATGATTGCTGCCAAAGAGCTTTCTTCCAAAGTCAGCTTACATTTATCTAATAAATTCTGACGTAGACTTTGGAAAAAAGTAGACTGATGAGTTTCTTTTCAACACTGATGGAATTTCTGGCTCTTTTTATCAGTACCATCATAGGAAGGACCATTCACTAAAAACAGAAAGACGGGGCTTTGTTGGTGGGCAGCACAGAATGGTAACCCCAGGCAGTTCCTTCTCTTAGGGACAGAGAAAACGCAGACCCAATGAATCTTTTTAGAGAGCATTACCTGTGTGTGGCTTTCCCAAGAGAATGTGGCACAATGCTAGCAGCGAAATAATACTGCCTCTGTTTCCTGAAAAGCTTTTTTTTATCCCCCCCTAGGCAAAGGTCCAGTAGTAGCTCTTAATGGGCTTTCTCATAAAATGAAAATAAAAGTAATTGTTATTCTCTACAGGATATGCTCCGGTCACAGGCATGTGTCATCCAGTGAGAAGTTGTACCCTGAATCATGAGGATGGTTTTTCATCTGCTTTTGTAGTAGCCCATGAGACTGGCCATGTGTAAGTCACTGTTGACAGCTATAAAGCGAAAAAAAAGGTCTTTTCTTTCCCGCTTCTCTCAGTATTGTTCACACTTTGGGCAGAGTACATGCCAGCATGCAACTCTCATTCCTTGCCAAGTGTGAGGAGCTGAAAACAGGGAAGAGGTCATGTGCTGAAACTAAATAAGTGACTCTGGCTGGCGGAGACCACCCCCCCCCACCCGCGCTTTTCACAGCGACGGGACAAGGAAGACATTTCTGTCCATTTGTTCTCTATTTCACAGTCTCTGGGACTCCTCCGCCAAAGCCACATTAATTTGCAAAACGCACAGTCCCCTGAACGGGTTTCCAAGAGTGAAATCAAGCACCACCCATGGCCCCTCTGGTTCTCACCCGTGAGGTCTCACTTCCGTTGCAGGCTGGGAATGGAGCACGACGGACAAGGCAACAGGTGCGGCGATGAGACCGCGATGGGGAGCGTCATGGCTCCCTTGGTGCAGGCCGCGTTTCATCGCTACCACTGGTCCCGGTGCAGCGGCCAAGAGCTGAAGAGATACATCCAGTAGGTCCCCTTCTGTGTGTCCCCAGAGTGTTTATGTCATAGCCTAACACAGACATGAAACTGACATTTAGGATTTGACCTTAACCAAACTCCCAGTGAATGAGAATTGTCACTCATGATAAACATTTTCTTATGACTCAGAGCTTTTTGGCACCATAATCCCATAATGTAATCACAGTATTTTAAGCCATAAGCCTAGAATTTAAGAGGATTTTTAACTCTGGTCTCCTTTTAGTAAATTCCTTATGGAATCTATGGTGGTCAAACTTGAGTTAGGGACTAGGAGAGAGAGGACGGTCATGTGACGCCCGCAGAGAGTGCCACATATGCCCTGTAGGGTGGGGGCTGGGATCTGTGCCATCTACCACGTGGGGGTCCCGTGGGGGCCATGAATAAGGCTGTCACAATTCTACTGTATTCCTGAGTCATGTTTGGCTTCTTTTTTGGGAGGAATAAGGATGATGGGTCTTTTCTGAATGGAAGTGAACTAGAAACCTTAAAAGGTAGGACTCTGTGATCTTGCTGTATGACTGGATGAAACTCCAGAGTGTGTAACCTAAGAACAGTTTTTCATTAGGATGGGATTAAAAAAAAAAAAAAATTTAATGACATGAAATACTTTCCTTTTTACAGTTCCTATGACTGTCTCCTCGATGACCCTTTTGAACATGACTGGCCCAAACTCCCAGAACTTCCTGGAATCAACTACTCTATGGATGAACAGTGTCGTTTTGACTTTGGGGTTGGTTATAAAATGTGCACTGCGGTACGTCACTCACAGTCAGTTGAGATTTTGCATCTTGGAATCTGTTTGCTTCACTCCTGCTTGGTGAGCTTTGTAGGCTCACGGGTCAAGCAGAAGACTATCTACCCATGATTTTGTGTTTGATGTGTCACTGTGCGCTGAGGCTAAGAGCTTCAAATATATTACCCTGTTTAATCCTTGGGGCCGACTAGATGGGAATTGGTATATTTTAATTTTATAGACGAAAAAACCAAGACTTACAGAGATTAAGCCCAACTTGCTCAAATCACGCATCTGGTAAATAGGGGAGCTTGACATCGAGACTGAGATGGTCAGGCTCGAAGCTTTACGCTCTGTCGCTCTCTTAGTTTTTGTGACCTTCAGAGATGACTTCTAAGCCTTCAGTTGATTGTTTTTCACTAGTTTGTTAGCTGGATTTCATGTATCTGTGACCATAGGGAAGGGTCGTTGTGGTATATTCTCACGTGAGAATCCTATGGTATGGCCGGAAGGTCAGGGATATGGGTTTTCTCCTGAGGCTCGGTGGGCGATCAGAACGTGGGTCTCATACTTACTAAGTATATGACTTTAAGCACTTTATTCAATCTCTCTTAGTTTCCTTGGGTATAAAAATGTGGATAATGATAGCATTTATCTCATAGATTTGGTATCAGGGTTCAACCTGATGCTGTAATTACAGCGCTGAGCCCAATGCAGGCATATGGTGAATGGGGTCTGGGTTAGCCCATCCCCCACGTGGCTGTGCACGTTAGAGCTGTATCACACCAAACTTCTATATCAAGCTTTAGTAGTTCAGAAGAAGAAAAGGAAGAAAGGAGGGGTTTTCATGTGTTGGAGCAAGCCTTATGTGTAAGAGCAGAGAAAGTAACTATCTCAAGGTACTGAGAAGAAGTTGACGTGCTGTTTGGAATCTTCCGTGTGGTGCTATCTCCAGCCATTCGGTCGGTGTGTAAGGTACAAGCTGTCAGTCCTTTATTGCCTGCATCAGTGCTTTAAGACCTGAGAATTCTAAAGCTTTGCCCCAATGTCACGGAAAAGTACAATTTCTAGATTAAATAATAGGAATTAGAACAACAACAACAAAAGAAAAAACAAAAAACCCAGGTCCAAAATGAGTACAATTAAAAAATAATAATAATAAAAGTTCTGTCCATGAGGCTGTATATGGGTAATAAGTACAGTGAAAAATCAACACGTGAATAAACTAGCGTTTGATTTTTTTTCAAATCTAGAGAATGGTAAGATATTTTTAGTTACAAAGACATCAAACAAGTGAAGAACATACACAAATATGTGGCTTACACATCCATTTGGATATTATAATGTGGTGTTTTAGGAAAACAAAAAGAATTCTCATGTGGAAGAGTGCTGCAATTCTAGTCTGGCTGATATTATCTCACTTATAAGCATAACTAATGCCTTACTTATAACTCAGATTCTCAGTCATGGATTGTTTTGAGTATTAAATATATGGAAAATATGTTCTAAACTACATGAATGCATTGGTTTTGTTATACCTAGAACACCTCATCTCACATAGCAAGCCTTATAAATATTTTCTGCTTCTAGTCAGCTCAGTATTATTTACAGTCTAACTAGTTCATAACTAGTTATTTATAATCAGACTAGTCAGCTTAGTATTATTTACAATACAATTATTTACAAGAGAAGCTGTTTTAATAACTTGAGAGCTTCAAAACTATCTTAATAAGTTTTCACATTTAAAATGGTCATGATATTTACAGATTCTTTAAAATTCTCATACCGTCTATTTGAAAACCACGAAACAGAAATGGTATACAGAAATGTTGAAGACAACCGGAGAATCGCAAATTATTATTTATCATTGATAATTTAGAAAAGAGGAATACAAGTATCCTTTCCTTGGAATTAATACTTGGGCAGGATTTTTTTTTTCTTATCATGCCACAGCTGTTACTACTAATTTAAAATTAAAATACCCAAGGGACATGACATGAAGAAAGTGTCCACAAGGTGCCGTCGGACACAGGTGGGTAGGACATGCCATCTCTCTTTCATTGAGATCCTGATTCTCTCTCTTCCAGTTCCGAACATTTGACCCATGTAAACAACTGTGGTGTAGCCATCCTGATAATCCCTACTTCTGTAAGACAAAAAAGGGACCCCCACTTGATGGGACCGAATGTGCTGCGGGAAAAGTGAGTATATCTATTTATACAGTGAAGATTTGAGATAGGTTTCCTCATAAGCGTCTTTAGAAGCCTGGAAAATTAGGACCCTGGCTGTCATCATTCTTGTACCAACCACGGTGTCTGGGATTTCATTACAGTAACACACCAGCATTGTTTCCTAGGGCTTCCATGGCAAATTACCACAATCTTGGTGGCTGAAAACAACAGAAAGGATATTTTCTCATAGTTCCAGGAGCCAGAAGTCCAAAATCAGTTTCCCTGAGCCAAATTCGATGTGGGGACTGGGCCATTCTCTCTCCAGAGGCTCGAGGGGAGGATCTGTTCCTGCGTCTTCCAGCGTCAGGGGGCTGCCCGCATTCCTTGACTTGTGACTGCATCATTCCTGTCTCTGCTTCCGTGGCCACATGATTTCCTACTCTTCTGTGTGCAGATTTCCCTCTGCCCCTCTCTTCTAAGAACACATGTGCTATGCTGGCAGTGAGGGCCTGCCTGCGTAATCCAGGATAACCTCTCCAGCTCAACATCCTTAACCAAATCCCATCAGCAAAGAGCGTTTTCCAGATATGGGTGTTTACAGACTTGGGGGATTAGGACGTCTTTGAGACCACGGTTAGGCTACTCCTGATAGAATAGGAAGCAACAGCTCGGGGGAGTATCTGGGCCCCTGCTGATGGGATTTGATTTACTTGCTGGCATCCCACTCCTTGTGGAAGTTGTCCAGAAATAAAGTATCATGTGAATTTATACAGAAGATTTGGCCTTGCTCCTTGGGGAAAGATGCCCAGAGGTTTTAAATCTCGAATTGTGTAGTCAAGATTGAATGCTCAGAAACTGGCCAGGGGCCAGGCTACACTACTCATAAGGGGAAAGATCACCAAACCCAAAACAAAGGCATGTTAAGAACTCAAGTTGAAGAGCCTTGACTAGTTTGGAAATAAGATATTGTAGAAAGGACCAAAAGCTGGCAAGGAAGATTTACATAGCTTTAAATTCTTTTAAAGCCATTTAAAGCTCTATTTGTGTGTGAACTGTATTTGCTCTGATGATGCTAATAATAATAATAATAACGATAAATAAATCTGCCATTATTGGTGTTTAAACTTTCTTAGGTATTATGCTAAACAGATTACAGAAAGTGTGTTGCTTTGGAAAAATTCAGTGTTACAAACTTCTGACTGAAAAAAAAAAAACAAGAGCGACAATGAATTGATTCATTTTTTGCTTTATGAAATCTGTATCCTGTAAATCAACTCTGAACATCCAACTTCTCTAAATATATTTGTGTCATATTTGAATTTACCAAATTTGAGGGGTTTTTTTGTTTTTTTTTTTTTAATTTTTATTTGCATTTATTCTGTGCAAATTTACTCCCGGGCCATAAGTTTTTGTTTCTTCAGTTTCTTCTGGGATATCTTTTTCTGTGCAACCTCCTCTTCTGGTTTAGGAACAATCTGCTCTTTTTCAGTAAGGATCATCTCAATGTGGCAGGGAGAGCTCATGTATGGGTTAATGCGACCATGAGCCCTGTAAGTCCTACGCCGCATCTTGGGGGCTTTGTTCACCTGAATGTGCTCAATGACCAGAGAATCGACATCTAAACCCTTAAGTTCAGCATTACTCTCTGCGTTTTTAAGCATGTGCAGTAAAAATTCAGCACTCTTCTTGGGCCACCGACCTTGTGTCCAGCCCCACTGTTTGGCCTGAGCACACCTACCAACTCCACCATTGTAGCGACGGAATGGCACACACTGCTTCTGTGAAGTGACGTCTTTCAGATACTTGGTGGCTTTTCGGATATGCATACCCTTGATGGCCTGGGCAGTTTCACGTGTGTTCTTAAAGTGAACACGGACATTTGAACCTCTTGGCTTGCATGATTTCATAGGGTTTTCCGGGTCAAGCGAATAGCAAACCATTTTCAGAGGTCACCCCAGGCCGCTGAGAGGAAAAGCACCAAATTTGAGTTTTAAGAAACATTTTTATTGTAGGTAGGGCCAAAAAAGCAAGTCGGAATGTTGAGCGGAACTGCTAGTTGTTGAGCACCCGCCGTATGCTGGGTACCGTAAGCCAGGTGTCCCTGTAGTAGCAGCGCTCCAGAGTTCCCACTAACTTGCTGGTCCGTTGGTCTCATCCTCTGCACGATCATTTCTGGGCCCTGATATTCTTCATCTAAAACGTAAAGATAACAAGTGCCCTATCTCTCAGCATCACTGTGAATGAAAATTTTGAAATATATCTAAATGTTTTGAACACTGTGCGTGTTTTAGATAAGTTAAATCATTCCGGAGGACGATGTTACACTTGAAAAGACCCTGATGCTCTAGCTAATGAGGGATAAAGGGTAGAGCCATGCCTACTATGCAAGTTAGGTCCGCAGATCATTCTTACTGGTTTTGTTTGATTAGTCATTTAAGAACTTGTCTGCATGAGTGAATTGGTTTTTCATTTTATACTTAAAAGTGCAAGTCTAAATTGTCCTAGTTAGGGTATCTTATTGTTTTAATTGTGCTAGGCTAATTTTAAATGCATTTTTACCTGCGGGGAGAGAAGAAAGAAAGGCCTTTAACTGGTGTAGTTGTATAATAATTTGAGCATTAGCTTATGCCTGATTCTCATACTTGCCTTTTGTCATCTTCCTAAGTGGTGCTATAAGGGCCACTGCATGTGGAAAAATGCTAATCAACAAAAACAAGATGGCAACTGGGGATCTTGGACCAAATTTGGCTCTTGTTCCCGGACGTGCGGAATCGGGGTCCGTTTCAGAACGCGCCAGTGTAATAATCCTGCGTGAGTAAACTCCTGTAATTCAGTTATTTTTGGAGAGACGGGAAAATGCTCCGGTAGTATGTTATTAATATTCTGCTTCATGAAGTACATGTCAAATACCAAACATGAAAACCAGGGGTTTAAGTGTCTATTTTGGGTAAATCTCTATTCATCAATCCCGTAAAGCGTCGTCACTGGCGAAGACGAGGCTCCAGTGAAAATTCGAGATCTGGGAAGCATTGCCGTGTAGAAGTCCTCAGGAGCTAGGCGGGGAAGCTCAGTCCCTGTGCTGGGCCCCGAGGCTGGAGGGCCACTGCAGAAGCCCGGTGTGTCCGTCAGCTGGTCAACCTGGGAGCAGCTCCAGCCAGGGGCTCACCCCCTCCAGGGTTAGGAGAGCAACACAGCCGAGCAGGACCACAGAAGGATGGCGAAAGAAGCCCGAGGCACTGGGGGAACAGCTCCATAGTCCCCCACTCAGACTAAATACAACAAGTCCCTCTCGTGTGCTCAGCAAACCTTAGGGCCTTCTTTCTGGTCTAGGGTTTACCAAGTAAGAAAAGTGCTTTCTTCAGTCTCTGGCAGCAGGATGGCTCCGGGAAAGTTTCTCATCAAGTATATCAAATGTCCCATAGCTGTTTTCACGGGAAGAGATGCCGGTAGTAGTAGTGGAAGTAACAAAAACAAAGAAAATTATAGTAAGAGTGGCTCAGGTTCACTATGAGCCCTGCTCTGTAGCAAGTATGGTCCATGTGTTCCCTTGGGCAATCCTCTCCATTGTTCCCTAAGGAAGGTGGGATTATTTTTCGCATTCTGTGTAGGAGAAAGCTAAGACGTAGAGCTGTGATCAAATTTCTTTGGGTTCCATGGCCATGTATTATGCATGGGAGGAGATATAATTTTCCTCGGTCCGTATATATAAGTTTTTAAAAATTTCTTTATATACTTTCACTGTGCATTCAAAATATACTGTTGGAAATGCTGATTTAAGCTGAGTTTTTGGTCCCCATCTCCCCACCCTATCCCAGACACGCACACAGGGAGAGGATGGTGCTTTTGGAAAGGGATGGAAATTAGGAAGTGTGAGTTCATTCCCTTAGTGCCCACAGCTCAGCCGCTCTGGCTTTCTGCCTTGGAGCGCTGTGTCTGCAAGCTTCAACTGCTGGCCCAGAGCCAAGGGGCCTTTTTCAATGTTGTCTTTTCTTTTAGGCCCATCAATGGTGGTCAGGATTGTCCTGGTGTTAATTTTGAGTACCAGCTTTGTAATACAGAAGAATGCCCAAAACACTTTGAGGACTTCAGAGCACAGCAGTGCCAGCAGCGTAACTCGCACTTCGAATACCAGAATACCAAACACCACTGGTTACCATACGAGCATCCGGACTGTGAGTAGACGCTCGCTGTCTTTCCTGCTGTGTGGATGGGGTCTCTGCGTTTTTAAGCCTTGTCAACACCGATCCCTTGGACTCTGGGGCCTTACTCGGTAAATTAGAAAACTCGGTGTTTATAGGGGTAAGTCCTGCTGGTTTTCCAAGAGCGAGGCTCCTATAGCGCTTCCCCTAGAGAGGTGAGGACTGTGGGCCAGTTCCCGGCCAACAGCATTCCCACCGTCACTGCAGAAAAGACCCGTGGAAAACAGCCCATGGGAGACATGTTGCATTTCCTTGTTTGACTGGCATCTTTCTACTAGGAAACCCTCTTGAATTTTGTGATCTTTCCTTTTCGAAGAACTAGAGAAAAAACACTCTTCTTTTACAGTCGAGTCAGAAACAAGAAGATCATGACATGAGAACTAAAGGCACATCATAACCTTTTACTTTTGTACCGTATCCTAGTTATTAAAAAGACACTTGGGGACTCCCTTTTAGTGTTTCACTTTATCCCTCTGAATTTTTGCTTAAGTGTGTTCAGATGGGGACACCTCACCATGCTTCATAATTGTGTGGCTGAAAAAAGATGGCTACATGATTACCATATGACACAATACACTGCTGAGTTCAGTTTAAAAGCTGTTTTAAAGAAAAGATGCATCCACCTAAGGATTCCAAGTTGTAATCGATCGAGAAGAAATGCATTATTTTTTATTGGTTTCAGGGAAGCAAGTCACGTAAATTTTATTACATTTAACTAATGAGATCCTACATGAGGCATAAACCATACTCGGTCATTGGTTCTAACAAAGGAGAAACCCTTTTAATTCTCTAAGTGTCACCGAAATGAAATTGGTTCTAATTAAAATTTATTGAAGAACTGTGGTCAAATCCAGGGTTGACGTCAAACCTGGTGTGCCTGGGACAGTCCCGGTCATTCCTATGCAGTTCTTAAATTCAGCCATTTTTCGCTCTCAGAAGTTTCACAGTTTGGATCAGCCGTGTGCCAAATATGTATCCTTTTCTGCTATTCTTTCTTTAATTTATTCATACAGTGTTTTGTTTTGGGGAAACCATGCAGAAACTCCGTATTTTACAAATAAAATCACTGTAGTGTGCAAATATGCCACTTTCTGTACGAAGTCGATTGAATGCTCCGTCTTTTGCAGCCAAGAAAAGATGCCACCTTTACTGCCAATCCAGAGAGACGGGAGATGTGGTGTACATGAAACAGCTGGTGCATGACGGGACACACTGTTCTTACAAAGATCCGTACAGCATATGTGTGCGGGGAGAGTGTGTGGTGAGTCCGCCCGCCTTCCCCGGAAGCTTCCAGTGCTCTCGTGCAGTTCTGCTTTGACTGTCGCTCATCTGCATGTTTTCGAAAGATGGTAACCCTGTCTTATCTGTAAAATCTGTAGAATCTAGGACGAGCTGAGGAGCCCTAAACTAAATGTGGGAGAAATTTCACTTTTCATAACAATGTTTGGCCGTTGGCAGAATCGAGATGTCAATATATCATTTTCCCTCCTCTTCCAGCCACATGCCTTTCTAAGTTACTCCGATCCCTCCGGATGGGGATTCAATGGCTCAGGATGGACAGGGCCTTTTTTGCTTTGAGTATTTTACTAGTGGTCATCTACTTTTACACTACAGAGCTTTTTTCGAAAACGCAATGCTATACGTATTGTATCTTTTATTTAAAAAAATAATAGACATTCTCTCTCTCGTGCCCTCTCATTCTCTCTTACTTTCCAATTGATTCTAATTTTAAACACTGGATTCCCACTCAGAACAAAAGAGGCAAAGATGCAAAAAGTGGGTTTTGCCCCATTGAGACTCTTTTTTAAAAAACTGCGGTTGACTTTCTTGTTCCCAAGTTGAACCGATATGAAATCAGCCTTATTAGCCGAACACGTTAGTTCTGTCTGTTTCTTCTTCATTTCATTTCATTTCCGCACAACCGAAGTGTTGTAGGAATGAATCTCAAGGATGCAGAGACCTCACGTTTGAAATGAATTTCCCCAGAAAGTAGAATCTGACTTTGTCCATCTCTTACCCTCCCACAGTATCTGGTACATTCAACATGTGGTCGTCGTTGTCTCTCCGCATTTTCATTCCAAACTTCTGAGTGCGGTGGCTTATCACATTCCCCGACCCCGCACTGACTTCCGTGAAGGGGCCTGTTCCCAGTTCAGAAAACCTTCAGTGGTTCCCTGTTAAGTGCATGTGAAAACATAAACTCTGCCTGATATTCAGGGCCTTTCGTGGCCCGTGCTTTGCAAATCTTTCACTGTTCTTCCCTTCTCATACAGCACTAACTTTCCATTGGCTTAAACATGGCGTCAGTATTGCTCTCTGAACCCACTTTCCGTGAGCGTACAATTTCCATGGCTCTGTTTTTATCCCTCTGCCTTCTGAAATGCCTTTCGACAGGGCCCTGTGAAAACCACCAACCCTTGGTCAAGTCTTTTTGTTGATTGGTTGGTCGGTTGGATCTTAGTTTCAGAGATAGTTTAGTGATTCATCAGTCTTATACAATACCTAGTGCCCTCATGTGCCCTCCTCAGTGCCCATCACCCAGTCACCTCATCCTTCAACCCTCTTCCCTCCAGCAACCCTCAGTTTGTTTCCTGTGATTAAGAGTCTCTTATGGTTTGTCTCCCTCTCTGATTTCGTCTTATTTCATTTTTTGTAAAGTTTCGTTTTGCATCCCTAGACAGCTTGTAAAGCTTATGCTAATGCCCATCTCATCATTTTATTAGTCATCTTTCCAAATAAGAGAACAACGAGGGAAAAATACCATCTTACTTTTTGTCTTCTCAGCATCAACAATAATATCTGTACTTAATAGATGTTTGATGGGTCATGACTGTGTGTGGGGGTAAATATTTCATTAGACTGGGGGTTTTATCTGACAGTAGATTTTAACCTAGAGTACAAGTCATTTGACTTCATAGTAGTTCTTCAAAAAGATTGAGGCATTAAAAATCAGAGCTAGCTAGAGGGCGCCTGGGTGGCTCAGTGGGTTAAATCCTCTGCCTTCAGCTCAGGTCTTGATCCCAGGGGTCCTGGGATCGAGCCCCGCATCAGGCTCTCTGCTCTGCAGGGAGCCTGCTTCCTCCTCTCTCTCTCTCTGCCTGCCTCTCTGCCTACTTGTGGTCTCTGTCTGTCAAATAAATAAATAAAATCTTTAAAAAAAAAAAATCAGAGCTAGAGTCAAGGTTTGGTCAGACTGCGTTATTGTAGGCTCACGATAAAACAAATGGTTTGTCCTTGTCTAGGATGCTGACCTTCACTCGGCATATTAAAGTGAGTCACGTTTAACATCTCTTTCCAGAAAGTGGGCTGTGATAAAGAAATCGGTTCTACTAAGGTTGAGGATAAGTGCGGCGTCTGTGGAGGAGATAATTCTCATTGTCGAACCATTAAGGGAACATTCACCAGAACTCCCAAGAAGTTTGGTAAGATGAGGTCTCTCATGAATTTGGTATCTCCTTCTCTACGATTTGTACTTTTTGAAACATCTTTTAGGAATGTAGCATTTTCCCTAGAAACATGACAAAAAATTAGCTGCTGATTTATTTTTATTCAGATTACCTTTTCTTTTGTTTTCTTTTTTTTTTTTTTAAGATTTTATTTATATATTTGGGAGTGAGAGGGAGAGCAAGGACAAGAGAAACAGAACGAGCATCAGCAGGGGGAGAGTCAGAGTGAGAGGGAGGAGCAGACTCCCTGGTCTTGAGGGAGAACGAAGCATACTCCCTACTGTTTCGGGAGCCCGACGCGGGTCCCCAGCATCATGACCTGAGCTGAAGGCAGACGCTTAACCGACTGAACCACCCAGACACCCCCAAATGACCTTTTAAGGAACTAAAAATCAAAAGAATAAAAATAAAAACACTTGGACTAAATTCATAATCTGTGGCATCCACGATGAAAAATTGTCTACTTAATTTAGATAAAGGTCAAATAAAATCAATATAAATTATAGTAGTTAGTTAAAATATGTGTTTTGTTTTGTTTCGTGTTGTTATTATTTATTTATTTTGTTTATTTGTTCCTTTGTTTTCTTTTCTTTCTTTCTTTCTTTATTTTTGAGAGAGAGAGTGTGTGCAAGGGGGAGGGACAGAGGGACAAGGAGAGAGAATCCCAGCCAGACTCCGCATGCAATGTGGAGCCCAATGTGGGGCTTGATCTGCCCACCCCTGAGATCATGACCTGAGCAGAAATCAAGGGTTGGACACTAAACCGATGGAGCCACCTGAGCACCCTTATTCTGTGCTTTTAATAAAACACATTAGGCATAATTATTAGAATTGAGGGTTATTTCGAAATTTCTGTTCACATAAATTGTTGATCAGAACTTTAAAAAAAATCACAAAATTTTAAACACAACTTTTAAAATATTGCATTAGCTGTATTTCTTCTATTTTAAAGGTGAACAAGTGTATCCTAATTATCAATCTATAAATCTAGATTCCGTATTTCACATAATTTTGGCAGTTTTATATTACACAAAATTAGGTACATAACCAAATACAACCCTGAGATATGATTGCTTGTGTGTGTGTGAATGTTACTGTTTATTTCAGAGTCAATGACTTGGACTTAGGCATACAGTGAAGTTTCAGCAGATAAGGAGGAAAAAAATACAAATAACATGTGAACTTATGAGTAATTTTATAATTATTTACCGAAATTTTCATCAAAGATTTGGATACAAACATTTATTATGGGACAATCTTTTTTCGTTTTTAACAGTTATGACTCAATTTAGTTTGTGACAAATATTACTCAGTTTATGGGGAAATTGTCTCTGGGAATTCATCATTTAAAGATAATTTGGTGTGGGACTTTTCTCGAGAAACTTCTGTTCCATCATCCCCACATAGTTGGCTTAGTCTCTGGTAGAATGATTAGGAAATTGAGACTCATTCATGCTACATGACCCAATCACAAGATTAATTGATACTATTGATACTATTTTGTAATAAAGTACCCCCATTTCCAGCCATTATTTTAGAATGCTTCCATGATCAATACTGTAATCCCTAGGGATTTAAAAAACCCATATTTTGGCAAGATTCCACTTCAGTGTGTAAAAGTAACTTGTGATGTAATGTTTTTAACTGTAAGGAGTTTAATGAAGAAATAAATTGATCTTCTGACTGTTTTAAAATCCTCCCTGTCCGTTAGTGTTATGAAAAAACTGAAACTATAAAACTTTATCAAGTTTTTATTAATTGTAAAAAAAATTATCTTATATAATGAAAAGTTTATTATATGTCTAATTATAAATGTAAAATAAATTTAAGTACACAGCTTTATTATTCCAGTTGTATGTGTTAACTGAGCTACCCAACATTAAAGTCTTATTTTAATGAATAAAAAAAAAGAATGATAAAATAAGACAAAACAAAAATAAAGATAAGAAATTGGTTACTTTGAGCACATGATCATGGCAGGGATTTTCTGTTTTTAGAAGAAGAGAAAGTATAAAAAAGCTAGTCTTCACCCAAATGGAATAATTCTCCCAATTCACTATACTCTCAATAGACCTCCGCTACCCCTGCGCAAGCTAACCGCACACAGACCAGTTCTGCTCTTTGATATACCGAGTGAGGCAGAGCTAGGTCACTCTGAAGCATTTTTTGTTACCAATGGTTTTGATATTCCCGTGCAATCATTTAATAGTTAAATGGTTGAAAAAAAAAAACCAAACATTGCCATTTCTGGCTGATTATATTATTTTAAGAACGTACACAGACTTAAAATGACATGTTATTGTTTTGGTGGAATACCGTGTAATTTTCTTCATTTTAGCGTGAAGCAATTAAGAGTGCTTTCTCTATGGCAGCTCTAGTCTTCTTTTTGGTATAAAATCATTCATAGTATTCTGGTTCCATAAAATCATTCATAGTACTCTATTTCCAGAGTAAATTAATGTAAAGAAAAAGGTTTTTGCCGTTTACCATCATCCATTAATCATCCATTCTGTGGTATGAGGTCATGACGCATTTTTGAGGTACCTCAAAAACTAGACTAAACCTGTGAATCAAGTTCAGAACAGAAGAAAGATTTCCTCAGTCCTAAAGATTCAGACTATTCAAGATAATCAACCTAACACCCATTTCTTTGCACTGGTGTTGTCATCATAGTCACTCAATAGACTCATTAACGTTTTCCAACAGGGAAACATTTAAGCAAGAGGGGCCATACAGAATTCAAGTTGCTGGAAAGTGAAATCTGCAAGTATTCAACTTCCAATCACCTTTCTCATTTCTCATTCATTCTTAGTCTTCGTTTCATTGACTAGTAACTATTAACTATAGTAGCTAACTATTGAAAATGCCTTTTGATCTTCAACGCATAAAATTACAGGATTATTTGCTCTCTTACCGAATAGACTCTCCATAGCTTATAGTATAGTCAATGAAATGGCAAGACTTTGGTAAACATGAAACTTTCACTAATTAAAAACATTCTATTTAAGGGAAGACAAGAGGCGCCTTCACTTTACCCAAAGGAGCTCGTAATGTTTCTCTTGCTGAAACAAGGGAAGCTAAAACTGTACTGGGTAAGTTGTAGGAAACTGCAGAAAGACGGGCATCCATAATGGCTTCAAGCTGTTTTACTGTGCGTGGTCGGCAACGAAACACGCTACGTCTAACCGTTGCACACTCAGAACAGACATGCTATGGTTCACGGACGCGACTTGACCCCGACTCAGGTACTGAAAACCCTGACCCCCAAATGACTGTGCCATTGAGTTAAGACAGTAATAAATGTTGTGGAGAAGTTGAGTAAATCTACCCACGGGTGGATATTTATTGTCCATATAGAAATGACAACCATACTTCTTTCTGATAACATCAGCAGTTGTGTATTTATAATGGAATTCCTGTCACACTCATCCCAAATTGGATGTTTCCTAGGTAAGGTGTCTACTGCATCACCTCCCTCTAATAATTTAGACTTCCTAGGTAAAACATCTTGATTTCTACTTGTCCTGTTGTTGATTTATAGCTCGGATCTTAATTCTAAGTGATCTTAAGATAATTTTTAGGACGTGTGACAATACTAAGATTTGTTTAACATTGCCTGTAATAGGATTGATACAATATTTTAAAACCCAAGGCAATCTATTAAGCATATTGATTTCATGATTTCTGGATTAGAGGATTGAGTTTAGGGCACATTTTTAAGGCAGGGTATGACGTAACTTGTGGACCTGTTCCAGCTGAATGGTTTGGTCAAATCTAAAAAATGTGTTTTCAACCTTTCCCATAATAAAACTTGTTCAAGGCTTTAAAATTAATGGCTGAGCATAAGAAAAATGAAAGCCACTCACTGATCTTCCTTATGAAATTTCTTTAGAACAAAGCAGGCTTTAAATGTGAAGATATTTCAGTAATTAGAAGTTTAGCTATCTGTGCTTGCCCTAAACCTTTTAAAATAATATGTAGACAGATAAAATATCTCAAGAAGTTCTCCAACTAAGTACACTAAAAACTGGCCCCACTTCAAAAGGGTGGTTTAGAAAACTAAAATAGTTTAATGCACAAACTGGACAGGTTACTGTGTTGTACTACGTACACCTGAAACTAATGTAACATTCTGTGTGTCAAATTGAATAAATAAATAAATAAATAAATTACTTAATTTAATAGCAACGACTGAATAAATTGAATAAACTAATAAATACTCAAACTGAATTAATTAATTAATTAATTAATTAGCAGCGACGACGACAACAACAGAAAACTGTGACAACAACAACAGAAAACCAAAACTCACAGGGGGAGACTGGAAAGTATAATATGTGCCTGAATTGTTGACACAGTTCATGGTTCAATACAAGATAAGTGACTGATAGGTTAGAAACACGATTAACCCCTCCCCACTTAATTAAAAAAAAAAAACCCAAAATAAAATAAAATAACGTCTCCTCTAATCTCATTCCAGTTGTCACAAAAGCTACCAAAGCTTTGAAGTTCATTTCTGAAACGGCTTTGAGTTTATGGATGCCCCCTTCTGCATGCAGGAGCAGTAAGAATTTCATGCTCGACTAACCATGGTTGTTGCTTTTGTTTTCTTCTTTGCTTTCTCCAATATTTACTACACATGCAAAGGGTACCTTAAGATGTTTGATATACCCCCTGGTGCTAGACATGTGTTAATCCAAGAAGACGAGGCTTCTCCTCATATTCTTGGTAAGTGTTTCTGTCTGCTGGCTTTGCTGTAACATGCACTTAGAGAAATGTCAAAGATACCACATATAGAGAGAGATACACATGTAGATGTATGTGTATCTCTATGTATACACATCTGTATACATAGATATGCAAGATTCAGGATTACATAAAAATGCATTACTGGTTTTCAATGGTCATTTCTCCCCACTCTTCTTTCTTTAAAACAAAAAATATTCAAAAACAGAGCTTTAATTTTTGGTGAAACCTGGGTTGGTTCATTATTTATATGTAGAAAAGGTTTGTTACGCATTTTTGCTCTGTATGGGGGATGAGAAGAAGGAATATGTTAACAAAATGCATTAAATTAAGGAAGAATATCAGAAAAATTTGCCATAGTTATGTTGGCAAATTAGTTCTGATATTTGGTTGATGCCGTACCGTATGCCTGTCCTTACTTTATTGCATTTTAAGTTCTTGTACTGAAAAGCCAGTGTCTGTGACGCGTCCAGGTCCTGCCTGGCAGCGGCAGATCCATTTGCATGGCTGTTTACAATTCTTTCCCTCCTTCACGAGAGGATCGGGTAAAAATGTCATTCTAAAGAGGTTTTTTTCCAAAGTGTATGCGCAAATGTAAACATGACCTCCGCATATTCTCTGAACTATTAAAGCATGAAGAATCTCGCTGAAATGAAAGCATCACCTGTCAACCCGATGAAAATTTGTCTCATTACTTTTATTTTAAATGTGTGACTTTAAAAAATGAACTGTTTTATGGTATTTCATAGAACTGTTTTTTAATATCTACTTTGAATTCACTACTAGATCCCTTAACAATCTAGCAGTCAGACATAGTTCTTTTCCCAGTAATTCATATTCCTTATTTTTTTGTCCTAGAACTGAAATTATTATCCTTGGAAACATTAGATAGTTTCAAAAAGCTCAAGAGGAATAAATGTATTTAACTAAAATTGCTCATGTTATCTACACATTTTCAGGAATGGTAATAACATGAAATTTTATTTTCTAATTTATTATATGCTGGTAAATACCCTGAGACTTTAAAATTCTATTGGTCATGTTTTGTCCATTAGAGAAAGCATATTTAAATAATATATAGTAGATAATAATGCATTAAGAACTTTATCACAGTAAACCACCTTTTCTAGCCATATAAGTAGGGACGTGGCCTTAGCATTTCACAAACATAAGAACTAATTGTTTGTTGGTCTAAAAATTAGTTCAATATTTTGGATACCTATTGATACTTTTACTAACTAGAAAGAGATAGCACCCTAAAGTAAAGATGCCATTATGTTATGTGCTGTCCTAGCATAAATGATTTTTGTTAATGATTATAGAGGTATCCGTAATTTTCAAAATATTCCCAGCTTTCTGAGAAAATATACAGGAGTAAATAAGAAACTGGTAACATCTTTAACAGTCCTTTCAAATGGGAATATTTGTTCATTTTTATCTCCTTTACTTAACCACCTTGCTATTGTTTTTGACTAGTTACGAGTACTGCTTGAGGATTTTGAATGCTGAATGAAGGGAATGGGAGTCCTATCAGAACTAACTCATTTTCATTGCCTTGATGCTAATAAACAGTCTTTCATTTATAGAAAGGGGTAGACTAGCTGTGGGTCATCAAACCTGTAATATGAAATAAAATGTATGCCGGTTACCCATTTTTCTCCTTTTAGCTATTAAGAACCAGGCTACAGGCCACTATATTTTAAATGGCAAAGGGGAGGAAGCCAAGTCGCGAACCTTCATCGATCTGGGCGTGGAATGGGTCTATAGCATTGAAGATGACATTGAAACTCTTCACACAGATGGACCTTTACACGATCCAGTTATCGTTCTGGTATGTGGTATTACAGGCTTACTCTGTGATTGGTTTAGTTTATGATTTTATAATTAATTTATCTGAAAACACTGTACCTCGAACATTGAATCTTTAGTTGTTTTTTAAAATTGCATTTACCAGCCGCTGTCTACTCTTTGTACAACGTTGTCATATATTTTATTATATGTACATTAGAAACTCAATAACATAGTATTATGATCCCTAACTGCTAGTAATCCATTATCTGTTAGAGACAAAAGATGAGTAGATTTTTATATTTACGCACATATGTACCAGTTCTGAGGCTCTTCCTTCTTCCCTGTAAATCGGACCTTCCACGTAGTAGCATTTGCCTTCGACATAAAGAACATCCCTTCGCGTTTCTTGTGGCGTGGGTGTGCGTCTTAGCAAAGAATTCCCCCAACTTCCAATGATCATAGTATTTCACCCTCGTTCTTAGGAGATGTCTTCAGAAGATATAAACATTTTGGTAACTAGTGCTCTGTGTGTGTGTGTGTGTGTGTTAGCCCTTCAAAGTGGTTTTCACGCTGTTACCGGGGAATTGAAGGAATGGAAGGGCGGATGTGTGAAGTAGTTGTGACCACAAGATGGCAGTAGTGGGCACCGGCTTTATCGCCGCCTTAACGCCTTTGCAGGTCTGGCCACCAGTCAGGAGAGAAGCAAGCAGAAGGAACTCCTGGGAGAGAAGGGATGGGGGAGGGGGCCTTTCGGGTTAGGTGATGTCCAGCAGCTGCACAGTGCGGATCTCTACGCTGGGAGCTCCGAAGAGCAGCCGTAGCTTGGGATCCTTACAGCCATCGTGTCCTTTATCCTTAGCAGGTGCCCAGTGCAGTTTCATCCGGGTATGCTAAGCAAGCAGGTTCCAACTGGCTAAAAATACACCTGTTTGGGCTACATGGAAAAGAACTGGGTATATAAAAATTTGAGTTTGGTGCTAGCAGGCTTCTGCACTAAAGGCTCTCAGCCTGCTGTGAAGAAACACAAGAGGGGCCAGCATGCCCGAGCTGTCTTCTGACTCTGTTTGACTCTGTCTGCTAACGCAGCCCCTCCACAGCCCATTGTTGATGATGAGAAGTCCGTGTCCTTCCTAGGGCTGCTCTGCCTGTGATGGATCCGTTTTCCCTGGCTGCTCTGGAAAGATTTTCTCTTTAGCTTTTTGTTTCGTTTCATTGTTTGTTTAGCGGTTTGACCGTGATACGCTTAGTTTGTGGTGTTCTTTGTATCTGGCTTGGGGTTCACCAAGCATCCTGGTGATCTGAGTCGATGTGGTTTTTTTTGGGGGGTTTTGTTTTTTGTTTTTTTGTTTTTACCAAATTTGGGTTGAGTTTTTCATTGTGTACCAAATGCATTTTTCCCCCACCTCTCACTCCCAGGGCTCATTTACACGTATCTAATCCAGTTGAAATTGTTCCACGTGCCTCCTGGGCTTTGTCCATCCTCTGTAATCACTTTTTCTGTTTGGATCATTGCTATGGAGCTATGTTCAAGTTCACTGTGTCTTATGTGGTCTCCAATCTGCTGTTGAGCCCATCCGGTTAATTTTTCACGTCAGATGGTGTTCTTTTCTTTCCTAGAATTTCCATGTGGCCTTTTTATTTTTATTCATTCATTTATTTATTTATTTATTGATAGACAGAGAGAGATCACAAGTAGGCAGAGAGGCAGGCAGAGAGAGGGGGAAGCAGGCTCCCCGCTGAGCAGAGAGCCCGACGTGGGGCTCGATTCCAGGACCCTGAGATCATGACCCGAGCCGAAGGCAGAGGCTTAAACCACTGAGCCACCCAGGCGCCCCCATGTGGCCTTTTTAAAACAAAAATTGCAAAATATCATTTCCCCTCCCATGCTGTGATTTCCATATATTTCACCATTATGTCTAATGTTTCCTTTAAGTCCTGTGTCTGTCTTCTTGTTGTCTGCTTCTGTGGGTGCTTTTTTTCCTGGATTATGAGTCACATTTTCCTGCTTCTTCCAATTTTTTTAAGTGTATACTGGACATTATAGTTGGTAAGGTGTAGGGCATTTGGTTTATGTCGCCTTCTTTACAGGCTATGGGGCTTTTTACAGGCTGTCATTTCCCCCTGATCTTTGAAGCCTAATTTATCCTTTGTTGGGGCTGATCTGTTTCAATTTTGTCCTTATGCTTACGGGATGGCCTTTCTGACGCTTTAGCTAAATATCTGAAGTGTTAGCGAGGCCGTTTCATCTGGCTAGATAAGAACCCCTGTGTCCCTAGTGCCACCTGACCTCGGGTGTCTCTGTCCTGCTTCCAGTCCCACAGTAGCCACTCGCTGTGGACAGTGTGGTGACTCAGCCTGGGCATGCACAGAACAGCCTTCCGTCTAGGACGTGTGCTGCTTCTGGGCCACCCCTCCGTGCAGCCCCTTCTTCTTTAGGGCCCTACCTGCAAGTTCCACTTGCCATGTCCTCAGCAACCTGAGACCGCCGTCTTGGTAGGGACTCCTGCTCCCTGGGCAGAGCCCAGAGCCTGACCCTGGCAGGAAGCCAGAACCTGGCCTATTTCTCTTCTCACAGGGACCACTGCCCTTCACTGTATGACTCACGGGGCTCATGGATGAAAGCCGAGACATCTACCTGGTTTGAAAAATATTGTTGGATTCTGTATGCAACTTATCAGATTTTCTATGAAAAATGTTATACTAATTTAAACCAGATATCCCCACTCAATTCCATGGAGGTTTTTTCTTTCTTTGAAAATTATTTGGTGAAGTGTCTGTCCAAATCTTTTGCCCATTGTTAAAGTGAGTTGTCTTATCTTTTTTGTTGTATTTTAAGAGTTCTTTATATATACTTGATATGTCCTTTATGAAATATAAGACTTGTCAAATAGTTTCTTCTCGTCTATCATTTCTTTTTGTTCTCTTAATAGTGGCTTTCACAGAGCAAAATATTTTAACTCTCCTGAAGTCTAATTTATTAATCTATTTTCTTTAATGGATCAAGATTCTGATATGTGATATATATCACACACATATTTATTTATTTATTTATATGTTTATATATGCATATTTCTGCCCAATCCAATGTTAAAGCATTTTCTTATTTTTTTTACTAGAAGTTTTATATTTTACATTTTGAGTTGATTTTTATATAAATTTTGTATGATGGGATAGCTTCGTGCTTTTGCATATGGATGTCCATATTACCTATTGCTGCAAAACAAATGACCCTGAACCTGTTAGGTAAACACAAAGCAGTATTTATTATCTCATAGCCTCTGTGGGTCAGGCCACTAGGAGCTGCAGAAACGGCTAGCTGTGGCTCAGGGCATCTCATGAGGCCACCGTTGGCTCCAGTGGGGACATCTGCTTCCCTGCTCAGGCACAGAGCTGTTGGAAGGCCTCCGCAGACTGCTTCTCGGCTTTCCCCCGTGGTGGCCGGTGTCTACACTCCTCACCATGTGAGCCTCTCCGGAGACTCCGTAAGTGTCCTTATCGCGTGACGGCTGACTTCCCCTGGAATGAGTGATCCAGGTGACAGAGTGTGGCCAAGACAGAGACCGTCTTCTTTAACTGAATATTGGGAGGAACATCCCATCCATGCTGCCGTTGTCTGTTTGCTGGAAGCAGGTCACTGAGTCCAGCCCACCCTGAAGGGGAGAGGAATTGAGCCCCAGTCCTTGAGAGGGAAAGTATTAAAGAGTTGCGGACACATTTTTAAAGCCACCACAGTGACTTGTTCTGGTACCATTTGTTGAAAAAAAAAGGTCTTTTTTTCCATGAAGTGATCTTCTCACCTCTGTCAAAAATTAGTTGTTCATGTTTCTGTGGGTTTATTTCTGACTGTCGTTCTGTTTCATAGGTTATATAACTTTATAGCAAAAATATGCAATAATCAAAATTGTATTAAGTTTGGGTGGCTGGAGAAGAGAGGGTCCGTTTCACTCGTCTGATTACGCTGCGATCTTTCCCAGTGGCGCAGGCGTCTGGCCGCAGAGCCCTGCCGTTCACCGCCGTGCTAGCCTCCCTCCGGGCTTCGTCCACCGGTAGCAGGGCGACCGCAGGGAACAAGAGAGCTAGAGACAGAAGGAGAGATTTGTAGCTAGGACGGCGGGGCTGTGGACAAGCAGGGCTCTATCACCATGGCCTTTCTTTTCCTCTCTAAAGGGCTGGAACCCCAGGCTGGGAGCCTGGGACCATGGCGGGACCCGTCGGCGGCTGGAAGCACTAGGCCTCTGGCCAGAGTCTAGGGCTCAGTGCTTGATTTCTAACGTTGCTTTAGAAACAAACACTAGGGGACAAACAGACACAAGAACCCAGATAACCAAATCCTTCATACTAGTGGGTTTAATATTACTCGATCTCTCAAACAATAGCCATTTCTCAAAGTTTAGTTTAAAATACTTTTTTTTTTTTTTAAATACTAGTAAACTGCACACACTTTTTTCCCTGCGTGTAACTGATATAACCCTCTAAGAGCTGGTGCGGGAAGGTTGATAAAAGCTTACTTAAAAAAAAAAAAAAAAGAGTACATCGCCAGAAACAATATTACAGGACAAAAACAAACAAACAAACAAACAAACAAACCACCTGAGACTGTATTTGCAATGCTTATTACTATAAAAGAAGGATTAATGTCCTTATGTCATATTGCAGTCATTTATAAAAAATATCTGTTTACCAATAAAAAAGAAGGCAGGATGAAACCAGAAAACTAGTGACTAATAATAAACCAGGAAAATTAAACTTTACTGTTTATCAAATAAATAACAATTAAAATTAACAATTTTTTACCCATTCAATTAACAAAGATGAAAATTACATAGTATGTAGTGCCAAATGGGACACTTTCATATACTTTCATCATGAAAGTAATAATTGTTCTGAGTATTCTGAAGGGCCATTCATCAGTTTGTTCTAAGAATTATAAAAAGCACTTGTTCCATTTATAAGGAAAATCAGAAATCACAAAGCGGGGGACAAATTCTGATCAATACTAGTATTTATTAACAAGTGAATGGCTAAATAATGCCTATTACCTTTAGGATTAAGCATTGTACTGACACTGAAAAGTATGTTTTCAAAGAAGATTTACTGTCTTGGGAAATAGTACATGACTCATTAAGTGAAATAATCAAAGCCAGAAAGTATGAATGTGTGTACACACACACACCCCCACACCCACACCCACACCACACACACACACACACACAAGATGCAAATATCTTGAGGGTATACTGCAAAACAACAGAAGTGATTTTGGTTTTCTCTGATTTAGTAAAGTCATGGTAATTTTTTATTTTCTTTGTGTTTTTCCATAATGTGTACATTTTCTGGAGGGAACATTACTGTTTTCGTCATCATGACAAAGCAGTCACTTTAAAGAATAATTTTCAGATGCAGAAAGGAGATATATAACTTAAGGAAATCCACAGTGAATTTCATTGGAAATCTATTATTTTTATTATGTAAACTCTTATACCTCTTTTTTTTATGTTTTTTATGGTCAAAGTTTTATATGTTTACATCTTTTTTTGTTGTTGTTGTTAAACAGGGCATCCTTATAATTTACTTGATAGAAACAGAAACATATTTTCAGAAACTGCTTGAAAGCTTTCCAGTTTTTTTTCCAAAGATTTTATTTATTTATCTGACAGACAGAAATCACAAGTAGGCAGAGAGGCAGGCGGGGGGCGGGGGGGGGGGACGGGAAGCAGACTCCCTGCTGAGCAGAGAATTCAATGCGGGGCTCGATCCCAGGACCCTGACATCATGACCTGAGCTGAAGGCAGAGGCTTAACCCACTGAGCCACCCGGGTGCCCCAAAAGTTTTCCAGTTTTAATAAGATGACTATTCTGAAATAGTTGATTTTTATTGAAAATGTAAAGCCCCTTCAGGTGACTTACCTGTCTATTTCATGTATCCATTAGATCATACCTCAAGACAACGATACCCACTCCAGCCTGACGTATAAGTACATCATTCATGAAGATTCCGCACCTACAATCAGCAGCAACAATGTCATCCAGGAAGAATTAGATACTTTTGAATGGGCTTTGAAGAGTTGGTCTCAGTGTTCCAAACCCTGTGGTGGAGGTAACAATTGACCACGTTGAGTACGTTCAATGTAATTCATAGGAGGCCATTTCCAGTGCTTCTACCTTAAAGATTGCCTCTCATTGAGGCCACAGTCTGAGAAATACCAGACTTAACAACCAAAACATAAGTACAAAGCATTTTTACTGAAATCTCTGAATCTACAAAGGATAGGCGTCCATTCCTAACCACGGTAAACCTTCTCAAAATCCTCTCGCCGTTTTCCCTGAGGTTCTTTTTGTCTCATGTTCATCTGCTGGTCCCTTTAATGACTCGAGTTTTCCCAGATTCTCCCAAATGCAGTGCCCTGTGGTTCTGGCCTTTCTTCTTCTCCACTTTTGCTGTGCATTTCTTTTCTATCGGTGATGGTAAGAAAAGAGCTATTCGTTGTACCAGGTAGCAGTTACTGTTTTAAATGTTGTCTATATTAGTGCACGAGCCCTCAAAATAGCTCTGTGAGGTCAGCACTGTGATGATCTCTGTTGTACTGATTGGAAAACTGAAGAACAGGGAAGAGAAGTCATTTCCCCAGACCCGAAGATACAGACCTGGTGGTCTGGCTTCTGGCTACATGTCTTACTCCCTTGTGCTGCCTCTCTGCCCTTGCTCAAGTAAATCCATTAAGCCATTCCCAGAGTTTTTAAGTTTCTCCTTTCATCCATTCCCCCACTTCTGAACAATGAACGCTCCAGAACTGGGCTGGCTACAGGGAGTTTTCCCCAACATGCAGGACAAGGCAAAAGGCCGAGTCATGATGCCGAGTAATGGAGAACGAAAAAATGATTCAGAGCAGGGAATGCATGTGTCAACGATTTATTTTATAATTCTAAATTCAAGGGTGCATTTTTATTTATTTATTTATTTTAAGAATTTATTTATTTATTGGAGAGAGGAAGAGAGAGAGAGAGAGAGAGGCCGAGCAGCAGACAGAGGTAGAGGGAGAAGAAGACACTCTGCTGAGCAGGGAGCCTGATGCAGGGCTCGGTCCCAGGACCCCAGGGTCATAACCTGAGCCAAAGGCAGACGCTTAACCTCCTGAGCCACCCAGGCATCCCAAGGATGTATTTTTAAAGAGGCTTTTTTTTGAGGTGGAGGGGATATAAACTGTTTTTAATTATTTAAAATGACAATCCATTACAAAATACATGTTTAATTTAATACATGTTTATCTTCCCTTTTGCTGCTCCCTCAGCATCTGCTTGGTTACTGAATTTGTCAGACACACCTTTTTAATATCTACCACATCTATTCCTTCCTCACCAGGTTTCCCTCATCACTTTGGAAGGGAAGATTATTCCAGAAGTCTTTTAACTAGTCAACTAATTTGATTTTCTTCTCTTCCTTTATTTCCAGGGTAATCTTGAATGAATGAATGAATGAATGAATGACCAAATGAGTAGAGTTAGAGCATTTGCCTCATTTAAATGCCGTAGCCTCCTACTGTGTGTCCCAGAGACAGGATCATTTGTGTAGCTTTCTTGCCAAAAGTGGATAACTGAGTCTAATCATTAGGAAGCAAATAAACCTAAACTGTGGGGTGTTTTACAAAAAACAAATGGCTTGTACATCTCAAAAATATTCAAGATAAAAGAGAGGCCCAGAAACTATTCTTGCTTAATGCTGTGACAGCTAAATTCACCACATCATCGTTGTTTGGAAACACATTGCCAGGAAGAACCCAATTGGGGCAAATAGAAAATTTGAATTTGGTCTGTATATTAGATAATAGTACTATATCTGCGTTAAATATTCTGGTTGTAAGAACTATGTGAGAGATGTGCTTGTGATGGGCAGTGTGCTGAAGTATTTGCCAAGGAAGGATCAGGATGCCAGCAACTTAGTCTCAAAGGGTTTGGCAAAATTTTGTGTATGTTATGTATATTGCATATGATAATTAAGTTATTACATATGTAAAATTATACATATGCCCTCAAATATGGTGACAAACATAACACAAGGTTAATTTAGATACAAGTATGACAAATGTGCATTGTGCTTTCCTTACATTTTTGTAGGTTTAAAACATTTATTAAAAATTTTTAATTAATTAATTATTTACGGATGTCAGGGTTGCCGAGTGGGGAGACAGTCAAAAACTCCCTGTGACTGCCAAGATATGTCTAAACACTAGTCTGGCATGCAAGGCTTTTAGGATTAGATTCTTTCCTATCCCCTATCCCCCCTCACAGAGGAAACCTCAGCCGTTCCAACAGACCTTCCGTTTTTAATATGTCATTTCCTTCGCCTGGAGTCTTCTCTGCTCCATTCCCTTTACCCAGCACTGTTTGAACTTCAAGATTCCAATTGAGAAGCACGGGTTTTGTAAGCAGCCCCTGCCCCTCTGCCAGCTGAGACCCTCCCCTCTGTGTTCCTTTGGCGCCCTCTACAGGAAATGATGTGCCTAACTCTCTAAAAGCCCATGTCACTGGGTATTGTCCCAGTGGTTGTCTAATCTGTCCCTCACCTTAGACTGTGTGTGTTTGGGGGTCTAGCTCATTGGCACATGCACAACTGCTATTTAATCATTTATACTCTTTATTAAATGTAGGCCCTGAAAAGTTTAGGATTGTGTTTATTTAACTGACTTCTGGACCTTCAGTGGCTCCAACAGTGCCTCGCCTCCTCTATGTCCTCAGGCAATGTTTGTTGAATGAATGACTGAACGACCAAGTATATAACAGAATGAATAAGTGAGTAAATCATAAGAAATGTGTTTCCTTTCCTAGGTTTCCAGTACACTAAATATGGATGCCGTAGAAAAAGTGATAATAAGATGGTTCACCGCAGCTTCTGTGAGGTCAACAAGAAGCCAAAACCTATTAGAAGAATGTGCAATATTCAAGAATGTACACATCCACTGTAAGTGGTCATTTTAACTATCATATCCTGAGCACAACGTGACAGGGATTTAAATGTCTTTAGTTCTTTTCAGTTTTAATTTCATTTTTAGTCAAAGCTAATAAATGTATCTGGTTAAATAGTGTAAGGCATTTCATAGGAATTATTTGAGGCTTCAGTTTCTCTGCCCTTTACCATAGTCCTGCTCCTCAAATACAACCATGCTCCAGTTATAAGGCTGCTTTGGATATCTAGTAACTCCTTGTTTCCAGTTCTCTACGTAAAATGTGTTTGCATCTCCTTGATTTTTGGGGGGTGAGGGGGTTTGGATATTATGTATATTGATTTTCCAAGGTGGAAAGTGAAAGGTTTAGCATTTTTTTTAATAATCCTTCCCCAGATACACACAGCCCAGACTTCTCTCATCCCCAGTATTTCCAGTATTGTTATAACCTAATTTTACTGATATTAATCTTCAGAGTTTATATTATCTTAACAACTTACATCTGTCTTAATAGGTGATTCACTTAGCTGGTCTTTCCTTGTGAACATTTTATCTTCTAGAATTAATTAAGGTTTTGATTTTTATTATTTGTTTTCTCCTACTTTTCACTCATTCATCCCCATACTGTCTTCTGTGAGTATCGGTCTCCTATAAATACTAAACACTCAAATATCCTGTCACTTGCAACTTCTGAGAGATAGATATATTTCAGACAGTTCAGTGTGTTTCAGCTCTGTCCCGGACTTCTGTTCATTCTGGAATGTCTTTTTACCTTTTCCAAGATACTCCTATGGCCCCTCTTTTGCATCAGTTCTCCTGTTTCCTGCATCTTTTGTCTTTTCTTTTCATGTATTCATTTGTTCTGGTAGATCATGTCTTCCAGTAGCTTCATGAAAAATGTAGATACAAAGTGAAAGTTTGTGGCTAAAAAATTCTCATACACCTAAGAAATGTAGCTTAGAGGTTAAAGTGTAAGGGTATATAGGAAGTCTTTCTTCTCTCACTCTTCATGATTGGGACACACCCATAAAGTTCCAAACCATAATGTGTTTTCCTTCAGGATTTGAAACCATTGTTCCATTGTTTTTTAGATTCGCGTGTTGCTGTTGAAAAGTCATCTGACATTCTGTTTCTCAATGCTTTCTGTTTTCGTCACTCAAAGTTTGTAGGATCTTTTTTTTGTTCCCAGTGTCCTGAAATGTCACAGCAATGGCACTGCCTTGATGCTCTACTTTGCTCATCCATCATGCTATGTACTCGAAGACTTTTTAAAACACAAACCAATATCTTTCATCTCTGGGACATTTTCCTGTGTTTTTTCTTTGAAATATTTCCCCTATTTTTTCAGTTTTTTTTTCTAAGATATTTGTAGTTAGGATTCTTAAGGATATCTAATTTTCTTTTCTTTTCTCATCTATTGTTTATTGCTCTATTTCCTAAATTTTTCTTTTTTACTACTGTGTTAGTATCCAAGAGCACTTTAATATCCAAGCACTCTGTTTTGTTCCTCACATGTTCCTTGTTAAGGCATTTGATGTTCATTTCACTGGTGTTAATATATTCTTTTATATCTTTTATATTAAAGATTATTTTCTTTTTCATGCATTATTACTTTTGAGTTCTTTTCCTCTGTTTCTCCCCCCGCCCCATGATTTGTGTTAGAGGCTTTTCTGTCTCCACTGAAGAATACAGTGTTAAAAGGCTTCTTGGAAGCTTGAAAGCTTGCTTTATAGTCAAGACTTGCTTGCTGGTGGCTTCACTGTTGGACAAGCTGCCTGGGCTATTTCGTTGGAAGACCCTCAATGTATATTTAGGTCTTTATTAATGAAATGATCAGATTTCAAAGAGTAGAATCAATCACCTGCCTAGAGAGCATAAGCCTATTTAACAGCTGTTCTGGAAGTTGTATATACGTGTGTAGGGCTAGGGTCATCTTCATTATTCCATACGTGAAATCTTACCTTACCCCCTGCTTTCACTCTGGTCTCTTTCTCTGTTGTCTCTTGACTGTGTCTGTTGTCCACAAGCGAAAAGTCTGGTTCATCTTCTACAGAGGATAAATGTTAGACCCTCTGCTCCATTAGAGGAGGGGCAATCAGCCAGTGGAGGTAAGGAGCAGGAGGTGGAACTATTTCCACACAGACTTTTCCTCAGCCCCCTCTTTTCAGCCCTACCTTCACCCGGTTTCCCAGTGCACACTTTTACCTGTGGCCCCAATCCAGCACATTCCTGGAGCTCTGCTGCCAAGTTAGTCTGCTTACCAGCTTCTAGAGCTGATTTAAAATTCATCCCTCTTAGGTCTGCTGAGCTGGTAGCCACATGTCCCACTGCTTTCTAGGTTCCAGAATTATCTTTTGGGGCCTTCTATCCAATTTTTTTTTTTTTTTTTACCTTTGTGGATTTATGCCATTTATTCCCCTTTGTTGTCATTCTAGGAATTTTAGGAGGGAATAAAGTTAACCAAGAGTATCTTTGACTATGAAATGTATACTTCTCATTTAATATCTGTCTTCAAATGAGAGTTACTTTTGAGGGCTCTACCATTGCTTAGTTGCCACAATACCTTCTACTGCCACTCTGACAAGCGAAAGTCAGCCTAAACTGGAGATACCAAAGACTACCAAGGTTTTAACATTGTTAGGTCTTGGTGCCCCATATATATGAAAAGAAAAAAAAAAAAATACAGAGGGAAAGTGACTCTAGAAAGGATAAAGAGTATGCCTGAGTTACATTCTGACAGATTGCGGAACCAGACGAAATCACTGGGGACAGCCTTTTGGGATCACATGTAGCCACTTGTCATGGAGACCTCTCCCTAATAACACAGCCACAGCTGACGTGGAAAGCGCTGGGGCCATTGACATCAACACAGAATTGGGAAATGGTCCATGAGAAATCTTTTTGAAAATATTTTTTTAGAAATCTTTCTGTCAGGTGCATTCAAGCCCCAGATGCACACTACCTTTTACATTTTTTGTTGGGCCTCATAACAGCTGATAGGAAGAACTGAATTTTCCAGGTAGGACAGATAACTCAGGCAGCCTTTTCAGGGGCCAATTGCAGAAATGGAACAGTCATCTCTGTTAGAATCTTAAAACCTGAGGAACTCAGGATTTCATGGAAAGGCAGCGGCCCCCAAAGCAGTTTGTGTCACAAGTACCTGATGCGTGGCTTCTCTTAGTTTCCTTTCACGTGTTTAACACCGTGAGGCGGGGTGGCTGAGGGCCACTTGGTGTGTTTCTGAAAACGGCCCTCCTGCCTGAACCTAACCTGGCAAACTTAAGATGAGTTTCAGGAACCCTCTGTCAGTGGATCATCCTTTCGATAAAGAAGTTTCCAGGTTGGGGCGGGTGGGCGGGCAGAAAAATACCCACGCATTAAACATAGACGTGTCGGGCTTGTTGCTATTAGAAAATGCTCGGACTTTGGACGTGGCGGATGCATCCCTCTTCTGAAACTGCTTCCTGATCGGAGTCTGTTCCTCCTCCCCCGCGCCCCCACCCTCCTTCCCTGAACCCTCCCCAGCTCCCCCCCAACCCCCCCCCCCACCGCTGCCCCTCACTCAGGGAGCAGGGAAGGCCTGAGGTGCAGAGCCGGAGGGTGCTAGCCGTGGCAGCAGCAGCGTCTAACCATGTCCCCTCTCCCCGCGCTGCAGCTGGGTGGCCGAGGAGTGGGAGCACTGCACCAAGACCTGCGGGAGCTCGGGCTACCAGCTCCGCACCGTGCGCTGCCTGCAGCCGCTCCACGATGGCACCAACCGCTCGGTGCACAGCAAGTACTGCCCCGCCGAGCGGCCGGACAACCGGCGGCCGTGTAACCGCGTGCCCTGCCCCTCCCACTGGAAAACAGGGCCCTGGAACGAGGTGGGTGTGCGACTCCCAAGTGCGCGCGTGAGTTTGTGTGCGTGTGTGTGAGTGTGCCCGGATGCGTGTGCGGAAGGCGTGCACTGCGTATTTGAGTTGGGCACATGTATCCGGGAGGCATTGTGGGAGTCAAGACGCGGCCACACAGACGGGACCACAGACTTTGTGATCCCTGAGCTCCTGGAGGTGCCAGGAAACAGGATTTTAAAACAGGGCTTGCATTTAGGATGACTCGGTAGGGGCCACCACGTGTGGATGCTCTGTGACGTCTAAAGGGGACTGGTTTTCTATTTCGTATCTTGGCTGCCGTCACACCATTCCCGCGGGATGAATTCCAAACACCTGACCGACCGCGGGGCCCTGCCCCTTTGGCCCACGGGTGACGGGTGGTGCCTCTCCTCCCTCTCCTCCTCCTCCTGTTTCTCCCAGTGTAACTGACCTCAAGTTCTATCAGTTCAGGTGTCCCAGGAAATGATTCAACATTTGTATATATTGCAAATACTCCCCACACCAAGCCCCCGCAACCTCTTCTCACCCCGTTGCTCTGTGTTCCAACTCTGTCCCGGTTTGAGAAACTCCTGCTGTTCCAGAAAGACCGAGCTCACGGGAGTCTCCACCTCTCAGCTGATGGCCCTTCTTCCTCCTCCTGACTCACCACCTCCGCAGCCGCTAGGGCTCCTCTCCAGTGGCCAAAATACCACCTTTGGGGGCTGCCTTGTCCCCCCCACCCCGTCCTTCCCCGACCTTCCAGAGTGGCCCACAGCCAGCAGGCCACTCACGGTGGACACTGTAACTCTGGTCGTGGAGCCCGTGCCGGCTACTAGCCCACACACCCTCGAAGACTCTGCGCTGCTTCTGCACCACACAGCCAGGACCTGTCCAGTCCTTGTTCATTTGCTGACTCAGTGTCCTGTGGCCTGAACTAATGCCACACTTCGGTATTCCTGAAGATTCAAAAGGAGGGATCATGAGATCACGGGAGAAAAGCTTAGAGGAGGAAAGGGCCTCAGCAAGCAGACCCAGAATGAAGGCGGACGTGGAGAGCAGGCCCGGAAGGAAGGAACAGGAGAGCGAGGGTCACCTGCACGGGCCCGAAAGCTAACTCGCGTCTCCTCTCAGAGACCTGGAACATAGGTCCCTCCTCTCTTCCTCCTGCCTGGACCAATAGCTTAGATGATCCCGGACTTAATCTGAAAGTGGTTAACCCCTTCCTTAACGGACTTAGCTCATGAGAATAAAATCACAGTAGCTCCAAAGAGGTTGACTGAACCAAGTTAGCCTTCCAGTAAGTTCTACCATCAGTAAGGAAGGAGAAGGAATGGGAAGGCCAGTAACGGGATCTCTCCCTGGAAAGAGACCCCACCACTGTTCTGAGGGACTTTGCAGGTATTAACTTGACAGTGATGGCTTCTTTCCTGTCACGTGCTCCCCGCCTGCCCACCCGGCAGCTCTACGGACATTGTCTCCTTTACATTCGTTTAGTCCTGACAACAGTCCTGAGGCAAGTGCTGCCAGCCCAGCTCTCGGAGAAGCAGCCCCGTGCCCAGGCGGGTCCCTCATGCCGTCAGGCTATGAACGTGATTATTTGTCTCCAAAAACAAAATAGAGAAGGAACTCCAGAGCTGTGCAGGCGCATATGTGTGTGTGTGTGTATGTGTGCGCGCGTGCACATGTGTGTCCACAGGGAGGAAGGTGGTGTTGGTGCAACGAACCTCTCTAACTGTAGCCTTGGTTTCTCTAGTGCTCCGTGACCTGCGGGGAAGGGACGGAGGTGAGGCAGGTCCTGTGCAGGGCCGGAGACCACTGCGCAGGGGAGAAGCCGGAGGCGGTCAGGGCCTGTCAGCTGCCCCCCTGTAACGGTACGTAGGACCCCGATCGGTCTCCCTGCTCTGGCCATGGTTTCTACACCTCAAATGGCAGCATTTCAGGACCAGCTCTGGAAAGTGTTTGCTTGTCCGAAAACATCCTGAGGAGCTCACCCCTGGGACACGCGCCTCATCGTCCTCTCCCAGATCCGCGTTCGAGGCTGTGCCCCACGCCCGCGACGCCTCCGAACCCCAGGGCCGCCCTGGGTCCTGTCCGCGCGGATGCAGGGCTGAGGGCGCGTCGTGCCTGCGAGGCTGCCTGCGAGGCTGCCGTCGATTTGTTTTTCCAGCAGAAGCTACTCAGGTTCTCTCTGTGTCTTTCTAAGTTCACATCACTGTAAAAGGCATAATATCGCAGGTTTTGAAATATTTTGCTGCAATTATCCAGTTCACACGAGGGGGATCGATGCCACGCGCGAAGCCATTTCCGTTCTCCCTGCGTCCCTCTAGGAGCCCTTCGGCGGGGGATTCCAGAACGGACTCCTTGCACGCGTGCACGGATTCCAGAATGGACTCCTTGCACGCGTGCACGGATTCCAGAACGGACTCCTTGCACGCATGCACGTGCACGCTCGCCTCGCCTCCCCCCTTGCGGCAGCGCAGGCGCGGGGCGCGTCTGAGACCGTGGAAGAGGTCCGGGCCGGGGCCACCCCTGTCCCTGTCTCTCTTCCTCGTCTCCTGTGCTCTCCCTGTCTACGTCCATGTGTCCGCCTCACTCCGTATTTGCACTTGCTGAGCGCGGGCTCCCGCCGCCTGCGCTGGTGCGGCCCGGCTTCCTGGCTCGGAGGTGCTGTGGTCCCAGGCTGCCCCGGGCTCGCTTCCTCTGCGTCTCTCTCTGCGGTTCCACCTGCTTCTCTCTCTCTCCCTCCCTCCCTCCCTCCCTATTCCCCATCCTCATCCCCGTCTCTCCCTTTTTTTCTGCACTTTTCTTCTCTTCTCTCTCCTTATCTCTTCCTTTCTCCTTTTTCCTTATTTCCCTCTTTCTTTCCCCGACGTCTGACCTCCCCAGCCTCTTTCTACCTCCTGCGTGTCCTTTGTCCGTCTGTCCGTTGGTGTCTGTCCTTTACCCGCCCCCCCTTGCTCCTCCGCAGGGTCCTCCTGCCCTTCCTCCCCGTGCTTGTCCCTCTGCCTTTCTCTCCCACTCTGAGTCTGGATCCGTCCCCTCATCGGCCTCACTCCTGTCCCTCTCCTCTTGGTCCCTGGTCTTCCTCACCTTCTTTCTTTCTCTCTACGCCCATGTCTGCGCTCGGCCTGTGTCCGGCTCTCTTTCTCCTGTGTCCGTTTCTCTTTCTTCTTGTCCCGCTGAGCCGGCTGCGGGCTGTTCACTCCCTCTCTCCACCATCCCCGTCCTTGGTCGCTGTCTCTGCCCACCTGACAGCTGTTTCCTCACACTCCCTACTGCTGCCACCACAGACTTCCTCTTAAATGCCCTTTTCCTGGGTCTGTGCCTAGTGACAGCTGGATGCTGCCGGGACATAGTGGGACTCGGAACTTATATGAAGTTGACTTTTCATTGGCCTGAGGTGCTATTTTATCAAACGTCTTACATTTTTTTAAATTTTTTATTAACATATAATATATTATTTGGCCCAGGGGTACAGGTCTGTGAATCGCCAGGTTTGCACACTTCACAGCACTCACCACAGCACATACCCTCCCCAATGTCCATAACCCCACCCCCCTCTCCCGATCCCCCTCCCCCCAGCAACCCTCAGTTTGTTTTGTGAGATTAAGAGTCACTTATGGCTTGTCTCCCTCCTAATCCCATCTTGTTTCATTTTTTACTTCCCTGCCCTCCACAACCCCCTGCCCTGCCTCTCAAAAATGTCTTTTTTCTTTTTTAATGAAATTTCAAGTCTTAAAGCTTATAAACCATTTCATTACAAATTTTCCTTTGAAATATGTGGTAGCAAGATCAAGTGTGGCCATGAGAGGGAGACAAAGGACTTAGATATTTAATCATTTTTCTCTGGAAAATACATTTGAAAGTTTAAAACACAAGACAAAGCCAACAGAACAAACTTTACCCAATGAGAAGCTGTAAGTTTACCGTTGTGATAATATTTCACTCATTTGTACTACCGTCAAGAGGCTAAAAATTTTGTGAGTAGACTTGACTGTTCTTAATAGTTGGTAAAGCATGTGCTTCTGCAAATATGCCCAACTGTCAGCAAGAATTGCTTGATTCTCTTCCTTTAGCTAAAAGAAATTCTTTTTAATTGCAAAACAGAGGTACAGATGAGATGGCATAATTACGTTAGGGATTCCACCATCTACTGCATTGCTCTGAAATCCAGGCCCAACAGCCAATTCTGTGAGGTCTAAAAGCCATAGGTTTCTATCACACTTTTTAATTAGTAATAATTCCCATCGGTTTCAGGGGCGTCTGTGTGGCTCAGTGGGTTAAAGCCTCTGCCTTCGGCTCAGGTCATGATCCCAGGGTCCTGGGATCGAGCGCCACATCGGGCTCTCTGCTCAGCGGGGAGCCTGCTTCCTCCTCTCTCTGCCTGCCTCTCTGCCTATTTGTGATCTCTGTCTGTCAAATAAATAAATAAAATCTTTAAAAAATAATAATAATTCCCATCGGTCTCAAACTGCAATTAAAATCAAATGACTTTTTGATACCGTATGAAATACCCTTTTCCTGAACCTCTTACAATGATGTGGGCATAGAACAAGAAGGCCCAAAAGCTTCCTTAATTTTAGTGATTGATTTTGTCATGTGAACCCTTTCCCCAAGCCCCATTTTGATTGTACTAGTTCCTTGTTGCTGTTAAGCTCTTCCCATCTATCCTGAGACAAATTGCCATGCAGTGAATGTATCCCTATGGGTATCTGTTGTTTTTTTTTTTTTTTTCTCGGAATATCTCATCATTTTCCTCCTCGATACAGAAGCATATTCTGTCCGGCCCTAACTAGACCCATGTTGTGAACTAGTTCTTGCAGTGCCAATGTGCTCACACAGAGGGGGGACTCATACAGGAGCCCCTTCTCTAACACGGAGAGACGAGGTCATGCTTTGAGCTGGGCCGCAGAAAGGGGGTTAGGGGTCAGAGGGAAAAGAGAGTACAGGGTCAAATAAAGTCCTCTCATCACAGGGTTTATTAAACATACAGGAAGAAGAAATTAATATCCTTATTTTAAGATACAGGCAGAGAAAAAGTAATTCAGAAATAATAAGGGTATTTGAGGAGAAACTCATTAATGTGCCATGCAGACATTCACAACATAATTAGATGATTACCTTAGCTAATACGCAATATTCAGATGTGTCATTCTATGTAGTAGATCTGTAAATGTCAGACAAACACAGGTCATTCCAAAACTGAAGGGGACATGCTGTTACTCTAATGGATAGTTTTATCATTGGTTTTAGAATTGGTAATCGATAACAGATACAGGTGGTAATTTTAGCTCTCTCTTGGTCTTGCCAACTGTCCGTTTTTTTCAAACTTTAGAAAGAAAGATTCTTTAATTTCCTTGGCAATTTATATACAGGTTCCTTACCTAGCCATGAAGTGTGACCCATTAATACTTTGTAATTTTAAATGATTCTAGTGTGTAAGTGCCACAGTTTCCAATTCTTCGTGCTTACGGATCCGGCATAGGATTAGTATCTCTTTGCGTATTCTGTAGTAAAAATGAAACTGTTACATTGACTGTGGATGTTACCTTGGTTTTCTTTTGGTGATACGTTTTTAAGATTTAATTTGTTCCCACGGGTCCTTAGAATTTATTTTGCTTTTTATTTATTTATTTATTTATTTATTTTAAAAGATTTATTTATTTATTTTGGAGAGAGAGAGAGAGAGAGAGGGGAAGAGAGAGGGACAGAGGGAAAGAGAGAGAATCTCAAGCAGACTTCCCGCTGAGCGTGGAGCCTCACGCTGGGCTTGATCTCAACATCCTGAGATCATGACCTGAGCCAAAAGCAAGAGTCAGATGCTTAACCAACTGAGCAACCCAGGTGCCCCAGGATTTATTTTGATTTTAACTTAATGTAGACACTAATCTATTAGAAAGCCGGAAATACTATAAAGTTTAAAAAAAGAAAAAAAAAGAGAGAGATGTTTCTTTATATCCTAAAAAATATTTGTGCAAAATGAATCCTATTTTCTCATTCTAAAATCATATGTAGGTTCCTACTAGGAAGAGAAAAGTACCCTCAGTGTGCAGACTTGATGGAGATATTAAAATGGTGTTCAATTCCAGGGCTTGGCAGAGAAAAAGACTGTATATTTCAGTGAATTTATCTAAATGTTCATATTTGTTTATTGAGATGAAGTTGACATACAACATATTAGTTTCAGGTGTACCATATAATGATTTGGTATTTTTACATGTTGCAACATGATCACAACCTGAAGTCTAGTTAATGTCTATCACTATGTATAATTACGAAATTATTTTTTCTTGCCATCAGAACTCTTAAGATCTATTCTCTTAGCAGTGTTTAAATATGCAATTTAGCATTATAAACTGATAAACTGTGGTCACCATGTGTACATTATAGGCCCATGGCACTTATCACTGGAAATTTCTGCCTTCTGACCCCCTTCACCCATTTCACCCCCTCCCTAACCCCTGCCACTGCAACCACCAGTCTGTTTGCTGTATCAAGGAGCTTTTGTCCCTAGATTCCACGTACAAGGGAGACAGTGTGCTACTTGTCCATCTTGGTCTGACTTACTTCATTTAACGTAAAATGGTCAACGTCCATCTATGTTGTACATGGCAAGATTTCATTCTTCTTTACATCTGAATAATATTCCGTTATATACATATACCGCAGTTTCTTTCTCCATTCATCCATTCATTGGCGAGCAGTTAAGTTTTTTCCGTATCTTGGCTATTACAAATGAGGCTGCGGTCAACATGGGGGTGTGTGCATCTTTCCAAAAGAGTGTTTTCATTTTCTTCCGATACCTGCTTTTGGGACTTCCCAAGTCATATAAAAATATGCTTATATTTTTAATTTTTGTAGGAGTATCTGTGCTGTTGTCCACAGTGGCTGTGCCACTCTCACCACTGACATTCACATTTTTTTAAAGATTTTTATTCACCTATTTGACAGAGATCACAAGTAGGCAGAGAGAGAGAGAGAGGAGGAAGCAGGCTCCCTGGTGTGCAGAGAGTCTGATGGGGAACTTGATCCCAGGACCCGGGATCATGACCTGAGCCAAGGCAGTGGCTTTAACCCACTGAGACCCCAGGCGCCCCTGACATTCACATTTTTAATGCAAAGTCTCATTTGGACAACTCCAATTCACGTCGGATTCTACTTAAAATTTTTTATATTCCGAAACAATTTCCATTTCTCCCTTTCATTCTGCTTAGATGTGTGTTTCATCCTGTTTTCTTTTATCCTCGGCAGATGAGCCGTGTTTGGGAGACAAGTCCATCTTCTGTCAGATGGAGGTGCTGGCGCGGTACTGCTCCATACCCGGCTATAACAAGCTGTGTTGTGAGTCCTGTAGCAAGCGCGGCACCACCCTGCCACCACCGTACCTTCCAGAAGCTGCTGAAACTCACGGGGATGCTGTCTTTAACCCTAGCGACCTCCCTGGATCTCTCCTGATGCCTACGTCCTGGGTCCCTCACCGTTCGGAGCCCCCTGCGGAGAGGAAGCGATCTCTGAGCAGGCTGCCTGCGGCGGGGGGTCCCAGGCCACACAGTAAACCCGATGGTGCTCACTTGCCCCAGCGGAGAGCTCCGCTAGCCGGGGGTAAGACTCTGAGACTGGTGTCCCCGGCCACCAGGAGCGACCCGCTCAGCTCCCCCGCAGAAGCGGCCGCGGCCCGCCTCCCCGCGGTCAGCGAGTCCCTGGATGCTGCTTCTCAGGCCAGAACCTCAAGGAAAGATGACAGAATCATTGACAAGACACGTCCGGTCAGATCGGCCGCTTTGGAAAGATGAGAAAGCGAACCTCGAAGGCCAGAAAGCAGAGGAGAACCCGGACAGGCTCCCTCTCCCTGCGGTGCATACAGCTGGTTTCGAGTCCAGTCCCCCTGTTGAAAGTAAATCTCCGTAACTGTCAGCTCGTCTTGTCTGTGAGCGGAAGAGCGAAAAGTGCTGGTTCACTTTCTAGTTGCTTTCATCCACCTCTTGTTCTGCATTGACTCATTTGCCAGAAGTCATCGGAAGAAAGCACCAAAGATTATTAATAGAAGGAAAGTAAGTTGCTAAGTGTGTCGGTCCCTCTCTAATGCAGCAGAGGGCCTGGAAACAATTATGTATATCGGCGGATTTTTTTTTTTAAGAAGTTACACTAAAAATAAAGAGGTGCCAACAGTTTACACTTTAACGAAATATTTTGGAAATGGAGCAAAAAATTCTTAGACTTGTATTCCTATTTATCTATATTAGAAGTATTGTATGAGCGAATTTGCAGCTGTTGTGTAAATATTGTATATTGCAGAAATCAGTATTATTTTAAGAGATGTGTTCTCAAATGATTGTTTACTATATTACATTTCTGGATGTTCTAGGTGCCTGTTGTTGAGTATTGCCTTATTTGATGTGCTATGGGTCGATTTTCGAAGCCGAATATTATGAACAAGAAGTTAGAATTGTAGCTACTGACAGTACAAAGGGTTTTTGTTGTGTGGTTTTGTCCGATCAACAGTGTAATACCTAAGTTACAGAAAAAGAAAAATCATATAATGCTGTGGACATACAGATCCTAGCTTCCCTCTTACCTCCCACTTTTTAAATAACAAAGATTAGGAAAGACCTGTTAGGCTACTAGTGGTCACAGGACCAGAGACTAGTGAGTCAGCCTAGGCAAGCCAAAATTAAAACCCTCTTATCAGGATCTCAGTAGATACCACTGAAGTGTCCTGTGTTCTTGGGCTGATTTTTTTCTTTTTCCTTTGTTGACATATGCAAACGGTTATACTCAATGTACTGTAAGAATGACAAAAGAAGAATGTTTCAAGATAATTTGCTTGTGTGTTGGTAGCTGAGAAAAGCATCATCGAACTAGAATTGACACCTGAGTGTAATAGGGCTTTGGGGCTTTGGAGGAAGATTCAAGAAAGTATTTGTCCGTGGTCGCAATATTTATTTTCTGCATGGTCCATATTCAAATGTTCACAACTACGATGCATCTGACTGCAATCATGTGCTGGTAATTTCTGTCAGTGGTCACCTTACTCACAGTGAAGCCAGAAATGCTCTCTCCAGGGAGTAGATGTAAAGTACTTGTATATAGAATTCAGAACTGAAGATATTTATTAAAAGTCGATTTTTTTTTCTTGATAGTATTTTTATGTACTAAATATTTACGCTAATATCAATGGCATATTTTGGTAAACTAGAGAGACATCATTAGAGATGCACATTTTGTGCCTGGAGGAGAAACTTAACCAAACAACGGCAACCAAATCAAAGAGCTAATTTGAAACAAAATTTGACCTCATGCAACCTTTTTGCATTTTTAAAGTAGCTGATACAAAGTTAATGACTTCTTCCCTTTGGATGGAACCTTAAATAGTATAGATCCAGATAGCTGTTTAATGAAAAAGGGAATTAGAAACATTTCTTTAAGTATATGAAAGAGGTAAATACTTAAAAGAAAAAAAGAAAAAGTGTTGTGAGCGCACTGTTCTTGAGGTCAGTTCCTGAACTGTATTATGCAAACGAACTCGAGAGATGTCAGCCTCTCCGAGCACATCTGTGCAAGGACGTTTGCCTTTTAGCCACAGTAAACTCAGCTTCACCTACTGACTCTCTACCACTAAAGAATCTGCTACTTCGTGCAAGGCTTTTAAAGTTTAAAGGAATAAGCTGAATTCCAGACAGAAAAACAACCTCTGAGCCTCAAGTAGAAGTCATTTTTTTTTTTTTTTCCCCTGAAAGCTTCCCCAGAATGAAATTCTCTCTAGTTTGCTTGCATATGTATGCATCTGGTCCACAGGAGAATGCAGAGAAAGACGGTCGCACAAATACACCTCTCATGAAGATGTACATATTTCTTCTACTTCTCATCTTCGACCTTCCTCTTCTGCGAAGCTAAAAACTCCCTTTTTATCCGAGTGTACACTACTGATGCTGTTTGTTGTATTGGGAGCACGTAGCAATAAAATGTTAACAAAATACAGACCTGGCTCTATCTAGATTCTATCATGAGGTTCATTACTGAGTAATGGAAACTTATGTTCCTCCTACCAAGTTCAAATAGTGTCAAATTCATTGGCTCCTTGGACTTTCTCTGAAGAGGCTCAAATAAAGTGACAGTGTCTCCTAGCCTCACACCAAGGTGTATCATAACATTTTTCCATCATAAAAGAGAGAGACTAGGAGCGGTGGCTCTGTGCTTAAATCCATCCCGCAGAGCTATGAAGATGCGGAGAGCAAAGGGCAATAATGCTGGGACGTCCAAGGAGGGGAAGGGGGACTTCTGTCTTCTGAATGTGCTGCCCCAGAGTGGTTTTTAAAGAGAAGCTATCCAACAGCTTTAGAATGCTTATTCCCTGAGGACTTCGGGGACTACGTGACATCTGACTCGGGAGTGGGGGCTAAAGCAGGGCATCAAGGCTGGGGGGGGGCGTGGGGGAGGTGTGGGGGGGGAGCTTTGCTTATGTCACGGGGAGGCACTAGATTGCCATGGTCACTTTAAAGGGCAAAGGCAGGCTTGAACTGCACCTGTGCCTCTATACCTGAATGACCCCGGGTAACCAGACTTAAGGTCAGTTTCCTCATCTTTTAAAATGGGAGGCAGGACTGTCAAACATCAGTGCATAATTGCTGTGAGAAACGAGAAAGTAAAGTTGTTAGTGTGAGGCTGACACCTAGTAGCTCTCAATAAATACTAAGTATCATCATTGCCCTTATATTGTCCCCATCCTCCTCCTCATCTTCATCATGTGACCAAACCATAGCTTTCCTCTAGGTTTGTGATTCAAACCACAGCTGGTTTGAATCATGGTCACGGAGTCCTGTTAATGGTGGTAAAGAACATAGTTCGAGGAATCTAAAAACCACTTTAGGTTCTAAGTAGGAGGGACAAACTCATTAAAAATTATCTTTAGTCAATGGTTTTGAAAAATTTTAGCTATGTCCACCCTCCCTTCATAAACAATAAGTAGTCAAACTAAAGAAAGACTGCTAATTCTCTATTTCTGTGCGGTAGTGAAATAGAAGCCAGTAGTGAAATAATGCTCCAGATTATTAGCAAATAAAATGTTTTCCATATATTTGCAATATACTTTGCAAAAATATCAAGTTATTCCTTTAAACATAGCTTATCATGAATAAGCTGCTTAAATATATGATATTAAAAAAAATCACTTGAAGAATGATGAAGAGTGGACAACCAAAAAGTATTTGTTACAATTGTTACAAAAGTACTGAAGATAATGGTAGTAAAAAGTAAAAGGTTAAAGCTACTTAAAATGCAATAAAATATAAAAACCACCCAAGGGTGGGTAGGCTTTGTCAATACATCAATTAGTATTAGAAAACATTCCTTTTGGGCTCCGATATGTGAGAAACTTAATTTGAGCTAGAGACATTATTAATTAAAATTAATAAAAATTAATTAAAATACTGCCTACCAAGCAAAGGCATAATCTAAAATGAATTTGCCATCAAAAACACAAATTCTAAAATAAACCGAAGTGCTATCAATTTCCGCAAAACTCATCAGAAGGTTCACCTCGGTATTTGAATTGCTTCCTAAATTCCCCCATCCTGGTAAGTGGCAGGAGCCTAAAAAGTTGCCCATCTACTTCCCGGCGGCACTAGGCTTCCTTGTAGGAGTGCTGACGACACTGACTCTGCCTTTGGTCCTTGGTCTCGGCCGCCCCTCGCACGCAGGTGGCACCACTTTAGATAACTACCCTGTGACCTCACCCCTGTGCGCCTCGCTCCATAAAAGCTGGAGGTCAAGGTCCAGATAGGGGTGAAGGGAGGGAGTGCTGTCTGATTGCCGGGTGGTCTGACCGCTGCCGGATTGTCCCTGTCTGTAAGTTACCCTGGATAAAACTCTGAATGCCATGGGGGACGGGGGGGCTTCCTTCTCTTTCTGGTATTGTAGTGCCTTCTCAGTCTGGAGGATTCACTACTGACCCTTCTCCACCTTCTAACAATTGGTTACTCTGCCGGGTACCGAGAAAGAAACAAGCATGAGAGAGCGAGCTGAGCAGTGGAAAGCCCTTTGCTTCTGGGGGAGCTCCCAAGCTGGCCAGTCACTGCCATATGGAGACACGTGGCCAGGTCTTTTGAGCAGTTTGGACAATTGCTTGTGCATGGGGATGCCCTAAAAACACCTGTGGGATTGCTGGCTACGTCCCATCGGAAACTGGTAGGGAAGCAGAAGGGTCGAGAAGAGGTGGCAGTTCAGGTGTCCTGACTGTGGGGTCCTGGGAAGATGATATCGAAGACCATATCTTACTGTCTGCTGGGGCACATATGGGACCTGGGTGTCTGTTCTTGCCCTGTGCTCTGGTAGCCCATCACTACTGTAGTCTCTTGGTCGCTGACTTCAGGAAAGCCTAAAAAATCCATCAAAAGGGAAATAAACAGGTTGAAACACAGGAAAAACCAAAGGATATTGTTCAAAGTAAAATGGTAAAAAGGGGGCCCACCCCTTTCTTGCCACAGTTGTGGCAAGAGCTAGCATTACCTGGAACCCTGAGAGAGAATCTAGACAAACAACCCAATCTGGTCTTGGTAAACCTAAAAAAGACATTGCCTAAGGGAGAGCAGTTTATGCCCTTGAAGGAAGTGTCCAAAAGCCAGGGGTGTTTTAGAGTGCCCCTCCAACAAGGAGGAATTTCAGGGGTGGATATGCCCTACCTCTGGAGACTGGGGTTAGGCCAATGTCACCCTTCAGTGCATGCCATGGGGAGACAGCCAGAGGCCCCATGGTGACTTAACATGGTCTTGCCCTAAATAACAGAGCATACAGCTCTAATAAACAGTGGAGCTGAATGCACACCTCTCTTTGGGAGCTCCTGCAAAGTTTCAGGGAGACCTAAAGGCTGTTTATGGTCATGGGGACAGATTAGCAAGGCCGAATAATTCCTACCTACAGATCTGCAGGCTCCCTCCCTGCTGTTCTGTTGTGTATATTTCCCCCATTTCTGAGTATAATTTGGGCACCGATGTTTTACAGGATCTGGCTCTAACTGCAGTGACCAGCCAGTTCAGCTTGGGTATCTCAGTAGTGAAAACCATCCTCGTAGGTCGTGCAAAAATGAGAACCCAGGCCGCTGCTGGATCCCCAGAGAATAACACAAGTACAGGGCCTGGGGGTGTGAATGCCAGTTGGGGGCTGTGAATTAGATGTAAGTTCATATCCACAAGGGTTTAGATGGGGCTTGTGGCGATGACAAAATGGGAAATCAATTATTATTTCTTTTTTAACGTTTTTACTTCAATTCCAGTTTTATCCTACGGTGGTCTACTACTTTCAGGTGGCAGTTCAGTGATTCCCCATTTCCATGCATCAGCTGGCGCTCTTCACAAGTGCCCTCCTTAATCCCCATCACCTACCTCCCCCTTCCCACCCCCCCCTTGCCTCGAGGTTCCAAAAGACTCTGTTCTCCTTATAACATGACACCGCTGGAAACCCTGGTTATATTACCAAGGCTTTGAGTGGAATGTTGGGTTTGAGAGAGACTTGCCTAGGCTCCGATAGGACCCGGCAGCTTTAAGGAACTAAGGTTGACTTTATGGAGCCTACGATGGCCCTGGGGAAAAACTGGCTTGATTTTTTTGCTTCTGTGATTCCCAGGAACCTTACTAGGCGAATAAGGAAGGTCACTTTCTGGCAGGTTTGGGAATCTCCAGCTATTCTGAGGGAACTCAAGAAGAGCGGGAGTAACCCATACCTAGAAGTACTGCAGGTGAGTCTGATTTGGCTTTGCTCTTAACCTTGACAGATGATTAAACGCTCCTTGTGAAGTTCCTATGAGAAGTCCCAGTGTCCTGAGCATGTTATGAAGGCGACACACACGTGAGTTCTGTCTTTCCACATGGTCAGCTTTACTCAATCATAAGGCAAGGCATGCATAATTGTAGAGCCGGTTCAGGATTCCAAACTCGGTGACCTTTCACCACAAGTTTGATTTGGTTTCTTGCACATCACACAAAGCAAAGCATTAGTCTCACAACAAACTAGAACAAGGGGTAGGAAGTCAACGAACCAAACGTGAAGTCAGTCTGTGAGCATGCAGCTGGGACGAGGACCTGGTCTGCTCGAAGCCCGCTGTTGGCACCTGCTGCTTATTACCTGCAAAGGGGTGAGGGATCTGTGTTCCACTCAGAGATCAGTGGGCAGAGATCAGTGGGCAGAGACTCGGGCAGCAGTTGGTGGGGCTTGTGTTGGTTTCGGACATACCTGGTCTTAACTCAACACCCCTGGCCGGTTGTGTCACTGCTTGACATGTGTGACTCCATCGTGCTCTCTCTACGTTACACCCTGGGATTCCTCATGACTAACCTGTAAGGGTCATGCAGGAATCAAATAGGTCTTAAACCAGGTCAACAGAGCTATTGTGCTAATGTGGGCAAAGGCAAAGATAAGGCATTTAATCATGTATTCAATTTAAAAAAAAACAAAAATCAAATTTCAAGTACTATGAAATGTCATCAGACCTCATAAGATGAAAATCTACACCAAATCAAAGCTAGTTAAAAGAAACTGAATCAAATAAAGGTTAATCAGTGTAGAGAAAAGCAAAATTAAGGACTAAATTTTAAAATTCCAACTCGTTACATCTGATAAGAATTAAGTCAAAAAGAGAGAAGAAAAACTAAATCTAAATTTAAGGTAAGTTAATAGATCAACAAAGCAATCAAATAAATGAAATGAAAATCACATTGCCTAATATAGGTAGATCAAGATCCAAAAATATACATGGAATCTTCAACATGGGCTGCAGTACATCCAGAAAAGAATGGCAAAGGTATAGTTAATCATAGTCTTTGTGAGTGTTCCCTTCTTAAGCCTGAAAATGGCTAACATCCTAATACTGTGTTTAATAAGTTATTAACAAAAATAATGGCTAAAAGCAATAGAAGGATTTCCTTAATGAATTTCCAGACATGAATAGAGGTAACTCTATCCCATTTCTAAAGTGTTTCAAAGTGCTACAGTTGGATCATGAGCCTATCACCAATTTGAAAGGTTTTGTCAACCATTCTAGAAAGGAAAATCTATTGTGTGAGTTTTGTATATTTGTGTTCAGTGCCGTTAAGCTGGGGTTGTTGAGTGTCCTGGCCACACGAGTGACCTGTGTGTGTGCTCAGAATAGGTTAGCTTGTGGGTCAAGGTTTTATGAGCTGGTTTGAGCCCTTCTAAGTTTTCACATGAAACTTTATCAATTCTGTCTATTTTTACCCGGGGTGTTTCTGTTACTTCGGTGTGATAGGATTCTGGAAAACTTTGTATGGATATTCTGAAATAAAGTTACCCATTTGGGTAATGTTGTTAAATCTCCTGTTAATAGCATGTGATGTTTTAATACCCTCAGTGTCTAGAGTGATGAAAGTATCATTCACCCTAGTATGACTAAGGAATGTTAAATCTAAGGAGTTACTAGCAGAAATTATCCAGTTAAAGTATCTCATGTCTAAGAACAAATTTTCAGTAGACGTTTTTGTGACTGGATAAAGATTAGTATGTATTTTTAATCCATGGCAGGTATAACACATGCGATTAGACCATTGAAATTGTATCCCTTTGAGTAGTAAAATCCATCAATCCACAGGAGTGTATGTGTTAGAAATGCTGTCTTACTCCTCTTTGTTGTGGTAAAACATGTGTGTCATCTGTTAATCAGTGTGGAATCCCCTTATTAGTCTTGACAGTGAATGTTCACATTGTCCCGTTGTCACAGCCTCATGGTCTGGAGGCATCTAACTGTGAGAGACCCTGTCCAGTCAGAAGACAGTTTTCCTATTACAGTACTGTTTCTGATATCATTCGATTCCAGTAGGTTATTGATTCTGTAGCAATGATTTTTCAATTGTTCTCTCCTATAGAAAATTCTAAGATTAAGTAACTTGTTGGAGGGCGTAGACCCTATGCTCCATGTTACGGTTAATTTCCAGTTGGTGAGTATGGTAATCACACACAGTTGAGACAATGGAATGTAGTTCTCTAAATGCTGAGGAGATTTTGGAACATAAATTTCCTACTGCATTAAGTAGAGGGTTAACAGGTTTTTAAATGCAAATAGCTCCTGCTTAATAGTCCGGACTCCTGAATTCCAGAGATAACTAAGTTAGAGAGGATGCCTGGTCCTACCAGAATTGTAGAGGCTTTCCAAGTCTAATTCTTTTGATGGGTGGTAGGTTGGGCAGTTCATGGGGGGTCGTTCCTGGCTCTTTTGCATAAATCTTACATTCAGGTTGTATATAGAACAAATTGAATCTTTCATTTGGAAGGTTATTTCAATTCTCTGTGGCTTAGGTTTGTGTACAGTTCTCATAAGGTTAAATAATAGAAGCTCAAACATATCTGACTGGAGGAGTTTTGGTGTTGGGTTGGTAATGCCATAGGTCCATTATGACTTCCAATGGAACATTCCCATACAGTGTGCAGTATTTCAACATCCCCTCTCAATAATACGTGGGTCTGGACTTTAGGCAATACACCATTTGCCAAAGGGGACTCCTTTAGCTGTGTAAACTGGTACAGAAGAACAAGTTCTGGCTATAGAGAACATGCTGTGCCAACTATGTATATTCTACCCCTCAAGCAACAGACGGTTGGATCAATGAAAAAAAAAATTGTTGCATATCTGAATCAATCCTAAGCCTGCATTAAAATCCATTTTCAACATTTCCCACCATGCTGGTGATCTTCTTTGTATAATTGAGGTTTTATTAACAAAAGTTAGTAAAAATGTATTGAATCTAATTGGTCATACTGATATGATCACTTCCTTTGTTGTTCTATAGGTTGACTTCAGATCTGGATACTGAGGTACCATTATACTGCCAGTCATATTAAATAATTTACAAAAAGATGTGTCAGAGGTGGGAATAGCACTGGAGCATTTGAGTTGTGTCCTATGCCCTATAGGTACAAAAGAATCCACAGTGATTGGACTCCTGTTGGCAAGCTATTCAAACTATCTAGAGTGCGATCACAGGTAAAGATCCCGTTTCCTTATTTACCTCTCCTGTGCCAGAACTCAGGTGCCAGAACTCATCCTAAATAGAAAACATTTAGGATTGAATGGGTGTCATAGGCTCTTCTGGTAACCATTTTAACTATGGAGTGCTCATATCTCTGACAACTAGTCCTATTAACTGGTAGTTTAAAAGTCATGATGTAAGCCTGCAGTAGAAGACTCCGTAACAGGTAGTCCTTGAAGCCATAACCATGATCTCTAGAAACATTCCACAGGGTAATATTGCATCCAGTTTTTGATAGGCCTGATCATGTCCAAGTGTTCTCATGAGACGCGACCTCAATTCCATGAGAGCATGGTAGGATGATGATCTATTGCTGTGACAAGATCTCCAATGATGGAGCTGTGGTAGGGCAGCCACTTGGAAACTTCGAGTCCCCATTCTGTTGTATCCTAAATCCTGTATTATTGAAGTGTAAATCTTCAATCCCATTTTCTGGCGAGAGAACACAGAAGCTGTCTACTTTGTTCAAGAGCTTTGATTCCCTCCTGTTACAATTTGCAGAAGGTGTCCGTGCTGAATTTGAGCTTATCTGTCTTGCCCTAGAGCAATTTACTAGTCCATCGGGGTAATGCCCCACCCGGTGAATCATTGTTCTAACATCTCAGTTGGTCCACCTGGATAGTTTAGTGTCACTCTCGCCAGCAAGAACGACCAGGAGACCTCAGTGAAGCAAGCTTTATTTCTGCGTAGCTGTTGGGATCTCTCTCTCCCCCGCCCATGCATGTCTATATATACCAAGGTTGCACAACCAATCACTCGCAGCCACATAGATACAAAATTCTAAGTTCCGCCTATTGGCTTGCATCCAGCCACCATCTTAATGGCGTGTTTACTTTCGGGCACCGAAAAAGTCGTGCGGTGCCCGGGGCCCCCCGCCGCGGGCCCAGCCGGAGCAGCTCCACACCGTCGCCACCCGGCGGCGGCGACGGTTTGAGGCAGCGGCAGCCGGCCGAGGCAATGAGCGGGCACGGCGGAGCCCAGAAGCATCACCACGCATGCGCTACAAGCCGCTCGGGCACCGACATCTCCCCCTTTTCTTTTATATTAGGCATGCAAGGCAGGAGATCGTGCCTGTCTTAGGTTGTCAGCTGCCATGAACATGCTTACCCATCATCGGATATTTCCCCCTGGTTGGAGAACTCCTGGCTTAGGTTGCTATGTGCATGCAGCCAATCTTACCCGTCATTGACTACCGATCTAGCGCTGCCAGCCAGATTTGGGGAAATGTACAGCTTCCAGTGCCATGCAAGCTTGTACTAGCGCCAACTGTTGCCTACATTGTTGTTTATGTAATGATGCAAAATGGCGGAACATAAGGATTTACAACAGATACCCAATCCCGTAATGGAGCTATGTCAATCTCATCTGCTTAACTCTTTCGACAGGTTAGCAGCAATAGAAAGGTCATTATAGGCCACGGAGGTTATGCAAAGTCCAGAAAGTGATTGGATGCATCCGGTCATCAATAGTTTCTGGAGAATGTCCACTTGTTACAGATGTGGTGAGAGCTACAGCCGCTGCAGTTGCTGCAGCTGTGGAGGCTGCTACAGCTGCAATAATGGCTGCAGTGATCCCAAAGTCTCTTTTATGTCTTGAGAGCAATACAGGCGAATTGTTAGGATTTACAGAAATGGGCATGGGAATGAAAGTAGGTATACAGGAGGGAGGATGGTGGACTCATTCGTCAGTGGCATGGGGAACGGCCAGGCTTTCACTATTGCCCATTGGTGCATCTGTTGAAGGGATGCTGGTGTCGCCAGGATCGCTATCAGGCTGAGCATCAGGATGGGGCGGGCCATGTTGATCGATTCTTCTAATCAGTCGCTTTGGGACCCAGATAGGCACTTGGGCATCCTGTGGAAAAAGACAAACAGAACCTCGGTGCCATCTTAGGACCGAGTCAGGGCCTCTCCATTGGCCCGTGAGTATATCCTTCCACTTTGCCTGGGCTAGAGTGTGTTCGGTAACCGCCGCATGCCTGTCCGCGGCAGATGTACCATTATGGTCCAAGGACAAAAAATTTAAAATGTAAAGGGTGAGAGATGTAAGATCACGGGGTGACTTGTATTCATCCCCTATTCCCCCTTTTCTTATTTTTTGTAAGCATCGTTTGAAGGTGCCCTTGGCGCATTCAATTATTCCTTGACCTTGTGGATTGTAAGGTATACCTGTAGTATGGACTATACCAAATTGACTTAGGAATTGATGGATAGATTTTGATGTATATGCAGGTCCATTATCTGTCTTTATTTGTTATGGGATACCCCAATCTGCGAAGCATCGTAGGCAGTGTGTGATGACTTGTTTTGAATTCTCCCCCGTGAGGGGAGTAGCCATTATGATACCCGAATAAGTGTCCACTGATATATGTACGTACTTTTGTTGCCCGAATTCAGGTACATGTGTGACATCCATTTGCCATAGGTGATTAGCTTGAAGGCCTTTGGGATTTACCCCTAAGGAAGGCTGAGGGAGTAATGTGGCACAATTCCCACAGGTCCTCACTATATCTCTTGCCTGTTCTTTGGTGATATGGAATCTATATCTTAAGGTATTAGAATTCACATGCCATTTGCTATGGAACAGCTTCGCCTGTTCTAAGGTAGGGCAAATAAGTTGGAAACGACTATTGTGGTCTGCTAGAGCGTTGCCCTTGGATAATGGTCCTGGTAGGCTCATATGGGCTCTGATGTGATCTATAAAAAATGGTGCAGTGCGCAGTTGCACAACCTCTTGTAGTTGCCTTAAGATCCATGGAATAGGTGAATCACTTAAGGAGAGGATGGCTGTTTCAATATTTTTTGTTGCATTTACCACGTATTGACTATCAGAAATAATATTTAGGGGAGTGTCTGAAAATCTTTGGAGCACTAGGAGCACTACTAGTAGCTCTACTTGTTGAGCCGACCTGGCAGGAACTATGACTGGGTTCACGATTCCATTTATGATATGAGCTCCTGTGCCCTCTTTACTTCCATCTGTAAAGACAGTAGAGGCTTCTTTTAGTGGTGTCGATCTACTAATTTTTGGTAGTATGAATTCAATACCCTTTGTGAATAAGTGGGTGTGAAGGATAATGATTATCAAATTCTATTGAGTAAGAGGTGGTCAGTATCGCCCAATCATCTAGGGTAGCACATAGTAGGCAAATCTGTTCCTTAGTATATGGCATGATGCAATTGTCAGGTATGATTCCAAGAGTAGAAATACAAACAGTGATCAATTTGTTAGCTAGCATGGCTACTGCAACTGGATATGTTGTGATTATCCGAGGAAGAGTGTTTGGGAGGTACAGCCATTGTAAGGGCCCACCTTGCCATAGCACTCCAGTAGGTGAGGAAGGGGATGGAATCACTATGGCTTGGACTATCTGGTTAGGATCACATCTATCTGCTGAAGTCAAGGCAAGCCTGTCCTCCACAATTTTCAAAGCCTGTTTCGCCTCCAGAGTAAGGCTCCTAGGAGAGTCTAGACGGGCATCACCCTTCAGAATATCAAACAATGGTTGTAATTCTCCTGTAGTTATTTTCAGGTAGGGTCGGATCCAATTTATGTCCCCCAATAACTTTTGGAAATCATTGAGTGTTTGTAATTTGTCAGTTCTAATGGAGGCTTTTGAAGGTTTTACCATGGTATCTAACACTGGGTATGCAAGAGGGGAGGGTTTAGTAAAGTCCGTAATGTCCCTCCATCCTGCATTTCTACATTCTGGACAACCGCATGCCCCTCGGGAGCATGAAGTGTTATATGGTGGCGGCCATTCTGCAGGTGGCGCTATAGGCCTACATTCAGGGGTAGGAATTCTTGACCTTCTGACAGAGGGCGCTAGGGAGTCATATTTTTTCCCGGCTTCTTTTTATGTCTTTCCCTTTAAAGGTTCGTTAGGGACTTCCTCTTTTAAGTGTGTCATGGCTTCCCCAAGCTCATCTTCAGAGGAGCTCTCCTCTGAATTTTCTCCCCCTCTGCTAGATCCTGCCTTAGAGGCTTCTCTGACCTGCTCCTCGATAACATTTTTAACTGTTTTATGGTTAGAGTCTAGCGGAGTGCCGTTAGCCTTAAGCACCTCCATCAGTAATCCTCCCATCTTAGTAAACTTTGATCCCATTATTTCTTGTCCTATGCCTAGGAACACTTTTACTTCTCGTCCTATACTTAGGAACTTTCTCACTTCTCATCCTATACTTAGGAACTTTCTTATCTGAAATTTTGTGCACACTTACCAGATCGTTGCGTTCACTGAGAACTCCTCAGTGTAGGTTTCGGGTTTCCCGGGTTTCGGCACCACTTGTCACTCTCGCCAGCAAGAACGACCAGGAGACCTCAGCGAAGCAAGCTTTATTTCTGCGTAGCTGTTGGGATCTCTCTCTCCCCCACCCGTGCATGTCTATATATACCAAGGTTGCACAACCAATCATTCGCAGCCACATAGATACAAAATCCTTAGTTCCACCTACTGGCTCGCATCCAGCCGCCATCTTAATGGCATGTTTACTTTTGGGCACCGAAAAAGTCCTGGGGGGCCCGCCCCCCCCCCCCCCCCCGCGGGCCCAGCCGGAGCAGCTCCGCACCGTCGCCACCCAGTGGTGGCGACGGTTTGAGGCAGCGGCGGACGAGGCAACGAGCGGGTACGGCGGAGCCCAGAAGCATCACCGCGCATGCGCTACAAGCCGCTCGGGCACTGACAGTTTAGGTGCTGGTTCCCTGAATATTCTGTGTAAAAATATCCCTTTGTACTGCTGTAAGTTTCAGTTGAAAGCCTGCAAGAATTGTTTTAAAAGTATTGTCCCTTTGTAGATGTGTGGTAAAATAACCCTTAAGGCTTCTCAGGCATTAAATATCCCATGATGGCATAGTTGTTCTCATACAAGGTTTCTATGGGTTTCATGTCAACCAGGTCTAGTTTGATGTGGGAAGTGGTGATCTGGCTGCACGGCCAAGGTTGGTCCTTTTTAAAATTTCCAATCCAATTTGCAGGTGCAAATGTTCTATTTCCTCTTTTTAAAAATTCTTCAAGTGTTAAATAGGTTGGTGAAGCCTTAGCATACCATGTGCCAGGTATATTATCCCATTGCGTATCTTTGTCCTCTATAAAAATTGCCAGAAAATGGAAACCTTGGAAAATCTGTTCAATAAGCATCATAGTGTATAAATTTTCATTTCTGGACATGTTGTACGCCCTTGGGTCTCCTGTTGGCACTGGAACCTTGTCTAGGGATGTGTTAAAGTATGAAAAGTGATATAATGAAGGTGTATTAGTAGTAGTAATTTCAAGTTATGTACATTTGTCATATTCATTGGTATTTTTGTTCCTATTTCTACTATATGCTCTCTTTCTCCATGTCCAGTTGGCACCAAAATTCATACCATGTGTTGACAAAAGATTTGTATGAATGTATGATAAGGTTCATGCTTGTGATGTCTGGATACCCTGCAATGAGTGTATGGCTCTGTGTTCAGTACATATGTGTGCGGTGAGATGACGCAGGGTGGTGTTCATGTTTTTAAATTTAATGGATGTGCTGGAGTCTATGTTTTCACTTAGTTTTCTTATTTATAATGTGAGTGACCTATTGGTTTGCGACCTTATTAAAGTCTTCATTGAATGAACATAATTCTGGTCTTTCACACTCTATCATTTTGTCTGCAGTCCTGTAGAGTGTGTGTGTGTGTGTGTGTGTGTGTGTGTGTGTGTTTCACATATGGCTTGGTAAAGGTGTGCAGTGAATAGCTCATTGGCAAAATGATGTATGGATAAAAGCCTCTTAAAGCTGCTTTTTTAAAAGTACCATTATGTGCATTTGTAACTAGCCTTGAGAAGAGAGAGCGGTTGTTATACAGGCAGCACTGGTACGGTTGGGGCATGATTTGAAAAATGGAGTTTCGGTGTAGGCTGGTTCTGGACTAAAGCCTTACTTTAGGACTTAAGTCTTACTGCTGTCTCCTGAGTTTATCAGGATATAGGCCATATTTATGGCTGTGATACGTAAGACCAGACACTAAATATTGGCTCTTAGGTGGTACAAGTGGGTATAGTTGTAGCCTAAAATTCTATCCTCCATTATCTTTCTGATCCATCAGCCCTTGTAGACATCAACAATGGTCTATTAAAAGCCAATTAATATTAATTGAGTCTTTTGTGTTTGTGACCTCCACTAGTCCCTGTAAAGTTCCTAGTGTCGTTGCTAATTCAGTTACGAAGCAGTCATTGAAACAGAGATGCCTCCTGGGAGTCAGCCCATGTTGGTGCTCGAACCAGTCAGCAGGCACCTGTCGTGACCAGGGTGTCGTCGTCTACCATATCCTCTAAGAGCTCGTCCCAGGCTCCCCCAACCAACAGGCTAATTTCTGGATCTTCCTCCCACATTATTCACGCCAAGTCTAGAGTTGTCAGGAGATTCTGGGGCATCCGGTACAGTCGAGGGTTCAGGATTTGGCGCATCTCTTGCTCTTCCCTAATGGGAAAAATCTGACTCTTTTAATGCCGTGTGAATTAAGCTGATAATGTAGTTAATTAAGTTTCTGGATGATGCTAGCGTCCTGTTATCACTGTGGCAATTCCTGTGGTGGCAAGAGGTGAACAACTTGGTTGACTTGGCAAGACACAGACTTAGGAGAATATTAGTCATTATTAAGAATGTCTTTCCAGCAGCATCCGCAGGAAACAGGATTGACACTGCACATTTGTAGCCTGACTGAACTGTTGGTACAATTGAATATTGATCTCTGACTCAGCCAACTTTGCACTTGTCATTGTAAGACGTTGTACAAGTGAGCAGGGGCCCGAGAACTGGATAAAGTCTATCGCGGTGTTCTAATCTGCCACATGAGAACTAGCTGGTGTGTCCCTTTCCTCCACTTACCCTTCCAGCACCGCTGGGGGAGAGAGGGCCTGCATTTCCTTCAGCTGTGGCTGTCCCTGGTGCCTGCGGGCCCCTCCCTAAGTGTTTCCGTGTTTGTGAGCATCAAATTCCTGTTAAGAGACGGCATCGTCTCTGTTTTATTGCTCCTTACATGGGAGTTTGGCTGTGAACGTCTCTCTCCCTTTTTCCTATATCTGGGGCAGAAGTGTTTAGCATTGTATGAGAACCATCTTTTTGTAATCCGTTTCTCGATCTAGCATAAAGCAAGCCACATCCATGGCCTATGGAAAACTGGCTTCTCTCTCTGTCCGTTGCAATTCTCTTCTTAATCCTCCATTAAATCTCTCTATATATCCAGTGGCTGTAGGCTTGCAGGCCAGATGGTAATGCTATAGTAAGTCCCATCAATTACGGAGCTTCTTACCTGGGGTAGCTGTAAAAAGAGTTTTCTGATCATTTTCTGCTATCATTGGTGCTCCAAAGTGAGTAGCCCCTGATTTTAGAGTTCTTGTTGCATGGGCTGGAGGGTTAGAGGGTTTGGCTGCGTCTTTTGGTGCAGTGGACCTGTATTTGTCTGTCCTCTGTTCATATATGATGTATCCTTGTCATGTATTTTTTATGTCCTGCCAGATAAATTTAAGATTTCTTTCTGTAAACCACATGTGTGCCTCTGTCCTTTGTGTCTGTGTTTCTATAATTGTATATGGGGTTAGTAGTGCTTCTGTTGTTTGCTTATTTATGGGATACTGGTCTCCCTTCTCTTTTAGTTTTAGTGGTGGTACATTTTTTTTAATCCCCCAGAGGATTTTTTAATTTAAGAACATTCCAGGAGGAATAAATGACCAGTGCAAAGGCCCTCAGGTAGAAAAATGTCTGGCACATTCAGGGAACAGTGAGGAGGACAGTGAGCTGGGCGGGAAATATTGAGGAGTGAGTGGGAGGGAAGACCATCAGAGAGGGCAGGGCTGATTGAAAATCACCAAGACCTAACGGGTCATTATAAGGACTTTTACTCTTCCCAGGTTCTCCATAGCCTTCCGTGGTCTACTGAAAAGAATCCGGGATTTGATCCTAGACAACTTTGCTTTCATGAACTGTGGGACTTTTAACCTCTCTTCATTCCCTCATCTGCAAAACAGAATTAAGATCCTAAGAGACTGCTAGTGTAAATCAAATGAATTCGTGTGTCTGAAAGCTCTTTTTTAATGCTATCATAAATGTTTCTTACAAGTAAACCTTAGTTTTCCTGCAATCAGCTTTGCCAATTTCTCCTATAAGTGACCCGATACAGCTGGAGTCAGAGGGATTTTGTAGGATCTCCAGGGAACGGCTCCGACTCTTCCTCCTTAGTCCTTGTCTAACTCCCCTAGCTCCTCTTGACTCCCAAGTCTGTGTATAAATGTTCTGTTCCAAACCGCAGATGCATGTCCCAATGTCTGATGGGTGGCTTACCTCTGTGATCTCCACAGCACTGTAGCATGTTAAGACCAAGCGATCACACGCTTACACGGAATGCTAGCTTGATGTCTGTGTGTCTCCCTAAGCTGAACCTCTGTACTTTCTACTCCTATTTTTTTTTTTTAATTTTATTTTTCTACTCCTATCCTTTTGCTCTGCGGATTTTACCAGCCTCCTTGTCCGGCTGGTTCCACTTGTGAAATGTCTCCTGCAACTGTTCCCTCTTTTTTGTCCCCATGGTCTCTGCCTAATTCAAATCATTTCCTAATGGGAATGATCACAATTGCCTCATGATTGTCTCCCTCTCTGTTTCTCCAGCCTTACTGGCCCACTATTCCTTGTGGTTTTGATTTTCATGAAAGAAGGCAGGGGCCATGTCGCAATCTTTATTTACCCAAAGTCTTGCAGACACTGGGACTCAGCAGATGTTTGCAGAGTGAATAAATAACTGGGCGTCACCATTCCTATAAGAGGCGCCGTCTCTCACCGGTCTGCATTCCCCCTCCCTTCTACCTGCCTAAAGGTTTAGCAAATCCATAGACTTGCTTGGCCAGGGATAACCAATTCACTGCTTCCCGTTGAGAATATGATTTCCATGGGGTAAATGAAAATAATTAAGCCCAGCGATCTGAAATTCACAGCCCCTATTTTGATCACATTAATTAGAATATATTTAAACTACTAGGTGAGAAAGAGTTGTATATGGGCTGTTGAATTCACTTCTGAGGGATGAGTGGAGTCTGGGTAATTGGACTAAAACAACCCAGGCAGGGACTTCTAAAGGCAGTAAGATAGTTTGGTAATACTGCCTGGTCTTCTGTCTTTAAAAGGCATCTCATAGCTGGTGTTGTAAACTCCCAAATTTACCTCTCTAGCCCCTAGGATCTCCTGAACTCCAGAATTATTATAACTACTTACTTGACCTTTCCATTTGAATAGCTCCTAAAAATTTCTAACCTGAAAAGCCCAAATTTAAATTTTTCCCACCTTATTGCCCCGCAGCCTCTTTCATCCAGAATTTTCATTCCTCCCAGGGTCTCATGCCCAAATCAGGGTCACCCATGCCTCCCTGTGTTCATTTTTTATTGCGGCTCTAGCAAATCACCAGAAACCTACTGCCTTAAACAATACAAATTGCGGTGTTTACTTAATTATTATCTTCCAGATCTGCAGGTCAGAAATCCAACAACAGACTCGAGCCAACAGCAAGGTGTCAAAGGCCTGCACTCCCTTCTGGAGGCTCAAGGACCTTGCCTTCTCCAGCTTCTGACTGCAGCCCGAGATTGCTCTGCTTGTGGTCCCTTCCTCAGTCTTCCAAACCAGCAACAGCAACTCCTTTTCTGTCTACGTTATCACTTCCTAGCTGGTGTTCTTACTGCGCTTGCCCTGAGTAGCTCCTCATTTTACTCAGAATATTTATGAGGACAAATGATGGTCTACGCGAATCTGACGCTGTACCTCCCACTCCACCTCCAAACTCTTTACTTCACTCTTCTCCTTTCCTATTAGTCTCGATGCACCAGCTAGAGTAGCCTCTCTCCTTTTCTGCAGTCTTTCCAGGTGTATCTTTGCATTAGGACGTGTGCATCAGCTATACTCTCTGCCAGGAACTCTTTCTGGAGATATCCATTGGCTGAATCTCTCCTCTCTTTGTAGTGCTTGTTCAAAACTCACTTACTCAATGAGGACTCTTGGCCATTCTCTCTAGCCCTGCAACCCATCTCCCTCCCCACAGGACTCCCAGTTTTACTACTCTGTTATACTTTTCCTTTTTCTGTAGCACATACTACTTCTCATTTATCACATTAATGACTTTCCTTTATTAAAATGTAACTTCTACAAAGGCAGGGTCATCTGTTTTGTATTCAAACACTTGTAGTAACTGGCAGGCACTCAATCCCAGTTGAATATCCAATGAACAAATGAATAAGACAATATTAAGACACTATTCCCCACACCCACTACCAACTTTCCTTTAATCCTCTAATACTTCTATTTTTAGAGCCTCTTTTCCCATGTCTGTTAAGTCCTGGTTGCTGGTTATTGCAATAGCTTTTGTTTTTCCTCATCACATTTCAAAACTGTCTCCTCCTACTTGATAGGATCACATAGAGGTTTTATTCTTAAGACAGTGGCACTGGGGCTGTGTAGTCATCTCTGCTCTGTCCTGCTTAGCAGACTTTTCTTACAGTTGACTGCTCAACCCTCTGCCAACCTTCATATTATATAAAATAACTAGAACTGGTTGGTTTCTTGTTTTGACAGAATTCCCACCTTTCCTGGAACCATGTGAATTATTGCCAATTCATTGTATCTAACTACATAGGTAGCTAAAGACTTATAAACACATACAGACACACATAACCTCTATTATTTAAAGGCAGACATTAATAGATGAAATGACATATGAATATTCATCATTGTGTACAGTAAAACAATCTGGGACCAAATTCCGGCATTCACAGAAAAATCAGGGCTGCAAATCGTAGGACTCTGAACTAAAGCTGATATTCCTATCGGACTAAAGCTGATATTCATATTGGAAGCTCTTCTAGAAACTACTAGAAGCACTGTCCTGATATCCTATTAGAATTTCTGTTAGCTACACAAATGGAAAAATCATTAGATTTTTCCAAAAATCTGCGACAGTTGGAGAAAACTTACTTTCTCAAGTTAGATCTATAGTATGAATATTCTCACTTGAAAAAATAAAAGCTTCCCAACATACTGTTACAGGTAGCTTTAGCATTTTGTCATGTAAAAATACACTTATTAATTTTAATATAAGCATTTGTTCACCAAAATTTATTCCTTCTATTCTATGAATGTATTTTGAGGTTTAAGAATATATTTGATAATGTATAAGCCTCTGATATGCTTTCAAACTTGGTAATAATATTCTGTGTGGCAATTAATTGAAACTAAAGATCAATTTTTTAATATGAATATTTAAAAGCACATTTAAAATTCAAGATTGACTTACTCGAAATCCATAAAGTAAGTAGCTGATCGTAGTTACAAAGAGCAATAATCTGAAAAACATCTCAACAGCCTCAGGCTGCCATCTTAGTATGTCTCTATGCATTTACATTTTTTTTTTTTTGCTCTACTTTTTACCAGGTATTCTTTGTGCTATTCATGTATTTCTTGTTCTACTCTTTAAAATTTGAAATGCTATTTTCTAAAGTGGCACTTGAGGTTCAGATAATGGGAAAGGTGTGCTATGATTGTAGGAAGTCTGTCATTTCCAGAGTGAACCCTGCTCCATTTCCACACACCTTTAAGCTAACTATCTGTGACCTATTACACCAAGTTTAAAGAGCTAGGATTTTCCCCCAGGAATATGTGCTGGATACTCATCAAGATCACTGTTATCTGAAGTGTATGACATGGAAGAGCTTTGTGATGGTTAATTTTATGTGCCAATTTGACTGAGTAAAAAAGAATTTTTTTAACTCAGATAACTGGTAAAACATCATTTCTAAGTGTGTCTGTGAGGGTCTCTAGAGGAGATTGACATTTGATTCAGTAGACTAAAGATCACTTCTTTGGGGCACCTGAGTGGTTCAGTCGATTAAGTGTCTGCCTTTGGCTCAGGTCATGATCCTGGAGTCCTGGGATTGAGTAGGGAATCTGCTTCTCCCTCTCCCTCTGCTCCCCCCTCCTGCTCTCTTTCCCACGGTCTCCTGCATGCTCTCGTGTGCTCTCTCTCTGTCACTCTCAAATAAATAAATAAAATCCTTCAAAAAGGATTCATCAGATGAAGGTGATCACCTTCATGGGCATCGTTTAACTATGCTGGCCCTGAACAGAACAAAACTGCAGAAGAAGGGTGAATTCACTCTCTGTTTGAGTTGAAAATTTATCTTCTCCTACCTTTCAGCATTGCCAATGACTTCAGATGAAGTCTGAAGGCAGTCTGTGGATAAATCTCTCTCTGCTCAGAGAGGCAGATCTTTTAAGTCCATTCAGACCTTCAACTGATTGGATGAGGCCCACCACATCATGGAGGCAATCTGCTTTATGCAAAGTGTGTCGATTGATATGTTAATCTTTTCCAAAAATACCCTTTGGTGCAACCACTCTGGAAAACAGCATGGAGGTTCCTCAAAATGTTGAAAATAGAACTGCCCTATGACCCAGCAATTGCACTACTGGGTATTTACCCTAAAGATACAAAAATAGTGATCCAAAGGGGCACGTGCACCCGAATGTTTATAGCAGCAATGTCCACAATAGCCAAACTATGGAAAGAACCTAGATTTCCATCAACAGATGAATGGATAAAGAAGATGTGGTATATATACACAATGGAATACTATGCAGCCATCAAAAGAAATGAAATCTTGCCATTTGCGACAACATGGATGGAACTAGAGCGTATCATGCTTAGCGAAATAAGTCAAGCGGAGAAAGACAACTATCATATGATCTCCCTGATATGAGGAAGTGGTGATGCAACATGGGGGCTTAAGTGGGTAGGAGAAGAATAAATGAAACAAGATGGGATGGGAGGGAGACAAACCATAAGTGACTCTTAATCTCACAAAACAAACTGAGGGTTGTTGGGGGGAGGGGGGTTGGGATAAGGGGGGTGGGATTATGGACATTGGGGAGGGTATGTGCTTTGGTGAGGGCTGTGAAGTGTGTAAACCTGGTGATTCACAGACCTGTACCCCTGGGGATTAAAATATATGTTTATAAAAAATAAAAATTAAAAAACAATACCCTTTGGAAACCCTCAGGATAGTATTTGATCAAATATTTGGGCACCCTGGAGCCCACCCTAGTTGAAAATAAAAATAACCATCACCTGTCTGTACTGCCAAATCTAGTGTGGGTGCTTAGCTATCCTCATATCCTGGATCTTTGCAGCAGCACTTCAACATAGTTCATTACTCTCTGAATTATTCCTAACTAATGCTTCTACTGTACTGATTGCCTTCAGTCAACTGCAGTCTTCCTTTTGTTTCTAATTCATATTCAGTCAATACAGATCAGAAACTCAGAAGAAAAACTGATTGCAGGATGCCTGGGTGGCTCAGTCAGTTGAGTGTCTACCTTCAGCTCAGGTCATGATCTGCAGGTCTTTGGATCGAGTCCCGCATCAGGCTCCTTGCTCAGTGGGGAGCCTGCTTCTCCCTCTGCTTGTGGTTGCTTGTATTCGTGTTCTCTCTCTCTCTTCCACTCTCTGACAAGTAAATAAAGACTTTCTTAAAAAATTAAAGCAGAAGTTGATAGCTATGCAAAACAAGACCTCTAACCTGTGGCTTGTGACAGGATTCACTTGTAAGCTATCTGATGTCAGACAATTTGTAGAACTTGATATTTACCTATGTTGCCATATTTATTTGGACAGAATATTCAGAATTTCCAAATATTAACCCAGCTGTAACTGTTACAAAACAAATGGATCTTTTCTTTTTCTGTTTTTAAATAAACGAGAGAAGCTGCTATTTTTAGCCGTGATCACAGAAACAAGTATGCATGATCTATGACTGGTGTATAGACTGTTACAAACGGTTAAGACAAATTTATTTCTTAAAACTTCAAAGCCTTAAAGTTTCTTCATCAGAAGATAATCAATTTCTATTCCAACTTTGCAACTTGAAATCTAAAATTTCATTAAAAATATCTGATTTATAGCTTTAGCAAAGTTGGTTTTCTTCATGAACCTGATAATCAAACTGCATTTCACATTCTCTCTTGCTGATCTCTAAGAAAATTCCATTTTGTTTTTTGCTCATTTTCTTCAATATTACTTCCTGTCATTATCAGTCAATCTGAAAAATTATGAATCTCCTATTTTACTGTGTATATTAGAGAAGAGAGTGGTGCCAGAATCAAGACCATTTGCTTGTGATTACGCCTACTTACAGAACAAAACTGACCACATTTAACTCAAGTTGTTGTAGTACATGAGCCAAGTAAGCAGAGAATGAAAGGAGTTTTGGGGTAACAAAATCTTCCTGAATGATATTTATTTAGAGCAGGAGACAAAATGACCACAGAAAATACAAATCACAAAGTTGAAAACAACTTAAAAAAAAAGAAAGTAAAAGGTCCCCACTTCTTTTAAAACCTTCTTTTTTTTTTAATTTTTTATTTTTTATAAACATATGTTTTTATCCCCAGGGGTACAGGTCTGTGAATCACCAGGTTTACACACTTCACAGCACTCACCTTCTTTTATTCTTTAAATAGGTTTCATGCATGACAGTTGACTAAAATTTCCATCAAAGTCTTCGATAAAGATAGGGGCACCTGGGTGGCTCAGCTGGTTAAAGGTCTGACTCTTGGTTTCAGCTCAGATCACCATCTGAGCACTGGGAGATTGAGCCCCATGGTAGGCTCCAGGCTCTGTGCTCAGTGGGGAGTCTGCTTGAGATTTTCTCTCCCTCTCCCTTTGTCCCTACGCCTGCTGGCGCTCTCTCAAAATAAATAAAGTCTTCAAAAAATAAAGATGGATTGTTATCAAACTTTCCAATACAGGAGTGGGACCCTTTGGTTCCACAGATGGGACTTCAGGAGCATCCAAGATCCTGCTGAAATTGTTTATAACGTGTTGTATATTGTAGGTATGGATGTCTTTAGAGAGTGTTTTCATTGTTCTCATCAGCTTAACAAAGAGGCCGAGACCCTCAAAATACTTAATCCACTATTTTAGAAACTAGTATTTTTAGTATTTTAGAAACTAATGTTTTCTTGAGTGAGTCAGACTTCGTGTCTGTGTCCGTATCTTCACATAAAGCAATTAAGACTGGATAATTCTTGACATACATACATGGTGGCATGTGTCACTATTTTAGAAGTTTTCCTGGTAATTTGGAGCAGTTTTTATTTTCTTTTGGGGCATTTAGCCATACTCAAGTTTGAATACGCTTCTGCAAAATCTTAATTTAGATTTCAAAATAAAATCTAATTATGTAAAGTACCCTACCAAATAATAGGACCCACCAAACTAAGAGAAAAGGTATAGAAGGTCTCTTCCTAGTTAATTAACTCCAGTATGGCTTGCCAATGTGGATATGCGTTTTTCCTAATTCCCTCAATAATGAATTCCATGAAGAACTGTGACTCTTAGGAGAAGGTGAGGACAACTACCAACACGCCCTTGGGAATCGAAGCCCGGACCACCTGCCCCCCTTCTTGATGGTCCTTCCACAGTAAGGATTGTCCAAATAGGAGCTTCATCTTCAACTCTGGCATTACTGGTGTGATGCTCAGCCACATTTAAACCCACAAACCTTTCTCCTGGGGTCCAGACAGAGTTACCATCTCTTCAGTCACTACCTTCTGGCTCGTGCACTTCAATCAGGCATTCGCTGGTGGTCTCATTTCCTCCTAGATCTCCGCTCAGTCGTTAGCCCCTTGGATCATACTGCAACCATGACACACATGCAAAAATTCTATAGCTTCAAAAAAATAAACAGAAGTAAGTATCCTCTTTCTCAACTGAAGGTCCCCATCTTGCTTTTCTTTTCTGCCTTGGGATGTGTGTGTGTGTGTGTGTGTGTGTGTGTGTGTGTGTGTGTTTGCTTATTGGACAATCTTTAATCACTAGCAGACTTCTTCATCAATGGCAATTATTCCAAATTATTTTATCACTAGTAGGAACATGTCACTTTTAGGACCATAGTTTATATGAATAACTCATATACACATACCACATAAATGTACCTATATGTATATATAATTTGTGGATATAATACTGAGCATATCTACAACTATAATTATATATATTGTATACAACACCACACACATGCAAATTTCCCTTCCTATTCCTGCATAGTAGAACATTCAAGACTCCAAAAGTAGTTTTATTTTTTTTTAATTTTATTTATTTGACAGAGAAATCACAAGTAGGCAGAGAGGCAGGCAGAGAGAGAGAGAGAGGGAAGCAGGCTCCCGGCTGAGCAGAGAGCCCGATGCGGGACTCGATCCCAGGACCCTGAGATCATGACCTGAGCCGAAGACAGAGGCTTAACCCATTGAGCCACCCAGACGCCCCTCAAAATGAAGTTTTACTAAAGTCTGTGGAAAATGTCTGTGTGGGTGAGTATGAGAGAGAATAGGTTGCCTTACAACAACACAAAACCCTCTCTTTTTAAAAACTCCTTTACATAAGTGTCCTCCCCAAATATTGTACACAATTCATAAACATTAAAAACACGACCTAGATTATCTTGACTTCTGACTTAAGCGTCTTGTTCTCTGGAACCTCGAACCTCCAGAATACGGAGTGTAAGACTGTCACGGTAAAGCCTTTCCAGCACAAACAAGTATTGAAGCCTCGAAGCCTCCCTTCTCCGTCTCCTCTACCTCCAGTTCTTCATTGCTGATCTGGCCGGTCACCAGGCACAGCGTATTAGAAACACAAGAGCCCAAGCGCTGCAGAGCAAGGTCAGTGTGACCTTCTGAAAGCAGAAGTCTGATCACCTCCTTATCCCAGGTCCTCAGTAGCTCGTCTCTGCGGCTGCTCCTTCTCCTAAGTCTGCTCCTTCCGCCAAAAACCGTCCCCTCAGCTCTTTGAGCTCCTATTAATGATGGAAATTGATCTCAAACCTTTTCTGGCTCTTCCCACACTGACTCTTTGGCATTTCTACTAATACCATGTACAGACTTGAACTATCTTAGTAAGGACATGACATTTTTATTGTTTGTCTGTCTCCTTTATTGGGCTGTAAAATTTATAAAGCTGACAGCCGCCTTCTAGCTCAGTATTAGATGTTGGTGGGGCCAAATAATGAAGCAAGGGATACATCTGAAAGTTGTATCAAAACTCCTGCTGCCTCTTTCCAGGCTTCTGGTCTTTTTTCTGGGAGGAGGCACCGTGCACTCTCCTGCAGAAGCCAGCATCTCCTACCTGGCTGTCTTCAGTTCTACCACCAGGAGGCTCTGGCAGAAAATCCTGAAAAGAGACGAAAGCAATTAGAGTAAGTGATAGATGAAGTGCGTAGAAGATGAATTTTAAGTGTTCAGTGTCAACAGCATATGAAGAAAAAAGGTGGAGATAAAATTGCTCAGCCGATTTCTGGCTTTAGACCACATTAAGTACATTAAAATGTACACACCTCCTACATTACATATAATACTTGACACATAAAAATAATATAATATTGTTTTGAAAAATATCTGGCTCTGAGCAATGAATTGGCTCTGATGTCTCTCATCATGATGTCGGTGTGGAAATTCTTGCAAAGTGAGGAAAACTGAATTTATAAATAGTTCCCAAATATAACAGAAATCTTATTAACACTAAAGGTGACAGTAGTGTGGCTAGCATAAAGTTATGTTTTGTTGACCACTAAATATTTGTTAATCCTTATTTTGTAATCTTCCTGTTGCTGAGCCAGTATTTTCTGGTTTCAAAATTATATAGGCCCCTGAAAAGCACATTGCCCCTGGGCACTGTGCTTGTAGTTCCTAAAGAATAAAATGGACACAGGTTTAGCAAACATCAAGGACCTGGCATCATCCTCAGAGCCTCCTGGGGGATCTTGGGGAAATGTGCATTCCATGCATTATTCTGTATTTATGCCTAGAAGACCTATTTGAAGCCTCACTGACTTGTTTAGGAGCCGTGTTGATGCCCTTGGGGAATGACTGCTCTATACAGAAATTTTATAAAGAAAAACATCATCTTGGAAGATATTATCAAATTTGCATTTGTTATTTTAAAATAATTCATGTAGAGCAAAAGGGATACCTTTTGGGTGAGATTAGTTTAAGTACATATGACTTGGAATCTCTTTCTCCAAAGCCTCAGAAGTCAGGCTTTCATTTAAGTGCAGCTATAGTTTATCTTATACTCCAATTGTCCTCCGGCAAGAATTTGCCCTTTGAAAGGTCACAGATGAGTGATACACAATCCTGCAACTCATTTCTGGTCAAACGTTAGATTGCTTTAAATCTGAAGGTGGAACACAGAGCTGTCAGCAGTTTTTTTGAATGAGCTATAGATTTCCTTACAATTTCTGATGGTTCATTATTTACATGCAAAGGAGAACATGTTAAAGGAAGAAAGCCTCTACACACACATTCTCTCTCTTTCTCTCTCTCTCTCTCTCTGCAGCAAGCAGGTGTAACATGATGCCAATAATTATGAGAACATGGATTTTAATTGCCCAGGAGAGTTTCTAAAATCCTTTCTCAAACATAATCTCCTCCTTTTTCTAACCAGGTGATGACGGTAACACTTGAGAGACTTGTAATCCTATTTCTTTATTTACTCACATAACATTCAAAATAAGAGTTGATCCAAGTTTTAAGGCATTGTTGATATTATCAAAATAAGACTTGTGATCTGCAAAATGTTACTTCAACAAGAAAGAAAAATAAACTATTACAAATACTTTGAGTGGAAGCAAATGAAATGAGTTACTCTCACTATCATACAGAAAATTACGACTTTCTTATGAATAACCTCCTGATTATTACCAGAAGAATGAAAGTTACTTGAAAGTAAATGAAGAGGAACTGATGATTTCACCACTGCTTTTCAGTATTTTTAAAATTTCTCTGATTTAGACCTGTATTATGATAAAGAAGAACACAATATGAATTATATGGTAGAAGTGGGTGATGTTAAACGTATGTTTCTCAGCCTGGCAGATCAAGTAGAAGATGGAGGATCTAAATGATAGAAAAATCTCAATTTATGGAATGTGTTTTGAACAAACATTCTATTAAATAAATTGCCATTTTTTTAGAACCTAAAGAGTATCCCTTCTTTCAACTATCGTATATTAGTCCACAAAGAACACTGAGTGAATTTCTGTTAAGTAAGGAATGTGGTATCAGGTGGGGCTTTATTAGTGTCTCCTCAAATCCTGAAACTACCGAGGTAACCACATCAAAACTAAAAATTCTTGAAAGTCGAATGTCAAATCTAAGAAAATCAATTATGATATATGTGACAAAAATGAATGCTAGCCTACATACATAAAGAACATCTACAAACCTATTTATCTTTCTCTTTCAATTATTCATTTCACAAATGGTATGGTAGTTCTCTAGACCTGCATTTGGTAAGCTTTTTTTCTTTAAAGGACTAGATAGTAAATATTTCTGGCTATGCAGGCCATAAGGTCTCTGTTGTAACTTCTGCGCACTGCAGTAGAAAAACAGCCACAGCTAGGGCAGGAGGAATGGGCGTGGCTGTGCTCCTGCGGTGCTGTTGACAGAACCAGCAGAGGGTGTATTTGACCCAGAGCTGTTGCTTACCAACCCCTGTGCTAGACCTTAAAAAATAAATGAGAAAAGCAAAGTCCTCACTCTCAGGAACTTTCATTCTAGTGGTGACACAGATGATAAATAAATAGAAACCTACAAAATGCAAAGGGGTGATGGAGAGATACCATATCAGGGTAAAGAGTGAGAATAAAGAGAAAAGATAAAAAACAGATTTGAAAAAAATCTGGAAAAATAAGTAAAAGATAAATCTATCAAGAAGCCATATAAGATGCTTCAAAATCTGAAGTCTGTAAATCAAAGAAATTAAAATAACAAGATGGTATAATTTTTCACCTTTAAGAATGACAATGACTAAAGTTATAATTCATAATGTTATCAAGAATCAGAGGAAAAAGGCCTGGAATTTCATTGCTATTTTGACTGTAAACTGGGACAATTCTGAAAGTGATTTGAAAACATCAACATTGCAAATAGTTACCCTTTTGGGTTTAAAAATTTTTTTTTCATATTGAAGTACTGTTGACCTACAACATTATGTTAGTTTCAGATGTACAACCCAGTGAGTCAACAGTTCTGTAATATTGCTCAGTGCTCAGTACTAACTTCACCATACGAAGTTAGTTTAGTATTATTGACTATACTCCCTGTGTTGTAATTTTTATCTCTGACTTTTTTCAATTTTTTAAACTGAAGTATAGTTGACACACAATGCTACACTAGTTTCAGGTGTACAACATCACGATTTGACAACTCTGCTTTTTGCTATGCTCAAGTGTAGATGCTATCAGTCACCATACAACACTACCATAATACCATTGATTTTATACCCTATGCTCTGTCTTTCATCCCCATGACTTATTCATACCACAACTGGGAGCCTCCATCTCCCACTCTCCATACCCCAAAGAGGCACCTTTCTTTCCTCTAAACATTATTTTTTTATTATGATATGTTAGTCACTATACAGTACATCATTAGTAATAGACACCTTTTGATCCAATATTTTTGCTTTTTAAAATGCCTTATACAGAAACACAATTAAAAGTTACAAAAATTGATGTGTTAGAATATTTGATATGGCAACATACTTATTGGCAAAGAATAGAAACAACTTGATTATTAACAAAAGGATTGTTGAAATTGTGATCATTTCATTCAAGAAATCTTTATCAACCATTTAACGTAATGAAGTAGGCATAAGATATTGACAGGTTGTGAGAGATAGGTTACTATTTAAAAAGGGGTTTGACATTTCCTTATACCACACACAAAAATAGACTCAAAATGGATGAAAGAAATCAGTGTGAGACAAGAATTCCTCAGAATCCTTGAGGATATCACAGGCAGCAACCTCTTTGACCTCAGCTGCTGCAACTTCTTCCTAGAAATATCACCAAAGGCAAAGGAAGCAAGGGGAAAAATGAACTATTGGGACTTCATCAGGATCAAAAGCTTTTGCACAGCAAAGGAAAAAGACAACAAAACCAAAAGACAACAGACAGAATAGGAGAAGATATTTGGAAACGACATATCAGATAAAGGACTAGTATCCAAAATCTATAAAGAGCTTAACAAACTCAGCACCCAAAGAACAAATAATCCAATCAAGAAGTAGGCAGAAGACATGAGAGACATTTCTGCAAAGAAGACATCCAGATGGCCAACAGACACATGAAAAAGTGCTCCACATCACTCAGCATCAGTGAAATATAAATCAAAACCACAATGAGATATCACCTCACACCAGTCAGAATGGCTAAAATCAACAAGTCAGGAAATGACAGATGCTGGTGAGGATGCGGAGAAAGGGGAACCCCCCTACACTGTTGGTGGGAATGCAAGCTGGTGCAGCCACTCTGGAAAACAGAATGGAGGTTCCTCAAAAAGTTGATAATAGAGCTACCCTATGACCCAGCAATTTCACTACTGGGTATTTACCCTAAAGATAAAATGTGATCCGAAGACGCATATGCCCCTAAGTGTTTATAGCAGCAATGTCCACAATAGCCAAACTATGGAAAGAACCTAGATGTCCATCAACAGATGAATGGACAAAGAAGAGGTGCTATATATATATACAATGCAATACTATGCAGCCATTAAAAGAAATAAAAGCTTGTCATTTGCAATGACATAGATGGAACTAGAGGGTATTATGCTGAGCAAAATAAATCAGAGAAAGACAATTATCATATGATCTCCCTGATATGAAGAATTTGAGAGGCAGAGTGGGGGGCTTAGGGGCTAGAGAAGGAAAAAATGAAACAAGATGGGATCAGGAGGGAGACAAACCATAAGAGACTCTTAATCTCACAAAACAAACTGAGGGTTGGTGGGGGGGGTTGGGGGAGTACGGAGAGGGTGGTTGGGTTATGGACATTGGGGAGGGTATGTGCTATGGTGAGTGCTGGGAAATGTGTAAGCCTGACGATTCACAGACCTGTATCCCTGGGGCAAATAATACATTATCTGTTAATAAAAAAAAAAATAATTTTTAAAAAAGAGGTTTAAAAAAAACAAAAAAATTAAAAAGGGGTTTGGTAAAAATTATATATAGAAACATCCTCATCCTATTAAACATAAAATATAAACTATATGTTTTATAAAGCATAACTATATGTGTGGCATTGCAGACTGGTAGATAAAGAAACTTTTTAATAAATGGTACTGGGACACTGAGGTATCCATATAGGAAAAAATTAAATGTGATTCTTGCATCACCCTGTCTATACAGGTAGGTTGAAAACTAAAAGGCAAAAGTAAAATCTTAAAGCTTGAAAAATTAATATAAAAAAGATTATGTCCTCAGAATAGCAAATTTTTTTTTAGCCGATACAAGATTGATGACTTAAAAATTAAGAACCATTATTTTCAATTAAAAGACCTGTGGAGAACAAGGCAGTTAGGCTCAGAGCAGCAGAAAATATTTGGAACACATATAATCTGAAGAATTTGAGATCTAGAATAAGGTATGTTTGTAGTCAATAAAAAGTAGAGAATTCAACAGAAAAAATCTGGGGTAAAAACAGGAAGCCCTTTCACCGAAGATAAGAACACAAACACATAAAAATGTTTGATCTGGGCCATCATGAAAACTCAAAGCCACAATCAAATACTATTTTATAACCACCAGATTGACAAAAATATTAAAGGACAACAGTCCCAATGATGGCAAAGAGTAGAGCAACAGCAACTTTAGTACATTGTTTCAGGAAGTCTAACTTGGTTATATTTATGAAAAGCCACTGGATATTTTAACAGTAATGAAGGTGCGTATGCCTTCGACACAGCAATTCCACTCCTGGGTGTGTGCTCTAGAGAAATCCTTGTGTATTTACACCAGGAGATGTGTCCCTAGCAACATGGTTTGTAAGTACAAGACATGGAAAATACGGAATAGAAATAACTTGGTTATTAACAAAAGGACTGTTGACATTGTGACAACTTCATTCAAGAAATGCCCGTCAACCACATAAAGTAATGAAATAGGCGTCAGCATATTGACAGGGTTGTGAGAAATAGTTTACTATTTAAAAAGGGGTTTGGTAAAAAATTATAGACGGAAATATCCTATTGTCTTAAAAACAAAACTGTATGTGTAGTGTTGCGGACTGGTAGGTGAAGAAGTAGAATGAAGAAGTCTATTGTGATATAGTCACACAACGGACTGTCCCATAGCAGTGAGATGAATGAATGACAGTTAACATGCATCAAAGCAGTACTTACAGCAAAATGAGAAAGCTAATACATTCCTTCTTTTCTGCCCGCACTAGGGCTATGTTTGAGATCTTGCTTTCTTTAATAGCCAACTAATATCATACGACTATGAATTATCAAAAAGCATAAAGAACTAATTATAAGCTTACAAGAAGTCCTAGAAGAGAAAATGCATTTTACAATAATAAGTCACTAGCCAAAGTCTAATGTGTGTATACACAAAGTGAATACACACATATTCTTCATATATTAAATATACATGTTCTGGCAGGGTTCTGGGTTTTGAAGATCATCATGATTTCTGTCCAACGGAACTCCAAACCTCCAGGAACTTGGTCTTTTCTATTGTAATCTCCAGACTGAGAACAATGCCTGCTCCAAATGTGCCGATTATTTTCCTCAAATATCTGGCCTCCGTTATCAGATAGGAAATTCCATGTGACCTGTGATAGCCTCTCTCTACTCCACTGGTTCATCTCACTTATACTATTCAGACATACAGGAAAGAGATTTGATGAATACTTGTGCTAACAGGATTATGAAATTTTTACCATCAAATCTCCAAAGATCAAAATGTAATTCTTTCGTCTTCTTGATATTATCTTTTCCTCCAATGCATTCATTCTAGAGCAGCTATAAAAATGAGTACGGTCACAGGCACAAATTAGAAATTAAAATAGACTTAAAAGACAATATACTCTGAGAAACTTATGATATAAGAGATAAATGCAAATGAATGTTTGACCCAAAACTAATATGCTACTATTTCCCCCTGCCCTTTGCATCTTGATTACAGAGAACACAATTGTTCTGTAGCTTAAAATAATGTTCGTTGAAGTGGCTTAAAAAGAAAAAAAAAAAGGGTGCCTGGGTTTCTCAGTGGGTTAAAGCCTCTGCCTTTGGCTCAGGTCATGATCCCAGGGTCCTGGGATCAAGCCCCATGTCGGGCTCTCTGCTCCGCAGGGAGCCTGTTTCCTCCTCTCTCTCTGCCTGCCTCTCTGCCTACTTGTGATCTCTTTCTGTCAGATAAATAAATAAAATATTTAAAAAAAAAAAAAAAGGAATGCTGTGCAAAAGAAAAAAGGAGTAAACACCAAACCATTGTTTAAAGTATGGTCCAACTGTTGGAAAAGAAACATCCAGGTAAAACAATTACACAGATTTCCTAGCTGCAGGACGTCACATAGCCTTGAACATGTTTAAGTGAATTATAAATCTTGGAAAGTATAACATGAGTTAGAATCAGGTTAAGCTGTAGCAATATAAATCCTTGCCCTTAAACCCCAGAATTCAGAAATAGCAAATTTTTAAATGCTGGTGATAATTTTAAAAGTTTAGCATTCTGTTAGCAGGAATAATTTTTAACATAGGTAGTTACTAGATGGTGCATTTTGTTAGTAATCCCATCTGAGCTCTACAGAATGAACCAAAATGTTGAATCAAGAATAGTGTCCCACGGTACTTGTTCTAGGTACTATGAGAGGCTTCAAAAATGTATATTTTAGCCCCAAACTTTTTGACTATAAAATATCTTCCTTCTTTTTTGAAAAATGTCCAATGGGATGACTGCTCCTTAAAATGAACTTTGGGGACTACTTACCGTGCTTTGGGTCTATAAGTGTGGATGAAATATTTTAATATAAATACTTATGGTGACCTCTCTGGGTTTCGCTTTTGTTTTGTTTTTGACTTAAGTTTTGACTATTTTAAACAGAGCAAAGAGCAACTTTATTTAAGTAAAAAAAAATTATTTGGCAATAGCAGAAGAATTGCAATTTGGGAAAAGAAAACTATGGTGAACCAGAAGCACGTCTGAAGGGGCCAATGGATGGTCAGCTTTAATGAGGATTTAAGAGGAGATTAGGGGGGCGCCTGGGTGGCTCAGTGGGTTGGGCTGCTGCCTTCGGCTCAGGTCATGATCCCAGGGTCCTGGGATCGAGTCCCGCCTAGGGCTCTCTGCTGAGCAGAGAGCCTGCTTTCCCCTCTCTCTCTCTCTCTCTCTCTCTCTGCCTGCCTCTCTGCCTACTTGTGATCTCTCTCCGTCAAATAAATAAAATATTTTTTTAAAGAAAAAGAGGAGATTAGGGAGGGTTGTTTTGAACAAAATTTTTTTGGTCGCAGTGGTTTCTCACTGGCTGCAAGGGGTAGTTTGTATACTGTTGTTGGGCAGAGGGGGATATTTGTTCATTTTCTTGAAGGCAGGAGATAAAATTCCTGTGTCCAATGTGTCCATTCTGACCAAAATTAGTTGTTTTCTTCCCTCTAACGGCTGGCTATGCTGTGAGCGGTCCCTGGGTGAGGGCATCCCCTTCGGGAAGCCCCCATTTTAAATGAGGTTTCCTTTACTTTCCAAGACAAACTTTATAAACTTTATAAACTTTATTTTATAAAGGTAATTGCGTTGGTGACTCATCAAACGTATCACAGAACCCTCCCCCTACGCACGCTTATTCTGAGTGTTTACTCTGTTTTTCAAAAAAAGAGAAGTGCTTGTCCTTCGGAGGTGGCCCAATGTCAGAAAAATGTTACTGGCATCACTCCTTTCTTTGGAGCAAAAATAATGCAACTCGATAACAATATCTAGATACTTTTGATAACATGTGGGTTATGGTTAATTATCATATTGAATTCGTAATCATAATTTTAAAACCGTGTTTAAAATTCATTTTGAGGAGTGCCTGGGTGGCTTAGTGGGTTAAAGCCTCTGCTTTAGCTCAGGTCATGATCCCAGGACCCTGGGATCCAGCCCCACATGGGGCTCTCTGCTCAGCAGGGAGCCTGTTTCTCTCTCTCTCTCTGCCTGCCTCTCTGCCTACTTGTGATTTCTGTCTGTCAAATAAGTAAATAAAAATCTTCCAAAAAAACCCAAAAAAACTTCATTTTGAATTGAAGGTTTACCTTTCTCTTCCCTGTTCCCCTAAGCTAATCCCTAGTTACTACACTAACAGATAGCAACTTGACTTTCCTCAAATTTTAACTTTTTAATTAGGAGTTTTTGTTTTTTTAAATACCAATGAATATCAAAATGATCAAAACCAAGAAGCTGATGAAAAAGCATAGTAAAAGTACAGCTCCTTTAAGACTTCCATTGTCGGATTTAATGATCTGATTGTACATTCTCAGAGTTCATATTCAGTTTCATTAAATGCGAAATTTCCTTGTCTAGATTTTCCTAATCACCATCCTTTTCCTGAAATCCCATGATGAAGTCATTCAGGGTAGGCAGGAAAAATAAAAAGCCCATGATTCATTCTAGAAGACTTGCCCTACATTTGTATCCTGCTGGCTGTGGGACACGTGATTTGATTGGCAGGACAAAGCCACCAAGAACTCAGGAAACACTTTGTAACAGACTCTCTAGCTCCCTCTTTCGCACATTCCCTTCTGGACCTTCAACTTCCAGTATCTTTTCTCTGGGCTTTCTTTCCTCCCCTTTTCTTTTGTCCTGGCTTCTCGCTCTTTCTCCCGCTTTTCCCTGTCTGCCTTCGGGGAGGGAGATGCGCTGTGTGTTCTTCGGGGTCTGAATGCAATTATAGCACATTCAGACATGATTAGACCTCACTGCGTTGCAGGACGGCTCAGTGCCAGTACACAACAGGGTGGGGTGGAAGTTCATTCAGTGAAGGTGACAGCAGAAAGGAAAGAGAAAAGCTCTCTAGAGCGAGAGGGGTCCCAAATGGGTCTCCACTGAGGGATTTCATGGAGGACTGACTGCGAAGCTCGTGGCCTTGAGCTTCTGCTGCCAGCTTGGTCTGAGCAAGGACTACTGATAACATCCTTGATTGCTTTCTTCTTGGAGGTCTGGTCATTTTCTGTGATTACAGTGTAGCTGCCAAAAAATGATACACCCGTCATCCACGGCCAGGTGGTCTGGTTTGTGCCCTTGTCTCTGGCTTTCTGCCTCTCAGCATTTCTCCACAAGGGGGTTTCTGTGGGCCCAGTCAGGGGAGTCAGGGACCTCCTCTCTCTCCCTGCCTACACCTTAACCCTTTCCTTCCACAACTGGTTTGTTCACTTGTTAGAGAGGCATACTTAGGACTACATTATGTTGTTTCACATTGAGTCTATTAAAAGCTAGGGGTTTTGATGTGAGGAAGTTGAGAGGCAATGTGGGGGCTTTGGGGGGTAGGAAAAGAATCAATGAAACAAGATGGGATTGGGAGGGAGACAAACCATAAGAGACTCTTAATCTCACAAAACAATCTGAGGGTTGCTGGGGGGAGGGGGGTTGGGAGAAGGGGGGTGGGGTTATGGACGTTGGGGAGGGTATGTGCTATGGTGAGTGCTGTGAAGTGTGTAACCCTGGCGATTCACAGACCTGTACCCCTGGGGATAAAAATATATGTTTATAAAAAATAAAAAATTTAAAAATAAAAAAAATTAAAAAAAAACAAGAAACTGAGGGTTGGGGTGAAGGAGAGGGTGGTGGGCTTATGGACATTGGGGAAGGTATGTGCTATGAAGTGTGTAAATCTGGCGATTCACGGACCTGTACCCCTGGGGCTAATAATACATTATATGTTAATAAAAAATAATTTTTAAAAAAGGCTAGTTTTTTTTTCATTCAAGTATAATTGACATACAATGTTGCATTAATTTCAACTCTACGACAGTGGTTCAACAGTCCATGTCTTATGCCAAGCTCGTATCTGTCTTACGTCCCCATCCTAAAGATTCTCACTCCCTGGATTTGGAGCGAGACCTCATAATTTACATTTCTAACAAGCTCCCAGGTGGTATTTGTTAAGGGAACAAAAGGCAAACTGAGGGCAAAGCACAAGCAGGCACCCCACAAACGCCCCACCTCCCAGGTGGGATCCATGTGGCACTCCTGGGGGCCCTAAAATTAAGGGAAGGGAAAGGCCAATGGCGAACTAACAGGGATCCCAGTCCTGCAAGACAAGAGACTCCACTGGTTTAAAAATGTCTTAGTGATTCATCAGGAAAATACATTATCGATAGCCAAGCTATGAAGACCCATGGACTCAATTTCCTGGAGCCCTAGCCTCACCCTCCCATCCATAGTGATGTGGGAAACAAAGGTAGAAGGTCATGCAGATAAAATTACATGTCCTTATAACCTGCAGCCCATTGACAAACGCTTGAGGGGCAGAGTGTAACATTCTTCCGGGAAGTTCCCAAGGGCCTTAATGCTAATGCCTCACTACAAGGAAAAGTACCCAGAACTTGAACTTGACAATAGCAAGGCCTCCATTATCCTGAGAGTCCTCTTTAGCAAATCAAAGCCTTTTGGATACCTTTCTCTTGCCTCACCTCCCCTAACTCTCAAGTATACAGTCCATCATCCCTCTCTCTCCCATCCACTCCTCACCCCCGCAATGTGTGTCGCCCCCCCCCCCCCCCCCCCCCCGCCCCGTGCAGCAGCTCTTTCTGCCCACAGGTCCTGCCCCCCCCCTTCCCTGTGCTTTCATAAAATCACGTTTTGCACCAAAGACATTTCAAGAATTCTTTCTTAGCTTTTGGCTCCGGACCGAGCTATGTTCAAAAACTACATCAATATTGATAGCGCTGTTCTGAGGCTGCATTCGAAAGTCCTTCTTTAATCTCTGTATCCCTTCACTATATTTCCCTCCCGTAAGTGAGAATATTTCTGATTTAAGTTGGAAAGCTAAACGCCTTGTCCAAAGAATACTGAAAATATTTAACTCAGTTTTGCATTTTAAAATCTAGTTTTTGGCTCAAGAGTATACGTTCCACTGGCATTCTCCCAGAAAGTTTTTAAAAATAGATCCTCAGAAGAACTTTGTCTTTTTCCACTTTGAAGTCTATGAAACATGTTTGGAATACAGAAGAGATTTTAAAGCGCCTCCTCTCTTCAATATATATGAATTAAAATACACAAGTATAAATATAATTTATTGGGCATCTTGTGTATCATAGTGTGTTACATTGTTTCTGACATGGACTTCAAAAGGATATAGATTAGCGATATGGTGTAGAAAGGGCAGGGGCTTTGAAATCAGACACCTGTGTTCACATCCTCTCTACTCTATATACGAGCCTGGCAGGCATGCACAGAGTAACTGCTCTAAGGCCAGTCTCCTCTGTTTGCAAAAGCTTTTAGCTGTTCAGTGACATCATGTATGCAAATCATTTAATGCAGCATCTGCTAGGTAATAAAGTAAACACGAATATGTAGAAAACTATCTGCTCTTAACTGCTTCTGAACTTCAAATTCTTTTTCAAGATTTAGAGGATATGGAACTTTTTTTTCTGTCTCTTTTTCCTCAACTATGAGAATATCAATTTTTTTTTTTTATGTGCAGTTAGCCAACATACAGTACATCATTAGTTTCTGATGTGGTGTTCAGTGATTCGCTAGTTGCATAGAACAGCCAGTGCTCATCACATCACGTGCCCTCCTTAATGCCCATCACCCAGAACCCCAGCCCCCTCCCTTCTGTAACCCTCAGTTTGTTTCCCAGAGTCCAGAGTCGTCCATGATTTGTCTCCCTCTCTCATTTCTTCCCCTGTGAGTCTCTGTGCTATTCCCTATGTTCTACATACGGCTGAAACCTTAGGACAATTGTCTTTCTCCGCTTGACTTATTTCACTTAGCCTACTCCCCTCCAGTTCCATCCAATTTTAAAATACAACCTAGGTAATATTGGACCCCATCTACCTCCATCTGAACCTAGAGTCACACCCAAAGAAATAGTCCAAGTGCTAAATAGTAATTAAACAAGAATTCTGAATTTTGAATCTTATTTAAAAAATTGGCAGAATGCAAATCACCACCCACAGAAATACGAAAAAGCCTTTTGCACACTTTCCAGTTCTTTCTATCTCTATACCTATAGCAGTCCCTCTCAGAGACTAATCCCCAAGGCCTTAAAGGCCCCTGCAGTTTTTGCCAGGCTCTCTCCGCATGGCTTTTTTTTTTTCCCCCAACATACAATGTATTATTTGTCTCAGGGGTACAGGTCTGTGAATCATCAGTCTCACACACTTCACAGCACTCACCATAGCACAGACCCTCCCCAGAGTCCATCACCCAGCCACCCTATCCCTCCCTGCGCCCCGCCCCCCCAGCAACCCTCAGTTTGTTTCCCCAAGATTAAGAATCTCTTATGGTTTGTCTTCCTCCCGTGTCCCAACTTGTCTCATTTTTTCCCTCCCGGGTCCCCCCACAAGGCTTTTTACTGTGTAGATCGCTGTACTGCCCCGATGTCTTCCTCACTAGTTCCGAACCACCTTTCTACGTCTCTCTCTTTTTATCTATTGTCTTGATTCTGAGTCAGTAAAAAATTCCAGGAGCTGAGTTAACCAAGATTCCTTTTGGGTTCCAAAGTGAGAGGGAAGCAGTGTGAGAAACACTTACATATTAGTAAGTCATGGCCCCTCCACAAATAAAACTAGGATCCTGATACCAATGATTATTATTATTATTTATTTTTTTTTTTTTCCTAACACCACTGACCCATTCTTGGACACCAGCTAGGTATCTACAACTGAACTCGGTCTGACACTGTATAATGTAAATAATGTAGGAAAGAGAAAAAAAATTGTGAGCACCAGGAAAAGATAAAGTCATCAAGACTGATTTTATTTCTAGTATTACACAAGAATTCACTTAAAAATTCAAGATGTTAAGGCGCATGCTCAGCGAGCTAGTTCACTATGCTAACACCTTGCTTTATTCCGTTTAAGAAAAACTAAACTTAGTTCCTTGGCTCTGAATGACTTTTATAACCTATATGTACTTGTCATCATGTCTCAACCTTAGTGAGAGAGGAGCTGTGCTCTATTAGATTGCATGGTAATGAGGACGGAGGAATTTATATTCTCATTTATACAAATCGGCAAATTATGCATAGATTAAATAAATCTAATTTATACAAATATAGAAGCTTAATGAAGCTTCAGACGTCCTCTCAATTTGTAGTAAGTGGCAATTAAGAGTCAGCATAGAGTGAAAATACAGTAGGTAGTCTTTCTGGTCAGGCAGACTTAGAACTCATCTTCCGTGAGACCTTCCCTGAAGGCTTTTGAACGCATGCTTCCATGTTCCAACGGGGAAGTCATTGTCTCCGCTCCACAGTGAGAGGTCAGTGAGAAAATGGAGGGAAAAGGCCCTGCTGAATTCCTGGCAGGTGCTCTCTAGAAGTTAGCTTAGGTCCTGAAGAGTCAGAATAGGTCTTTACGATAGCCCTTCCAATGTCCCACCGATGATGTGCTAATTGTGAATAGCAAATTCAAATAATTACTCTGGCAGGAAGAATTCCCCAGTAAGATGAAGTAATTGTCTATACTTAGGAAAACTCAATAATTAAACGTTTTTCTGATATAGGAAAGACAGGAGGGCTTGAAGCAGAAGGCCAAGGAAGAATTCTTGAGATATTATTGGGAAAAAACATTTATTACCATCTAATAAAACCTTCGTCATAAGACCCTTCAGATGTATGTATCAGTGGACCATATGCTTGGAGGATGATTGTCAATGCGTATCCTGGGGGTTTAGAAATAAAGAAAGTTTCCAAAAGAATTTCTACATGTTAAAGTAGTCTTACAGGATCCTGGGTGGGGGCATCAGCCTAGGATTGTCTTTTGTTCTCAGCAAAGTATTAACATTGAGGCAGTTGAGTCTGCCTGTTTCAAGGACTTGTCAGTGAGCTATAGGTAGTAAGAACATTTAATAATTTTTCTTCTGCCTTTGTTTCTCACATCACTTTCCTAAGTCTTTGGAGTCTCCTCTTGTTCTCGTGGGTATCTGCACTCCCACTAAACTAGTGAAGCATTTAGCCTCAATATTTGCTTTCTGCCGTTGAAGTACATCTTCCAAAGGACCTGGTTCTGACAGCGTGTTGATTAGACAGAGCCACAATTTATTCATCACACCTGCCCTCGCTTATTGAATTCCTAATTGTAGAAGAAGCCAGCTGGGTCTTGGTTCCCATCATCACTCACCTGGATGATCAAATAACCTCTGACGCATTTTCTAGACCATCCACATCCCACGGGCCACCTGGAGTGATTTCTCTTAAACCTCCAATCAGAATCCTATTCCCCGTCCATCCTAACCAAGTCAAATACTTCTTGTTGCCTTTAGATTAAAATTGCAATTCTCACTGCAATTACATTAAAATCGCCAAATATGGCCTGGAAGGTCCTCTGTGACCCAGCGCTACCCATCTCTCCGAGTTCATTTAGCTCTTCCTCCTCTCCATCATGACCTTCCACCCAGCTGAATGCTTCTCGGTTCTCTCATACAGTGAAACCTCCCATACCCCAGGGCTGTAGCACATACTGCTTCCTGGGCCTGGAATGTTCTTTCTCACATTCTTTAAATGATTGTTTTCCTCTTAGCCTTTAGTTCTTTTTTTTTTTTTTTTTTTTTTTTTTTTAGATTTTATTTATTTGAGAGAGAATGAGTGAGAGAGAGCATGAGAGAGGAGAAGGTCAGAGGGAGAAGCCGACTCCCCAAGGAGCTGGGAGCCCGATGCGGTCTCGATCCTAGAAGTCCGGGATCATAACCTGAGCCCAAGGCAGTCGCTCAACCAACTGAGCCACCCAGGTGCCCTTAGCCTTTAGTTTTTTTTTTTTGTTTTTTTTTTTTTAAAGATTTTTTTTTTTTTTTTTTATCTGACAGAGATCACAAGTAGGCAGAGAGGCAAGCAGAGAGAGAGGAGGAAGCAGGCTCCCTGCAGAGCAGAGAGCCCGATGTGGGGCTCGATCCCAGGACCCTGGGATCACGCCACCCAGGTGCCCCCCTTAGCCTTTAGTTTTGAGCAGAGAAAATGTTAGCTCTGCTGAAAGGTCTTTCTTAATGACTATATCTGTATGAGGTCACCTTGTGGATTCCTTGTTACATTATTCTACACAGTACTTTTATATTATTTGTTCATTGTCTTGCTTTTACTTGTTATGTGTCACTGACTAGAATATATACTACGGGGGATGGGGGAGGCAGGAACTACATCTGTCTTGCTCACCTTTGTATTCCTAATATTGAATTGTTGAATTATGTATGGTGGGTGACACAGATATATAAATAGATGTTTGCTGGAAGGTATATGCTCTGGGTGTTAAAGGTACAAGAAGTTGGTCCAAGATAGGATGGCACATCCACAGTTCCCTTTTTCTTTACAGGTGATACAGATAAGCAAAGCTGAAGGGAGACCATTCCTACGGGTAAATAACAGCATGCTTACGCATTCAGATCTTTTGCAAGTATAGCTAATGAGTCCTCCAATTTGATTTATCTGAACAAATGAACAAAAATGAATGTTATTATCTATTAGTAACAGAAATTAAGTAACTGCAGTTTCTGGCCCAGTAGGAAAATTTGCTGAACTGAGTATCAACCAGCATATACTATTAAAATATTTGTTCAGTTAGTTAAAATTAATGTCTCAAATTATATTTCAAGAAGTTCAATTCAAGCCTCAGGGCTCTGTATATATTTCTTAGGTCTTTGATTGCAAGAGCATTTTTATTAGCAAAAAAAAAAGAAAAAGATTTTTTTCCTGACATAGACAATCACTAGAAGAAATTGCCTGCGCTGGGGGTTGAAGGAATACCACAGTGGGGATCACTGATTCTATTTCTCTTCTCAGCAGGTTCTGTCTCCTCTGGGGAGAGATGTATTTCTCACCATGTTTTATTCATTTATTTTTTTAAAGATTTTATTTGAGAGAGAGAGTAAGCTTGGGAGAGAAAGAGCAGGAGTGGGGGAGTGGCGTAGGGAAAGGGAGAAGCACGCTCCTCCCCGCTGAGTAGCCCCCCCCCCCTGCAGGTCTCCATCCTAGAACCCTGAGATCATGACCTGAGCCAAAGGCAGACACTAAAATGACTGAGCCACCCAGGGACCCCTCCCAACCTGTTTTCTTTTTCTCCTTCTTCTTCTTCTTTTTTTTTTTTTTTAAAGATTTTATTTTTTTATTTGACAGACAGAGATCACAAGTAGGCAGAGAGGCAGGCAGAGAGAGAGGAGGAAGCAGGCTCGCTGTGGAGCAGAGAGCCTGATGTGGACAGGATCCCAGGACCCTGGGATCATAACCTAAGCTGAAGGCAGAGGTTTTAACCCACTGAGCCACCCAGGGGCCGCCCCCCCCCCCCACCATGTTTTCTAGAGAGCAATGATATGAAGCTATTCAATAGGTTTTATGAATAGAGCAGTACCATTTTGAATCAGCATCTCCGTAACCCTCAGGTGACCATGAAATGCTCCTCTGAATCCCCTTTATGTTCTTTTTTATTTTTTTCCCCTTGGGAAATTGTTTGGGAAAATGCGGCATAGGCTTTGGAGTCACACAGACTGGCTCAACTCATGAATTACCACTTGTTGGGTATTTAATAGTCCATGCCTCAGTTTGTCGCCTACAAGTAGGGGTGAAAGTACTTATAGGCTGGGCCATATGAAAGAGCGTACATATGCCGACCTAGAATCAGTAATAGGGTTGCCTGTCGTTATTCTTGGAAGAGCAGAATACTCTGGAAACAGATAAGTTGATTTAAGTGAGATTACGGGGTAAAGCAGTGCCTTATGCTACGTGTGTTCTATTTTCAGTTGACTTGCCTTTCTTTTTTCCTCCTTTATCCTGAGGACTCACCTCCTTTCTTCACATCCACTTCTTGCAACTTGCTTTCTGCCTGAGAGTTCTGTGGCTAGTAATAAAGATTTCCATCTTTTGGCTAATATTTTGCTTCTGCCATACCCCTTCTCCCCAGCACCCCCCGCCAAATATGTAGAAACTCCTGAGAGAAAAAAATTAGAAATCGATCTTGCTTCAATAATGATACCTGTGCTAAATTTATTTATTTATTTATTTTTAAAGATTTTATTTATTTATTTGACGGAGACAGCACAAGCAGGGGGAACAGCAGGCAGAAAGAGAGGGAGATGCAGGCTCCCCTCAGAGGAGGGAGCGCGATGCGGGACCCAATCCCAGGACCCTGGAGTCAGCCTGGGATAAATTTAGATATACATCTAGTTCAAGACAAATTTTGTGCAGATTTTATATTAGATATATTATGAAACTGTGCAACTAGAATTTTCTTCTAGAACATGGTATTCCAAATTTACACTATAATCTAAAAATTTGTTGTAATTAGAAATAAAAATATTAGAAATTTTAACAAAATATGCATGTATAAGGAAAAGGAATGCACTGCTGTAAGTAACATTTATGAACTTTATGAATTTGTTACATTGTATACCAGGCTTTTAGTGAAGCCCTGTTGGTGTGTTCTGTCACTTGATTCCCGTAACACTGAGCTATGTGCTGGGACCGCTGCAGATGTGCTGAGGAGGACCCCAGGATTTAGACCAGAATGAACTTTGTTAAAGCCCTACAAAGGGAAGAGCTAGGGCTGGAGTCCGGACAGGAGCTGATCTCCATATTCTTTCTCTTAATCCGGAAGTACTTTCTTAATCTTCCTTACCCTCCCCTGACAGTCTACTGTCTCCTCCGCTGTGAATTGAAAACACGCATATGGCAGTTACATGCCTTTGATTAAAACCATTAACTTGAACCTAGCTGAGTGCCTGCTCGTTATTTATGTCTGTTTGAGATATGTCTTTACACTTCTTTTTAAGGTAACATATAATTAAATGATTAAGTGTATAATGAAATTTGCATACTACCATGTTTTATTTTTTCCTCTTACTGATGAATTTGGTTATTTTAAATACAGTCTTATAGCCATTTGAGGTTTTCCTTCTCTGCCCTATTCCTATCCTTTGTTTATTTTCCTCCCCCCCCCATTTTTCTTATGCTAAGAAAGAATTTTTTGGTTTAGGTCAAGCCATGTGTAATTGCTATTTTTGTAGGTCCAAAATCGACAATTTCATGCCGTGATCTAATTATAACACAGATTAAACATTGTCGGTTTTAAATGTTTAAGTATCTTTGATTATTCTATCATCTGTATATTAACATTGTATATTTTTACTAGGAATCACTGGCTTTGATATAAGCAAATCTATCAAATTTTTTAAACATATGTCTATTAAGTCCTTCTCTGGTGCTAATTTTGCAAATGTTGACTATTTTCCTCTACTAAATTTGTCTTCCTTTCTCGTTCAGGTCATCAGCCCTTCTGAAGTGTACTTGTTTGTGCACATGATGTCAAATGGGGCCCATCTCTGTTTTCCTCCATATAAACTGAAGAGTTTTATTATCACTGCATTATCACAATTGGTTGGCTCT